>NW_027518685.1:66347500-67547500 GCF_043159265.1 Tasmannia lanceolata
CCCCAAAATCTTATTTCCATTGGATGATCCTAGACCTCCGATCTATAGAGAAACTGCGTATTATAGAAATATCTATAGATTGGAGGGTTGCGATCATCATATGGAAATGATTTTGGGGGCACAACCTATTTACGTTGCGGCCCATAGGATGATCCGAACCATCCATTTGATGGCCCACAATGTAAATAGGTTGTGCCCACAAAATCATTTCCATAGGATGATCGCAACCCTCCGATCTATAAGGTTTCCATAATTTGTGGTTTCTCTTTAGATCGGTGGGCTAGGATCATCCTGTGGAAATGATATTTTGGGGCGCAACTTATTTACGATGTGGCCCATCAAAAGGACGGTTTGGATCATCCTATGGTGTGGGCCTTACGGTTCATTTTGGAAAACATGGGTGGGGCCTACCTTGCTCAAAGATTTAAACAAAGAATGGGGCGGATTTTATCCTAGACTAGTTGCAGACCCGTGCGTCGCACGGGGCGAAAAAAATAGTATACTTCAGTATTTAAAACTGTTTTCATTTTCTAAAAAAAAGATGTATTTGTAATGATAGGAAATTGGAAATGCAGATTGTGCCTGAAAAATGGAAAAAAAAGGATGAAAAAGATAAATAGTTCTTATAAATTAGAAACTTAAAAAATAAGAATGAAAATGGAAATGATAATTTGCACCTATCCTAGTTTTATAATAATCTCTCAGTATTAATAGTTTTATACACCCTTTTGTTTACCTTCATACTCTAATTGCCAATGCCCTTTCATCATCGAATTTATCATCGCCCTGACAAATATTGAAAGAGAAGATTTCTCGTTCAACAACCAACTAACAACAATAGATCCAACAACTAACAATTACAATATTGGCAATGTAAAGTTCCATGACTACATTAGTGGTTGTAAGTCAAATCTTATCCCTTCATAAGAGGAATTTATAATCATGAGATTCTTACTAAGAACCTGATGTAGTTATAAATTGAGATCTTGTGATTCTTACTAAGAAGCGGATGAAGTTATAAACCAATAATGGCATTCATTAAAAAAAGATACAAACCAATAATTATTGCAGCGTGTATGACCTAAATCAAAGCAGGATGTGATCTTTTCTGTATGGCGTCCAACCCATCACATGCAATCTCACTCACTTCTAATCATCTAATTTATCTCCAATCCCAACAATCCTCTTATCTGAATCTATATAAAAAAACATTTAATTTGCAATACCCATACACCTCCACAAATTAAAACATGTAGAGATAAAGAATTCATAAGACTAAAATAAGTGGATTATTTTCTCTTTGATTGTTGCCTGTGCTGAAAATGCCGAACTTAAAGAGCTGCATTAGTACTGAAATGGAGGCTTTATTTGCTTGGGAGTGAAATGAGGAAGGGCACCTCAGTAACCTGGAATCCGGAATCCGTGGGATTCAATTTAGAGCTTTCTTGTATATAGATATAGAGAAAACGGTTTCTACACACAAGTGTAGATAAGTTATCTACACACTAGCTTAAAATAGAGTGGAAGGCATATTGTTTGGGTGATCCAAACCATTCATTTGATTGGCCCTCACATAGATAGGGTGTCCACAAAAAATCAGCTCCATAGGATCATCCCAACCCTACAATTTGTGGAGGTAAAATGGACATGTATAAACCTTCACAAATCTGTCCATTTTTTGCCTCCACAGTTTGAAGGGTTAGGATAATCCTATGAAGCTGATTTTTTGGGCACACCCTATCTATGTGAGGGCCCATCAAATGAATGCTTTGGATCACCCAAACAATATGCCTTCCACTCTATTTTAAGCTAGTGTGTAGATAACTTATCTACACTTGTGTGTAGAAACCGTTTTCTCTCTCTCTCTCTCTCTCTCTCTCTCTCTCTATATATATATATATATATATATATATATATATATATATATCCCACATTATTTGGGTGATGGAAGGCATTCATTTGATGGGCCCTGACTTAGAGCATCCACAAAAAATCAGCTCCATAGGATCATCCCAACCCATCGATTTGTGGAGCTTAAAATGGACCGTAGGATCATCATAACCCTACAATTTGTGGAGCTTAAAATGGATGCCTATAAACTGCCACAAATCTGTCCATTTTTTAGCTCCACAAATCGAAGGGTTAAGAGAAGCTGATTTTTTGTGAACACGGTCCATTTTATATATATCTACTATAATAAGCTGGATGGAAAAGAAGAGAATTTTTTGATTTTTTTGAAAATTATATGGGAATTACACATCACTTTTTTTGACTTTTTTTAACAAATGCACCCATTCAACTCATATATTTTCAATCCTACCCCCTCCTTTATGCTTTTAACAAAGGCACCCATTAAGGCCATATAATTTCAATCTTACCCCCCTCTTTTATGGTTTTTTAATAAAAAACCTATAGGGTGATCTTAACCATCCGATTTAAGAGGAATTATGGAAACATCTATAGATTGGAGGGCTAGGATCAGCCTATGGAAATGGTTTTTGGGGCACAACCTATTTATGTTGTGTTCCATCACATGGACGGTTTGGATCAACCTATGACGGCACAACCTATTTATGTTGTGTTCCATCACATGGACGGTTTGGATCAACCTATGACGTGGTCCGTACACTTCTTTGTCGGCCCGTGCATCGCACGGGTTTTTTACTAGTATATATATATATATGGTGTTCCTAAGAAACCATCTCCATGCAATCATACTAACCATTCGATCTGTACAGGCACAAAATGGACTCTAGCCGTCCATTTTAAACCTCCACAAATCAACGCTTACTATGATCCTATGGAGATGATTTCTTAGGGACACTGTATCTATGTTAGGTCCTATACAACCAATATCTAACATAACCCAAACAACATAGGCACCCCTCCTATTTAAACTCTCTTCCTCATATAACCTATCTGAGCTTGAGCTTAGATACCATTTACCTAATATATATATATATATATACTATATAGCAGAAGAGAAAATGAGAGAATTATTTGAATTTCTCCCAAAATTCTATGAGAATTACACATCACTTTTTTTGACTTTTTTTAACAAAGGCACCCATTCAACCCACATATTTTCAATCCTACCCCCACCTTTATGCTTTTTAACAAAGGCACCCATTAAAGCCACATAATTTCAATCCTACCCCCCTCCTTTAGAGGGCTAGGATCAGCCTATGGAAATGATTTTACGGGCACAATCTATTGATGTTGTGTTCCATCACATGGACGGTTTGGATCAACCTATGATGTGGTCCGTACAGTTCTTTGTCGGCCCGTGCATCACACGGGGTTTTTTACTAGTATATATATATGAGAAAACGGTTCCTACACATATGTGTAGAGAGTTCTCTACACACTAGCTTAAAATACAGTGGGGGCCCACATTGTTTGGGTGATCCAAGCCATCCATTTTAAAGACCCTCACATAGATAGGGTGTCTACAAAAAATCAGATCGATAGGATCATCCCAACCCTACGATTTGTGGAGGTAAAATGGATGTCTTTAAACCTTCACAAATTAGTCCAATTTTTGCCTCCACAGTTCGAATGGTTAGGATGATCCTTTGGATCTGATTTTTTGTGGACACCCTATCTATGTGAGGGCCTTAAAATGAATGGTTTGGATCACCCAAATAATGTGGCCCCCACTGTATTTTAAGCTAGTTTGTGGATAACTTATCTACACATGTGTGTAGGAACCGTTTTCTCTCTCTCTCTCTCTCTCTCTCTCTCTCTCTCTCTATATATATATATATATATATATATATATATGAGGAAAGTGAAGCTGCACACTCGTGTAGCTAACTTAGCTACACCGACGGCTTAAAATACAGTGGCCCACATTGTTTGGGTGATCCAAACCATTCATTTGATAGGCCCTCACATTGATAGGGTGTGCCCAAAAAATCAGCTCCATAGGATCATCCCAACCCTTCAAACTGTGGAGGCAAAAATGGACAGATTTGTGAAGGTTTTTACACGTCCATTTTTGCCTCCACAAATCGTAGGGTTGGGATGATCCTATGAAGCTGATTTTTTGGGCACAACCTATCTATGTGAGGGCCCCTCAAATGAATGGTTTGCATCACCCAAACAATGTGGGGCCCACTGTATTTTAAGCATTAGTGTGTAGCTAAGTTAGCTACAGGAGTGTGTAGCTACACTTTTCTCATATAACTGGTAGAGAAAAGATTGGTTTGATAGTGGCAATCCCATCTTTCTTCAACACTTCTGTAATTAACTGTTAGACTGGTACTAGAGGCTATCAACTGCCAACCATATATGTGTTTAATAAAGTGAGAAGTGCCATTATCAAAACAAGGGAGTTTATATGTTTTCCTTATCTATGCATATGTAATATATCTATATATGAATGTGCATGTGAGTATGCATGTGTAATGTTACATGGGATTAGTTTGACTCACTGCATTTTCATTGAAATTTGCTTGGAATGGACTCAAGATCCTTTGGCTTCTTTATTCAACAGGGACAAACAAAATTAGAAAGGCAGCAGATACTGTCACTGTTCATTAAAGTTATGAAAAAGTTCTACAAGTATCTGTACAGCATTGCCGCCAAGGAGATCGATTCAACTCTACCTCGGCTTAGAGAAGTAAGTATAGTGTGGCACCTTCTATTTGTTTCTTGTATAATTATCAAATACAACAAGTCCTCACTGATAGGATGAACATCTGAAAGCCCAAATAGGAGCACTAAGAGAGTTGAGGCTACGATATGCCATCTCAACTCCTATAATAGCCAGAACATTTCGATTTGGACTCCCTGAGGAAGAGTATACCAATAAATTCAATAAAAATCCACATCATTATTCAGGACCTGTTCCTGCTTGCATCCTCCAACTAGATTGTGTATATACTATGTCAGTAGTTCATCTTCGATGTTTCCTGCCTCTACTAATAACTGGGATAACATCAAAGTACAAACATTTTGGTCATGGAATAAATTATCACACTTTCGTTTTGCTTTGCTGGTATAGTATGTCATCTCAAAAGAGGAATCCTTTAGTAGGATGCGACCTTAGTGAAGCAGAATGAGGCGCTCCTGCTACGACGTATTCGGTCCCATGTTAGATTGATTTGAACATTACCCATTTCAAAGGCCTTTGTTTGGATAACCTATGGCCTAGAAATCATGCCAATTATGCCATGCTAATGTCAAATAATGTTTGTTTTTTTTTCCATTGAGCATGGATGCTAAAAAACAAAGTAGTTGAAGGAGTTCAAGTATCCATTTTTTTCGTTTTTTACTCTTTCTGTTTTCAACCAACCAAGACCTTATATAATACTCCTCTATGCGAAGATTAAAAAAATACATCAAAGGTCTACAACAAAGTCCTTGTGTTACATGTGCTAATGGAGATTAGAGAAGAAAAAAGAGGAGAAGAGAAGATGGAGAAATCGGTGAAGACACAATACTGTGTCTCTCACACGGAATTTATATATATATATATATATATATATAGAGAGAGAGAGAGAGAGAGAGAGAGAGAGAGAAGGGTTGTTGCGCTCGAGCGCAGCTAGGCTTAGCTGCGCTCGAGCACAGAAACAGGAGGGTGGGGCCATTGGGGGGGTGATCCTGACCATTCATTTGGAAGGCCCCATCATGGATGGGCCTACAAAAAATCAGCGCCATTGGATCACCAATGGGTGTCCATTTGTGGGGCCAAAAATGGACAGATACTGTTTGTCCACAAATCTGTCCATTTTTGGCCCCACAAATGGACACCCTAAGGTGATCCAATGGAGCTGATTTTTGGTGGACACCCTCCCATGAAAGGGCCCATCAAATGAATGCTTTGGACCCCACCCAAAATGTGGCCCCACCCTGTTTCTGTGCTCGAGCGCAGCAACTCTATCCTCATATATATATATATATATATATATATATATATATATATATATATATATATATATATATATATATATATATATATATATGCGTGTGGGTGTGTTACATTAAAGGACAGAAATACCCCCAAGTGGAGGAGGGTATTGTTACACGATAGTTCTCAACACTCCCCCTCAAGCTGGAGTATACCCCCAGCTTGTTACATAAATCGCTAATCCTTGCTCGGCTTAGTGGTTTAGTAAACATATTAGCAATTTGGTCATACGATCTTGTGAAAAATGTGCCGAGCTCTCCCATTTGATTCTCTGGCGAATAAAATGACAATCCACCTCCATGTGCTTTGCCCTTTCATGAAAAACTGGATTCAATGCGATATAAATTGCCGACTTGTTATCGCAATGGAGAGAGGCAGGTGATGAGCAAGGTAATCCAATCTCCGACATAAACGTTCTTAACCATATTAACTCACATTCTGTATATGCTATAACCCTATACTCTGCCTCTACACTTGACCTGGAAACCACATCTTGCTTCTTGCTCTTCCATGACACTAGATTGCCTCCAATGAAGGTACAATAGCCAGTCGCAGATCTCCTGTCAGCACCTTCCCAATCTGCATCTCAATACTCTATTCGCATTTGACTATGCTTCCTGAAGAATAGTCCTTTACGAGGAGTTTTCTTTAGATATCTCACAATATGGGTAGCTATTGACCAATGGGATATATGTGGAGCACTCCCATATGCTGGCTAACTACACCAACTGCGAAGGAGATATCTGGACGAGTTACAGTGAGATATATCAATTTTCCTACTATACGTCTGTATCTGCCTGGATCCTTTTACAACTCTCCCTGGTCAGAAGACATCTTGATGTTTGGATCCATGGGTGTCTCAGTGGGTTTGACTCTTAGAAGGCCTGCCTCCTCCAATATATCTAACACATACTTCCTCCGTGATAGATATAAACCCTTACGAGAGTAGGCAACCTCTATCCTAAGGAAGTACCTCAACAGTCCAAGATCCTTGGTACTGAATTCTTTCATAAGGGAATCCTTCAGTCTATGTATGCCCGCACTATCACTTGTGATGATAATATCATCTACGTAAACCACCAGGAAAATCCGACCATCCTTAGAGTGTGAACTGAATACTGAATGGTCCACAACACACTGTTGCATACCGAACCATACCATGGCCTCACTGAAGCTTCCAAACCAAGCACGAGGATACTGCTTGAGACTCTAAAGAGCCTTCCTCATTCGACAAATAGAGTGCCTCAACTTCCCTTGAGCAAAATACCGAGGATGTTGCTCCATGTAGACCTCTTCCTGCAAATTACCATGCAAGAAGGCATTCTTGACATCCAACTGAAATAGTGGCCATGATTAACCGCAAACGATATCAAAACCCTGACTGATGGAATTTTGGCCACATGCGAGAAAGTATCTGTGTAGTCAATGCCATAGGTATTAGTGTAGCCCTTTGCAACTAATCGTGCCTTGAGTCGTTCCACTGTTCCATCTGGAAAGTATTTGACTGTAAATACCCATTTACAACCCACATTATGAGCACCTGGAGGAAGAGAAACCAACTGCCAAGTGTGATTAGATTGAAGGACACCCTTCTCTGCATCCATCGCTGCTCTCCACCCAGTGTGAGCTAATGCCTCCTGCAACAGATCGAGGAATCGAAACAGAGGAGACTTAAGAGCTTAGTTGTAAATTCCGTTTCGGTCGCCATTTCGTTTTGGCCACCGAAACAAAATTTCGGTGGGATTTCGGTCATTTCGGTCGAAACTTTTCGTTCACACAAAAAATATATTAAGTGATTAATACATAATTCATTAGAAAAAAAAGTCTGTCACGTGTTGACCAGTGCCTGACAAGATGAATAATTTTTAGAGACCAAATTATGAGATTTTTTTTACCGGACTTTTGGGATTTAATAATGTTTGGACAAAATAGATTTTATGAATTTTTAAAATTTGAAAAATACCCCACCGTTTGGAAGTTAAGAAAGTTAAAATTTTGACCCGACCATTTTTCTTTGAATTTTGTACTAGAACTGGAGAGTTGACTTTTTTTCTTTTAGATTTGGGTGTTGAAACTATTTTTAATAAATCCAAAAGGGGGGTATTCCGTTATTTACATGTAAATCTTAAGTAAATGGAGGTTTACATGTAAATACCGAGTACACGAAAGTAGAGAGAAGTACAGGAGAGGAAAGAGAAGCAGCAGGAAGAAGCAGGACGTGTCGGGTACGCGTGGTGCGCACCAGGTTCCAAGGGCATTGTTGTAAAATCTGCAAAATCCAGTCAAACTAGCCGTTATGCACGATTCCGGCCGGAAAATTTCGTTCCGGAATTGTAACGAAACCGGTTCGTTTCGTCCATTCCGGACGAAACGAAACGGAATTTACAACAATGCTTAAGAGAGAAAGGAGCGATAACCATGAGATAAACCAGCATAAGAAACAACATCGTAGATCGAATGAATACCACAACGAGAGCGAGTGCGTGAAGAGATAGGAGCATCATCAGATACGCTCCCACGGACAATAATCGCAGGGTCGGACATGGGTCCAGTTGGCTGTCAAGGAGGCGGACCAGATGAGGTGTCATCTGCACGTGGTGGCTCACATGGTGTCTCATCGGCACATGAGGGAAAAATACTCTGGCGTGGGCCGGGAGTAAGTCTTTGCCGTAGGGGGTGATTAGGAAAGAAGAGGAGTCGGTGCAATGGTACTGGAGGAGCAAGATGAGGAACATCAACAGACTTAGGAAAGTAAGGAATTTCCTGAAAAAATGTGACATCAACAGACACAAACACTAGGCGGAGCTGAGGACTATAACAACGATATCCCTTCTGAAATCCGGAATAACCAAGGAACACACATTTGATAGCACGAGGACTTAGGTTATCCAGTCCAGGGGATAAATCATGAACAAAACAAATGCAGCCGAGGACTCTAGGAAGTAGAGTAAAGGGGTTTCTTGAGGGGTGCAAAACTGAGAAGGGTGAACGATCATTCAGAACTGAGTAAGGAAGGCGGTTTGCCAAAAAACAGGAGGTAAGAATAGCTTTAAACCAATATGTCTTGGGAACACCCATCTGATATAGAAGCGTGCGTGCAATGCCCACTAGGTACTTAAGTTTCCTCTCGGCAACCCCATTTTGCTCAGAGGTATGGGCACAAGAAGATTAATGAATAATACTCGACAAGAACTCCTGAAATCCATTAGATACTGAATAGTATTCTCGTCCATTGTCAGAACCCAAACATTTAGTAGAGCAAGAATATTGATTAGAAACCTCGGCATAAATGGAATGAAAGATATTAAATACTTCTAAACGATCTTTTATTACATGTAGCCATGACATTCTTGAATAATCGTCCACAAACACAATGAAATATCAATAACAAAAAATAGATGGAGTTCTACATAGACCCCAAACATCAGAGTGAACAAGTTCAGAAAGACTAGACGCACGACTGACAGAACGTGATGGAAAGGAAACATGATGGTGTTTTCCATACTGATAAGACTCACAAGAAAAATTATTAACTGGATTTGATATAAGATATGAATGCCGCAACCGATCAGCAGGAGGGTCGCCCAAGCGACAATGCCACATAAAGGAATCAACTGCAGTACGTAAGGCAGTGTAGGGAGATACACGATCAAAATAGTAGAGCCTGTCCACCTCATAACCCGAACCAATCCTCCCAGTCTCGAGATCTTGAAATACAGTAAGAGGGAAAGAAGGTTACATAACAGTTAAGAGAACGGGTGAGCCGACTAACAGATTATAGATTACATGGGAAACTTGGTGCACACAAAACAGAATTAAGGGACATATCAGGATTGAGAGATGTGTCTCCTACACCCGATATAGGTCACATCGTCCCATTTGCTAAAGTGACTAAAGGAGTAGACAAAGAGGGAGACTAAAAAGAACTTAGAAAGTTACGGTTACCAATCGTTTGGTGAGAGGCTCCAGAATCAATAAACCAAGAACCCGACAGACTGAGGGAGCAGGATGGATGGGTACCTTCCTTGGCTAGAGTGGCAGTTGCCTGTTTCCCTTTGTCCTGTATGCGTAGCAAATTTCCGTACTCAGCTCGGGAATCTAACAGTGTATCAGAAGTATCAGCAGAGAAGGGACATCAGTGGAGCTCTTTGTGGCTGTCCCAGAGATGTGATGGGCAGCTCTCTATGGCCATCACTCAGGGTGCAGATCATAACAAAAATAAGTATAATGACCCTCCATACCATAGTGCGTACAATACCGAGAACCACGACCTCCCCTTGAATCACGACCAAAACCCCGACCATAAAACCATGGCGACCTTGTCCTCGACCACCACATGTACCACGACTATAACCATAGTGAACAACTAAAGCAGATCGCTCAACAGGAGAGTCGAGTCACTGGGCACATCAACCCGCATGGCATGCTGAACACAAGAGAAAACCTCATCAGGGGTGGTAAAGTGCCCTGACCCACTATTAGTTGGCGAATTGGAAGAAATTCTCTTCCTAGGCCATTCAAAAACTGAACAACTCGTAACTCAGCTTTCTATTTGGTCAGCAGGATCGGTGGAGGGTAGGAAGTAAGAGTCCAGCTGCTCACATAAACTAACAAACTCAGAGTAGTACTCAGAAACAGATTGCTTGCCCCGCTTCAAGTTGAGGAGGTCGGAGTAGGCATCACAAATCCTCGTGAGATTGTTTGTTCCTGAGTAGAGGGTTTCTGCACGTAGCTAGACATCCCGAGATGTATCAAGAAATAACATATGATGAGCAATCTTCGGTTCCATACTCTGGCACAAAAGTGACTGAAGAAGAGCGTCCTCCTAGCTCCACTTGTCATAGGAGGGGTCCTTTGGAGATAGTGGATCCTTGGTAATATAGCTTAACTTTCCTTGGTCTCGGAGATAAAGCTGAACAGATCGACTATATGCAGGGTTGTTAGATCCATCAAGCTTGATGGTTGTCATGGATACCAGAGGGAATGGCACAGATGAGGAACCGGAAACAATAAAGGAGGTAGATGAAGTCATCGTGAATACCCACAACAAAGTTCAATACCAAGGAATGATCAATAACAACTAAAAACACCAACAAAGCGAGGATCCACTAACAAGTTAAGAAACACTGAATATCCACCAACACACAACCAACAACCACCAACAACATCAACCAAAGCAACACAGCAGTGTGCTAGACAAAACATCAACACATCAATGAAACGAACAATCAACAACCACATCACAAATAACCATCTACCAACAGGGACAATCGCCACAACCACAACAACATCAACAAAAATCTCAACCACAATCAGTGCCAAACAACCACATCCACTATCAGCACAAACAACTAACCCCAAATCGCCGCCAACACCGTGGAAACAAATCACCAACAACAAGACAAAATAGATACACCACAAGGTCACCAATTGAATACCCAACAAAAGATGTCTGACACATCAACACGCGGCTCTGGTAAGGAAAGAGTCGATAACACGACTGAAAGACACTACCATGAGGATGAAATCACCAACCAATGGCTCGGAACCAACACTAGGATAAAAAAATGAGAATAAGGGGTGCCTAGAACATGATTAGGATATGATAGAAGATGGATAAAGCGAGGATTAGGGGCTAATTTGAAGAGTTTAGGATAATAGGGTTAGTATTTGAATGGAAAATATCGAAAGAAAAATGGTTTGGGTAGAGGCGACAATGGAGTATGAGTGTGAGAGGGTGCAATTAGGGTTTGGAAAAAGCTATGAAAAATGGAGATATGGTAGGGGAGGTTTGGTTGAGGGCTGGAATTGAAAGGGGAAAACCAAGGAATGAGGATGGTTAGGGTTTTGGGGTGAAAAACCTGAAAATAATGATTGATTGGTAGGGGCGGTTAGGATTAGGGTTTGTGAAAATCCAAAATAAATGGGTTTGATAGGGAGCGGTTAGGGTTAGAAATGATGGATTGGATGAAGGTTAGGGTTTTAAAGAAGATTGATTAGGGTTAGGGTTATGGTTTTGGATTTGATGGGTACGGTTAGGGTTACTTATGGTTGATGAAGTTGTAGTGATAGTATCTTCGTCTTCATGGAGGAAATTCTTGATCTTCAACATGTTGCTCTGATACCATGTTACATGTGCTAATGGAGATTATAGAGGATAAAAGAGGAGAAGATGGACTAATCGGTGCATACACAATACTGTCGGTGCATACACAATACTGTCTCTCACACGAAATTTATTATATATATATGTGTGTGTGTGTGTGTGTGTGGGGGGGGGGGGGGGGTGGTTACATAAAAGGATAGAAATACCCCCAAGTGGAGGCTATTGTTACACGATAGTTCTCAACACCTTGGACCACTACCCCTTACACGATTGGTGGTGGTCATGGTGTGTGTGGCTTGGGAGAGGGGGGCACGACCCCCCAATGACTTGCCAAATCCCTTTTGTTATGCGGATTCCCATTGGTTGCCAATATGTGGGTTCCGTGGAAAACATATTGCGCAAAAACGCCCGATGATTCCATTCTTTATTTGAGCAAGAAAACAATGGGAGAGACCATTTCGTGTGTTTTGGGAAAAAGCTTCGAGAGAGTGGTCTCCATTGCGCAAAAAACAGCTAAAAAAGCTCGATTGAAAGGGTTTAAGATTAATTCAAAGGCACTCGAAGAGCCTCAGATTCATTCCCTCTAAGAGCCACTCGTGTGCGATATGTTTTTTATTTTTAAATAAAATGTTTGTGATAGTCTACAAATTCATCTACACTAAGGGTTTAGGGTTTTTTTTTTTTAGTGTCTTTGATTTAGAGGCTTTGCTTTACACGTTATTTATTTCGATTTTTGGGTTTGGGGTTCTTTGTCTGGGGATTTTTATTTGGGTTTTTTAATTTCTTGTTTTTGATTTAGGGTTTTTGATTTGGGGTTTTTTTAGAGTTTTTTGATTTGGGGTTTTTTATTTAGGGTTTTTTTATTTGGGGTTTATCAGTTTACTTTTTTAGTCAGTGGCTCATTGAATGGTCTTTTTAACCTTTTTTATAGCAAGTCCAGTCCATTAGGAGATTTAGGACCAAAATAAAGTCCAAGTTAATTAGGAGATTTGGTAACAAAACAAAGTCCAAGTCGAATGTAAGAGATTTGGGAGCAAAACAAAGAACTGCAGACTGCACACAACACGATTAAACGATGAAAATCACACAACACAATTTTCTATCAAGCCGTGCGTTGAGTCTCTCTCCTCACTCTTTATCATTTTAATATATTATTTCCCACTCTTTACAGATTTTGTTTCTTTTTTGTTTTTGGTATAACTCATTTACTGGATTTTCATATAATCTATTTAGGCTTTATACTTTTAGGATTTTTGTCACTTTTCTTATTTATTTAAAAGATTTGGACTCTATATTAATTTTAAAAGATCAGGTAATTATTTATAGAACTTGAACAATAATTTTCGATTAAAATCCTTGAAAAATAATATAGTAAATGATAGATAAAATTTCCAAATTATTGATCCATATTCCTCAAATTTTAAGTTGAATCATGGGCAAACTTAAAACGGTTGATGCATTCTTGAAAAAAAAGAAGGATGTTAATGATTCAGAAGCCAATGCACATTCTCCATTAAATTCTTACATGTCAAATATAGAGCAACGTCCTTCTAAGTTACAAAGAACCCAACCTGAAGTAGTTAATACTACTTCCTTACAACGTGATCAAGTATTGTTACACGATAGTTCTCAACACCTTGGACCACTACCCCTTACACGATTGGTGGTGGTCATGGTGTGTGTGGCTTGGGAGAGGGGGGCACGACCCCCCAATGACTTGCCAAATCCCTTTTGTTATGCGGATTCCCATTGGTTGCCAATATGTGGGTTCCGTGGAAAACATATTGCGCAAAAACGCCCGATGATTCCATTCTTTATTTGAGCAAGAAAACAATGGGAGAGACCATTTCGTGTGTTTTGGGAAAAAGCTTCGAGAGAGTGGTCTCCATTGCGCAAAAAACAGCTAAAAAAGCTCGATTGAAAGGGTTTAAGATTAATTCAAAGGCACTCGAAGAGCCTCAGATTCATTCCCTCTAAGAGCCACTCGTGTGCGATATGTTTTTTATTTTTAAATAAAATGTTTGTGATAGTCTACAAATTCATCTACACTAAGGGTTTAGGGTTTTTTTTTTTTAGTGTCTTTGATTTAGAGGCTTTGCTTTACACGTTATTTATTTCGATTTTTGGGTTTGGGGGTTCTTTGTCTGGGGATTTTTATTTGGGTTTTTTAATTTCTTGTTTTTGATTTAGGGTTTTTGATTTGGGGTTTTTTTAGAGTTTTTTGATTTGGGGTTTTTTATTTAGGGTTTTTTTATTTGGGGTTTATCAGTTTACTTTTTTAGTCAGTGGCTCATTGAATGGTCTTTTTAACCTTTTTTATAGCAAGTCCAGTCCATTAGGAGATTTAGGACCAAAATAAAGTCCAAGTTAATTAGGAGATTTGGTAACAAAACAAAGTCCAAGTCGAATGTAAGAGATTTGGGAGCAAAACAAAGAACTGCAGACTGCACACAACACGATTAAACGATGAAAATCACACAACACAATTTTCTATCAAGCCGTGCGTTGAGTCTCTCTCCTCACTCTTTATCATTTTAATATATTATTTCCCACTCTTTACAGATTTTGTTTCTTTTTTGTTTTTGGTATAACTCATTTACTGGATTTTCATATAATCTATTTAGGCTTTATACTTTTAGGATTTTTGTCACTTTTCTTATTTATTTAAAAGATTTGGACTCCATATTAATTTTAAAAGATCAGGTAATTATTTATAGAACTTGAACAATAATTTTCGATTAAAATCCTTGAAAAATAATATAGTAAATGATAGATAAAATTTCCAAATTATTGATCCATATTCCTCAAATTTTAAGTTGAATCATGGGCAAACTTAAAACGGTTGATGCATTCTTGAAAAAAAAAAAGGATGTTAATGATTCAGAAGCCAATGCACATTCTCCATTAAATTCTTACATGTCAAATATAGAGCAACGTCCTTCTAAGTTACAAAGAACCCAACCTGAAGTAGTTAATACTACTTCCTTACAACGTGATCAAGTATTGCGTCCTCAAAAATGAGAATATCCTGTTAAACAAAGAAATGAAATTCGACGTGCATATCTTAGAGCTAGACCTTATCAATTTCTATTTTCAGAGTATCATCTTTTAGAAGCAGAGAATCATCCTTGCCAATTTCAATCTTTTTGGTTTAAAAAAATTTCTTAGCTAGAATACTCCCCTTCAAAGGATGTTGCATTGCCTTACATGTTATATTTTTTTGTAAGAAACCAACAAGACGTCCGGGATTAGGCGTGTTAACAAGTGAAGGGTTTCGAAATTGGAAAAAGTGAATGATGGATTGAATTGTGCCTTTTTAGATTATGTTGGAAAAGACCCTAATTCACCCCCTAAAATTGCTGAGAAAGCTTGTCGAGATCTGTTGAATTAATTGTAACATATTGATTAAGTGATAAAAAAACAAACATCACAAGAGATTGAGAATAACCAACCGCGACTCAAGACCTCCATAGACACTGTTCGCTGGCTAACATTTCAATTATGTGCTTTTAGAGGTTATGATGAAAGCTTGAGTTCAAAAAATTAAGGTAATTTTATTGAAATGATAAAGATTTTGGCAGATTATAATGAAAAAGTTTATTGCGTTGTCTTAGAAATGCTCCAAAGCATGTCAAATACACATTGCCTGCAATTCAAAAGGAGATTTTGCATATTTTCTCAAGTGATTAGTGTAGTTCGTGAAGAAATTGGGGATGTAAAGTTTTGCATTATTGTTGATCAAGTTCGAGATAAGTCTAAGCGAGCAAATGGCTCTTATTTTGAGGTTTATTAATAATGATGGTTTATTATAAAGCATGTTTTTTATCTCGTTATTGTTGAAAGGAGATATATGACGTTCTCTCTTATCGTAGTCTCAACATTCAAAACATTCGAAGTCAAGAGTACGATGATGCTAGTAATATGCGTGGAGAGTGGAATGGTTTACAAGCCTTATTTCTTAAAGATATGCCCATATGCATATCATGTGCATTGCCTAGCTCACCAATTACAATTAGCATTGGTTGGAGCATCTAGAGAAGTAATTTTTATTTATCAGTTTCTCTCAAAATTGTCGTCCATTGTTAATGTCATCATTGCCTTTTATAAACATCAAGATGAGTTACAATCTAACCAAACGGTTGATATTGCACATCTGATTTCTATTGATGAGTTTGAGTCTCGTAGAGAGGCTAATCAACTCGGTACTTTACAACGAGCTGATGATACTCGATGGGGCTCCTATTATAATTCTATTTGCACATTACTAAAAGTGTTTTCTTCAACTTGCGCGGTGCTTATTAATATCATTAATGAAGGAGCCACTTACTCTCAACATGGTGATGATGATGCCGCGTATGATGTGATGACATCATTTGAATTTGTTTTTATATTACACTTGATAAAAGAAATCATGAGAATCACTAATGTTTTCTGTCAAGCTTTGCAAAATCGTTTGCATTTAGTCTCAATTACAAAAGTACTCATTTAAAAGTTGAGAGAAGACGACCAGAATAGTTTGCTTAAATGTGAAATTATTTTGCAAAAGACATGAAATTGATATTCCTGATATGTGTGCCCATTACACATCAGGTCGTGGTTGGTTACGCCGTTCGCCGGATCTCATTACGATTGAGCACCATTATCGGGTTGACATATTTAATGCTGCAATAGACTCTCAATTATAAGAGCTAAATAATAGATTCATTGAGCAAGTAATGGAAGTCCTTATTCTTAGTTTTGCTTTTCATCCTAAGGATGCTTACAAATCTTTTAAAATTGATGATAAAAATTTTATCCTCAAGATTTTTCTTAGAGCAGGAAAAAATTCATTTGAGATTTCAACTGTAGCATTATGAGCTTGATATACCATATTTTCAAAAATATTTCCACAATTTCTGAACTTTGCCAAATAGGGGTGAAGCCACGAATTTACACTTAACGGGGCCTGACTAATTGCTAAAATAAAAATAAATGCATGATATATTCTATATTATATATATATATATATACATATTTTCGTTGAATAAAAAAGTTTAACCATAAATTTAAACTAATAAATTAGTACTATGATAGGATTACGAAGAGTATGTTATAAGTCCATGAATATGCAAACGTTTCAGTCACCATGCAGAAAAGAAAACGAAAAAGTAAATCTAAATCTTACTATTGAAGTTGTGCCCTCCGATTTTTCATAGAATAAGATTCATCTATGATCATGTCTGTATTAAAGATTTCTTTGTTGATTTAGATAACCAAATAATCCGCAAGTAATTTACCATCCATCTTATTACGAAGTCTTGTTTTAAGAAGCTTCATAGCTGAAATGCTGAAAATGCATGTTCCGTTGCATGTTCCGTAGTTGCAGTTGAAATTGGAAGAGTCAGCACGAGACATATCAGTCTAACAAACAAATAAAAGATCGTTGACTTTCCCGTTGTACAAAATCTCTGGCAAAGTTATGGATGTTGAAGTGTATCAAGCTCATAATGCTGCAGTTGAAATCTCAAATGAATTTTTTCCTGCTCTGAGAAATAGAGGATAAAATTTCTCCACCAAGAAATCTTGGGATAGAATTTCTCCGCTAGGTTACGAATATCATCAATTTTAAAAGATATATCACCATCGTTAAGATCAAGAGCTGAACTAAGAATAAGGACTTCCATTGCTTGCTCGTTGAATCTAATATTTAACTCTTGCAATTGAGAGTTTATTGCAACATTAAATATGTCAACTCGATAATGGTGCTCTACTATCGTAATGTGATCCTGTGAATGATGTGACCGATCACAACTTGCTGTGTAATGGGCACTCATCAGGAATATTAATCCCACATCTTTCGCAGAGTGGTTTCACATTATGAAACGAACTATTCCAGTCGTCTTCTCTCAACTTTCGAATGAGTAACTTTGTAGTTGAGCCTAACCACATAGTATTCAAAATGTCTTGCAGACGTTTTTGCAAAGCTTGACAGAGAACTTTAGTGATTCTCACGATTTCTTTCATCACCACGTTGAGAGTAAGTGGCTCATTCATTAATGATATTTATAAGCACCGCACAAGTTGAAGAAAACATCTTTAAGAATGTGCAAATAGAATTATAGTGAGAGCCCCATCGAGTATCTCCCAGTTCGTTGCAAAGTACCAAGTTGATTAGTCCTATCAGACTCAAACTCATTGATAGCAATCAAATGTGCAATATCAGCCGCTTGGTTAAATTGTAACTCATCCCGACGTTTGTAAAAGGCACTGATGATATTAAAAATGGAAGGCAACTTTGAGAAAAACTGATAAATAAGAATTACTTCTCTTGATGCTCCAACCAATGCTAATTGTAATTGGTGAGCTGGGCAATGCACATGATATGCATATGGGCAAATCTTTAAGAAATAAGGCTTGTAAACCATTCCACTCCATGCATATTACTAGCATCACCGTACCCTTGACCTCGAATGTTTTGAATGTTTGGACTGCGTAACGTCACATATCTCCTTTTAAAGAGTAAATGCAGTAGTATCTCCAACAATGACGAGATAAAAAAAATGCTTTATGATAACACCATCCTTATTAACAAACCTCAAAACAAGAGCCATTTGCTCTCTCTAGACTCATCTCAATTCATAAACAATAATTCAAAACTTTGCATCCTAATTTCTTCACGAATTGCACTACGCACTTAAGAAAATATGCAAAATTTTCCTTTGAATTGTGGCGATGTGTATTTGGCATTCTTTGGAGCATTTTCTAAGACAACCAAAGAAACTTTTTCATTATAATCTGCCAAAATCTTTATCATTTCAATAAAATTACCTCGATTTTTTAAACTCAAGCTTTCATCATGACCTCTAAAAGCGCATGATTGAAATGTTAGCCAGCGGACAGTGTTTATGGAGGTCTTGAGTCGCGATTGGTTATTCTCAATCTCTTATAATGTTTGTTTTTCTATCACCTTATCAATATGTTGTGATTAATTTAATAGATCTTGACAAGCTTTCTCAACAGTTTTATGTGGTGAATTAAAGTCTTTTCCAACATGACCTAAAAAGGCACAATTCAATCAATCATTCACTTTTTTTCAATTTCGAATCCCTCCACTTTTTAACATGCCTAATTCTGGGTGTCCTGTTGGTTTCTTACAAAAAAAGATAGCATGTAAGACAAAATGCAGTATCCTTTAAAGGGGAGTTCTAACCAAGAAAATTTTTTAAACTAAGAAGATTGAAATCGGCGAAGATGATTCTCTGCTCCTGAAAGAGGATACTCTGAAAGTAAAAATTGATATGGTCCAGCTCTAAGATATATATGTCGAATTTCGTCTCTTTGATATTCCCAATATTTGAAGACGCAATCATGAATCACGTTCTAAGTAGTATCAACTTCTTCAGATTGGGTTCTTGGTAACTTAGAAAGACGTTGCTCAATATTTGACATGTCAGAATTTAATATAGAAGTGGCACTGGCTTCTGAATCATTAACATTCTTTTTTTTTAAGAATGCATCAATAGTTTTTGGTTTGCCCATGATTAAACTTAGAATTTGAGGAGTAAATATGGATCAATAAGTAGCCTGAAAATTTTATCTATCAATTAGTATAATATTTTTCAAGAATTTTTATCGAAAATTACTGTTCAAGTTATATAAATAATTACCTTATCTTTTAAAATTAATATAAAGCCTAGATCTTATAAAGAAGAGTGGTAAAAGTCGTAAAAGTCTAAAACCTAATTCGATTATATGAAAATCCTGTAAATGCGTTATACCAAAAAAAGAAACAAAATCTGTAAAAATTGGGAAATAAAATATTAAAATTGTAAAGAGAGACTCACCGCACTGCTTGAGAGAAAACTGTGTTGTGTGCTTTTTTTCGTGTAATCGTAAGTTGTGCAGTTTGCAGTTCTTTGTTTTGTTCTCAAATCTCCTATAGTTAACTTGGACTTTGTTTTGTTCCCAAATCTTCTAATTGACTTGGACTTTATTTTGTTGCCAAATCTTCTAATGGATGGACTTGCTATAAAAAAGGTTAAAGAGACCTTCAATGAGCCACCGACTAAAAATATAAACTGATAAAACCCCAAATCAAAACCCCAAATAAAAAACTCTAAAATAAAAAAATCCTAAATCAAAACTCTAAATCGAAAACCCCAAATTAAAAAACCCAAATCAAAAAATCGAAATAGAAAACCTCAAAATAAAAAACTCGTGAAGCGAAGACCCTAAATAAAAAAACCCTAAACCCTCAGTGTAGATGAATGTGTAGAAGAAAAGCTATCAAAATCTTTTTATTTAAAAAAAATAAAATTAAAGACGTACCTCACCGAGTCCCTCTAAGAGTGGATGAATCTGAGGCTCTTTGAGCGCCTTTGAATCGATCGTAAACAAGTTGTAATCGAGCTTTTTTATGTATTTTTGCGCACTGGAGACCACTCTCTTGAAGCTTTTTCCGAAAACGCACGAAATGGTTTCTCGCACTATTTTCTCACTCAAATAAAGAATAGAATCATCGGGTGTTTTTGCGCAATACGTATTTCACACGACCCACATATTGGCAACCAATCGAAATCCGCATAATAAACGGGATTTTGCAAAACATTGGGGGGTGGGGCACGGTATATGGCCCTTCGCCCCTGTTGCAAGAGATTAAGTGCAACAGGAAGGTCAACAATCTTTTATCTGATTGATAGATTGATACGTCTATTGTTAACTCTTCCAGTTTCAACTGCAACTACAGAACATACAGTTTTGGCTTTGAAGTTTGTTAAAGTAAGACTTCATAACAAGATGGAAAATGAATTTCTTTCAGTTGTTGTCTACTTCGAAAAAGAAATCGCTGAGAGTATCAATACAAACATGGTCATAGATGAATTTTGTTCTTTGAAAAATCAGCAGGTACAACTTCAATAGAAAGATTTAGGTTTACTTTTTCGTTTCCTGTTGTGCATGTCATATATATATATATATATACATATATATATATGTATATATATATATATATATATACATATATATATATGTATATATATATATATAGAGAGAGAGAGAGAGAGAAGTGTTTCTAGTCTGCCAACTAGAGATCATTCTCTAGTCTGGCGACCAAAAAACATGGGTCCCACCTTATTTGGGTGTTGCAAAGCATTCATTTGATGGGCCCTAACATAGAGAGGGTGTCCACAAAAAATCAGCTCCATATGATCATCCCAACCCTGTGATTTGTGGAGCTTAAAATAGACGGCTATAAATTGGCACAAATCTGTCAATTTTTTAGCTCCACAAATGGAAGGGTTAAGATGATCCCATCCATGATGGGGCCTTTCAAATGAATGCTTAGGATCACCCAAAAATTGTGGGCCCACCCTTGTTTCCTGCACTCGAGCGCAGATAAGCTATCTGCACTCGAGAGCAGGAACTGTTGTCTCATATGTATATATAGGTGAATAGTATTCCTGCTCAGATAGCTTATCTGAGCAGCTGCTTCAAAAATTCATGTGGCCCACATTTTTGGGGTGATCCAAAGCATTCATTTGAAAGGCCCTTCCATGGATAGGATGTGTACCTAAGTTATCAATTCCGTTCCGGCCGGAATTCCGGATTCCCCTCGCCAGAGCGGAACGAAACGGCCGAAACACCGAAACGTTCCGTTCCAATAGCCAAAACGGAACGGCAACCGGAACAGAATTTATAACTTAGGTGTGTACCAAAACTGAGCCCTTTAGGATCATCCTAACCCTGCCATTTGTGAAGGGAAAAAATGGTCAAAAACAGTGTCTGTCCATTCTCCCCTCCACCTTTGATTGGGTTTGGATGATCCTATAGGGCTGATTTTTGGTACACACCCTATCCATGGAAGGGCCTTCCAAATGAATGCTTTGGATCACCCCAAAAATGTGGGGCCACATGAGTTTTTGAAGCAGCTGCTCAGATAAGCTATCTGAGCAGCTGCGCATGAACACTATTCTCTCTCTCTCTCTCTCTCTCTCTCTCTCTATATATATATATATATATATCTCTCTCTCTCTCTCTCTCTCTCTCTCTCTATATATATATATATATATATATATATATATATATATAGGGTGATGATAAATTCGCACCCCCTGTAGGATAATTCTCACCCCTTTTAACATGATTTGACGTCAAAAGCATTAAAGTTTGCAACAACTCACGTTATAAGTGGTGTGAATTTATCCTCCAGGGGTGCGAATTTATCATCTCCTTATATATAATATGGAATATATCATGCATTTTTTTTACAATTAGTCCGGCCCCTCTTAGTGTAAATTCCTGGCTCCGCCCCTACGTGCCAAGCACTCATAGACATCAACCCTTCGAGCCCATATTGTATTCGTGGGGGGCCATGGTAAAACATGGGATGTAATATAAGACTTAATTATAATAGAAACATAGTTTATTTCAAAAATTAATTATTCTATTTATTTTTATTAAAAGTTCCTTTAAAAATAAAGAATAGTCAATTATTTTTCATTATAAATATTTAAAGTAATAAATAATATTCAAAATCATAAGAAAATAAAATAAAAAAGAAAAATTAGGTAGATATACAATGTATATTATTGTATTGTTATATATTGTTTGCATTTCGATTTTTGAACTAGCCTTACTGTTCTAGACATGCGAAATAAATATTCAATGTTGTTAAACAATTATGGATGGTTGTCTTGCTTATTTGGTGGTTTCTAATTGTGTATATGTACTTATTCTAGTATTTTTTGAAGTTTTATGTATCTTTATATGCATGTGTCCATAAATTTACATGATTTTGTAAGATTTTCTTCAGAATTTTCTGACTGAAACCAATATGTTTTTTTATTTTTGAGGCACTAACATGCATATTGAAGCTGAAATTTAAAAGCTTTGTAGTAAATATCAATTGCCACTTGGTCCCCAATGTTTCCTTCATAGTATCAATGAAATCGTCAATTTTCAAAAAAAATATCAAATGCCACTTGATTGCTACAAAACAATTTTATAGGTGTATTTACTCTCTCTCTCTCTCTCTCTCTCTCTCTCTCTCTCTCTCTCTCTCTCTCTCTCTCTCTCATATTTCTAAGAAGCATTTTTATTCACTTGAGCTCTCAAGCTACATGGGCTATTGTCCTATGCTTAGCCTTGCGACTCGACTAGGCAACAACTGTTTGCTTCTTACTTTTTCATGCCACTAAATTTCCATATAGGAAATGTACTAGTGGATCGCCGGTCACTAACGCCCCAATCAGCATTGACATCGCCCCTTCGGGCCCGTATTGTAATCGGGTGACCGTGGGGGGTAGGGAATCCTCATAGACATTGACCCTTCGGGCCCATCTTTTAGTCGTAGGGGGGCCATAGGGGTATGCGCAGGGTAGAATTCGAAACATAATCATAATTGTAAAATAGTTTATTTCAGAAATTAATTATTTTATTTATTCTTATTTGGAATTCTTTTAAAAATAAAATATTTACTATTAAAAATATTAGACAATATTTAAAAATTGTAGAAAAACAGAGTTGTTAAAAAAAAATTATATACATAGCACAATTTATACTATTGTGTTGTTATATATTGTATACACTGAGTTCAGAATTATTGTTCTAGACTTGTGGGATAGGGCAATCATTAAGGGGCCGTTTGGATATGCGGTTTTAGAATCCAGGTTTTTAGTTTGAAAACAGTGTAAAAGAGGGTTCATGATCAAGCTGTTGTATGTTGTCCTGATAGCGTTTCTTGGATTTTAAGTGAGAAATTCAGGTTTTAAAAATCTCTCCTGCATCCTGAGATTTCTAAAACCTGGAAATATGGGAGGATCTGCTACTCTCTTGCTGACGGAAAGAAGGGCGAGAAGTAAAAAACGAGTCAAAAACGACGGCTGGTCCGCTTCTTTTGTCTCTTAGCTACAATTTTGAAGAAATCCCGGATTCTAAAATTCGCGTATCCAAACGGCCCCTAAGTGTTTGATGTTGTTAAGCCATTTTGACTGGTTGTCTTGGTTATATGATGGTTTCTAAGTGTATTTGTGTTTATTCTATCATTTTCTGAAATTTCATCTTAAAAACCCTTCATTTGCATATATTTTGATAAGTTTACATGCTTTTACAATATTTTCACCCAAATTTTGGACCGAAACAGACATGTTTTCATTTTTGTGGCGATTGACATGCATACTGAAATTGACATTTAAATATGAATTGTCATTTTTGTGGCGATTGACATGCATATTGAAATTGAAATTTAAAAGTTTTGCAGTAATATGAATTGCCACTGGATTGTTACATAACAATTTATAGGCATATGACTCTCACACCCATATCTCTTAGAAGCATTTTCGTCCACAGTAGATCACAGGTGACATGGAATGTTGTTCTATTCTTAGCCTTGGCACTCTGACTTGGCAACAACTATTTGCTTCTTACTTTTCCATGCAACCAAATTTCCTTATAATGTTAGTGGATCTACGTTGATTAACAGAGCCGACTGAATCAGCATCATAGTACCTTTACATTCAAAGGGACCATAGGCAGCATATGAGACCCCTCTCAGAAGGACTACTTTAAGATAGCTAAGAATCCTGTAGACAGCTTCAAGGTGACTTGAAGAGGGAGAATGGGTGGTGGAAAGCCAATATTTCACTGGTTCTTCTAGAAAACTTTTGGAGCTTAATGTGTCTAGTTATTCAATTGAAGTAACCCAGTCAATTCAAAAACAGATTATGCATCCAAAGTTAATCAAATCATACTAGGGTTTTTTACTTTCAGAGTTACTTTTTTAAGATTATGCACTGTCCGAGTGTTGTTGGCCGACATTCCTTCGGGCTGTAGAGATTGCAGGAAATAAGAAAGAAAGAGAAATAAGGAATGAAAAGAGAAGAGAAAAGAGCAAAAGGAGATGGGAGAGAATGGGGAAGAGAGATGAAGGAAAGGAGAGAAGAGGGAAGAGAGAGGAGAAAGAGAAAAAGAGAAGGGAAGAAGGAAAATGAGAAAGGGGCGAAATAAAGTAGACGGGTATGATGAGAGGAGAGGAGAAAGGAAAACGAGAGAATAGAAATAGAGATAGGAGGAAGAAGAGGGAAGAAGTATGGAAGATTCACCTTGCTGCCAATGCGATAAACTTCTCCTATTCCAGCTTCTTGTGGGGCAGAGAAGAGAGGAAGGGCTTCACGCAAATCCAAAAGTAGGGTTTCGCTCCCCTTGGGCCTCCTTTTATAGATGTTAAGGTGTTAAGTGAGTGGGCCTAACCTCTTGGACAGTAGAATATAGCCTCCACTTAAGTCATTAACTTAAATGACTTAAATGATAAGTGATATGTGGGTCATGGCGAAAGACAAGTGTGAGATCATGGTGAGGTGGTGTGGACCCCATAAAACTGATAGAGATCAGCAATGTTGAAGATGAGAGAAGTCGTGACATCCTCAGGGTGGTCTAACAGATAAGTATTAGGATCCAACCACTTAAAGATCCGATAAGGTCCGAACTTCATCTGCTTCAACTTGCATGGTCTCCAGGTAGGAATCGCTCCCATTAGAAATAAACCATCAATAAATCCCCACACACTGAATGTCTAGTCTCTGCAGTGCTGATCATGGTTTTAAATTTCCTCGGAATGACGGAAATATTTCCATTTCCATCCCCACCGAAACGAAATCGACATGATTTCCTTACATTCAAAAAACAATCTACATGATTTCCTTTTCTGTCATTATTTCTCCGAAATTTTGACCGAAATTCCTTGAATTCGACTCAAATTATCGAAATTTCCAAAATTTGACTGAAATTCCTGAAATTTAACTGAAATGGTCACAAGACTCATTTCCATCCCCACCGAAATGAAATCTACATGATTTCCTTTCTTGTCATTATTTCTCCGAAATTTTGACCAAAATTCCTTGAATTCGACTTAATTATCGAAATTTCCAAAATTTAACTGAAATTCCTGAAATTTAACTGAAATGGTCTCGAGACTCATTTCCATCCCCGCCGAAACGAAATCTACATGATTTCCTTGCATTCAAAAAAAAAATCTACATGATTTCCTTTCCTGTCATTATTTCTTCGAAATTCCTTGAATTCGACTTGAATTATCGGAATTTCCAAAATTTGACTGAAATTCCTGAAATTTAACTGAAATGGTCACGACTCATTTCCATCCCCACCGAAACGAAATCTACATGATTTTGTTGCATTCAAAAATTAAATCTGCACAATTTCCTTTCCTGTCATTATTTCTCCGAAATTTTGACCGAAATTCCTCTCAAGGGGTTAGGATGTCAAATTAAGCTGGGATTGGCACTGAAAGCGGATTCATGACGGTCCTCTAAGTTAACATTCCTCATCATGTCCTAAAAGTATAGGACTGCAGCAGTCCCCGTAGTGGAACAGTGATAACTATATTTACCACTTTTGTCATCTGTTCGTTCCTTTTCTCTTGATACTGTTACATTTTGATTTACTGCCTTAATTTGTTTCCACTTGTTAAATCTCATTTTTGAATCCTATGTTGATCGTTCGATCTGTTTTTTCCTTCTCAATTAGGTTGTGATGCTACCACACAGTGTATCTTTGGATGACGATCTTAATGATGCAGCAAATGAAGTCAAGGTAAACTTTTTAGTTCCCAGTCTAATTTCCTGTCCGTCTTGTAAACTTGCTTCATATCAAACTTAAATAGAGTTGTATTCAGGAGAAGATGAAAGCCGAGACAGAGAGCATTCTGAATCCAGAGCTCTTGCAACAGTATGCAATTGTGGATAGGGAAGCTGATTTCGAGACTGCTCTTCAAAATGGCGTGGGTAAAATATCGTCAAGTGGGCTTATTAGTGTGAAGTCCAATAGGAAGATGGAGAAACAGGAAAAACACAAAGAAATGGAGAATGATAACAAAAAAAGAGGACATAAAGGTGGCAAATTCAGTTCGAACAAGAAGAGGAAATCTTAAGCTCTGAGGTGTCTTTCCCGAGTATTCAAGAAATGGGTCAGACTGATTTTTCGAGAAAATCTCAGGTGCAGTTGCATCAATATTTTGCGTGCCACGGCGACTTCTATGCTGTGGTTAAAAGGTCCAACGAAAGAAAGGGAGAATTTTTTGTAGTTTGTAGTGGAAGGCTAATTAAAAAATTGAACCAAATATACATAGACAGGCTCCTATATTTATACTAGAATTGTACATGAGATTGGTCCTACCTGGTAATTTAATTTTGAATTATCATTGTTTGCAAATCTTTGATGTAATTCTTAGTTTGTCTAATAAGAATTTTTTTTCTTTTTTGAAATTGAGCTCTTAAAATTTATGATAATGATCGTATCTAATGTTCATTTTTTTTTCTAGTGAGTTTGTTTATTGGTGTAAATCTTGTCCCATCCACTATAGGGTCCACTTCAGATGGATGTAAAAGACATGCAGTTTTGAAAAGGTTGAGAGGGGTATATAAAGCCCATCACCTTTTGAGTTCTACTTTACGCTGAGAGGGGTGGTATAAAGCCTACCACATTTGAGTTTTATTTTATGAGCTCTTGGCTCATATGATGGGCACCACCGAGAGAGTGGGTTATAGGGTCCACGTTTAGCGATTGGTCACGAACCAATGGTCGGATAACGGTTAGATAGCCGTCCAATCCGTCGACTAAGAGTCCTCTGATGATCAAACTTGCGAATGTGTACGATCTATCGGTTGGTATTCAGCATGCCTTAATTGAAAAGGGTTTTTTTTCTTATTCTCGAAGTATGTAATGTCCGTAGATGGCCATGCATGCACGTACAGCCCAAAAATACAGTGAGGTCCACATTATTTGGGTGATCCAAACCTTTCATTTGTTGGGCCCTGACATAGATAGAGTGGTGCCCAGAAAATCTTCTCCATAGGATGATCCTAACCCACCGTATAATTTCAAATCAATGGCTCACCAACACATAGTTCAAACACATGAAAAAATGTTCATATTTCAATACTTGAGGCCAAAAACCAAATAAGATAATCATGTGTGCAAATGATTCTTTATTCAAGCTCTGTTTCTTTCGAGTTAAATGATCATAAAAGATTTTTTCATGCCCATTTTAAGTGATCAAATCTGTGTAAAATTGTTTTACACCAATTTTAGCGAAAATCATTAGCGATACCCAATATCATTAGCGAAAATCAATCTATAAATTTCATAAAACTGATTTTCATTCTAGTTTAGTGATATACTTTATTAGTCTGCTAGAATTTGGTGGTCCGATCCAAGATTTAAATCTTGTTTCTTTGCTTTGAATGAGAAGAGAATTGACTTTGCAACTCTTTTCCAATACCAAAATTTCTCAACCATGTCACAAAAACTTGATAGGGAACCATTGGCTATAGAATATTTCATTAAGGCCATGTTTGGCTGCCACTATTTTTTTTTTTTTTTTCATGGAACATTAGTTTACCAAGTGATGAGAGAGGAGACAGGGAGTGGGAGACGGAGAGAATTGAAAGGGCAAGAGTAATGAGATGATCTGAAGTGGGCAAATAACATGAAAAAAAAAAAAAAAATACTCTATTCTCATGCCACTTCTCACCATCTCCATGCCCATTTTACGTCGAAAGAAAGGGAGCCTAAAGATCAAATTTAAACATTTGATAACCCATTATTTAGGTAAACTTTTTTATAAAAAACTTGAAATTGAAATTTTTGCTTAGAAAAAACTTGCAATGGAATTTTTTAGCGATCTATTTCGGAATGGGGACCTTGGTTGGCTTGCTTTGCATGCTCAAGTACTCGCTCTTTTGATCTCGCACGTTCGGTTTTTAGAGCCTTGATATGGTTCCCCTCGAAGAATCGAATGAATTTGGTCTCATTTCATCAGCTGAGTGCTCGCCTCATCAAGCGTCCACACATGAAGTACCATGCTGTTGGAGCCATTTTACTTGGGTTCGAGTCGTATTTCACCCCTGACCAAAACTAATCCGCTGATTCTTCAACATCAGTCAATTTGTACATCATGCTACTTTTTGCCTCAATTTGCATGAGTTGAGAACACAGTTCAATCAGATGGTTCTAGCTCCGGGTTTGATCCCAGTTCACCCGTGGCACTTCAGTCCCGACCATAAAATGGAAATGCTACATATTATGCAAAGAGAGCGACTACATGAACAGTTTCAGAATCTACAGTGGAATGATCGACAACCGAATGGCTGCTCATTTACCTGATAACTAGAATCTTTATCTTACAGATGTAGAAACATATTATAAGTTGTAAGTTTTTTCATAAATGTTTACATTTCGGCAGCGAAGGATTTACCACAACCACAGGTTTGTGTAGCATTGGGGTTCTTGAACGAGAAGCCACCGCCGATGAGTGCATCGCTGAAGTCCAACTGCATTCCAAACAGGAAGAGTAGGCTCTTTGGATCACACACTGCGGACAAAGAAGAAACAAAGGAGAGATCAGCCATCTTACAGAGAAACACAAAAAAGAGAAAAAAACTCCTTTGATTTGCCCAATTCATTAAAAATCTTGCCACGTCTGTCACCTGCCTGAGGAGACCATTTTACCGTTTTTTTCCCGAAAGATAACAACTCTAGACTCTACTTACCTTGGACGAGTTCTTGTCCGATTACAGGTTTTTGAGCATCTTCTGAGAGTGATTATGAATTTGAGGATATATTAAAGCCATAAGTCACAAAAGGGTCCAGCCCTTCTACAAATTTTCTATCATTTCAAAAGACGTCCTATCACTTGACTTTACTCTCATACAAGTTTAGGTCACAGTGGTGGCATCTAATGCAGGTCATAGAAGATCCAAACTATTGAAATAGGAACCAATTTGGTATTTTTCAGAACAATTTCCGCCCAACAGGAGCGTCTCAGAATCAACGACTTTGCGAAAAAGGAAGACGCTTCATACACCGAGCCATGAAAATGGAAGTGAAGAAAAACAAACCACTTCACAGGAATTACACTTGGGAGCTGTTACCTAATCTAATTGAAATTATTTTCATTGATCTATGTATATATTCAAAATCAAACTTAAAAGTTGAATTTATTAGAGAGGAACAAAGCGCTTTTTGGGTGTCTTAGGGGTTTAATTCAATACATAGATTATAATGAGATCTTCAGTATAGTACTTAAATAGAAGAATCTCTTAATAGAAATGAAACAATATTCAATGTGTGGAAACTTTCTTTTTTTTCTTTTTTTTTTTAAGAGATATTCAATGTGGAATCTTTTTTTTTAAATTATTCAATGTGAAATCTTGATCAAATAAATAGACTGAAGCGGGCTTAAAATGCTACTAGCAGGCATCTAATCCATAAGAATCAAATCAAAAGATTCATAATCATTCAAATGACCATAGGCATGTGAGGATTAAATATTTCGAATATGTTAAGAAAGCATGTGGACTAGAATCCCACACATGCCTCAGTCTAACATGCCACAAAAATAAAGTCTCGAGACTATATACAAAAGGAAAGGTAAATTGAGAGGCATAGATAACAGGATCCAAAATAGACTCAGGAAGAGGAGCATTCGAGCAATCCAAATCATCATAAAAATAGTACAGCCCTCCTCTCTTTACAACATAGGGCTAGTAGATGGAAACTGTCGGAACAAATGGACAAGTAGGAGCAGCAGAGAGAGCCAGAGGGCGAGCTGAAATCCCATCACGATATCCACTTAGATTGTAAGAATGGTCATGGTCATGCCCCATGACTCCACTGTGAGTACAGGTAACCATGGACTTGCCACACCCACAACTAGCAGTCTACCACAAGTCCACAACGCTATGACTGCCATGGCCCGATTAGCCCCTCTACCTCGACCAGCTGGAGGGAGTCGAGAATCCGATACAAGGGCAGTTAGATCTTGAGGAATCATTATAGCACTAGACATTAGAGATCGTTGCTCCTCCTTAGCAAAGAGAATTCCATAGACAGTGCTGAGAGGAGGAAGATATCGAGTAGCAAGTACAAGAGCCTTGGTTTGGTTAAACCAGGATGAAGTTCACCAAGAAACGTGTAAATTTGATGTTTCTCCTCATGTTTACTAAGCTTAGCAGCTTCTTCCCGAAATTCAGACAGGGGTCTCCAATAAGCCAAAATACTTCCCCATAGATCGAGCCCCTTTCTTACATGTTAGTATTGGTTGGGTAAGTTGATATACATGGCTATCGAGTTTACCGAGGGCAAAAGCCGCAACCAATTTGTTCCATAGTTTCAAAGTTAAATCACAGAACATGTATACTCGAGCAATAGATGGTTCCATAGAGTTAAATAGCAAATCAAGAATAATGGAATAACTGACATCCCATTTTTCGGCATTTGGAGTACCAGCCTATGGCCGTGTAGTCCTAGTAAGTAGCCCTATCATCATGCAACCTTGCACATAAAGGGTGATAGTACAAGTCCTTTGCAATTAATTTGATGAAGTGGCTTAAATGATAAATGGTAGTGATAAATATTTTCTGTTCTCATTGGTTTATAGGTATGAATAGGGGTTATATCCATGATACAAGGCACACCAAGAGATTGAACAAGGATTGATAACAATCATTCTCCACTCAAACAAGATATATCAGAAAGAATAGTTCTACTTATCGCCTTAGTTGTTCAATGGGCGAAGAGTCTTCCAATGTTCAAGTTTGTGTCGGCTTATGATTTGTGAGAGAGGTGGGATATTGTCTGTAAGGAGAGATTAAGTAGACCTAAGGTAATTCAAAAGTGGGCTCCGCCTCCCTTGGGTTTCTGTAAGTTAAATGTTGATGGTGCATCTTTTGGAAACCCGGGTCCTTCAGGTTTTGGTGGTCTTTTGAGGATTCATGAAGGTGTTGTGGAATGGGCTTTCTCCGGTCCAAACGGGATATCTAACTCGTCAGAGGCTGAAGTGAAAGCAGCGTTTTATGGTATTCTTCACCTAGAAAGGAATATTTTGGATAACGTGATTGTGGAAGGGGATTCATCTAATGTTGTTAGATGGCTCTCTGGCATCATTCCTCCTCCATGGAGATTTCTCAGCCTTATTGACGAAATTTCTGATTGGGTGTCGAGGTCGGAGATATCTTTTGTGCACGTTAGAAGATCAGCGAATGAAGAAGCAGATGCTTTAGCGAAATCAGGGGTTAATAGGCAGGAGTTGGAGTGGTTCGATTATTTACCGCCTTAATTGTAATTGTATTTTATTTGTTTTTTCTTTTTCCTCCTTTTCCTATATGTAATCTGTGGACCATCTCGGTTCCGCTTTTTCTCTTAATATATATCACAATTTCAAAAAAAAAAAAATAGTTCTACTTATGAGGGAAAAGGATTGATAAATGTCAAGAGAGCACAAAAAGAAGGTATCCTACTGAGCCAACAAGGACTAATAACATTTTTTTTTTTTGAAAAATAAATAAGGAGTAATAAAAGTAGGAAATGACTGATAATAGGAAGAAATAAGCTTAACAACAAGATTGATAATTAAATATAGTAACAGGGGCAATCCCACAGATAAAGACTGATAACAACCTTACAGCTAAAAAGGAGAAAAAATCCCTGTTTTGGGTGCAAAAATGATCACCATACCTTGAATACATCATTGCTGCTCAAATGAAGGGTGCCAGCAGCTTTGTGAGCCAAAAAGGACCCAAAGAGAAAATCAAAATCTGGAGAAATCCTTCCTAATCACAATCAGAATGCACAATCTCCAAAAACTGGCCGAAAGAATGGGAAAAAATCCAAAATCTTGAGGGCATATTATTGAAGCTTTGAAACTACAGAACGATTGCAGATCTGGTATCAGCCTTCAAAAATGTCCACATAAGATGCAAACCCCTTTTCATTTCCAATGGAAAAACAAGGGTAGATGTTGGTTTATCTCTTGGATAATGTCAACGATGAAAATGGGCCTAAATGAAAACAGAAGAAGAAGGCAAAACAAATTTGCCTGGGGCTGGCTCTGATACCATGGTGCAAATATGATCGAGTAGGGTTGATAGAGAAGAGAGATGAATCTTACTTGACCATCTAATTTGATCGAGTAAATTGTTCTTATTTCATATTCTTGCCTGTATTTGATCATCTCGGTCCTTTTCTTTTAATTAATATTTCGTCCATTCAAGAAAAAAAAACAAGAAGAGAGATGAAGAAGAGGAGAAAACTCACGAAGTAGAAGAGAAATGTTGTGGGAAATTGCATAGAGAGGAAGCTTGTCTTTCTTACCTTATATTAGCACGAGTACTATAATACAATGACTAGAATACCTTTCATTAACACTAGTGAATAGTAACACACGCCACATTGCAAAAAAAATAAACCCAACGAGAGAGAGAGAGAGAGAGAGAGAGAGAGAGAGTTGAAAAATATAGAAAAAAATAAAATAAAATAAAAAAAGAAGAAAAAAAGGAAGAGGAAGAAAAAAGATACAGAACAGAGCAACGCGTAATAAAACCATTACAACAAAGTTTCAGCAATTCACATATAGAAGAACTGATATTTCTTCTTAAGGTCCTCGGGAAAGACAGAACAGATGATGAAGGGACATACCAATCACAAAACCGTTGTATTCGATGACTGAGTCATCTGGCCTTGCATTGGCTCGATTCTCAAACTCCATTGTGTAAGACATGCCAGAGCAGCCACCTTGCTTAACTCCAATTCTTAAACATAAATCTTCATGTCGCTCAGACCTCATCTTATTCAAATGTTTCAGTGCATTATCGGTCAATAAAATTGCTGGTGCAATGCTCCCAGAGGTAGTTGGTGCTGAAACATTGAAGAAGTTATCATCAACTGGCTATAACAAAGTGATAAGACAAGTCATTATTATAAGGTCCTTGTTTTGAAAAAAATGGTATAACAAAGCACCAGAAGATTACATTGTAGTTTCACATCAAACCCTGGAATATTCTAGCCAGTAACTCATTCATCAATCACTAACTGCCATTAGTGAATGATGAATGAGTTACTGGTTTCCATCGATAAAATGAAAAACTACCATGCCAGAGTATAACTAATAGGTCGTTTTAAATCCATCATGAGCTTCTATATGAATTCTTCATCTCCTGTATACATTGGTACATGTTTTGGCTCCAGACTGCCCATCTAGTGGGCCTGCCATGAATGAGTGATGGCGAAAATACCGTAATTGTTTGGTCGTTGCTAACCATTTGACAGTGGAATTCTTGCATTACATGTGGACCATTTATTTTTCTTTTCATCCATCCATTTGCAATGCAAGCCACCAAGTTGTGTGTGTTCTAGACCATGGCCGATGGTAGGCTCCATCAGATGGACACAGATCCCCATTTACAGGGGTACCAGGAGATAGAGTTTACAGATAGAATTATAGAATTCAATTCGTATGCAATCATTAAAAAAAAAAGAAACTTTTATTCAAAAATTGAAGCTTGTGTCAGAAATAAATGGTTAAAAAAACTTTTATTCAAAATATGAAGCTTGTGTCAAAAATAAATGGTTATGACGCACAACATAACACGGTGTCCGCAAGAAGTATAAAACAGATGTATTATCAATAGTCAATTCCAAGCCAAGCCAATATCAGAAATCCAACTAGGTTTCCACTGATGAGAAAGTTGCATGCATTTTGAAAGAAAACGGCTCCAACCTTATTTGGATTAGAAGGTAAGCAAATTCTAGACTAAAACTGAGAGAAGAATTCAGATAATATATTATTGGCTGACACAAGAAATTTAAGGCATAAGAGGGAAGGATATTCATAGATGTCGGGTACAGATGCATTTTTAAGAATCACATAGGGGAGGTAAGATCAGTTCTTTTGGAGCCGTCGGCAACACTCATACCAATCAGGTTGAATGTTGAAGTTCAGAGCAGTCCTAAATCACCTGGAGCATCATCGAAATCAAAACGAGTAGAAAATGGGCCTTCTTGTTTCTGTCACCATGATGTCAAGATGATTTCCTGGAGACATAACAGTGAGGCCACAAGCGTGGGTTTAAGCTGAAATCCCTAAAGAATTGTCATTTTCTATTTTAAGAGCATTAGTGAATTTTATTTAGATTTAGGAGTTGTTTTTATGGGTTTTAAAAGGTCTTGTGGTGGAATATATTGGACTGTTTTGAGATTAAGAACTTTCTATTTTTTTTCTAGGAGTCTAATTAGGTTTAGGAAGAGAAATGTGAAAACTGAGAGTAGTCTCAACTCAACTCACCACAACTAAGCCTTTGTCCCAAACTAGTTGGGGTCGGCTAATGAATCCTTTAGAAAATTTTCATGAAAAAGGTGAAGGATCTACCCGGCTCAAATTGACTAAGTCTAATCCTGACACTAGTTGGGTTTGTCTACATGGATCATTTTCTTCCATTCTCCGCTATCCAAGGTCATGTTCTCTGTTATGTTCCTAGCCATCAAGTCTTTCCTCACTGTTTCAACCCAAGTTGTTTTCGGCAGCCCCTACCTCTTTTTACTCCATCAACTTGGTCCGAGTCACTTCTTCTCACTGGAGCATCCAAAGGCCTACGTTGGATATGCCCAAACCATCTTAAGCGGTGCTCTCTCTTCTCCTCAATTGGTGCCACCCCCACCTTTTTAAAGATGTCCTCATTTTTAATTCTATCTAACCATGTGTAGCCGCACATCCATCTAAGCATTCGCATCTCCGCTACACTCATCCTATGCACATGCTGCTTCTTGGCGGCCCAACATTCTGAGCCGTACAGCATGGCTGGCCTCACAGCTGTCTTACAAAACTTTCCCTTCAGCTTGGTAGGTATTTTACGGTCGCACAGAACTCCTGAAACATGCTTCCACTTCAACCAACCTGCTCAACTGATAGCTTATTTTTCTTATTGAGCTGGATTTCCAGAATTTTGAGAATGTTCAACTGATGGCTTTCAGCTGTTGTTGTATTTAATACTGAAAACAGGATGAAAACTGCATTGTTCTCACTTCCTCATTCATTTAATTTCTTATGGGATTAATTTTTATTTCATGATGTCCGGGTTTGTGTGGTTATTCTTTGTCTGAAGGTTCGTGTACTAAGAAAAAGTGTGGTGATCCCCACAGTTCTCAGGCTTCCCGTGATGGAGGTAGATTTGCTTAGTGAAATTCACTGTAAACATGACTGGATTTACACTACAGTCCAAGTATCTTTCATATTATCTGGAACTTTAATTCAGAGGTGAATTCCCTCACACAAGGAGTGGGTGTCACATGTTGTTGGCTCTCAGTGTTCTACTTCATGATTTAATAACCGTCCTTGTCACTATTGGTTTCTTATATTTGTGATTCTCTCATGAACAAACCATATTGTTATTATTCAAACAGAAAAAACAATAGAAAAACTTTGCCTAATTACTAAAGAAGCAGCTACAATCATATAGCTGGGAAAAAGCACATAAGTACTGAGAATCCTTTATCAATTTCTCGGAAACCTGCAAATAACATGAGATGATTAAAATTGCATCATAGAAAAGAAAGATGGATATCCCTGGAAAAAAAAAAAAGAAGCAAGCCTAATGAATGACAGAAAAATAAGTAATTTATCACCTAACAAATGCATTCGACTTCTTTGGACATATAGTCAAACAACCATATGGTTACATTTCACAAAACATATATTACATGTCGTTTAAAGTTTGTCTATGGCCAAACTTTCCAATGAGGAGCTACAGTGTGTAGCCACAACTTCATCTAATGAACTTGCAGCGAGAAGTAATAGTGACCTTCCTATTAAATAAAGAAAAGAAAGCACCCTGTGAAACGGCTGCAACGCTATTTCTGCATAATGGAAATCAAGTTTGATTTTCCTTTGCGGGTTTTCTACTTTTCTTTGATACTTATGTCGTAACAACATTCATAGTCTACAGTTTCAAAACACGAGATTATTAACAGTATATCACTAATCACTAGCCCAGAATTTTCTTTCCCCTTTCTCTTCTCAGTCTAATCTAGTGCCCAAATTGAGGCCCAGAGAAGGACAAAACCAATAGATGAGCAGCAAACTTTGGACTTCATCAGGGACTCCTTATACCATTGAAGAAAACTATGCTTTTAATTTTTATATTCTCAATATAAAGTATGGAATTTGAACTTTCTATTCACAGAACTGTTAACACTGATGAACTCGCGTATACAGTCAATGAAAATAGAAAGTAGCCCAAGAGAAGGGGGAAAAAAGAAAAGGAAAACGAAAAAAAAAAAAGATAAATTGGGTTAAATAGCATAAGCTCCCCTAAATTAGCACCCAAGACCTTAAACCAAAAAATTACAACTTGGGTATCACAAGAATTGAGCTAAAAATGTCAGTAATTCTGATAGAATTCAATATAGCTCCACAATCATTTCCAGAGAGAAAACATAACAATCAATAATCAGAACAAATAATTTCAAAATGGGTGTAATAGCAATCAGACAAACAGAAAAGACCAACAAAGCAATAACATAACAAGCATCAAATTCTAGAACAAAATAGTATCTAAATGAGAAAAAAAAAGCCTTAAAAATTCCATACCAGCAATGGAACTCGATCGGATCGAGATGGGCTTCCTGAGACCGAGATTGAAAGGTGAAGAACGAAAGGAGAGAGAAGATGAGGCCCGGGGTAAAGTAATTGAATTCCTGAGTGGCCTGCAAAGAGAAGGGGGGTGAAGGGTTCCTGTATAGAGAGCCATTAGGAGAAAATGTTAGTTGTTTTTCTTTGTATTTTGTGAAATGTATTTATATGGTGGAAAAAGAACAGTGGGCCCACCTATCTATGGTAGAGACCAACGAATGGATGGTTTAGATCATCCGAATATGTGGGTCCCACTGTACATTTTGTTTAATGCTATGCAATGAAAAACGTGGGATGCTAATATGTTCTTATGCGTGCACGTCTTTAGGTAAATCGTTTTCATGGGCGGTAATCAAATTTTATTGGAAATAAAAATTGATTAGCAGGCTAGCAGCCATATAAAGGCATTTCGCTGACTGGCATTTGCACTAGAGAGCAGCCACGTCAGATGAATTAAATGAATAAGACAAAATCTGAGCCGATGTGGATGCTCTCTCATTCAACAGCGTGTCTACGAAATGCCTTCTCGGATGGTCCCTAGCAAATCCCTTATAATCAATGGGAGTTCGGCCCATTATCAAAACTCGGCAGTTCAAATATCAGTAGTCTACATTAAATATTCAAAATAGGGAAGCTAAACTGAAGGGCACCATTATTTATAATGGCTGCACTTTGGCCATGTGCAGCCTATAGGGGCATCTTTTCGTTCCTTTTTTTTTTTTTTTTCAAGGGAGCTAGTTCTAGTGGTTTTAGGACCCAGCTACAGCGTATCTATGATTGCAAAGGGGCTTATGTACTTCACATTTGAAGGAATGAACAGTCCTGATTGCCACGTACAACGCATTTGGGTGTCCCAAGTGATGAAGAGGGGCGCATTTATCATTTCCCTAAATTTATTATTCAAAAGAGGGATGCTAAACTGCAGGGAGTCACCACTGGCTGCACATGGCCAAAGTTCATTTATAATGGTTGCACTTTGGCCATCAGCAGCCAATGGGGGCTCCTTTTCACTCCTGTTCTTGCAAGGGCGCCCAGATTTTAGCATAAATCAGTTCTAGTGGTTTTAATTTTCTGTCAACTAAAAAAAGCAAGTTGCTGAAATGACCAAATAAAGTCAATTCTGAAGATATTAATTATTTGGACTAAACCTTCTTTTTTTTTCATAGGATCTACAATCATCAATTTAGTGTAAATATGTTTAATAGCCATTTCTAAAGCTCTCTTTTACAGAAAGATACATTATGTCATGGAGCTTATTACCTCCCCCACTCTTACTGTTCTTATCATAGTAGATAACCAATGAGAACTCAAACGCACAGAGCCCGGACGGGTGTGGCTCTTCGGCATAAGTGTCGGGATTGCTCCCTGGGGACATGTGATCGAATCCCACCCGGGCTTACCCGATGCGCGTGGTTTACGGGCTATTGCTAATTGCGCACATCCGTAGGGAATAGTCCTACTTCCAAAGGGGGTGGGGACACCCTACGTCACCAAAAAAAAAGAGAACTCAAACGCTGTTCTACACTTCTGAGTGAGATAGCATCTATGGCAAATAGAGGAAGATAAATATTAAAGTAGACTTTCTAGAATCGAGACACCCAGCAAATTCTGAATATGAGTATTAAATCACCTCAAGATGATCAGACACTCTATATGTATGTAATTATTCTTTCTTTGAAGATATTGTATAACCTTCTTTCCAGCCCTCCAGTGTTTCATACCTGGACAGACCACTTTAGTTTCTACCCAACATTCATACTACAAATTAGGGCTGCAACTCGAGCCGGGTTTTACCCGACCCGCATCGACCTGACCCGAAAATAGCCTGGGTTGGGTTCAGGTTTCATGGGTTTCGGGTCGAGCCGGGTTGAGCATTCAAAAGCCCGCATGAATCTCGGGTCGAGCCGGGTTTGAAGGGGCCCGACCCGACCCGACCCGAGTTACATAAGTTATAGTATGTACATTTTTTTCTATTGTTAGTTTTAAAGTTAAAAGTGAAAACCTACGCACCCACTGTTATTGTATGTGAGTGTAATTTCTGCTTCTATGAGTTGAGTTGATTCAAGTGTTTGATTCAGCATTGTTTGATTGTAATTACAACATTGTTTGATTACAACATTGTTTGATTCAAGTGTAATGTGAGTGTAATTTCTGCTTCTATGAGTTGAGTTGCCTTGCCAAACAAGAATTTTCCTTAAAAAATTGCGTCAACGTGAAAAAACCCGACCCGACCCGACCCAACCCGAGATTTATCATGGGTAGGGCCGGGTTTGGGAATCGTGGGTTTTCCAAAAAAAAACCCGACCCGATCCGAGATATTTCTCGGGTAGGGTTGGGTTCTCCAAAACCCGACCCGCCCGACCCGAGTTGCAGCCCTACTACAAATACAATATGGGAAATGATATTCCCCCTTTAATGTTATCCGTTCAAGGGGGTGAATTTATCCTCAAGCAATGAACCATTCTCAAACATTCATACTACAAAATAAGCTACCAATGTCATGATTATCGTGAGTCCCTCTTTGATGCCAAAGAGAATGTATTATGGTAGAGTCTTAGGTCGTCTTTCTGAGTGAATCCTTTAGTCACAAGTTTGGCCTTATAATGGTCTACATCACCAGATGAGTCTCTTTTGATTTATAAACCCACGTACACCCAACTGGGTTGACTCCTTCCCGCAATTCTACAAGATCATAGACTTAATTCTTGGTCATCAAATCGATCTTATCCATCAAGGCTTTATACCAAAATGTATGATCTTCTCCACCCATGGCTTGTGAAAATATATTTGGCTCATAATCAATTTCACTTCCATGGTGGTTCATTATCAATTTCTCTTTTATGCTAAAGTTCTTGCAAGAACACATACGTAATAAGAAGAAATTATAGATTTTCTTGTTCTTGAGGATCTTCTTAATGCAATCCCTTATTCCACATACAGTGGAATTTGGATAAAAGGTTCAATAACAACCTGATCGTCATAAAGTAGCATTTCATGACCGAGTTGTACTTGCTTAATAGCATCCTGCGAATTTACATAGCAGTCAACCCATCCATAATTTTTTCTTTGAAAATTGATAGAAATATATTGATAATTCATACGAGAATTACATTAGAAAGGGACCAGGAGTTCCCGATGAACTACATCTTATGAGGACAAAGGAGATAACTCCAAGGCTCAAAAAGAAAAATCCAAAACTATTCCCCCTTTACCATCCCCTTTACATTCACCGTTCCAAAACAAAAACACTAAAATTTCAAATTCTGCAACTTTCCTAAAAGTTGTCCCCAATATACATGATAATAACACGCATTCAAAAATTACAGCCCCCTGAATACAATCCAGTGATCCTCCCTGTCAGGTGCAATAAAGACACTCATGACCTCCAGGAAAAACACCTTCTTTGGCCAGGCGGTCTACTCTCACATTTGCCGACCTCCTCCTAGTGCTATCGTCGATTTGATTTCACGAACGAGGTCCTTGATACCCAAAATCATTTGCTTATCTAATCGGAATAAATCCTCCTTCCAGACAGCAATAATACCCCCAACAGATCCTACTGTATCTTATGATTGTTTCGACCCCAATTCTCATTGATAGAATTCTCCGCTACCCATCCATAATTTTTGGGTACAATAACATGAACATGCAACTCCTCAAGGTCTAAACTTCGAGGTTGCTCCCTCCCATTGGTGTCACCATCTTAAAAAAAAGTTGCATTTCTAAACCTTCGAGGATTAGCCCATGAAAGAGAGACCGGTAGTCTTTGAATCCAATTTTATCTCTTGGTGATGGTACCCCTTGATCTTAACTAAATAGTCCCAATGTACATGTCCTAAACTTAGTTTCTAGACATTTCATAGCTCAAAGGGTATCTTTGAAATTGTCTTAATATGAAAAATGACCAAAATGCCACTAGTCATGAAAAATGTGATGATCAAGCATGTTACATATGGCAAGTGTGTTTTAATGCCTAATCATTGGGACCTTTAAATTGCTATTAGAGTGAAATTACTATATTGGATCTGATTTCGTTATATTAGCAATGACATTTCTACGGTGTTAATGCCTTAGTAACATATACTGTTTTACATTTTATAAAAAAAAAGTATTGATTAAGATATTATGAAATATTTATTGAAAATTTGATTCCATTTTGACATTGGTCTGGATGATACCAAACGCTAGAATCGGACTAACGATTGATTCCATAGATGAATTCCAGTTCTTACATAAACACTAGAATTGGAATCGTTATTCCGTTTACGGGGGAAATTGGAATTGGATTGGAATGTGATACTGATAAACGCAGTTTGGATTAGTTCTACTCTCAAAGTATTTCAGTTATTTGGGCGAGTCCTTTCTTGATGTGTCCTTTCCTCTTATTGTAGACGCATGTGAGAGATTACACACTCAGTGCCCTCAGTGAGAGTAGCAACTCTCTTAAAACAATGTGTGCTTTATGACAGTTTTTATAAAGCCTGATACTTCAAGTCGTCCAAATCTGAAACCGATTTTTCCAATTATATAGTAGACGGGAAAATGCTAAAAACTCGATGCCTACTGAAGTCATTGAAAAGGTGAAAAAGAATCGTATTCTTGTGTAGCAATTACCAGTAGTCCATACATGAACATGATCCCTTCTCAAAATGGTGGAATCGGTTTCGATCCCTCAATATTATCCTTCGATCATAAATTTTCGAAATAAGTTTTATCGACGAATGGCAATCTGCACAAACACGAAGGTTCTTCACTACCTGCAAAGTTGCCGATGGGTTCGTGCTAATTAGCCCAAAAGCTATTGCAATCTTCTCACTGTGATAGTAGAGGGCACTTTCTTTCTCTTCCTCATCAATGTTAAGCAGCACTTGAGTGGTATCTGGCATGTACCCGGTGGACCTCAACCGGACGGCCATCTCCTCCAACATGGAATGTATCTCTTTGGCCCTTGGATGGGATTCATCCTGCACAAGGAACTCATGGATCATCCCATCTATTGCAATCAAACTACAACCAGGGTCTTTCCTAATGTCCATCTCCTTCATCATTAACCTCACCTTAGCAACATCTTCCCAATTGCCCAATGAGGCGTACAAATTCGAGAGAAGCACATAGCTTCCACTATCATGAGGAGCCAAGTCCATGAGACGTCGCGCTACCCGTTCGCCCATCTCGGTGTCCCCATGGAGTCTACAAGCACTAAGCAAGGCTTTCCATATCACATCATCTGGCTTCATGGGCGTGTTCAATACAAGCTCCTCAGCCTCTTTTAAGAGCCCGGCACGACCGAATAGATCAACCATGCATCCATAGTGCTCAACCCTTGGTCTTAACCCGTTTACTCTAACCATGTTTTTGAAATGTGATCTTCCCTCATCCACCAATCCAGCATGGCTACACACACTCAACACACTGATAAAAGTTACATCGCTAGGTGCCACTCCCGCTTGTTCCATTCGAAAGAAATGATCGAGTGCATCGTCGGCCCGACCGTGCATTGCAAGCCCTCCGATGATCGCATTCCAAGTGACCACATTTCTATGGGGCAAACAATCAAACACCTGGAGGGCCTTATCTATGCTCCCACACTTTGAATACATATCAATCAATGCAGAACCAAGCACTTCATCTACCTTGATCATATTCTTCTCTACATACTTATGAACCCATTCACCCAAATCAAGTGCCCCTAGTCGGGAAATTGCGGGAAGAACACTAACCAATGTCACATAATTGGGGTGTAAATCTGATGTCTGCATCTCACAAAATACTTCCAAAGCCTCCTTAAATAAACCATTTTGTGCATACGCAGCTATCATTCCATTCCAAGATACCACACTTCTTTGAGGCATTTCATCAAACAGTTTTCGTGCTGATTCAAACTCCCCTATTCTGATATACCCATCAATCATAACATTCCAAATAACAATAATTCCTTCCCCACTCTTGTCAATCCCTCCGAAAATATTCTTTGATTGAACACTTCCTTTGAACAAACGTTGAGCATCATCCATGACACCACAAATAACATACATCCGAATAAGGTTACTAAGAACAAAGTCATCCAAATTCAACCCATGTTTGATAATCTGACAGTGAATTTGTTTCCCTTCTTCAATTCTTATTTCTCGAGAGCATGCTTTTAGCACTGATGGAAATGTATACTGATTGGGTTTGACAAATCTGTCATGAAGCATTTGATGATAAATAATTATGGCTTCTAATGGTTGGTTGCTATCGGAAAAAGCTCTGATGATGGTGTTATAGGAATAACAGTTGGGTTCTTCCATATGGGTGAAAACCAAATGGGCGGATTGGAGATTAGGGTGATCAGAGAGTGCATAGAATTGTAGGATTTGGGCAGCGGCAAATGGGTCTCTAATTCGTCCGGTCTTAATCTTTTGGGCATGAAGCTGTTGTAAATCTTTTATGGTTTTGCAGGTTTGAATTTTGGCAGGAATAGGAGGTGGGAAAAGTGAGGAGTTTGAGAATACTGACATTGTGAGTTGAAAAGTCTCTCATTGGGAGTTTATTTTATAAGAAAGGTAAAGGAAAATGTCAGGAAAGAGGGTAGAAGGAAAGGATAGATGTTAAATGATGAAGATATCTTTCAAGGAAAGGGTTGAGGAGACAGTATAGGAGGTTAAAAGTCGGTGAACTTGTTTAGATGAGGATGCATGAGGTTCTTCAACAATCTTGAGGAAATTAGGCAAGTGCTAAATTCACCCCTTCTATGGATAAAATCACCCACTCTACAACCACTAGTACAACTGGTACTCTCTCTCACATGTACCATTTGGCAATTGATTTGTTTGAATCTTAGAAGTTGGAAAAGAACAAAAGAACGTATTTTCACATCCATTCCGGCCCTATTTGAAAACTCAGTTTAGACAGGTTGGGTTAGGGTTAAGAAATTTAGAGCCAGGTCGAGTTATGGCTGGCAGTTCTCGACCTGAGGCTCGAGTTGGGTCGAGTTAGAATAAAGGTAATGCTACCTCAGGTTAGGCTAGGGTTGGCCAGCGTATCCAGGTCCAATACAGTGTTGTAGTTTGAACTCCTACTACAACCTATGCATTCTGTTAAAATTTCGAATTGGACGATCCATTAACCCAATTGGAGAAGGATTATAAATGGATAAATAGTTTTTACTTTCACCAGAAATGAGCATTGCAAGAAATTTATCAAGGTCATTTTCCCCTGAATTGAATATTTAAACTGTGCTACACGAGGTGTAAACACTGTAGAATGCATGAGAAAGACAATGCCCAGAAACCGAACTTCACCATAACCAAGTTAATACAATCCGAATTTGGCTCTGCAGTTCCAATTTTTTTTTAGTTGCCTCTATCATTACAGTGTTATTTAATAACAAATATGAGGACTTATGCCGTCTTCATTACAAGAGATTTATCATACATGTGATACAAAAAAATGGCCAGGAAACATGAACAAGAATCAAATAGAAGAAAACAGTGACCAACACACCAGAAAGAACAAAGATAAGCAGCAAAATGACTCTTCCTTAGCAGCAAGCCATCTCAACATGCACAACCTCCCCCTGTTTGCTGATTCTCTAGAGAAGCCTCTGGGTTAGTCTGGAAGTAACTGTCAATGGAAGAACATCTCAGACAATTCCATTTAAAACATCACAAGATGCAGTAGTACAGACAATATTCCTTCATGGGTAAATAAATTTTGAAGAGTCATAAGTAAAGCAAATTTTTTATTTATTTAAGAAAGTGAAGCAATTGTGAGGCAGTTTCTCAATCAATAAAGTCACCTTTATCAAAAGAAGAAAGAAAGAAAGAAAGAAAAGTGAAGCAGTTTCTCATAAATGGGTGCACTACCCTGAGTCAAAAGGTCACAAAATACAAAGAACAGAAAATGTACAGGCAATGATAAATGATAAGAAGAATGCGAGAGCTTGAAGACAGAAGGTTGAGGAAGGCCTGGAAAAACCAATGACATGGTCACTAGAAAAGATAGGAAAATTTTGCATGAATTCAGGAAAAGCTGATGTTGAAGAAGGACTGTGGACGTTTGTAACCAACACAAATTAATGGGAACATATGCATATGGATAGTTTCAACTGAAACTTCAATAAGAACTAGAATAAGCACAAATACATACTAAAAAAAACCATAAAATAAGCAAAAAACACCCACAACGATTTAACAACATCAAACAGCTAGGGACATGCTTTGTCGCACATGTCTGATAATTTAGTATGCACCACAGTTCATATGTTGCTCATATAAGTCATACACAATATATACTCACAATTTCACAAGCCGTTCATATAAATATAATTATGTAACACATACAGGTATAGTGTCACTAATACATTAAATAGCAAATAAAGATCTCTTTATTTTAAAATAATTTTTAAAATTTTTATAGAAAATATGATAACAAAGATCGAACACAGTGAGAAAATAGAACATAAATTTTAGAGCAATGCTCGGGAAACCGATTTTACAACCGAGTAGGAAACCAATCAACTCAGTTATTGCCACCCCATCACGACGTATAATTGTTCCCTTTGTTTAGGAAACTCGCGAAAAAGGTATTTTTTGTACACATGTCGCACTCGGATTGTTGGTCTCTCCCATTGGTCTTACTCTCGGTCAAGGAAGCAGGATTCTTCCCTGGGAACCTTCGATTCCCACTCTGGCAACCTTGAGCAGGATTCTTCCCTAGGAGCCTTCGATTCCTGCTTTTGATTCCAGCTCTGGCAACCTTGCTCTCGGTTACCATATCATTTTCCTAAATTTTATGCATAAGCGGGCGCACGCGCGGGGGGGGGGGGGGGGGGGGGGGGGGGGTAAATCTGCACATGCCTTGATTTTGTAAGTGCTTTTTTTAAGTTTAACATTTTTTTAATAAAAATACAAAAAAGGTCATAATATTATAAAATTTAGTATAAAAAAAGGGTGGCCCGGTGCACGAGGCTCCCTCCATTGCAGGGTCTGGGGAGGGCTAGATGTACGCAGCCTTACCCCTGCTTTGCACAGAGGTTGTTTCCATGACATTCTATTTTTTTAATCTCTTGTAATAGTCATACTATTATAGTGTTATAAAATTTAGTATATAACACTATAATATTATGAATTGTCTTATTTAAAGAATTTTCTTGTACATTCTATTTTTTACAGTTTCTTAATAATATTATTTTTTACATATTTTTAATATCATAAATTAATCAATTTCCCTATGTTTAAATAAATAAATAAATAATTTCTAGCATTTCTTGAAGATTCATCTTAATTTTCCATCATTTTCCTAAACTTCTGTACATTTTCATGATTTTATAGGATTTACAATGAAGTTTCCAACCGAAACCACATGTCCCCATAGTTTCGACCAAAATATTGTAATCATTTACGGTTTGTTTCCGATATGTGCTTCGATGGGATGTAAACAAAAACATTTCGATCATTTCATGTTGGTTTTAGTGAAAATTTAAAACTGGACTTCATGCATGCATGTACAATTCCACAATGTATGAGCACAAACGCCAAGACATTGATGTCATTTAGTCTTTAGTTGCATTAACTTTACTCATTTTTTTTATTAATTTTTAGTTGTGAAACCACTTTCTATTACAATATTTTTGAACCTAGATATGGGAGATGTCTACATCACTTACCCATCTAGCCACCTTCCCAATGGCCTATGGCCCACTATATACCCATCTACCCACCTACCATGGCCCATGGCCCAACACCCATTAACAACCTACACATTCTCTCTCCCTCCCCTCATGCTAAGTCCCTCCTCTCCTCTCCATTCTCCTTTCTCTCTTTTCCCTTCTCTCCATCCCCTCTCCCCTTCTACTTTTCCGTAGCTTTCTCTTCCCTTCATTTTCTTCTGCTCACACTCACCTGTCCCTCTTCATTTTTTGGTTTCTTATTCTTGTTTCTTTTCCATCATCTCAGCCCCCCTTTTCACAGCCCCAAACTTCTCCTAGCCCACCACCATCCTGCTTTGAATCCAGCCCTACATACCACTCCAAAATCCCACCAGCTTTACCCTAAGAAAGCCCTCCCCCCCCCACCCTTGCTGCCCCCCGTGGGAGTCCGGGCCGTGTCTCAGTGCATACGTTTTGAACAGAATTTTATTTTGAATGAGTTCTTTTACTATAATAGATCTTGTTTGCACTTTGCTTAGTAAGGTTAATTCCCAATTAATGTTCACAACTCAAAGGCTATATTTATTCTTCTACTCTTTAACTCAAAGGCTATAAATTTCAATATTTGTTAGACTTATAGTTGTGAATTTGCGATTGACAATCACGATTTGTTTAACTTGCTTTGAAAATATACGCTTGCTAACCCAATTGAACCAACCCCTATTATTGTTTCTAAAAGTCATCCAGATTTGATTTGCAAACCCTAGGTTTGCATTGCAAATGCAAGCCGGCGAGCGTAAAATTATAGGATATGCTATCTATGTTTATTTCTTTCAAATAATGGATTTTCATATCTGATTTGTTCCATAAATATTTTCATCAACATGGGAGAACAGATAACAGAATAATAATTAGCAGAGCTAGTAAAAAGGGAATTTGTCACAGATCCATGATCATCAATGCATCATCTCACTTGCAGCACTATCCACAAATAGCAACACCATGAGAACATGTGGCAGAAATAAAGGAAACAGAGGCAACAAGATGCGAGCAAAGTTTATGAACAAGTCCATAATTTAGCAATGATGATTTCAAATATGAGAGTCAACTGAGATCTAAAAATAGGCCCAAAGATTAACAGACATCATGGTAACGTCAATTGTGGGCCATATACAACTTCTTCCATCAAAAAATGGGTGGCATAGGTCATTATGATTTTTAGATATTTTTTGTTATTTTTATTTATTTTTAGATAAAGTCTCAATAGGTTCTGGTGGTTCACATGGAAACAAATATTGAACAGTGTTGTTATCCAATAGGGAGTAACATAAAAATATCATATATTTTGAAGTCGGTATATTTTGTTTCTTGCACAGAAAACATGCAATACACATTCTAGTTTTACTTTACCTGCTCTAAATTAGAAACTAGACTTTATTTAGGTTGGGAGTAAAATATGATTTTAAGGTGTTTTGGACCTATATACATATTATATACATACACATGCATAGATATAAAGGGGTTAATGTACATCTATGAGTTTCTCATATTGGGCTTTGGGTATTGTAACACTACTTTGATCATATTTTGACTTTTGATCAAAACTTTCTCTCTCTAGCATTGTTTATAAAGACCTGCTAACCTCTTTGACAAGTTTCTACTTTTGGTGGATTCCCAGTAGTATACTTACATTGCAACTGAACTGAATTTGATACCTATATTGATAACAAACAAACATGTTTGTGGCGGATTCAAATGAAGCGGAAGTGAGAGCTGTTCATTGCGGGATTAAATCTTTGGATATGGCTGTGATAGATAAGGTGATAGTGGAAGGGGACTCTTCTAATGTTATTCTATGGCTTCAGGGTGCAGCCTCTCCTCCGTGGCGCTTTCTATCTCTCTTTGAGGAATTAGATGATTTAGTTTCTCTCTCGTCTATATCCGTTAGGCATGTAAGGAGATCAGCTAATGCAGAGGCTGATTCCCTAGCGCGGAGTGGTGTATTTAGGCCTAGTTTGGAGCGATTTGACTATCTCCCTCCTTGATTTTGTATTTTTTCTTTCTTCTTTTATGTATTTTGCTGTGAACTATCTCGGTTCTTAATATACTCCTTTTCTACCGTCTCAAAAAAAAAAAAAAAAAAAACAAACAAACATGTTACGGTTCATAAGTTACACTAATGATGACAAACAAGGAAGAGCAAACGTCATCAATATACAACTACAATTCAACCTATGTATATGAAGGGCTTATTCCCATAGCCAAGAGGCAATGTTTCAATTGGGAGAGGCATGAGGGGAGGTGTAAGCCTCATGAATTTTCAAATTTAAAATCAAAAATTTTTACTAAATAAAGAAAAATCGAAATCAAGAACAATATGAAAAGGAAAAATAGTATAAATTCAAGAAAGAAAATGTGATTCCTTTCCCAAGCATAAATCATCTCAAGTATCACTAGGCTGGAAAACACCACGGAACGAAACCATCTGATTCCCAAGCATCACTTGTCGTTCATATTTCGACGTAAAATCCTTCTTTTGCAAATTCATAAGCCCAAATTATCTAAGAATGAATAAAATTCAAAAAACCCATTTATTCCCGGACATAAAAAAGCCTAAAAGATGAAAATAAAGAATAAAAGTCTCCGATGCAAATTCATTTCAATCCACCCTGTGGTGATGTTAATATGCTGATGTCACTATAAGATGAGGCTAGCCTCAACTTTCTTAAGTATATGTAGATCCATCATGGTCTATTTATGTGGTTGACTAACTAAGGGCAGTGGTGCAACACAAGCATATGCCCAGATCTGATCTACAAGAAATAAGAAACTACTTATCCAACAGAAAATAGAATGAAAACAAGAATGAAAGGCACCAGGATAGTGTTGTTGTTCATACAGCTTGTTCAGGGAGAAAAATCCTCCTTAACAAATTCTAATAAACTCAGATAATGAATAAGTTCATTGAATATTTTATAAGACAGCTGTGAGGCCAGCCATGCTGTACGGCTCAGAATGTTGGGCCACCAAGAAGCAGCATGTGCATAAGATGAGTGTAGCGGAGATGTGAATGCTTAGATGGATGTGCGGCCACACAAGGTTAGATAGAATTAAAAATGAAGACATTTGTAAAAAGGTGGGGGTGGCACCAATTGAGGAGAAGATGGGAGAGCACCGCTAAAGATGGTTTGGGCATATCCAACGTAGGCCTTTGGATGCTCCAGTGAGAAGAAGTGCCTCGTGCCAAGTTGATGGAGTAAAAAGAGGTAGGGGCAGACCGAAAACAACTTGGCTAGAAATAGTGAGGAAAGACTTGATGGCTAGGAACATAACATAGAACAAGACCTTGGATAGGAGAGAACGGAAGAAAATGATCCATGTAGACAAACCCAACTAGTGTCAAGATTAGATTTAGTCAATTTGAGCCAGGTAGATTCTTTCACCTTCTTCATGAAAATTTTCTAAAGGATTCATTAGCCGACCCCAACTAGTCCAAACCTCTTCGCAGGTGAAAGACATAAGAGGTGATAGACCCCACCACTAATTAGCATCTAACTCAAGTTTTTAAGTAATGACTCAAGTGGATGGTCCCCACCATCTTAGGTCATTAAAACCTACTGACAAAAGATAAACTCCACAAACAAAAGAAACCCACAAAACCCCAACAAACATGAAAAGAAGACCCAAATCCCACAAAAATAAAAGAAAACCAGAAAACTAATGCTTCTTCATGGGTGCAATGGTTGCTCCAACATCAATCTCCCTGGTCTAAAAAGGGCTCCACTCCGACGAGAAAGCATGCTAGCATTGGGCATATGTAATAGAATCCACCCGCTTCAACTTGGTCTCAGATTTCCAGCTTCTCTCGCTTAGTGGCTTGCCAAACCACTTGATGAGAATATATCAGTACAAATTTCTGTCCCTTAAATGCATCTCCCTCATGTCCAATATTTCTTCAACAATGTGAGCAGGCTATCAGTAAGCAGTTCCACCCAAATTTTGTTGTTTTCAGTTCATCACCATCGTCAAACCGGTAGAACTTATACAAATCATCCACATTATATATTAGACTGATCTAAATATGATCCGACAAGTCAATCACATATGCATTGAAGATGAACTTTTTAACAACCTTACATAGACCAATCTTCCGTAATTTCAGCTTGAGGTAAGTACCACATGAAAATCTCTCATTCCGCAGATGTATCATGACCTGATCCCCTTTTCTGAACAACTTAAACTGGCAATGGGTATTGCGACTTTCTTGGTACAGCTCATTGCTCTTATAGATATAGCAGCCCTTACACCGTCATGGATATGCCCCTAATGTGCTCAGCATAGGCCTCCCCATCATCAAGAACCCGGGCATCCTATGGTAGTGGAACCAAGTCAACCATGGTTGATGGAATAAAGATTAGGGTGTGGTTTTGGTTACGTTATTTTGGGACTGTTGAAAAGGAGTTTAGAACTATTTCTTGGATATGTGAACAGATCAAGAACAGTTGCAAGAAAAGGATAAGGGCTGGGCTGTGTAAAGGATGGGAAACATACTCGGACGAGGACGGTGGAAGCAAGTCTAGACATTGGCCGGGTAGCAGTGGGTAGGGGACTATATCTTGAGCAGAAAAAAACAGGTCAAAGTTCAGGGATTCAAGACCTGAAATAGGAGAAACAAGCAATGGAGAAAAGAGTAGAAGAATACCTAGAATCTCTCTAGGCTATCTAGGAGTCACACTGTGGGTGGAGCATCACACTCCAAAGCACAACGCTGGAGCAGTCGAAAATACACCAAAATTCAATATCTCAAAGGGCCAAAGGCCATATATATAAATCGACAAAGGTAAACCGACCAGTTGAGTGTAGGTTGAGAACTCTAATTTGACCACTATTAAAAGACATAAAAGCCGACTAACTCTTGCCACTTGGACGAGAAAAATAACTTTCTTCTTTGTTGCCTGATTTTATTAAGAAGCATTTAACCCAAAAGAAAATTGAAATTTGATAGGTTAGTCAGTGTATTGGATCTAGATTTTAAGGCATTTGTCGGCAGGCTTTCTTGGACAAAGTATGCTAATCACTTGCAGAGTTTTATAAAAATACAATTAATAAAATATTCAATGAAATGCCACTCATTGTCCCATTATGTGGCAGATTCACCATGAGGTTGCGCACAAATAAACCTTAAAATTCACTCAGCAGGCAGGCAAAACAATATAAACAAGCATGCAGCCAATCACAAATTTAAGCCAAGTCTCCAGGAAACAAAGTCAACAGAAGATGCAGGCAGCAAAATAAACAAATTCTGCCCTAAGTTATGCTTACATATCCTGTGCATGCTCACTGGCTAATGCAGACTTTGCTACACATAGGAAGGCGGCGTCAACATTGTAATCCTCTTTTGCCGAGGTTTCAAAGTAAGGTACGTCTCCCCTCGATGCGCACCACTCCTTTGCTTTTTTCTCAGAAACCTGTACATTGGTGAAGTTTAGAATGGGCACAAATAGAGGATAATTTTGAGAAGAGCTGCATATCTTTACCACTCTGCTGTTCCCACCATCTATGTCAACTTTGTTTCCAAGTAAGATAAACGGAAATGTGTTAGGATCTGTAGGACTAGCCTGTAGTAATACAGACACGTAAGTTTCCACAAAATAACAAATAAAAGACAGGTAAGGGCACCCACAGACATGAGTATGTAACTTGAGACGGATGCAACTCAAAGTAACCAGACCATGCATTGCAAGAGGTGTCGTTGTCCATATGGAAATGTGTTAAGAAGAGGGTGAGGAGAAAAAGAAATAATATCACAGGTAAATAACTGGTAGAAAATATTTTTGCACGAACAAAATTAAGAAACAAAGGCAAAACCCACAAAGTGAAGAAATCACTTATAATGAACAAATTAAGACATTTGGGAAGACAGCTATCTCGGGCTGCCAAGGCATCCAGTTCCATTGTTGAATGTTAACAGAGCAAGCATAGAAAATCCACATAAATTCACTTCTATTCAATTAATTAGCCACTCAAAATAACAAGTGGATCAAGTTTACTGCTGCCCTCAGATCTTATAAGGGCTACCTGTCTAACTCTGCATGATATCAGAAACTAGAAACAGCGATTCAGTTTTCTTAAAATATGGTGATGGACCATCATTTGCAAGGAACTCCATTGAGCATTGAATGAGATACTTGTTACCATGTTAACAATTTGTATTGTGCATGCCATAATGATGTTTGGAAGTGTAGATCATTTCTAGAAAATGACTCTCAGTAACGTAGATGAAATAGATATATAATACAAGAATATCACTAAATGAACAAAATTAACTGGCAATTGGCAAGATTACTGCACAAGTACATCATATGTAGAAGAACAACTCCAATATTGTACCATTATTAGCAAGCAAAGTGGTTTACAATGCATGCACAACCAAATCCAACATTGGTTCATTATTAAAATTCAATCTGGTTCCACAGGCAGACAGGGGAGAGAGAGAGAGAGAGAGAGAGAGAGAGAGAGAGAGAGAGAGAGAGAGAGAGAGAGCACCGTTAGCTACTTATAAGAGATTCAGTTAAGAATCTCCTCCGAAAGGTACTTGTTATCAGGATTCAAGTTTTTAATTTGCAGGATCTCCCAATGGTACATTATATTCAAAATTCAAGTATGTTAGATATCGCATCTCAGGCTAGATCAACTACTTCAGGCCTGCCCATCCATCTGGAAAGCATAGATCTTCCGATGGAACTTTATTCAAAATTCAAGTATGTTACAGATCACATCTCAGGCTAGATTAACTACTTCAGGCCTACCCATCAATCTGAAAAACATACAATTCAGCAAACACTGGACTCTAGAACTTTATGTAGGCCGTATCTTGTTTGAAGAGCCTTCAATATCATATGGTTGAATAATTTCTTAGAAATTCAATAAAAAAACAACAGAATAAGACCTTTTGTTTTAAACATTACTGAAGCAGAAATGAACTGAGACACATCAAATTTCCTTTGAGGTTTTAATCTAACATAAATCTAACTAAGGCTCAATTAGAAACAAGCTATGATTTAGCCGACACTTTGAATTTATTTCTGACATGCGAGCCATGTCCTTTCCACATGTGTCAACATTCCCTTCGACACTTTAAAATGTATTGCTAGAAGTATCAAACTTAATGTGGGCGTGTCGACACGTTTTTGTACCGCATCAAGTATGACATTCTATTTTATTGAATATTGTGTTTACCTTTTTTATTATTAACTCTTATTTTATTATAAACTCTTCTTTTAGCTTTAGCTTTTCTTTAACTAATACTTGTTGTTATGTCCCCTACCCAAAACTTAAAACCCTAAACAAACTCTCATTCTAATATTATATTCATTGTATCCTATCGGTCTCCCTTTCTTGCTGCATATGGGAGACAAAAGAGAATAGATTTGTTAACAGAGAGATTTGAGAATGAAATATTGTGCGTTAGCCTCCTTGCCCTAACACACACATATATATTTATTATGAAAAGAATATAAAAAGACTATAATGCCCTTAGGCTACATAAGCTTATTCTAACACTCCCCCTCAAGCTGGTGTATGAATGTCATACATGCCCAGCTTGTTACATAAATCACTCAATCGAACTCCATTCAACGGCTTGGTAAACATGTCTACAATATGATCATTCGTTCGAGTGAACTCGGTTTGAATTTGGCCTGTCTGAATCCTGTGACGAATAAAGTGACAATCCACTTCTATATGCTTAGTTCGTTCGTGAAATACCGGATTCATAGCTATGTGAATGGCTGACTTGTTGTCACAGTAGAGGGATGCAGGTGAGGAGTATGAGAATCTAATCTCTGACATAAACGACCGTAGCCAAATTAATTCACAGCTTGTGTAAGCCATGGCCCTGTATTCTGCTTCTGCACTGGATCGTGACACAACGTCCTGCTTCTTACTCTTCCAAGATACTAGATTTCCACCTATGAAGGTACAATAGCCATTAGTAGATCGCCAGTCAGCAGGAGATCCGGCCCAGTCTGCATCAGAGTATCTCTCAATCCTCAAATGGTTATGCTTCCTGAAGAGAAGACCTTTCCCGGGAGCTCTCTTCAGATACTTCACTATCTGAATCACAGCTGACCAATGAGATGTCCGAGGCGCACTCATATACTAGCTAACCACACCAACAGCATATGCAATGTCCGGACAAGTGACTGAGAGATAGATCAACTGTCCTACTAACCGTCTGTATCGATAGGGGTGAGCATTATTCGGTTATAACCGAAGAACCGAACCGAACCGAACCGATTTGGTCGGTTCGGTTCGGTTTTTCTCCATTTCGGTTCGGTTTCGGTTAGTTTTTTGGGAAATTCGGTTATTCGGTTTCGGTTTCGGTTATCTAAAAAAAAAATCCGGTTAACCGAAATAACCGAAATAAGGGATGAAACCATTTTTTTTTCAAAAAAAGTTGCTTTATGTGCACTCCGTGGGATGATCAAAACCGTCCATTCGATTGATCACAACTTAATTATGTTGTGCTCAAAAATTCATTTTGATCGGATGATCCTAGCCCTCCGATCCAAGCCTAAATTTTACTTTTTTCCCTCTTTTCCTCTCACAATTCGGTTATTCGGTTATAACCGAATAACCGAATTTGTAATCGGTTCGGTTTCGGTTCGGTTTCTCATAATTCGGTTTCGGTTTCGGTTCGAATTTTGCGAAACCGAAATAATTTCGGTTTTAACATTTCGGTTTTTTCGGTTCGGTTTTAACCGAATAACCACCCCTATGTATCGACCAGGATCTTCTAGTGGCTCCTCCTGATCAGGTGAAAGTTTGACATTCGGATTCATAGGAGTCTGTGCAGGTTTTGCCCCCAGAAGACCTGTTTCTTCCAAAATATCAAGAGCATACTTCCTTTGGGACAAAGATAGCCCCCTTTGTGAATGTGCCACTTCAATGCCTAAGAAGTATTTCAGAACACCAAGGTCTTTTGTGCTGAATTCATTCTGAAGGAAATCTTTGAGGCATTGTATTCCTGCTTTGTCATTCCCTGTAATAACAATATCATCAACATATACAACCAGGAGAATCAAACCATCCTTGCTTCGAGAGCTGAACACAGAATGGTCTACAGCACATTGTTTCATACCAAATCGTAGGATGGCCTCACTGAATCTCCCAAACCAAGCACGGGGGGGACTGTTTAAGACCATAAATCGCCTTTTCTAAGCTTACAGACGATATGCTGTAACTCCACCTGAGCAACAAACCCTGGTGGTTGCTCCATATACACCTTCTTCTGCAAATCACCATGGAGGAACACATTCTTGATATCCAACTGATATAGTGGCCAAGACTGATTCACGGCCAAAGAAATCAATACACGGATGGAGGGAATCTTTGCCACTGGAGAGAATGTCTCAACATAATCAATCCCATAAGTCTAAGTAAAGCCCTTGGCAACAAGACAGGCTTTTAACCTCTCAACAGAGCCATCAGGTAGGTATTTGACGGTGAACACCCACTTACATCCGACTACCTGAGCACCAGGAGGAAGGGAAGCCAACTGCCATGTCTGGTTTTTGGCCAAAGCATCCATCTCAGCCTCCATAGCTGCTCGCCATCCCGAATCAAGCATAGCCTCTTGAGCAGAGCGGGGAATAGAAACCGATGACAAAGATGATATAAATGCGGTATACGAAGGAGATAACCGAGCATAACTTACCGCATCAGAAATAGGGTGATGAGTGGTACGAGAACGAGTACGGCTTGCAATGGGGGCATCAAGAGATTCATCAACCTGAGTAGCATCATCAGAGGATGGGGGTAAAGGACCCGCTTGCTGAGAAGAGATGGCAGGGCATGAAGGCTCAACTGAAGTAGTAAAACGCTTGCGAGTATATACCTGGAAGGGACGCTGAACCGGATCCGGTGGCAAACTGGGAACCGGAACCGGCAGTGGCAACGGAGGAGGAGATACCGGTAAAGAAGAGGAAGCAGGAAAGTAGGGAGTATCCTCAAAAAATGAGACATCAGCACTGATAAATTTGCGGCGAAGCTGAGGACTGTAGCATCGATAACCCTTCTGGGTTCGTGAATAACCCAGGAAAACACACTTGATTGCCCTTGGGGCCAATTTATCAAGTCCTGGGGTGAGATCCTGAACAAAGCAAACACACCCAAACACCTTGGGAGGTAACGGAAACGGATCCCAGAAGGGTGTAACACCGAAAAAGGGGACCGATTGCTAAGAACTGAAGATAGTAGACGATTAGCCAGAAAGCAGGCTGTAAGCATAGCGTCAGCCCAAAAAGATTTGGGAACATGCATCTGATACAGAATGGTGCGGGCTATATCTAGAAGATACCGTATTTTCTGCTTGGCAACAACATTCTGTTGTGAAGTGTGGGCACAAGACGACTGATGAATAACTCCAAGACTAGAAAGAAACTCCTGAAAACCGTGTCGATCAGAAAAATACTCACGGGCATTATCAGTACGTAAACATTTAAGGAAACATGAGTATTGATTTGTAATTTCAGCATAAAATAAACAAATGTAGAAAACACCTCAGAACGATCCTTTATTATATAAAGCCAGGTCATCCTGGAAAAATCATCAACAAAAATAACAAAGTACTTCCCACCAAACATAGAAGGAGTACGACATGGACCCCAAACATCAGAATGCACTAACTCAAAAGGATTACTGACACGACTAACAGAACGAGACGGGTAGGAAACACGATAGTGTTTTCCATACTGACAGGACTCACAATGAAAAGGACTAAAAACACCAGAAACAACTGAAGAACGATGCAGACGCTCATGAGAAGGATGACCGAGCCGACAGTGCCACATAAAGAAATCTGCTGAGGTACTAAACGTCGTGGGAGTGATAGCATCATCCAGGTAGTATAAGCCATCTGTCTCATGCCCCAAGCCAATCATCTTCCCAGTCGCAAGGTCCTGAAAAACACAATAAGACGGAAAGAATGTTACTGAACAATTAAGGCGATTAGTAAGCTGACTAACAGAAAGAATATTGCAGGGAAAAGTAGGAACACAGAGTACAGATGATAAGGATAAGTGGGATGTGGCTGTAACAGTCCCAGTGCCTGAAATAGGACATCGAGTCCCATTGGCCAATGTGACAATCTTAGTAGGAGCACAAGAAGTAAAGGAACTAAGAAGTGTCCTGTTACCGGTCATATGATGAGAGGCACCAGAATTAATAAGCCAGGAAGCGGAGTGGCTAAGGGAGCAAGATGGGTTGCTACCTTCTGTAGCAAGTTGAGCAGCCGGTTGTTTCCCTTTTTCCTGGTGACTCATACTCAGTCCGAGAGACGAGCATGGTGTATGAGGGAGTAGGAGTAGGTGCAGCAGGTGTCTCAGAAGCGAAGTGGGCGGCTCGAGCGGGACGCAGCTCGGGATGGAGATCGTAACAGAAATCAATAGTGTGACCCTCCATGTCACAATGACTGCAATAACGTGAGCCACGACCCCCATAAGTACGGCCTCCCCCTGAATCTCGGCCAAAGCCACGGCCCTGTCCGCGACGACTGCGACCACGACCCCTAGCACGAGTGCCCGAAAGGAACCAGACTGGGCAGCAAAGGCGGACTGGTCATCAGCAACAGAGATAGCCGGACCGAGACGTAGAGCGCGTTGAACGCGAGAAAAGATCTCATCCAAAGATGGGAGCTTGCATAACCCAAGATTCTGTTGCCGAAGAGGGACAAACTCAGGCCCTAAGCCATCCAAAAACCGAGTAGTACGGAGCTCATTCTTCTGTTAAGCCAAGACCTTAAGGTCGGTGAATGGGGGATGATAAATATCAATCTGCTCACAAAGACCAACAAAATCCGAATAGTACTCAGCGACAGTCTTATCTCGACGCGAGATACGAAAGAAGTCACTGTAAACATCAATAATCCGCGTGAGATTGTTGCTGCCAGAATAGAGTGTCTCAACACGCAACCAGACTGCCCGTGATGTATCCAGAAATAGCATGTGGCTCGCAATCTTTGGTTCCATACTCTGACAGAGAAAAGACTGAAGCTGGGCATCCTCCTGACTCCACTTATCATACCCAGCATCTTTCGGATCCGGAGGATCCGTCGTGATGAAACGTAACTTGCCCTGACCTCGCAAATAGAGGTGAACAGAACGACTCCAGGCAAGGTAATTAGCACCATCTAATTTAATGGATGTCATAGAGGTCACCGACACCAGAAATGAACCGGAGGAAGAAGCTGATGGCAAGGCCATAATAAACACCAAAACTCAAATGGGATGTGGGTGAAGCAAACCAGACAAGACACACCACAACAATCACAGACACCCACAGAAAAGGGCAGCCAAATATAAGCATGCAAACCACCACGAAAAATAAACAATCAGAAGGAAAAACCACAAACATCCACCGAAATGACCCCGAAAAAATAAGCACGGAGCCTCATACTTGTGGAACTACAACGAAACATAGAGACAAAGCTTAAGTCATCAAGTAGGAAGCAGAGAAAAATGTAACAAAGCGGAGCCGCGACCAAAAAGGTGAGAAATGTAACGGGAAGATTTAGGGCATGAACACCCGATAGCTAGAAGAGAAAGATGTTACAAAAGAAGAAGGGAGAACGCGCAGGGGGCAAACAGGGAAGAGTAGGGTTTGTCCAGGGGGGGCAAACAGGGAAAGTTGGGTTTCCAGGGGGGTGCGCAGGGGCAACCAGTGAAGAGTTGGGTTTTCCAGGGGGGCAAACAAGTAAAGTTGGGTTCCCCGGGGGGGCGCGCAGAGGGGGCAACCGGCATGAGCGTCAATGGAGGAAGACAAGAGGTCTTCAATGGAGGTCCCTAGGGCATCGAGAAACCCTAGGGCTCTGATACCATGTTAACAGAGAGATTTGAGAATGAAATATTGTGTGATAGCCTCCTTGCCCTAACACACACATATATATTTATTATGAAAATAATATGAAAAGACTATAATGCCCTTAGGCTACATAAGCTTATTCTAACAACATTAAATTGATGAATGCGTTGTTATTTGTTTATCTTATGTTTGTTTTAGATTATAGTTGATTAATCCTAAGATTTATTAGTTTGTTAAAAGAATATCGTATTTATATTGTTGCAAATATGATAATAATAGGTAATTTTACATGTGTGTATGTGCATGGGCATGCCACCATTTCTAGATTTTAAGGGTTGCCCTGTCAGACACTATGTATGCATGTCGAAACTCGACACACAAATCTGTCAACAAATTATGATTAAATATACGTTTTGTTTTAGTCATGTCCCCATTTCTAAATTTTGGTGGTTTGCCTTGGCTAAAACTTCGTGTCCGTGTCGACACGTGACAGTGACACTCATGTGCATGTCCACAAATCATAGGAAACAAGTATTTTAAAGCTTCTCCAGATATATGCTACTATGCCAAGTTCATGCAGCTAGAAGCTTTGCTTTTTGGCCATAAAACAGATGATGCTTTTAATTACCCTTGTTACTCACAAAATCTAGGAATCTTATTTCTTAAGAGAATTCGAGTTATACTCTCAGGATGATTACATGATTTTGGCTGAAATTATTGGTCCTGCATGTCAAGGACCTCAACGGTTACTTGCCAAACCAAAAGGTTACTCTGGATGAAAAACCTTTGAAAACATGCCAATTGCTAATAAGGTGAGCAACGCCTCTAAAAAGTAGGTTTGGTGAGTACAATGGTAAAAAACCCAAGTAATTTTTATATTTAGAGGTGTACAATTATCTTATCCAGTGAATGGAATGAATTCTAGAGAGGATAAGCTTTGGAATAATAAGACGATATAAATATCTGATGTGTTTCCCACGGATGCTTCTCTATTACAATAAAGGTGTGTATGTATCTAGAAGGTACATGCATACAACGCGGACGGAGAAAGAATAGTAAAGCAATACTGCTTCCAAATTTTTTGGCAAAGGTACAAGGAATGCACTGACGAGAATTGACCATATTCAGCTATTGATACAACAATGCATTCACCAGACAAAAGATGATTAGGTAAGGAACAAAAATTAAAAGGAAAGAAGAAGAAAACACGGAAGAGATCGTACCTGGTTGAGAAACTCTTCGTGCCAATTGTCAAGAGAATCAAATGATTTAAGAACATTGACATCATAGACAAGAACACAGCAATCAGCTCCTCTATAAAATGCAACACCAAGACTCTGAAATCTTTCCTGCCCTGCTGTGTCCCAAATCTATCACCAACATGAACAGATAAGATTCTGAAAAAAAAAAATCAATAGAAAAAAGAAAGAAAGAAAGATTAAGAACTTGCACAAAGAACTCACTTGCAGAGTTACAGGCCTGTCATCAATTTGAATTTCCTTTGTGACAAAATCAGCACCAATGGTAGCTTTGTACTGTTGGCTGAATTTCTTGTTTACATATCTAAATAAGCAGTTAAAGACCAAAATTTTACAGAAATAAGGAGAGGAGTACTGGCTCTGAGCAACAAAAGATACACTTCCATAAAATATACAATGTATAGCCTATAAATGAATTTCTGACTGTAGAAACACAACTGCAAAAGACAGACCCAATATAATTCTTGTAATATACAGACCCAATATGATTCTTGTAATAGACATTGTCCAAAATGACCTTCACATTGGAAGAAAATTAATTAGTTTACACACCCAGTATAATATAATTCTTGTAATATACATTGGCCAAATGATGTTCAGATTGGAAGAAAATTAATTAATTTACACACCCAGTATAGTATAATTCTTGTAATATACATTGCCCAAATGATCTTCAGATTGGAAGAAAATTAATTAATTTACAGACCCAATATAATTCTTGTAATAGGCATTGTCCAAATTGACTTTCACATTGGAAGAAAATTAATTAATTAAATAATTATTGGTGGTAGAACCCACTCTCATCACATCTACATTACCATGATTGACTGGACAATAATTACTTTTTCATCTTTAAATTGATGAAGAATAACAAGACACAAAATACCATCAAATAAAAAAAAAAACAAAATCAACTTAAACATATAAGTAAATTGCAAAAAAAAAATAAAAAAATCATCCAGTATAAGGAAAAAAAATGCAAAATTGAAAGAATGGTAAAGAATTATCAATTGAGTAGAATAAATAGATAAGTGAGCATAAATAAAATGAAAAGTTTAAGGATACTGATTCATTAAAGATGTCTTCCCAACCCTAGAAATGAGGGGGGAAATAGATAATTAGAAGAAGAAGAAAAAGAAAAGTGTGAAACCCTAGAGATCAGGAATGTATAAGAAAGAAAATGAAGGAAATCTGACCCGCTATCACCGAGAACGATGACCTTGAGTAAGGTTCTCGTTCGCATCATTGACATTGGTGGAAAAGAAAAGAAAAGTGAAGTGAAAGAAATGGAAAGTAGATTCTCTTTTTCAATTGGAATTGGAAAAGGGTGGAAAACTAAAAGCGTGGGATGAGAACAGCATTTTCGAGGTGTCTCCTTTATTATTATATTATGTCGATGATAAATTCGCACACCCTGGAGTACGCATACGCACCACCCCTTATAATGTGATTTGACGTCAAAAAGCGTTAAAGTTGAGCACTGTTCACGTCAAATCATGGTATAAGGGGTGCGTTTGCGTAAAGTAGGGGGTGTGAATTTTGCCGACTTAATAAAGCTGGTGCGCGCGCCAGTAGTGCCTTTTAAAAAACGAGGTCAGAGGGGCTTCGTACGCTCTCTTACGTTTTAGACGGGCAATGACGAAAATAAGCCGGATTATTATTATAATGACGAAAATGACCTTATCCGGGATTGGAGGGGATTATTTAATAGTGGGGTCCACTAACCTGATGGCAAAGTCCAGCGTGTCTCTTAACGGGTGGTGGGCCCACTCATAATATGTGTTGCACGTAGACCTGGCAAACTGCTGGGCCGGGCCGGGCCGGGCCAAAAATGACCAGGAAATTTACGGGTCACTAATTACGACAGACCAGCCGCAAAATGCCTTTTGCAATGATCGCTAGCAATTCCCAAAAAATAATAGGGTCACCACTCAAACTTTCCTACTTCTAGGAAAAGACATCCTTTGAACCAAACTATTAGATGAAATCGAGCGAATATTTCAAGGAATTAAATTTCTATAATCAGCATAAATAACATTAGAGGACATTGTACATTCAAATAGAATCATAATTAGGGGTGTAAACGAGCCGAGCCGAGCCGAGCTTGGCCAGGCTCGGCTCGTTAAGTTCAAAAGCTCGGTTCGGGCTCGAACCAGGCTCGGCGAGGCGAGGCGACGCTCGCGAGCCTTATCGAGCTCGAATTATATTAATTTTACACCCCTCATCTTCCCTGGACAGCCCTATCTAGTGTTTTTTTACTACTATTTTTACACTAGGGGGTGGTCCAAGTAACAAATGGGGTTCCAAAAAAGAAGTGACATATTTTGCCTCCCCCTTTCACTCCCTAGACAACCCTTTTAGTGTATATATTAATATATAATATATATATTTAAATACATTAAATTCTTAACGAGCCGAGCCGAGCCGAGCCTGGTAACTCGGGCTCGGCTCGTTAAGGATTCGAGCCGAGCTCGAGCGAGCTTCCGAGCCCGAGCCAAAATTGACACCCTTAATCATAATATAGAGCTCATAATACGATCCGTCTCAAAAAGATTCGAGATATATCTGTTAAGATATGATTAGATCTGACCGTTGGGTCTAGGGATGGATTTGCATGATCAAGTAGTTGGGTTGGAGGAAGATTGGATTAGGATAGTCTTAGGCCAAATCTTATCTTTATCTCTTTTCTTAAGTTTATCTTTATCTGTAACTGTAAGTGCTTATTTAAGCACAGTGGGAGTTAGTGTTAATGAATAATTAGGCATTATTGTCATCTAAAATTTTACAATATCAGAGATCACGAACGATTTTTCCATCCGAAAGGTACAATGCAGGTCAAAGGATCGAAATTCTGATGTCTGTTTATGATATTTAGCTCGTTTGTTGTTGATTTTTACTGTATTTCCTTTTATAACAGACTCGAGTGGAATCGGACGATTCTTCGAGCTGGAAAAGAGTGAAGTTTTGGCGATTCACGGTCACCGGAGCTTGCAGGAGGTAGTTGGAATGAGAGGTCGGAAATCTCGTCTTTCGAATACTAATCTTCATAGAAAAATTGGGGATATCTAGAGTCTAGACCGCATTGAAAGCTTTTTGCTGCTCCGATCGTGTGGATCTTGGCCGCACGTGTAAAAAACTATACATTCGATTTTTCGGTATATATCTTTTTCCTTTCTTTTCCGCTAGAAAAAAAAAATTCAAAAAAAATAATATAGAACTCATAGGCCATAACAATGTAAACATTAAAAGCAAGAAAATGGAAAATAGAAGCCAAAGCCTTGCACATGTCCTATCATCAACTTTTGGGACATGCCCACACAGCTAAATATGAGCATGTATGAAATTCTCCCAACTTATGTAAATCTTCAAATTCATCAATAGCATTGATAATAACAACACATTAATAACCCCTTTCCTCTATATGTATTTGGGTTACAGGCTAGGTTTTTTTGTCACACTCTTTTATTCTTATATTTTCATTAAAAAACTTACGGTGCCGCTCCTTATTCATTAATAAATTCCAGATTTTAAAAAACAACAATGAACATGTTGAACCATAAAAGATTAAATAACACCAACTCTAACAGCTTAAGCTTTTGTAGTAATATATTAGAGCTATTGCCTCAGGGTAGGTCATGGGTTCAAAACCCAACTAATCCTTGATATTAGAAGTATACAAAGTTCTTATTAAATTGAGCAATTGGTTGTTTAACATAACACTACTAACAATGGTCTTAAATTAATATACACATCGTTTTTAAGCCTATAAACCACAAAAAAAAACTTTCCAAGAAGATCCGTAAGGACAGAATTCCATCTACTAAAACCATGAACACTTATATAGCTAGTAAAGGTCCTCTACAAATACCATCTAACTACAAATAGCTAGTAAAATCACCAGCCCCGTTATATGTTTTTGACATCTGAAGTCAAGGACGTAAAATTTCAGCAAACTTTATACGAGTAATTGGGCCTCAGAACAGAGTTATAGAGATTTTATATGGTGTGTGGCCGTATAGTCTAGTTCATTTCTTGATATAGTCTAGTTCATTTCTTGGGCAACAACGTAAATAGGTTGGGCCCCAACAAATGAACGGTTTGGATCATCCTATGAAGTGGGTCGTACATCTTTTTCTGGACTATAAGGCCGCACGCCATATAAAATCTCAATAAAAAAACATAAACTTCAAAGACTATAGCAATGGAAAAAACAAACAAATGACATTAAAAGGGAAATGTAGAAAGGGAACGACCAACTATTCATAGTGAATACAGTTACCAACCCAACTTATCTTGATATGAAAGGGAAATGGAGAAAACCGAGAAATAACTTCTCCAATAAGCCAAGTACGATTTGCAACAAACATAAAAAAGAATGCGAGAAACACAATCACACAATATAAAGAGACAAGATTCATGAGGTTCGACAGTGTACCTACGTCCATAGGAGAAGAGATTCACTATTTTGTTTTAGAATTAAAAAACTCTTCTTGGCCAAGATAACTAAGAGAAAAACCTTAGCCCATCTAACTATAATAGGTGGCTTACACACACACGTCCATTTTTACCTCCACAAATCGTAGGCTTGGGATGATCCTATGGAGATGATTTTTTTTTGGCACACCCTATTTACGTGAGGGCCCATCAAATAAATGCTTTGGATGACCCAAATAATGTGACCCCCACTGTATTTTAAGCCTAGGGTGTAGATAATTTATCTACACTAAGGCATAAGAACTCCTCTCTCTCTCTCTCTCTCTCTCTCTCTATATATATATATATATATATATATATATACACACACACTAGTGTGACACCTGTGCGATGCACCGGGGCGATGGGGACAAATACATTATCCTAATCATCAACAGCAATCAAAGTGTGATCACATTTAAGTCTTTTAGACTGCATCGCCCGAACGATCAATAACCACAACATCAGCATCCTCTCTAGATCAATGAGCAAAATTATTTAAAAGAGACGACAATGCAATCACTAAAAGTAAAGAAGATGACAAGCTGCACTGCTCTATGCAGGTAGGAGACAGAATGTAATGGCATTACAATACTTTGGAGTACTAAACTTCTAATGTCCAGCAGGTGATTAAAGAGATCCATTATTCACCTGCATGTAGCTTATGTGATTGCAACATAAAGCTTTAGTTTTAACACATTGATCTCTCACATCCTGTGAACTCAATGATAATGTCAGTGAAATTGACCATTTTGACTCTCTGGCCAGAGGAAGCTAATAAACGAATGTGATATTCCTATCACACAAATACTTGGGATTTTAAAAATGTGAATTTGGAAGTAACAGAGTGTTGATATGTGGAAAAAATTAATGAATTTCGCCATTTGAAGTGGGAAAGAAGAAAACGACAAAAGTTGTGAACTATATCATTTAATGTAAAAGCATTTGCAGTGGTACATGCATTCCCTAGTTCAGGGGTGTTAGCATTAGCCCATCCTCATCTATAAAAGAGGGGAATGATCTCATTTTCTGGACCAGGGGGCGTGAGTTGCGAGAGAGAGAGACTCCTTTACATTGCCTTCTCTGGCAAGTTGCCGGAGCTCCGATCATCGCCGCATCTTCTCCTCCGCTATTTCCACCGATTAATGTCTACGATTAGCCAAATTCCGCCGGAAAATTCGAGCTCCGATCATCAGCCATTACAATACTCTGATTCATCATCTTCTCTGATTGTCAAATGCTAAAATCCGGAAAAATTGTTAGAGAGAGAGAGAAGTGATCAACCCACCAAATTACAGGGAATTTATTGAAATCCGACACTATCATTGTCTTCTCTGGTGATCTCGCCGGAATCCGGCGGCCTTATCTTAGATTTTATCATCATCTACACCGTTTCAAGTCCGTTGATCTTGTATAGATCCGATGGATCTTCGACGAATTCCTTCATTCTCCGGTCGGATCCGCAAATTTAGCCTTCTCCGACGAATTCTGTCTTTCTCCAGTTAGATCTGCAAGATTCACCGTCTCCGGCGAATTCTGTTTTTCTCCGGTCAAATCCGTAAATTTCGTCATCTCTGGTGAATTCCCTCCTCCGATCTTTAGCTATTTCGATTTTCTCCGGCGGATCTCGAGGGAATTCGGCACAATCCAAGATTTGATTACTCTCTGCAATTATGTCAATTCCGGCAAATCTATTGCCATCTTCTCCGCTTGCAAAGATGTCATAAGAGAGCAATGGTTATGGTTGTCCTTTCAAGGTGAAATCTAAACATATTTTTTGTTAGACCGAAAATCGGTAACAGGTACGACAGTGACGTAAGAGCGGAGCTGGATGACCAGAGGAGCTGAATCCTGAGGGACCGGAGTGAGGTGAGATGAAGTGGCTGAGTTCTGCTGAGAAAGCTGAGTCCTACACAGAGGCAAGCGAGGTCAGAAGACCAACCCGGGTTTTACTCCGGACAGGCCCTTCGACACTCAAGTCAGTTTATGAGCAAGAGTGCAGAGCTAGTTTAAGAGTTTAGGGTGGAGAGAAGGTTTTTCATTACCCTTGGTTTGAACTTTGAGCTCCCTTTTATAGAGGGGAACGTGGTGACGTGGGATGACCTGCGCGAGGACAGGTGGTGGCCTGCTAGAGGCTGGAGTTCACCGACTCCAGGACAGGTGTCCAGGACAGGTGGTGGCCTGCTATAGGCTGGAGTTCACCGACTCCAGGACAGGTGTCCAGGACAGGTGGCGGCCTGCTATAGGCCGGAGTTCACCGACTCCAGGACAGGTGGCGGCCTGCTATAGGCCGGAGTTCACCTACTCCAGGACAGGTGTCCAGGACAGGTGACGGCCTGCTATAGGCCGGAGTTCACCTACTCCAGGACAGGTGTCCAGGACAGGTGGCGGCCTGTGAGAGGCTGGTGTTTTTACACCCCATCAGTTGCCCCCAGTTCTCCAAGTCATTGTAGTGACTTGGGGAAGTGTGGTGAATTTCATTACTGAATGGGCGGAATCTGTTCGGAGATTTGCTGGAGACGAGTCCGGAATTGAGTCCGGAATTTGCTAGTCCGCGCCTGAAAATGAGTCCGGCTTGGGCCGGACAGGCTTCTAACGACGCGCCATATCCAATCCGGAAATCGATCAGTCCGGCTGGAAATGAGTCCGGAAATCCAGTCTGGAAATTGGTCAGTCCGGCTGGAAATGAGTCCGGAAATCCAGTCCGAAAATTAGTCAGTCCGGCTGGAAATGAGTCCGGAAATCCAGTCCGGAAATTAGTCAGTCCGGCTGAAAATGAGTCCGAAAATCCAGTCCGGAAATTAGTCAGTCCGGCTGGAAATGAGTCCGGAAATTGGTCAGTCCGACTGGAAATGAGTCCGAAAATTAGTCAGTCCGGCTGGAAATGAGTCCGGATTGGGCCGGACTGGCGTTTAATGGAGCGTCATATCCAGTCCGGCTTGGGCCGGACTGACTTTTGTCGTTTTGTGAAACGCGTCATATCCAGTCCGGCTTGGGCCGGACTGACTTTTGTAGTTTTGTGAAGCGTGTCATATCCAGTCCGGCTTGGGCCGGACTGACTTTTGTCGTTTTGTGAAGCGCGTCATATCCAGTCCGGCTTAGGCCGGACTGACTTTTGTCGTTTTGTGAAACGCGTCATATCCAGTCCGTCTTGGGCCGGACTGACTTTTGAGTACGGTTTGGGCCGGACTGACGCACGAGCACTTAACGGATGCCCTTAATTCCTTGGAGGTAAGCGCGTTTTCACTTATGCCTTCGTCTCGATGAGTGTGTCCGTCATAAATGGAAGACACGTGGCACCAGTAAAACGTCCTCGAAATGTGTGCCCTTCATTGAATGCGCACCGCCTTGGGTAAAAGGTTATAAAAAGAGGCTTTTACCTTTTCATTTTTCACTTCTCTCTTTTTACTTCTCCTCCTTTTTTGCTCTGCCAGTTCGGTTTGCGAGGTGCTAGGTGGGAGTCGTGCGCGGATTTAGGAGCTTTCTACTCTGCCCGGTATTCTTCTCAGCCTTTCTCTCTTTTCTACTATATGTCTCATAGCAGTTCTAGTCCCGAGTCCGGCTCGGAGTCTTCCTCCAGTAGCTCAGAGTTTAGTCCAATTCAGAGTCCAGTAATGGAAAGTCCAATCGTTAGGGTAGAGATTGTAGATAGCGACGACGGAGAGAATCACGGCGAGGTGATATTGGATCTGAACGTCACTCCACTCCCAACGGGTAGTCTCCGAGCAGAAGGGAGTGTTGGTAGTGACGTCGCTGAGGCGTCCACAACATTTCTTCCTGGTCGGGCCGTTGAGGTCGTAGCTAGGGCCCGGATGGAAGCCAACCCTAGGTACAACATGCGAGCTCTTGTCGAGGAGAACTACCTTGATGAGTCCACGATGAAGGATATTAGAGACAAGTATTGTGTGCCCCCCAGATTTAGACTGAGGGCGGCGATAGAGGGAGATAGAGCTTGCAATGAAAGTTCGGATGTCTGTATCTATGATGAGTCGTTGAGGGCCGGACTCAGGTTCCTGTTGCACCCGTTCTTCACCGCGGTGCTTCGATATTACAGACTGGCCCCAGCCCAGGTTGCCCCGAACTCGTGGAGGTTACTGACTGGGTTTGTGTATCTTGTTCATGGTTGACTGGAGAGGAGCGTGTCTGTGCCGCTATTCCGTGCTTGTGCTCATCTGAAGAGGCACAAGGAGGGGGGCTGGATTTATATTAGCCAGCGCTCCGAGTTGAAAATAATCACTGACATTCCCTCTTCAATACACACGTGGAAGAATAGGTTCTTCTACGTCGAAGATAGGGAATCCAACGAGCCCTGGCCGGTTCCTCTGATCTGGAATGTCCCTGATACAACTGCACTGAGTCGCAAACCGCTTCTCGAGGGCGAAGATTTGAGAACGTTCACCCTAATACGAGAGGAGGTGGAACGAGGAGGCCTTATTCACTGCGCGGACTTTTCAGGGGAAGAAGTTCTGGCCAGGCTCGGGCTTAGTTCTGCGACTTTTGCACGTGTGTGGCTAGCCTTGTTCTGAACCCTATTTGTTTTTCTTGCCTTTTTGCTTCTGACTGCTCTGTTTTGCTCACTTGCAGAGATGAAACAACAATCGACAGTTGAGAGAATAAGACAAGGGGTCCTTCCAAGGGCTCAGCTGGGGGCTCAACAGGTGGCACAGCAGAGCCAAAAAAGAAAAACCGCCGAGATGGCGAGTCCGGCTAATACCCATGACACTACTACGCTTCCACCACCTCCCAAAGGCAAACCAAGGTGAAACTGGTTGGTGCTTTTGGTCAAGGAACCAGCCCTTCAAAGGCTGGTGGTACGTCCGTTGGAGCTGCAGCCCGTCCTCCCCGGCGAAGGTAGGAGACAATGTTTTTCGGCCCAACTGAGCCGTTCAGAAAAATGATACTGGCTTAGGCGAAAGCCGAGTAGCTGCCGAGATTCAGAGTAAATGCATCCTGAGCAAAGATAAATAGCAGGTTCTCCACGAACCGCCAGCTACGGCTGAAGAGGCCGTATTTTCTTCACTTTATCAAGTAAGATGGTCAACGAATACGCTTACTTTATGTCCGTCTCTTACTTCGCTTTCCTGAGCTGACGCTAGCTTATTTACATCTGTAGATTGAAGTGTACTTCAATGATCTCCAGGAGAAGAGTAAGAAATTCTCCGATGCAATTACGAAGTCAGAAACGGAGAATGGAAAGTTGGCGATGGAGGCTAAGGTGCTCCAGACAAGCATCGGACGAGTGGAGGCGGAGAAGAAGCTGCTTAGGGAGGAGCTGACTCTTCAAAAGCAAAAAGCGATTGAAGCCCTTAACACTCAGAGGGAGAGAGCCAAGGAGAGGCAGGCAGAGGCCATTAAGGAGGCCGTACAAAAGTGGGAGGACGAACTTTTCAGTTTGTCCAGTGAGGCCTACAAGATTGGATACTTTGACTGTCTCGAGCAGGTCAAAGAATCCAACCCGACTGCGACCTGACCGTTCCTGAAGCCCCGACGCTCGTTGACGAGGAGCCGGTCACCACCGCTGGCATAGTGGTTCCGGAAGAGGGGTTACAACGAGATGACAGCCACGAGGCCCCTTGAGTCATGTTATCTGATTCTTTTTGTAATGGTCCTTAGAGACCCAACGTCTGTAGCAGCTTCTTGAGGCTTTCATCTTTTGTAGCGGCTTTTTGAGGCCCTCATCTTTTATGAACAGAAATCATACTTCGGTATTTTCCTTGCTCTGTATCCGTCTGCTTCTGAATAGTGACATTGTTTGATCTCTTGCGATGGGCAGATATTTGAAGTGAACTAACTGGTGAGTTTCCGAGTTTTGGTAAACTAGGTCTCCAAGCGTCAGATACCCAGGTTTAGAAAGCTAGGTTCCAAATAGATAGTAAGTACCCAATTTTTACGAACTGGGGTTTTAGATATAAGTACCCAAGTTTTGGTGAACTGGGTTTCCAGATATAAGTACCCAAGTTTTGGTGAACTAGGTTTCCAGATATAAGTACCCAAGTTTTGGTGAACTGGGTTTCCAGATATAAGTACCCAAGTTTTAGTAAACTGTGTTTCCAGATATAAGTACCCAAGTTTTAGTAAACTGGGTTTCCAGATATAAGTACCCAAGTTTTGGTGAACTGGGTTTCCAGATATAAGTACCCAAGTTTTAGTGAACTGGGTTTCCAGATATAAGTACCCAAGTTTTGGTGAACTGGGTTTCCAGATATAAGTACCCAAGTTTTAGTGAACTGGGTTTCCAGATATAAGTACCCAAGTTTTAGTGAACTGGGTTTCCAGATATAAGTACCCAAGTTCTGGTGAACTGGGTTTCCAGATGGTGCGCGGAGATTTACAGAAGAGCTACAAAAGAGTAATTATCATTCATATTCAATATGTACATATTTACAAGTTACTTACACTGGGCGTTCTATTGATAATATCGGCGGAGGTTCTTTGAGTTCCAGGCGTGGGGTAGCAGATGCTCCTCCAGTGTCTCCAGCTTGTAACTTCCTGGGCGAATGACTTCTTTTACTCGATACGGCCCCTCCCAGGTCGGGGAGAGCTTTCCGACTTTCGTTGGTTGGGAGACGGCAGCTTTCCTCAGGACTAGATCTCCTGTCCGGAAGTTTCTGAGGCGTATCTTCGAATCGTGGTAGTTGGATACTTTCTGCTTGTAAGCGGTGACTCGGATTCGGGATTCTTCCCTGGCTTCCTCCAATAAGTCGAGGTTCGCACGGAGCCCATCATTATTGAGCTGTTCATTGAAGCTGGTGACTCTGGGAGACGGGGTGCCCACATCGACGGGTATCACTGCCTCCGTTCCAAAGGACAAGTTGAATGGTGATTCTCCAGTTGATGCACGTGTAGTGGTGCGATACACCCATAGAACGTGATAAAGCTCATCTGTCCATCGGCCAGCTTTATCATCCAGCCTCTTCTTAATTCCTTGGAGCAGGGTTCTGTTCGTCACTTCTGTCTGCCCATTCGTCTGGGGGTGCGCTACTGAAGTAAATCTCTGCTCAATCTTCAGGTCGAAACAGAATTTCCGAAAACTTTTGCAGTCGAACTGTCTTCCGTTGTCGGTTATGAGAACACGGGGGATCCCGAATCTGCAAACTACGGATTTCCAGAAGAAGTTCTGCAAGTTTTGCTCTGTGATTTGGGCTAGGGGTTCAGCCTCCACCCACTTGGTGAAATAGTCAATAGCCACGACTACAAAAGCGCGCCTTCCGGAGGCCGGTGGAAATGGGCCTAGGATGTCCATTCCCCATACTGCGAAGGGGAGTGGGCTGATGATCGGGGCCATCGATACAGCGGGCTGATGGATAAGGGGCGAGAATTTCTGTCACCTCTCGCACCTTTTCACCGGTTCAGTGCGTCTCACCTCAAGGCGGGCCAGTACAGCCTCTCAATAACACCTTGATTGTCAAGGCCTTGCCCCCCAAGTGCTCCCCGCAAATTCCTTCGTGCGTCTCCTGCAGGGCGTAGGTGGCGTCGCTTGGCCGGAGGCACTTTAAGTACGGGAGAGTGTAAGACCTTTTGAACAGGTTCTCACCATCTAGGGAAAACCGGGCGGCTCTCTGTACCACCTTGCGGGCTTCCTTCTTGGCTTCAGGAAGTTTACAATTGCACATGTATTCAATGATTTCGTCCATCCAGCACGACTCGTGCTCCACCTGCATTACTTCAGTGGCTTCTCTTTCGATACTGGATTTCTGGAGAAACTCTCTATGCAGATACTTCCGAGAGCGGTGTATCCGGAGGCGGCCAGCTTAGACAACACATCTGCTTTTGCATTCTCTGTTCTGGGGATTCTAATGACCTCAAAACTTTTGAACTTGCTGGCTAGATGGCGGACCTTGGGGAGGTACTTGACCATGCATTCGTCACGGGCCTCATAGATCCCTTGGATCTGGTTTACGACCAACTGGGAGTCGCAGTATGCTCTCAGCCTTTGGGCCTTGACTTGAACGGCGAGATTCATCCCGGCGAGGAGGGCTTCATATTCTGCCTCATTATTGAATGCGCGGAATCCGAACCTTAGGGCATAATCTGCGGTGAAGCTATCTGGTCCGGTGAGAATCAAACCGGCACCACAGCCGCCCTTGTTCGAAGACCCGTCAACGTACACTTCCCACAGTGGTTTGGGGGTTGATAGATCCTGCTCTGCTGGCGAGGGGATGACTTCTGCTTCAGTCCCCCTGCTGTGCATTCCACAGTCGTGATTGACTTCTCCGCAACCACTGGGGTGTGAACAACTTCAAATTCGGCGGTCTGTTGGAGAATGGTGCACTCAGCTACGAAGTCCGCCAGCGCTTGAGCCTTTATCGCTGGCCTTGGTACGTACTGGATGTCGAACTCGCTTAGCTCCACGGCCCATTTTACGAGTCGTCCTGAAATGTCTGGTCGATGGAGAACTTGCCTGAGCGGCTGATCGGTCAGGACTTTAATAGTGTGAGCTTGGAAATACGGCCGCAGTTTCCTGGCCGCCATTACCAGCGCGTAAGCCAATTTCTCGACCCACTGATATCTGATTTCTGCATCATGGAGAACTTTGCTAACATAGTAAATAGGTTTTTGCTGGCGGTGCTCTTCACGAACCAGGACAGCAGCCAGAGCCGTGGGGCTAACGGAGAGATACAGGAGTAGCTCCTCACCTGGTTCCGGCTTTGTCAATAATGGCGAAGAGGACAGATATTGCTTCAGCTCTTCGAACGCAGTTTGACATTCCTCTGTCGAGGGCGCTGTCTTGAGTCCCTTGACTGCGTTGAAGAAGGGTAGGCACCTCTCTGCGGATTTCGAGATGAAGCGCCCCAGCGCGGCTATCATTCCTGTGAGCCGCTGTATCTCTCTGGTAGTTTTTGGTGGAGTGAGCTCCACCACGACCTTGATCTTCTCTGGATTGGCCTCTATCCCTCGCTAACTTACCATAAACCCCAAGAACTTTCCTGAGCTGACGCCGAAGGTGCATTTGGTGGGGTTTAGCTTCATGCTGTGCTTTTTCAGGACCTGAAATGTTTCTCTCAGATCAGACACATGATCCTGTGCACTCCGGCTTTTGACCAGCATATCGTCGACATAGACTTCCATGTTACGGCCGATCTGATTCTGAAAAAGTCTGTTCACGAGCCTCTGATAAGTGGCTCCGGCATTTTTGAGGCCGAAGGGCATGACACGGTAGCAGTAGGTCCCTTGATCTGTTACAAACGAAGTCTTTGGTATGTCTGATTCGTACACCCTGATCTAGTTATACCCGAAGAAAGCGTCCATGAAGCTCAGTAACTCGTGGCCTGCGGTGGCATCAATGAGCTGATTAATTTTTGGGAGCGGATAGCTGTCCTTGGGACAGGCCTTATTTAGATCAGTGAAGTCTACGCAGGTTCTCCATTTTCCGTTTGTCTTCTTGACAAGGACTACGTTTGCCAACCAGTCCGGATATTGAATCTCCCGAATGAAGTCAGCTTTTAAAAGCCTCTCCACTTCTTCTTTTATCGCCTACCGTCTTTCGAAAGCGAAATGCCTTCTTTTCTGTTTCACCGGTTTGCAGGTTGTGTCAACGCCGAGTCTGTGCATGCTGACCTCCGGGTCAATGCCAGGCATATCAATGGGAGCCCACGCAAAGACATCTGCATTGTCTTGAAGAAACTCGGTGAGGTGGCGCTGGATGCTGCTACTTAGAGAGGAGCCGATCAGAGCGACTTTATCGTTATCTTCTGGGCACAGCGGGATGGAGATGAGGTCTTCGACGGGCTGAGTCCCCCGCAGTTCGTCCCTCAAATCGAGTAGCTCAATTGGCAGCGATTCCACTGCATTTTTGCCTTTCAGTGCCATTGCATAGCACTCCCTGGACTGGGGTTGGTCTCCCCGAACTTCACCCACACCGTTTGGAGTTATGAATTTCATCTTCTAGTGATAAGCTGAAGCCACTGCGCGAATCAGGTTCTGGCCAGGTCGTCCTAAGATAGCGTTATAGACCGAAGTGGCCCTCACTACCAGGAAATTGACCATGGCAAACGCTTGACAGGGCGGTTCTCCAACAAGGACTGGGAGTTCAATCTACCCCTCCACTTTCACAACCTCTCCTGAGAAACCAAACAGATCTGAGTTCGCCGGCTTCAAGCGGTCATCGCCTATCATCATTTTCTGAAAGGCGTGATAGTACAAGATGTCCGCCGAACTCCCGTTGTCTATAAGGATTTTCTTCACTTCCCAGTTAGCGACGAGCATGGTTAAGACCAGTGCATCGTCGTGAGGTAGTATCAAGTTGTCCAGGTCTGCGTCTGAAAAGGAGATTTCATTCTCCGTCTTGGTCTTCTTACCGCTTGTGTGCACGGCGTTAACTCGTCGCGCATAAGCTTTGCGAGCAGCGGAGGATGTGCCCTCGGCGGCAGGTCCACCCATGATCGTACCGATGACCCCCTTGGCTGGGATCGCGGTGCCTCTCGTTGCGAACTGGATGGCAGCGGGGACTTGTTCCGGGCAAGTGGCGGCTGTGATCGTCGAGGGCTGCGGCCCTGAGGACTCTTTTCTCTGCGCTCTGTTTTGCGGCCGTCACTTCGGACGTATTTTTTCAAATAGCCCCGGCCAATCAACTGCTCGATTTCCTCCTTGAGCTGTCAGCATTCGTCCGTGTCGTGGCCGTGGTCCCTGTGGAACCGACAGTACTTTGATGGGTCCCTCCTATTTCCTTTGGAGATCATTCTAGCCGGCCATCTCACGAATTCTTCTCCGCTGATGGCAGCCAGTATGTGTTTCCAGGAGGTGTTGAGAGGCGTGAAGCTCTCTTCTCTCCTCTGGGGGGACTTCTCTCTTCTGGGAGCGGGGACCTTATCATCCCTACGTTGCTTGGTAGGGTTCTTATCCTCAGAGGTTCTCCTCCGATTTGAGTCGAGGGCGGCCAGTGTCTCTTCCACTGTTATATATTCCTCAGCACTGGTCATCAGATCTGCCAATGAATGTGGGTGTTGGCATGCTATTGACCGGCGGAAGTCGTTGGATCTGGCGCCCGCGAGAAGCGCATTCATGGCCGCTGAGGGGTCTAGATTTGGCACTTGGAGTGCCTCCCTGTTGAAGCGGCGGACGAACATTTTCAGAGGCTCATTGTCCTCCTGGCGCAGGGCCATCAAGGATGCTGTTGTTTTCCTTGGCCTCCTGCTGCTCATGAAATGGCGGACCAGATCGTCCCCAAAATCTTCAAAGTTGCTGATGGAGTCTGGCTTGATTCTGGAATACCAATCCCAGGCCGCGCCAGTCAGTGTGGTCGGGAACGCTCTACAAAGGAAGCCGTCTGACACGCCGTGGAGGAGCATCATTGTTCTAAAGGTCTCCAAGTGGTCCACTGGGTCAGTGGTCTCGTCGTACTGCGGGACGGTTGGCATTTTGAATCCTCTGGGTGCTAGGGCACCCATGACGTCGTCGGTGAACGGCGTTCTACTTGAGAACGCCCGCACAGTAGGCCGGCTCTGGTCCTTCGCCAGCTCTTCTATCCTATGATCCATTTCTTCCATCCTCCGTAGCATCGGATCACATCTACGGTCCGGCTTCTCCGGTGATCTGTTTCTTTCCACTGACGGGCTCGGTGCAGAGCCAGACTGACTTTCCGGACTCTTTTGACAAGGCCGGAACTTCTCTTGCTGTGCGCAGCCTTCATGAGCTCGGTGCCTTTGTGCATAGCGAGACCGCGGCCTGTGGCGGCGGTGTGGCTATGTATGAGCATGCCTGGCCTTGGGGGGATGGACTTGCCTTGAGTGGTGAGCCCAATCCTCTCCTTGGCGAGCTGACTCTCCCCCGTGAACATTCGACCTTTCCTGTATGGGTCGGTGAGCTTCAGGAGGAGGTTGGGGAGGCACTTGGAGTAGCTGCTGATATTGACCAACCAGAGCCGTCATTTGCTGGAAAAGGGCTTGAACTTGGTCTAGAGTAGGTGCAGGATTGAGGTGTTCTGAGCGAGCAGGGCTCTGTTCAGCTGTAGCCGAGGCTGCCACCACCAGCGAGGCAATTCGCTCACTTCGAGTCCTGTGAGGCAGCACGGCTTGATCAGTCCGTGCAGCTGGTACCCGCGCATTCTTGCGCCCTGCCATTTTTGTGAGAGATCTGAACAGCTTTTAGTTCTGGGGTCCCACGGATGGCGCCAATCTGTTAGACCGAAAATCGGTAACAGGTACGATAGTGACGTAAGAGCGGAGCTGGATGACCAGAGGAGCTGAATCCTGAGAGACCGAAGTGAGGTGAGATGAAGTGGCTGAGTTCTGCTGAGAGAGCTGAGTCCTGCACAAAGGCAAGCGAGGTCAGAAGACCAACCCGGGTTTTACTCCGGACAGGCCCTTCGACACTCAAGTCAGTTTATGAGCAAGAGTGCAGAGCTAGTTTAAGAGTTTAGGGTGGAGAGAAGGTTTTTCATTACCCTTGGTTTGAACTTTGAGCACCCTTTTATAGAGGGAAACGTGGTGACGTGGGATGACCTGCGCGAGGACAGGTGGTGGCCTGCTAGAGGATGGAGCTCACCGACTCCAGGACAGGTGGTGGCCTGCTATAGGCTGGAGTTCACCTACTCCAGGACAGGTGTCCAGGACAGGTGGCGGCCTGCTATAGGCTGGAGTTCACCTACTCCAGGACAGGTGTCCAAGACAGGTGGCGGCCTGCTATAGGCTGGAGTTCACCTACTCCAGGACAGGTGGCGGCCTGCTATAGGCTGGAGTTCACCTACTCCAGGACAGGTGGCGGCCTGCTATAGGCCGGAGTTCACCTACTCCATGACAGGTGGCGGCTTGTGAGAGGCTGGTGTTTTTACACCCCATCAGTTACCATATCAGAGTTTTTATAAGGTGCCTGACCGTCAAGTACCGTCAAATTAAAATGGAACCCCTTGATATTTGATCCAACAGCTGCCCACTTTTTAAGTGGTTGCTGTTGGATCAACTATCAAGGGTGGTACTTTTGAAGTACCACCTTCATGGGACTTGACGGTCAGGCATCATATAATTTCTCACCATATCATTATTCAAAGAGAAATTACAACACTCGATTGGACAACAAAAGAATAGCCTCAAAGTGTGTATGTTTAGGGGCACAAATCAAGAAAGGTAAGGCAACGTCCGATCAAGGAAAGAGAAAGGTGAAACTACGTGCATCATAAAATCAAGAGAAAACAGGTGCATCAAGGAGTTAACAAAAGCGCCTCTTCAGCATGCCCAGAGATCGGCAAATTGTGAGGCGGATAGGCTTGCCCAGGTCAGAGTCGATCGGCTGGTGTTGGAGATATTTGACTTCTTGCCTCCTTGACTTTATTTGTATTCTTTTAGATTGCATTTTGTATGTTCTCCTTTGTCTCCCAACTCCCTTGGTTGTGAGTTTTTTTCATCAGTAAATTTTCAATATTAAAAAAAAACAAAACAAAATCACCACTTAGGCACAAATGCACCATGTGGGCATGTGGTAGTTTCAAAAGACATGATGAATGATAGTATGATAGGTGATTTATAAGAAAGGCTAGGACACATAAATAGAAGAGGGCTGCTAGCAAAACGGAAATCCTTGTGGTAAAAAAGTGCACTAGATCCTCTATCATAACGAGTGCACAAGTAAAAGGAGCATGAATCCCCACAAAAAAAAATGAAAATGACCAAATCGTTGGTTATTTTCACTACCGACTCTATTTTCAGAACGGGATCCCATTTTAGAAGTGTTTCCTAAATAGAATGCCTTTGTTTATGAGAGAGGGGAGGCTTAGAACCAAGAGAAGCAAAGAAATATGGTTTGAGGTAGGGACATGTAAGTAGCGGAACTTGGGACAAAGGCAATGGTATATGGGCCTTGCGGATGGCATCAACACATTTTAGTGCAAAGTAGCAGAGTAGCATAAAAAAATGCGAATTAAGGGGTGAAAATAATGGAAATTAGGAAAAAAAAAGTACAAGAAAAGAGGAAAAAATCTAAGAAAAAGTGGTGTGAAGCAATTGTCGTCAGTCTTGCATTATATGCATTTATGTTAATCTAGAAAGAGAAACTATATGAAGATACACTTGTGTTAGGGTTGTCTCGGACTTGCCCCTTCCTAGCATTGCTATAATGCTATGTTTAACCAAATTTAGGTATCTTGTCATTTATAAAAAATTAAGGCCATGTTTGGCAACCATGAAAATTTATTCCATGAAATATTGGTGGACCCAATAGTGTGAAACGGAGAAGGAGTGAGAGAGAACTAAACCTGGCAAAAAGTGACCCGGACCCGCAGGTCCACCCAGCCTGCCCGTAAATTACGGGTCTGGGTCACCAATCAATGATCCATTTGAAATTGTTGGGCCGAGCCGGGTGGACCCGCGGGTGCCCACGGTGCCCGTAGAGTAGTGCAAAAGGTTTTATTTTGGCAACTTTTAGCCTTTTTTCCCGTAATTGTCATAACTTTTGATTTTTCTATGTATTTTTTCCGTAATTGTCATAACTTCTGCTTTTTCAATGTATTTTTTGTCATATTTTAGAACATTCTTTCGGTTTTTTTCGTAATTTTTCTACGTCGCTTCCATTTTTCCATAATTTTTCATTTAAAACTTAGTACCCATGATTATTATTTATTGCTAGCCACCTTTTCACAAATCGTACTTCTGGCAATCTTTGCGGTGTTTGCACCACGCGACAATAAGATAAATCTCTCAAACAGTCAACATAAATTGTTGGCTAAGGTGGCTAGCAAATCCCTATACAAATAAAAAAAAATCTTAAAAAATATGTCAAAAATCCGGGTGACCCGCTGGTTGACCCGGGCCGGGTGCGGGTCCAAGCTTAGTGACCCATAAAATTTTCTGGGTCATTTGACCCAGCCCGTTTGACCCAGACTCGTACGGGCCGGGTCAAACCAGGCCCGGCTTGCCCGTTTGCCAGGTCTAAAGAGAACTTAGTAGAAGTGGAGAGAGCATCAGAAATTCCTAAAAAGCAATGAAAAGAAAATAGCCACTTGCACTGCTAGGAAAACGAAATCCCATTTTGGGAAAAAAAACGGGCATCAACCAGTGGGTGGCAAGTCGGGCCAGGTCTTTACAGGAAAACCTGAGATTCAAAAACCCGACTATACACAAGATAGTTTCTTGGGTCGGGTTTTTAATGTTTAGCTTACTATAGCGATTAATTTCGGTAGAGAACAAATAATCTTAAAACCAAAAGTCTCTAAATTTAAGTTGTCTAAGTGCATAAATTTAAGAATGAAACAACTTCTTAACATCACAAACATGATCACCTCAGGGAGAATACATCAATATACTTAGAAAATAATTTGGCATGTAGTTTAAATACACTCAATCTACGACCCATAATTTCTAAACCCGACCTAAGGTGAAGTTGCAACCTTAGTAAAAAGAGTAATAATAACTCATAAGTACACTTCAAGGGGAGTGGCCCGACTAAGAAAAGGAGGTGAATATATTACTTCCCTTATAAGAATTATCGAAGTTTTGTTGGAGTGAGTAGCACTATTAGGAAGGTTCGTGACAAATCGTTTCTTGGTAGCAACACTGACAAAGAATATCAATTCTATGAAGTAGATATTATGTAGAAGGGCAGTGATCAATCGACCCCGTATATCTTAAGTCGGCCCTTCTAACGTAAAAGTTAGCTCATGTGAATAAAGTAGCCATCTGCCGTTAAATACCGTACAAGTGTACAACTCACACGCCCTAACATTTTCCGTTAAAAGGGTTGATTTAAGATATATGAAAGTAGCTGGTAATAGTTTTGAGAAATTACGGATTTCAGGTACTTTTTAAAACAATCATCAAACACGAGTGATTCTTTAAAAATGGGTGGGGAAAAGACCCCACTACCCTTCTGACATCAACAGAAATCTCCTTCAGCTTTCTATTTCATTACTGCCCATTAAATTGGCACGCTTCACAAAGCTTCTTTTGGTTTGTCTGAATGTGTATTTGAACCGACAGAACCTTGGGTTCGTTTCTATATTAGCCGTCGGAAATAACTAGAGACGGATGGATGCTTGACACATGTTGAAAAAAATTTTAGAACGTTGGTGCCTCTATACATAGCTGGTTTTATTTGGATTTGAAATCTTTCTTTAAACCCAGAGTTCCTTGAGTTCGTTTAAATTTTGGTCGTCGCCAATATGTATAGACCGTCGGATCCACAACACGTGGACATCAATATGGAACGGTGGCGTCTTCTAATAATGCCGCCTCTCTGTATGAGATTCCGTAGGTGTACCCATTATTTACGCCGGCATACCCATTATTTTCGCTAGCGTACACTCTATTTCCGCTTACACCCTATTTTCGTCAACGTACCCCTTGATATTCCGGTGGCGTTCTCTAGAATCCGGCAGAGTATTCGATATTCCGGCGGCGTACTCGATACGTTTGAAATACATGTTTGAACCCAAAAAATCCGGCAGTGTACTCGATATTCCGGCGGTGCACTCTAGAATTCGGCGGCATACTTGATATCTTTGAACAATGGGTGTTTCTTGAATCCGGCGGCATTTTCAGCCAAAAGAGATGTGGGAAATAATAAAAAAATCAATAACGTCGCCGTTCTAAGCTAAAAGAAAGCCAAAAGAGACGTGAGCCGTTATTATCCAAAAGATATGCATGCACTCCCCTTATGACGTGATTTGACGTGAAAAGTAGGCAAATTTAACTCTTTTTTATGATATTTTCACTCCCCTGCATTGACGTTCTCATCCTCTAAAATTTTTAAAGATAATGATTGACGTTCTCATCCAGGACAACATGTCAGAAGGGTACTAGGGTCTTTTTTCCACCTATTTTTGAAGAATCACCTGTGTTTGATGATTGTTTTAAAAAATAACGCGAAATCCATAATTGCTCAAAACTATTACTTAAATTCCGTACTTTTCTCTTCCATCTATCACTCTCCTATCAAGAATAGTGACCAAAATGGTCCCAAAAGCTACAGTCCACCTACACACGTTAGGAAATTCCGTAGTCACTCTCTCATATGTTGTCGTCGAGTACCCGGCCGAATGCCTGCACCTTATTTTACACGTAATATTGTAAACTTCTTAAGTACTATGGTTATTTTTTTTCAGGTGTAAAGTGTAAAGTTTGACTTAACCCATCAATGCTTAATAAATCCCTATCAAAACTTAACCGTGTTCACACATAAGCTCAAGAAGTCAACCATCAATCAACTAATTATATTTAGATTAAAATAGAGAATGATTGGGTGATTAGCTTTAGATTAAAATAGAGAATGTTTAGGCAATCAATTAGCATGTTAGGTATTAAGTACCTTACCAATACGCCGAAAGCTACAAAGCTGATGGAACGGGTTAGGCAAGGCCCTTGAAACCTCTCTCATACCAGGCTAGGTCTCACCCAGTCCCTTACTAGGCCCCAATCCCATACCTACAAAAAACAACAGTTTAACTCGATGTAACCATATATAAACGGGACTTCAAGGATCAAGAGCCAAGATCATCGGATCAACGGATCTAATCAAGTTCATTTATTACACACAAGGCCCCAAAACTGTATTTTTTTAGCATTTTTTATAATGCAAATGGTAATTATATCATTTAGACCTTAATCAATTGAATAAAATGTGCTTTCTAAAATTCTGGCTTAAAAAAGTCATTAAGTGCTCTAAAAAACTCTCAACTAGAGAAACCCACTTGATGGATGAGAAATGTGCTTACACATCATTCTCCACAAAGCCTAACTATTTCAAAGACGGAAAAACAATTAATGAAGAGAAAATAGATTTTTCTTCCCAAATGACTATCTCTTTCTTAATGAAACTTCCATCCACCTCACATACTTATTCTTCAAATTAGCCAAACACTTATCATCTTGACTTGAAGTCAGTCAGTCTTAGCTCGAGACATTTCCTTGAAGCCTACAACTTTTAACTTTATGAATCTTCAAGACATGTTAGGATTAGGAGACTTTTCTTGTACTGTCTTGGGGTCTTCCAGAAGTGAGAATGAGACCCCTCAGTGGGTTTTTGGTAGGCCCTACAAAAAAAATGAACCATGCATGTGAGAAGGTTCCTTCCCATCACTTGATATATAAGATAGCGCCACGTGTTGTGACTAAGACCTCATGGTGCATGCGTGGTGTAAACGAGCCGAGCCGAGCCGAGCTTGGCCAGGCTCGGCTCGGCTCGGCCAGGCTCGCGAGCCTTACCGAGCTCGGGTTATATTATGTTCACACCCCTCATCTTCCCTGGACAGCCCTACTAGTGTAATTTGACTACTTTTTTACACTATGGGGGGTGGTCCTAGTAACAAATGGGGTTCCAAAAATGAAGTGACATATTCCCCCCCCTTCACTCCCTGGACAACCCTTTTAATGTATAAATTAATATATAATATATATATTTAAATATATTAAATTCTTAACGAGCCTTAACGAGTCGAGCTCGAGCGAGCCTCCGAGCCCGAGCTAAAATTGACACCCTTAATAAATATCCATTGATTTTTGACCCAGAGCAACCAGGCAGACAGTTGCGTCGGGATTAATGCTAGAATCAATTTTCAGGCCCCACAAACGAGCGCAGAAAAGAAACACCCTTAGGAAACACACATGATTCTAAACCCTAAACCCTAAACCCTAAATCAGAAAGAAAATCTTTATTTGGGGGGTGGGGCAACTCGGGTCAATTTTTAAGAATTCAGGTTGAGCATTTACCTTGGATTGATTCTAATTCAATTTTCGCAGAAGCTCAACCCGACCCAAATTGCACCCCTAACAAAAGTCAACATTTTAGCTTTCATTGGTGGAGCTGAAAAGGAGTGTTAATGGATCAAGGGGCCATCTGATGTAGGTGGGGTTAATAAAAATTAGTTGAGCAGAACCATCTGTGTCATAGGCTGTTTTCAAGTCAATCAGTTTAAGAAAAAAAGATTATTTAATGTTACGATTGGACGATTAATTTGATTTTTCATATTTGCTTATAGATAATTAGGTCTTGAGGAAGCTAAAATTAATGTAGAGGAGAAAATATGGATACGACAAACTTAGTAGACTGATCATTTCTCGCCATGGAAATCTCTTAGAAAAAGCATGCAATTTATTAAAGTTTTTTCCCCCCCTCTTTTTGGGTTTATGTGGCAGGGTGAGAGCCGAAAAAGAACTAGAGCAGTAGAGCCACTGTATTAGGGCAGTGATAAATCCCCCCTACCGGTTGTGAAGCCACAACCGCTACAACATGAACCGGTTGTAGGCACCCTCTACCGGTTCCTCTTTTAGATATATATGAATCTATCTGATTCAGAAGGGAAGAACTCGAACATGAACATTTGGAAGGCCCAACAATTAATTTGTTTAAACCTTTGAACAAGGTAGGCCTTACCCATATTTTTCAAACGGTCCATTCGATGGGGCCACAACCTAAATAGGTTGCGCCCCAAAATATCATTTCTATAGGATGAACCTAGCCCTCTGATCTAAAGAGAAACTGCATATTATGGAAACCTCTATGGATTGGAGGGTTGCGATCATTCTATGGAAATGATTTTTGGGGCACAATCTATTTAGATTGTGGCCCAGCAAATGGACGGTTTGGATCATCCTATGGTGTGGGCCGTACAGTCCATTTTGAAAAATACTTTGATGGGCAAGGAAATCATCTCTATATTGGAGTATATACGGAAGTACACGTATTCTCTTAAAAATAAAGTGGAGTCCACCTTGTTCAAATAAATAAACTATTCAATTGGTTGGTCCCAACGTAAATACGTTGTTCCTTGAAAACAATATCCATTCGATGATCCTAACCCTTCAACCTATAGAGATTTCTATACAGTGTAGTTTACCTATAGATCAAAGAGTTAGGATCATCCGATGGAGCTGATTGTGGGGGTAGAGTCTAGTAACATTAAGGCCCAATTGTAGGCCCCACCCATATTTTTCAAAATGAAGTGTACGGTCCACACCATAGGATGATCCAAGCCATCCATTTGATGGGCCACAACGTAAATAGGTTGTGCCTCCAAAATCATCCATAGGATGATCGCAACCCTCCGATCTATAGAGGTTTCCATAATATGCAGTTTCTCTTTAGTCGAAGGGCTAGGATCATCCTATGGAAATGATTTTTGGGGACAAAACCTATTTACAATGTGGTCCGTCAAATGGATAGTTTGGATCATCCTATGGTGTGGGCCGTACATTTCATTTTGAAAAACATGGGTGGGACCTACCTTGTTTAACAACAAATTAATTGTTGGGCCACCAACCGTTCATGGACGGGGAGAGACCGAGAGAGACCGTGTTGTACCCGTTGCCCAATATTGATATTGATATGGAAATTATATTTCCACCCTTTCCAATATTTTATCCTCTTTTGTTTGTTTGTTTTTTTCTGCAAATGATTGCATTCACATCCCTGCGAAGAAGTAGAGCAAGAGTTTTATACTTTCTTTCTTTTTTTACTGAAAATGAACTCATTTCATTGAATGACAAAAGAATTGCCAGGATAAGTGTTGGAAAGAACACAACAGATTTACTAGAAAGACAGAAAGAAAACAACAGCTCAGTTAGGGACCCTTGCATGCAAGATACGAATGAGATGGTCTTTACATGTCAGTTCAATTCAAATATATGATCCTAGACTAACTGTCGAAACTTTCTACATAAAAAATAGGCCGAAAACAAATTTTACGCTCATTTTTTCACTTAAAAATGGGTTTAAAATTTTTTTAAGCCCATTTTACATCAAATGAGTGTAAAATTTGTTTTGCATCCATTTTCTATCTAATGGGTGTAAAATTTGTTTTACGCACATTTTACATCTAATAGGTGTAACATTTGTTTATGCCCATTTTACATTGAAAGAAAGGGACCTTAAGGCCCTGTTTGGATTGTGGGAACTTTTTGGAAAGTTTGGGAAAAAAAATATTTCTAAAATTCCCAACATTTTCACTCATAAAAAGATAACTTGAACAAACCCTATTCAATTTTTACTCAGGGGACCTTGAATTTAAGATAGTATCCCTCTAAATTGGCCATAATCATATTATTTCTCTCTCAATTGTGGAAAGGAAATTTTCCCTTGAGTTGTTTTCACCCAAAAAGCTGCTCTGGCCCTTTTCGAAGTCTGTTTCCTATCTATTTAAAAGTCTTATTCTCCTACGAATGAAAGTCTAAACTCATCATATCATATTAAGCATGGTGTCTTCTCTCCGATCTTCTCGAAACGGAGAAATTATATGATGCCCGACCGTGAAAATGAAAAAGGCGGAAGGAGACAAAACCTGCTGCCTTGGTTTTTAACCGGGAAAAGTAAAAGACGGGGCTTTTCCTTGGATTAAAAATCAAGGGAGAGAGGTTTTCTCTCTCTCCGCCCTTCATTTTCACGGTCGGCATCATATAATTTCTCCTCGAAGCGAATGTCATATCGAAAGCTAGATAGCTGTGAACACTTCAGACTCAAGTCTGAAAGAGGCTATGCCAATATCTCAACCTAGTCACCCCACGTTTCTTTCTTCTTCTTTTTTTTTTGAAATGACAGTCACCCAACGTTTCTTTATAAAGAAATTATCCAATCTTTGTTTTTTTTTTTTTTTTTTTTTTTTTTTAATCTTGTTTCTGGATTGAGTGGAACAAGCTCTGTTAAGATCTGTTCACCTTACTAATAAAAAAAAAAAAGAAAAAAAAAGAGGTCTGTTCACCCTGAAATTGTTGTAAAACAGTTTCTACAACTTTTTTTCCTAGTAAATTTTTTAGTGTGAAGTTTTCCATATCCTATTGCATGCAATAAAATGAGACGTAAAACATATACAATGATCTAATAATCACTAGTTATCAGGGGAAACTGTTCGTGAGCTTTATATGAGCTAGAGTATGTGCCCAAATACATGGGTCCCACATTTTTGTGGTGATCCGAACCATTCATTTGCAAGGCCCCATCATAGATAGGGTGTGAACCAAAAATCAAGTCGATTGGATCATCCTAACCCCTCCAAAAGTGGAGGATAAAAATGGGCAGATTTGTCGACAAACAATGTCCGTCCATTTTTCCCTCCACTTTTGGATGGGTTATGATGATCCTATAGACCTGATTTTTGGTACACATCCTATCTATGTAAAAGCCTTCCAAATGAATCCTTTGGATCAGCTCAAAAAATATGGGACCCATATGATTGTGGCACTCTAGCTCATATAAGCTATATGAACTGAAGCTCACAAACAGCTTTCCCAGACATATGACTTGAACTTCTCTGATCGGTATAATTTTATGTCGATAAAACCGGTTGGGGTCTTGATCAAACTGGTGGGGCACGACCATCTTCTATAGCAGGTTTTTCAGGGGTAACCTATCAAAAGTGGCAGGCACTAAATGAATGATTTAGATCATACAAATAGGTGGACCCACTATACTTGCCTATTTTTACTGCTTTGTTCTTTAAAATATAAAAGAAATCGGATGGCTAGAATGGACCCACTACCATATGTACAATGATCAGTTCGATGAATATTATTGGCCGTCACAAGTCCGGCCTATTTCCCTTGGTCTCACCCTCGTCTAGATAATTCTAGACCTTTGGTCAAGTATGATGAAAAAGATGGTCGTCTAGATAAATTCTAGACCTTTGGTCAAGTATGATGAAAAAGATGGCCTTCAAGGTATCTTTAAGCTGTTGATTTTTTTTTCATGCCTACTAAATCTATGTTTGGCAACAATGAAAGTTTTTCCTGGAATATTTGTTTATCTAGTGGTGGGGAGAGGTAGAGAATTGAGAGGGGCAGAAGTGAGGAGGGGGAGAAGTCACTGAAAAACAGGGAAAAGAAAAACTCAATTAAAAAAGAGATCATTTTTTTTGTATTTTTCATCCAGTTCACATGCATGGCCTAAATCTTGGGAAAGATATCTCTGTTCAATATCAGACCTGAGCCCAGTTCGTTCTTTTAAACCGTTGATTCCTCCTTCCCTAAATCTTGTAAATGAGATTTCCGTTCAACATCAGATCTAAGCCCACAAGGTCAACCTGTGGTGGCCCATCAGATCAACGTCCCTGATCAGCAAGCAAATATGCCACATATGCATTATGTTATGATCGGATGAGCAAGCACATATGCCACATATGCATTATGTAGATACAAGCATGGTTTTAAATTTCGACCCAAATCCGATTTCGGTGGAGAACGACACCGAAATCAATGAAATCCGAAACGGTATTTTATTTCGGTCGAAATTTCACCGAAAATTTTATTTTTTTAATTAATTTAATATTTTACCGAAATTTCGACCGAAATTTTATATCCAATAAAATAGTAGTTTCCTTGTTTGAGCGGATTTCGGCCGAAATTCGGGTTCGGCTAGGTCCGAAACCGAAATTTCAAACCATGGATACAAGTAGATAATATAATCTATATATCCTTCTTATTCAATGAAGAAGAATGATGATAATACTGCTTTTGGCTTTTGGTAACAGTTATCTTTAACCTAATGGGTCCCATATCATGAATGTCCAACGTCACCCTGCTGATGAAATTGCCGTGCCAATTGTCACATCATGATTGTGACACGTGGCACCAACAAAGAAGCTTCATTTTATCACCGAAGGACCTCTCCACGAAAGTGCACCATCACAAACATATACATATATAAATACAATATTCTCTAATTATAGTGGCCGGAGCTCCCAAACCCTATATTTCTCCACCGTCGGCGCCATGTCGGACTCGTCGAAAAGCCGCCATTACGGGTTTATCGGGCATCAAACAGATATTCCGACATTCGAACTCTCCGATTATCTGAACTTGGAATGTGTTTCCGAGGAAGATTTGATATCTCCGGCGGTCACCGGGTTCTCTCAAATTCCGGCAGCTCCGGTTGAAACTATAGATGACTCCGGCGGAAGTAGCAACATGTAAGTGATCAGTTTCAAATCTGATTATTTATGGTCTAAAAGATTTTTTTAACTTGAGTTGGTCTTTTATCTAACTTGGGTCTTTCTATTTTTATTTATTTTTGTTTATGTAGGACTAGTGAAAGTGAGGGGAGGGGAATTCAAATGGATCATGGGGTTAGGATTGCATTTAGAACAAAATCTGAGCTTGAAGTATTGGATGATGGATTTAAGTGGAGGAAGTATGGGAAGAAGCAGGTGAAGAACAGCCCAAATCCCAGGTAATTAATTTTGCAAAAGAATCTCTGATTTAGTTTTCTAGTTAATTTACTTCGAATTGAAGTTGCTTGATAGAGAGATTAGAGTTCTGATTTTCTTAAACTCTATTAATTCTTCACATAATCTCTGATTCAGTTTTCAAAAGTAATTGGTGCTTATGTTTCAAATAAGGTTAGAAGCCATTAACTATATCAATTTTAAAACTTTCAGACATTATTTGAAAATATTCACATGTAACTTCAACACCCCAGTTGGATAAAATATTAGGGATATGATATTTCCACCCTAATCTCTGATTCAGTTTTCAAAAGTAATTGGTGCTTATGTTTCAAATAAGGCTAGAAGCCATTAACTACATCAATTTTAAAACTTTCAGACATTGTTTGGAAATATTCACATGTAACTTCAACACCCCAATTGGACAAAAGATTAGGGATATGATATTTCCACCCCCTTTCCAGCATTTCCACCCTCTCTTGCTTGTCATGTGTCTTCATTTTCTGGTAAAATACAAATAGGAGTGAAAAGATGAGAGAGAGAGAGAGAGACTTTATTCCCACACTCTGTTCATATATTTCTCTCTACCTAATAATCTTCGGGATTTTTCAGGAAATAAAAGATTCTTTTCATTTATCAGCCCATTTTCCAATCAATTAATGAGGTAACTTAACTGACTTAAGTTACATCCCTCTTTTATCAATAATCTGAGCCATCCCAAAAGTTGAATGGCTGATTTAAGTGACATAGAGACATTATAAACAGAATAAAACAAGTCTCAGAAAGCAGCAGCAGCAGTGTAGTTTCCTCTTTCAACCAAGCTGAGTGTGTATAATTCTTTTCAACTTCAATTCTGAATAAAAGATAAGAAAATTTAGCAGAATAAGTTTGTTCTTACTCAGAAGAAATTTCAAACATGTTCATAAATAGCAGTTTCCTGCATTAAATCGCATGCCGAATTCAACTTTGGTACAACATTTACACCATTTACAATGTGTAAATGTTAATAAATATCTCACCCTTTAGATTGAAAATTTGCTGCATCATTTATGCTGTTTTTTCTCAAATTTGGTACAACATTTACACCATTTACATTGTTTAGTTACATGCAGCATAAATTATAAAAACCATAGTTCAAAAACTCGAAAAGTTGACTGGACTCGGATGTTAGTCGAGTCGAGTCAACTCGAGGTTTGAATTTTCTACTCTTATATCTGCTTTTTACATATTTTCATTGCTATCGAGTTACGAACGATTCAACCCATTTTCTAACCAGTCAAGTAAACTTAAAAACAAGTTTTGAGTTGACTCAACGAATTTTAGTGCTATGAGAAGAACTGAATAATAGATTAATAGATATGATTTAAACAAATTTTGTTAGCATTTTTTTTTTTTCAATTATTGCTTCAAGTATATTAGATTAGCGAAGCAATTCAAGCTAATTGATCACTAATTAAATGGGAAATCAGGAATTATTATCGTTGCTCTAATGGAGATTGTCCTGTGAAGAAGAGAGTCGAAAGAGATCGAGAAGACTCGAGCTATGTGATTACATCGTACGAGGGCGTGCATAACCACGAGAGCCCCTGCGTGATCTATTGCACCCCTCAGCACAACTCCGGCCTTCCTTCTTCGGAGCCCATTCCTTTGATGGTTCCACATTCATGGAGTTTGAAACCTCCTCGCCCCTCTCCCTAGATAGTGTTCTTTCATGTTTCCCAATATATATAGACTATGCTAGAGTGTAAATTTCAATTTTAAATAATCTGATGAGGAGTACGTTAAACTATAGTACTGACACCGATGTGTTCTCAAACTATAGTGGCACGTTCATGCAACCATGAAAAAAATCATGGAATATTTGCTTAATTACCTATAGATAGAGAGAGAGAGAGAGAGAGAGAGAGAGAGAGAGAGAGAGAGAGAGAGAGAGAGAGAGAGAGAGAGAGAGAGAGAGATGGGGTTGGAAAAGAAAGAATGCAAAAATCCATTTTTCACATGAATTATTTTCTTTCTTTACCAACCCTAGCACATCCTCCTCATTCACGGCCCTTTCAAGTCTCTCTCACCTGTTGTCGTTACCTCTCTCATCTTGCATAAACAAATATTCAATAATATTTTTGGGGAAGGGATATATACGCCCTTTGTTTTACTTGGGACAGCCCCATTTTTTCAGTCATTGAAAATTGTGAATTTTAAAAAGAAGACTAACTTCCTTTTTTTTACAAAAATGCTCTTCAATCACTTATAAAATCATATAATTATTTGGTCAATTTTTTTTTAGCTTTAGCATTTTTTGTATTAAAAAGAGAAACACAACGCTCTTATTTTTGCCAAGTGGACCGTGGTCATTAGCAGCTAGCTCTCTGTTAAAAATGGAAAACGTTACCCCCCTAACGGCTGGCTAACGTTAAACGTTAGGATTTAACGTATATGTCAAGTTTCTCTCTCTCCACACACACAACAGGAACAGTTGGTGGGCCCAACAGAAACCGTTAGTGGAATGGTGGGCCCATCTTTGAACAACGTAGCCCCCGCCCATACCACACCATAGGATAATCCAAACTGTCCATTTGATGGGCAGTAAAAGTAAATAGGTCGTCCCAAAATTAATATCATTTCCATAGGCTAGTCCTAGCCGTCCGATCTAAATAGAAACTACATCTTATGCAACCTCTATAGATTGTAGGGTTGTGATCATCCTATGGAAATGATTTTTCGGACACAACCTATTTACATTGTGGCCCATCAAATGAATGGTTTGGATCATCCTATGGAGTTGGTCATACAGTAACATTAAGGCCCGTCCACAACATAGGATGATCCAAGCCGTCCATGGTTTGGATAATACTATGGAGTTGGTCGTACACTAACATTAAGGCCCAATCGTATGCCCCACCGATATTTTTCAAATTGAAGCGTACCGTCCACAACATAGGATGATCCAAGCCGTCCATGGTTTGGGTCATCCTATGGTGTGGTTCGTAGAGTAACATTAAGGCCCAATTTAGGCCCCACCCATATTTTTGAAAATGAAGTGTACCGTCCAGCCCATAGGATGATCCGAGCCGTCCATTTGATGGGCCACAATGTAAATAGGTTGTGCCCCAAAAATCATTTCCATAGGATGATCACAACCCTACAATCTATTGAGGTTGCATAAGATGTAGTTTCTATTTAGATCGGTGGGCACCCTATGGAAATGATATTTTGGGATGCAACCTATTTATGTTTATGGCCCCAAATGGACGGTTTGGATTATCCTATGGTGTGGTATGGGCGGGGCCTACGTTGTTCAAAGATGGGCCCACCATCCCACCAACGGTTTCTGTTGGGCCCACCAACTATTCATGTTGTGTGTGTGGAGAGAGAGAGAGAGAGAGAGAGAGAGAGAGACGGGTCAAATGACTCAAATGGTGGGAAAAAGTTAGCCAGCTGTCGGGGGGGTGGAACAGCCTACAAGGGGGGAAAATATCAGCGCCCAGTGAAAATGACCAGCAGAGAGAGAGAGAGAGAGGTCAAATGGTGGGAAAAAGTTAACCAGCTGTTGGGGGGGGAGGAAATAGCCTACAAGGGGGTAATATATCTAGGGCTGCAAATGAGCCGAACCGAGCTTTGGGGTGTTCGGGCTCGGCTCGTTTAGTTTTTATGAAGGCTCGTGTTCGGCTCGGCTCATTTAGTTTTTGAAAAAGCTCGGCTCGGCTCGTGAAATATTCGAGAAAGCTCGTATCGGCTCGTTTCAAGAATGTTAAAAACATACATTTGTGGGATTTGAACCCAAGACCCCTCTAAATCCAACGCCTTAACCACTCGGCCAAACTTTCATTTGTGATAAACAACCCATATTCTTTTATTTTATATATAAAAAACAAACATAATCCAAGCTTTAAAGATCGGCTCGGCTCGGCTTGTTTATGAACCAAGCCTAAAAAGCTCGCGAGCTTTTCCAACCTGAACTATACAAAGCTCAAGTACGGCTCGTTTATTTGGCGAGCCTAATTTTTGGGCTCGGGTTCGGCTTGTTTAGTAAACGAAGGAGCCTGAGCCGAGCTTTTAACGAGCCGAACCCAAACATGTTCGCGAGCCGGCTCGGTTCATTTGCAGCCCTAAATATATCAGCGCCTAGTGAAAATGACCAGCGATTTCGTCATTTTCAGTGGTTTTTTTGGCGTTCTGTAGGATTTGAGTTTTTTTCCTTGTTTTTTTGTGAAAGTGTTGAGAGCATCAATTTTCTTTTTTTTTTCACAAAACAGATTTCCATTTCTAGCCTTCCTCATTAAAAAGTAGGGAAAATTCTCAAAACAATGTGATTTTTATCTTAAAATCTCAAAAAAGGGTGAAGTTGGCTAATTTCTCAAAAAGGGGTGAAACGCATCCCAATGATTGTTTTAGGACGAAAATGCCCTTGAGTTGCCTTTCCCTCCACCTTTTTTAGAAACGGATCCCAATGCATTTCACAAACCCTATTCACCTTTTTTTTAGATTATTCTTCCCTATGGCAAGTGTTGAAAGTCTTGCCTTTGGTAAAACTCCATTGTACAGCCCCCTTCTAGGACGAATTCAACCCTTATTTTTCAAAATAGACTATACAGCCCATACCATAGGATGATCCAAACCACCCAATTGATGGGCCACAACGTAAATAGGTTGTGCCCCAAAAATCATTTCCATAGGATGATTCTAACCATCCGATCAAAAGAGGGACATAGATTATGGAAACTTCTATAGATTGGACCGTTGGGATCATCTATGGAAATAATTTTTGGGGCAAAACCTATTTATGTTGTAGCCCATCAATTTGGCGGTTTGGATCATCCTATGGTGTGGCTGTATAGTCCATTTTGAAAAAATATGAGGTGAATTTTTCACTGTCCTTCTACAAATTGATAGGTCGTCCCAAAATATCATTTCCATAGGCTAGTCCTAGCCGTCCGATCTAAATAGAAACTACATCTTATCCAACTTCTATAGATTGTAGGGTTGTGATCATCCTATGGAAATGATTTTTGGGGCACAACCTATTTACATTGTGGCCCATCAAATGAATGGTTTGGATCATCCTATGGAGTTGGTCATACAGTAACATTAAGGCCCGTCCACAACATAGGATGATCCAAGCCGTCCATGGTTTGGATAATACTATGGAGTTGGTCGTACACTAACATTAAGGCCCAATCGTATGCCCCACCGAAATTTTTCAAATTGAAGCGTACCGTCCACAACATAGGATGATCCAAGCTATTTATGTTGTAGCGTACCGTCCACAACCTATTTATGTTGTAGCCCATCAATTTGGCGGTTTGGATCATCCTATGGTGTGGCTGTATAGTCCATTTTGAAAAAATATGAGGTGAATTTTTCACTGTCCTTCTACAAATTGATAGGTCGTCCCAAAATATCATTTCCATAGGCTAGTCCTAGCCGTCCGATCTAAATAGAAACTACATCTTATCCAACTTCTATAGATTGTAGGGTTGTGATCATCCTATGGAAATGATTTTTGGGGCACAACCTATTTACATTGTGGCCCATCAAATGAATGGTTTGGATCATCCTATGGAGTTGGTCATACAGTAACATTAAGGCCCGTCCACAACATAGGATGATCCAAGCCGTCCATGGTTTGGATAATACTATGGAGTTGGTCGTACACTAACATTAAGGCCCAATCGTATGCCCCACCGAAATTTTTCAAATTGAAGCGTACCGTCCACAACATAGGATGATCCAAGCTATTTATGTTGTAGCGTACCGTCCACAACCTATTTATGTTGTAGCCCATCAATTTGGCGGTTTGGATCATCCTATGGTGTGGCTGTATAGTCCATTTTGAAAAAATATGAGGTGAATTTTTCACTGTCCTTCTACAAATTGATAGGTCGTCCCAAAATATCATTTCCATAGGCTAGTCCTAGCCGTCCGATCTAAATAGAAACTACATCTTATCCAACTTCTATAGATTGTAGGGTTGTGATCATCCTATGGAAATGATTTTTGGGGCACAACCTATTTACATTGTGGCCCATCAAATGAATGGTTTGGATCATCCTATGGAGTTGGTCATACAGTAACATTAAGGCCCGTCCACAACATAGGATGATCCAAGCCGTCCATGGTTTGGATAATACTATGGAGTTGGTCGTACACTAACATTAAGGCCCAATCGTATGCCCCACCGAAATTTTTCAAATTGAAGCGTACCGTCCACAACATAGGATGATCCAAGCTATTTATGTTGTAGCGTACCGTCCACAACCTATTTATGTTGTAGCCCATCAATTTGGCGGTTTGGATCATCCTATGGTGTGGCTGTATAGTCCATTTTGAAAAAATATGAGGTGAATTTTTCACTGTCCTTCTACAAATTGATAGGTCGTCCCAAAATATCATTTCCATAGGCTAGTCCTAGCCGTCCGATCTAAATAGAAACTACATCTTATCCAACTTCTATAGATTGTAGGGTTGTGATCATCCTATGGAAATGATTTTTGGGGCACAACCTATTTACATTGTGGCCCATCAAATGAATGGTTTGGATCATCCTATGGAGTTGGTCATACAGTAACATTAAGGCCCGTCCACAACATAGGATGATCCAAGCCGTCCATGGTTTGGATAATACTATGGAGTTGGTCGTACACTAACATTAAGGCCCAATCGTATGCCCCACCGAAATTTTTCAAATTGAAGCGTACCGTCCACAACATAGGATGATCCAAGCTATTTATGTTGTAGCGTACCGTCCACAACCTATTTATGTTGTAGCCCATCAATTTGGCGGTTTGGATCATCCTATGGTGTGGCTGTATAGTCCATTTTGAAAAAATATGAGGTGAATTTTTCACTGTCCTTCTACAAATTGATAGGTCGTCCCAAAATATCATTTCCATAGGCTAGTCCTAGCCGTCCGATCTAAATAGAAACTACATCTTATCCAACTTCTATAGATTGTAGGGTTGTGATCATCCTATGGAAATGATTTTTGGGGCACAACCTATTTACATTGTGGCCCATCAAATGAATGGTTTGGATCATCCTATGGAGTTGGTCATACAGTAACATTAAGGCCCGTCCACAACATAGGATGATCCAAGCCGTCCATGGTTTGGATAATACTATGGAGTTGGTCGTACACTAACATTAAGGCCCAATCGTATGCCCCACCGAAATTTTTCAAATTGAAGCGTACCGTCCACAACATAGGATGATCCAAGCTATTTATGTTGTAGCGTACCGTCCACAACCTATTTATGTTGTAGCCCATCAATTTGGCGGTTTGGATCATCCTATGGTGTGGCTGTATAGTCCATTTTGAAAAAATATGAGGTGAATTTTTCACTGTCCTTCTACAAATTGATAGGTCGTCCCAAAATATCATTTCCATAGGCTAGTCCTAGCCGTCCGATCTAAATAGAAACTACATCTTATCCAACTTCTATAGATTGTAGGGTTGTGATCATCCTATGGAAATGATTTTTGGGGCACAACCTATTTACATTGTGGCCCATCAAATGAATGGTTTGGATCATCCTATGGAGTTGGTCATACAGTAACATTAAGGCCCGTCCACAACATAGGATGATCCAAGCCGTCCATGGTTTGGATAATACTATGGAGTTGGTCGTACACTAACATTAAGGCCCAATCGTATGCCCCACCGAAATTTTTCAAATTGAAGCGTACCGTCCACAACATAGGATGATCCAAGCTATTTATGTTGTAGCGTACCGTCCACAACCTATTTATGTTGTAGCCCATCAATTTGGCGGTTTGGATCATCCTATGGTGTGGCTGTATAGTCCATTTTGAAAAAATATGAGGTGAATTTTTCACTGTCCTTCTACAAATTGATAGGTCGTCCCAAAATATCATTTCCATAGGCTAGTCCTAGCCGTCCGATCTAAATAGAAACTACATCTTATCCAACTTCTATAGATTGTAGGGTTGTGATCATCCTATGGAAATGATTTTTGGGGCACAACCTATTTACATTGTGGCCCATCAAATGAATGGTTTGGATCATCCTATGGAGTTGGTCATACAGTAACATTAAGGCCCGTCCACAACATAGGATGATCCAAGCCGTCCATGGTTTGGATAATACTATGGAGTTGGTCGTACACTAACATTAAGGCCCAATCGTATGCCCCACCGAAATTTTTCAAATTGAAGCGTACCGTCCACAACATAGGATGATCCAAGCTATTTATGTTGTAGCGTACCGTCCACAACCTATTTATGTTGTAGCCCATCAATTTGGCGGTTTGGATCATCCTATGGTGTGGCTGTATAGTCCATTTTGAAAAAATATGAGGTGAATTTTTCACTGTCCTTCTACAAATTGATAGGTCGTCCCAAAATATCATTTCCATAGGCTAGTCCTAGCCGTCCGATCTAAATAGAAACTACATCTTATCCAACTTCTATAGATTGTAGGGTTGTGATCATCCTATGGAAATGATTTTTGGGGCACAACCTATTTACATTGTGGCCCATCAAATGAATGGTTTGGATCATCCTATGGAGTTGGTCATACAGTAACATTAAGGCCCGTCCACAACATAGGATGATCCAAGCCGTCCATGGTTTGGATAATACTATGGAGTTGGTCGTACACTAACATTAAGGCCCAATCGTATGCCCCACCGATATTTTTCAAATTGAAGCGTACCGTCCACAACATAGGATGATCCAAGCCGTCCATGGTTTGGATCATCCTATGGTGTGGTTCGTAGAGTAACATTAAGGCCCAATTTAGGCCCCAACCATATTTTTGAAAATGAAGTGTACCGTCCAGCCCATAGGATGATCCGAGCCGTCCATTTGATGGGCCACAATGTAAATAGGTTGTGCCCCAAAAATCATTTCCATAGGATGATCACAACCCTACAATCTATTGAGGTTGCATAAGATGTAGTTTCTATTTAGATCGGTGGGCACCCTATGGAAATGATATTTTGGGATGCAACCTATTTATGTTTATGGCCCCAAATGGACGGTTTGGATTATCCTATGGTGTGGTATGGGCGGGGCCTACGTTGTTCAAAGATGGGCCCACCATCCCACCAACGGTTTCTGTTGGGCCCACCAACTTTTCATGTTGTGTGTGTGGAGAGAGAGAGAGAGAGAGAGAGAGAGAGAGAGAGAGAGAGACCGGTCAAATGACTCAAATGGTGGGAAAAAGTTAGCCAGCTGTCGGGGGGGTGGAACAGCCTACAAGGGGGGAAAATATCAGCGCCCAGTGAAAATGACCAGCAGAGAGAGAGAGAGAGAGAGAGAGAGAGAGGTCAAATGGTGGGAAAAAGTTAACCAGCTGTCGGGGGGGAGGAAATAGCCTACAAGGGGGTAATATATCTAGGGCTGCAAATGAGCCGAACCGAGCTTTGGGGTGTTCGGGCTCGGCTCGTTTAGTTTTTATGAAGGCTCGTGTTCGGCTCGCCTCATTTAGTTTTTGAAAAACCTCGGCTCGGCTCGTGAAATATTCGAGAAAGCTCGGCTCGGCTCGTTTCAAGAATGTTAAAAACATACATTTGTGGGATTTGAACCCAAGACCCCTCTAAATCCAACGCCTTAACCACTCGGCCAAACTTTCATTTGTGATAAACAACCCATATTCTTTTATTTTATATATAAAAAACAAACATAATCCAAGCTTTAAAGATCGGCTCAGCTCGGCTTGTTTATGAACCAAGCCTAAAAAGCTCGCGAGCTTTTCCAACCTGAACTATACAAAGCTCAAGTACGGCTCGTTTATTTGGCGAGCCTAATTTTTGGGCTCGGGTTCGGCTTGTTTAGTAAACGAAGGAGCCTGAGCCGAGCTTTTAACGAGCCGAACCCAAACATGTTCGCGAGCCGGCTCGGTTCATTTGCAGCCCTAAATATATCAGCGCCTAGTGAAAATGACTAGCGATTTCGTCATTTTCAGTGGTTTTTTTGGCGTTCTGTAGGATTTGAGTTTTTTTCCTTGTTTTTTTGTGAAAGTGTTGAGAGCATCAATTTTCTTTTTTTTTCACAAAACAGATTTCCATTTCTAGCCTTCCTCATTAAAAAGTAGGGAAAATTCTCAAAACAATGTGATTTTTATCTTAAAATCTCAAAAAAGGGTGAAGTTGGCTAATTTCTCAAAAAGGGGTGAAACGCATCCCAATGATTGTTTTAGGACGAAAATGCCCTTGAGTTGCCTTTCCCTCCACCTTTTTTAGAAACGGATCCCAATGCATTTCACAAACCCTATTCACCTTTTTTTTAGATTATTCTTCCCTATGGCAAGTGTTGAAAGTCTTGCCTTTGGTAAAACTCCATTGTACAGCCCCCTTCTAGGACGAATTCAACCCTTATTTTTCAAAATAGACTATACAGCCCTTACCATAGGATGATCCAAACCACCCAATTGATGGGCCACAACGTAAATAGGTTGTGCCCCAAAAATCATTTCCATAGGATGATTCTAACCATCCGATCAAAAGAGGGACATAGATTATGGAAACTTCTATAGATTGGACCGTTGGGATCATCTATGGAAATAATTTTTGGGGCAAAACCTATTTATGTTGTAGCCCATCAATTTGGCGGTTTGGATCATCCTATGGTGTGGCTGTATAGTCCATTTTGAAAAAATATGAGGTGAATTTTTCACTGTCCTTCTACAAATTGATAGGTCGTCCCAAAATATCATTTCCATAGGCTAGTCCTAGCCGTCCGATCTAAATAGAAACTACATCTTATCCAACTTCTATAGATTGTAGGGTTGTGATCATCCTATGGAAATGATTTTTGGGGCACAACCTATTTACATTGTGGCCCATCAAATGAATGGTTTGGATCATCCTATGGAGTTGGTCATACAGTAACATTAGGGCCCGTCCACAACATAGGATGATCCAAGCCGTCCATGGTTTGGATAATACTATGGAGTTGGTCGTACACTAACATTAAGGCCCAATCGTATGCCCCACCGATATTTTTCAAATTGAAGCGTACCGTCCACAACATAGGATGATCCAAGCCGTCCATGGTTTGGATCATCCTATGGTGTGGTTCGTAGAGTAACATTAAGGCCCAATTTAGGCCCCACCCATATTTTTGAAAATGAAGTGTACCGTCCAGCCCATAGGATGATCCGAGCCGTCCATTTGATGGGCCACAATGTAAATAGGTTGTGCCCCAAAAATCATTTCCATAGGATGATCACAACCCTACAATCTATTGAGGTTGCATAAGATGTAGTTTCTATTTAGATCGGTGGGCACCCTATGGAAATGATATTTTGGGATGCAACCTATTTATGTTTATGGCCCCAAATGGACGGTTTGGATTATCCTATGGTGTGGTATGGGCGGGGCCTACGTTGTTCAAAGATGGGCCCACCATCCCACCAACGGTTTCTGTTGGGCCCACCAACTATTCCTGTTGTGTGTGTGGAGAGAGAGAGAGAGAGAGAGAGAGAGAGAGAGAGAGAGAGAGAGAGAGAGAGAGAGGACCGGTCAAATGACTCAAATGGTGGGAAAAAGTTAGCCAGCTGTCGGGGGGGATAGCCTACAAGGGGGGAAAATATCAGCGCCCAGTGAAAATGACCAGCAGAGAGAGAGAGAGAGAGGTCAAATGGTGGGAAAAAGTTAACCAGCTGTCGGGGGGAGGAGGAAATAGCCTACAAGAGGGTAATATATCTAGGGCTGCAAATGAGCCGAGCCGAGCTTTGGGGTGTTCGGGCTCGGCTCGATAAGTTTTTATGAAGGCTCGTGTTCGGCTCGGCTCGTTTAGTTTTTGAAAAAGCTCGGCTCGGTTCGTTAAGTGGAACGAACCGAGCTTAAGCTCGGCTCGCTTCAAGAATGTTAAAAACATACCCGTTGTGGGATTTGAACCCAAGACCCCTCTAAATCCAACGCCTTAACCACTCGGCCAAACTTTCATTTGTGATAAATAACCCATATTCTTTTATTTTATATATAAAAAACAAACATAATCCAAGCTCTAAAGATCGGCTCGGCTCGGCTTGTTTATGAACCGAGCTTAAAAAGCTCGCGAGCTTTTCTGAGCTGAACTATACAAAGCTCAAGTTCGGCTCGTTTATTTGGTGAGCCTAATTTTTGGGATCGGGTTCGGCTCGTTTAGTAAACGAAGGAGCCCGAGTCGAGCTTTTAACGAGCCGAACCCAAACATGTTCGCGAGCCGGCTCGGTTCATTTGCAGCCCTAAATATATCAGCGCCCAGTGAAAATGACCAGCGATTTCGTCATTTTCAGTGGTTTTTTTGGCGTTCTGTAGGATTTGAGTTCTTTTCCTTGTTTTTTTGTGAAAGTGTTGAGAGAGCATCAATTTTCTTTTCTTTTTTCACAAAACAGATTTCCATTTCTAGCCTTCCTCGTTAAAAAGTAGGGAAAATTCTCAAAACAATGTGATTTTTATCTTAAAATCTCAAAAAAGGGTGAAGTTGGCTAATTTCTCAAAAAGGGGTGAAACGCATCCCAATGATTGTTTTAGGACGAAAATGCCCTTGAGTTGCCTTTCCCTCCACCTTTTTTAGAAACGGATCCCAATGCATTTCACAAACCCTATTCACCTTTTTTTTAGATTATTCTTCCCTATGGCAAGTGTTGAAAGTCTTGCCTTTGGTAAAACTCCATTGTACAGCCCCCTTCTAGGACGAATTCAACCCTTATTTTTCAAAATAGACTATACAGCCCATACCATAGGATGATCCAAACCACCCAATTGATGGGCCACAACGTAAATAGGTTGTGCCCCAAAAATCATTTCCATAGGATGATTCTAACCATCCGATCAAAAGAGGGACATAGATTATGGAAACTTCTATAGATTGGACGGTTGGGATCATCTATGGAAATAATTTTTGGGGCAAAACCTATTTATGTTGTAGCCCATCAATTGGGCGGTTTGGATCATCCTATGGTGTGGCTGTATAGTCCATTTTGAAAAATATGAGGTGATTTTTCACTGTCCTTCTACAAATTGTGTTCAATTACATAAGTACTTTTGGCTTTTTACTTAGTGGTAGGGAAGACCTATATTGTTTCTTCATGAGAAAGAGTTTTTATACGGTGTAAACCCATATATTCTAGCATTTTTCAAAAAAGTATTGTACGGGTCACACCATAGGATGATCCAAACCGTCGATTAGATAAGCCACAATGCAAATAGGTTGTGCCTAAAAAATAATTTTCACATGGTGATCTAATGAAATAAAATGCAAATAGTATTGTACGAGTCACACCTGAAGATCGACCTTTTTACATTCTTCGCAAACAGGTGCGAATTTGGCATATTAGGTCGACCTTTATAGGATATGTACAAACAAGTGGGAATTTGCCTTGATAGGTCGACCTTTTCACCATTTGACCAAACAGGTAGGAAGATCAATTACAGGTCGACCTTTCCACCATTCCGTCAGACAGGTGTAAAACATGTGAAAAGGTCGACATTTCCACCATTCTGTCATACAGTGTTCATAAATTCATTGCAACATTGACACCCAATAAAGCACTATTAGATTGTGTGAAGCAATATTTCTACTATGGAACCACTATTTATACCTTTGAACCACTACATAATGGTAAATAGTGGTTCCTAGGTATAATTAGTGGTTCCTAAGTATAATTAGTGGTTCCTAGGTATAATGAGTGCTTTTAAGTATTTAAAAGCCTATAAATACAGTCATTCTCACAAGTATTAGGCCATCTAAACTATGAACCACCATAACATCCAAGTGTTTAGAAAACTATTTAACCCATTGTTCATAAATTCATTGCAACATTGACACCCAACGAAGTACTATTAGATTGTGTGAAGCAATATTTCTACTCTAGAACCACTATTTATACCTTGGACCACTACATACTGGTAAATAGTGGTTCCTAGGTATAATTAGTGGTTCTGAGTGTTTAAAATCCTATAAATAAACTCATTCTCACTTTTTATTGTGTTTTTGAGTGCATAACTTTTTATAATCACAATTTAAACTCTCGGTACAAGTATTAGGCCATCTAAACTATGACCATAAAATCTAAGTCTTTAAACAACTATTTAACCCATTGTTCCTAAATTCATTGCAACATTGACACCCAATGAAGTACTAGCAATATTTCTCCTCTGGAACCACTATTTATACCTTGGAACCACTACGTACTGGTAAATAGTGGTTCCTAGGTATAGTTAGTGGTTTCTAGGTATAATTAATGGTTCTGAGTGTTTAAAATCCTATAAATAAACTCATTCTCACTTTTTATAGTATTTTTTGAGTACATAACTTTTTGTAATCACAATTCAAACTCTCGGTACAAGTATTAGGCCATCTAAACTATGAACCACCATAAGATCTGAGTCTTTAGACACTTATTTAACCTATTGTTCCTAAATTCATTGCAACATTGACACCCAATGAAGTATTAGCAATATTTCTACTCTGGAACCACTATTTATACCTTGGAACCACTACATACTGGTAAATATTGGTTCCTAGGTATAATTAGTGGTTCCTAGGTATAATTAGTGGTTCTTAGTATTTAAAACCCTATAAATAAACTCATTCTCACTTTTTATAGTGTTTTTGAGTGCATAACTTTTTGTAATCACAATTTAAACTCTCGGTACAAGTATTAGGCCATCTAAACTATGAACCACCAGAAGAACTGAGTCTTTAGACAACTATTTAACCCATTGTTCTTAAATTCATTGCAACATTGTCACCCAATGAAGTACTAGTAATATTTCTACTCTGGAACCACTATTTATACATTGGAACCACTATATACTGGTAAATAGTGGTTCCTAAATATAATTAGTGGTTCCTAGGTATAATTAGTGGTTCTTAGTGTTTAAAACCCTATAAATAAACTCATTCTCACTTTTTATTGTGTTTTTTAGTGCATAACTTTTTGTAATCACAATTTAAACTCTCGGAACAATTATTAGGCCATCTAAACTATGAACCACCATAAGATCTGAGTCTTTAGACAACTATTTAACCCATTGTTCTTAAATTCATTGCAACATTGACACCTAATGAAGTATTAGCAATATTTCTACTCGGCAACCACTATTTATACCTTGGAACCACTACATACTTGTAAATAGTGGTTCCTAAGTATAATTAGTGGTTCCTAGGTATAATTAGTGGTTCTTAGTGTTTAAAACCCTATAAATTGTATTTTTTAGTGCATAACTTTTTGTAATCATAATTTAAACTCTAAGAACAAGTATTAGGCCATCTAAACTATGAACCACCATAAGATCTGAGTCTTTAGACAACTATTTAACCCATTGTTCCTAAATTCATTGCAACATTGACACCCAATGAAGTATTAGCAATATTTATACTCTGGAACCACTATTTATACTTTGGAACTACTATTTATACCTTAGAACCACTACATACTGGTAAATAGTGGTTCCTAAGTATAATTTGTGGTTCCTAGGTATAATTAGTGGTTCTTAATATTTAAAACCCTATAAATAAACTCATTCTCACTTTTTATTGTGTTTTTTAGTGCATAACTTTTTGTAATCACAATTTAAACTCTCGGAACAAGTATTAGGCCATCTAAACTATGAACCACCATAAGATCTGAGTTTTTAAACAACTATTTAACCCATTGTTCCTAAATTCATTGCAACATTGACACCCAATGAAGTATTAGCAATATTTCTACTCTGGAACCACTATTTATACTTTGGAACCACTATTTATACCTTGGAACCACTACATACTGGTAAATAGTGGTTCCTAAGTATAATTAGTGGTTCCTAGGTATAATTAGTGGTTCTTAGTGTTTAAAACCCTATAAATAAACTCATTCTCACTTTTTATTGTGGTTTTTAGTGCATAACTTTTTGTAATCACAATTTAAACTCTCGGAACAAGTATTAGGCCATCTAAACTATGAACTACCATAAGATCTGAGTCTTTAGACAACTATTTAACCCATTGTTCCTAAATTCATAGCAACATTGACACCCATTGAAGTACTATTAGATTGTGTGAAGCAATATTTTTACTCTGGAACCACTATTTATACCTTGGAACCGCTACTTATACCTCGGAACCACTACACAGTGGTAAATAGTGGTTCCTAAGTATAATTGGTGCTTCTGAGTATTTAAATATTATTTCCCAGATATCAACAGTGGTTCCGATGACAAAATATTACATCTACACATTAAAATAGTGGTTGTAATTGTGTAGATATGATTTTCATCCAGGTTTGCTCTAAATAGAAACATAGAGGGCAATAGAGAGATATAAAGATTATGACAATACACCATAGAATTGTAAAGAGGATGATGACAATAACAAATGCCTAACAAAACCATAACAAATTCTTAACAAATACACAAGATGATGAAAATACACACCATAGCATTGTAAGGAACATGTTCAAACTATGCAAATGTATCACAATAGACCTAGAAGAGAAGCTTAGGTTTCATAGCCAAAGAAAAATAAAGAAATCCAATAAAATCTTGATTTTAGGATTTTAGGAGACGGGACTTTCACCTCTCTACAATGGAATTTTGAATGATTTTTTACAACATTTCCTACCCAATGGAGTTTGATTTTGGCTTAGGGAAGAAGAAGGTCAAAAAGTCAAAATGTTAGGTGAAATGCATTGGGATTTGTTGCTTACTTTCTTATAGGGAAAGGCAACATAAGGGCATTTTCGTCCTAAAACAATCCTTGGGACGCGTTTCACCCCTATTTGAGAAATTAGCCAACTTCACTCTTTGTTGAGATTTTAAGATAAAAATCACATTTTTTTGAGAATTTTCCCTAAAAAGTATTATAGTTTCATGTAGATGCAAAAACCAAAGGAAAAATTCTCAAAAATGTGATTTTTAACTGAATATCTCAAAAAAGGGCTGAGTTAGCTAAATTCTCAAAAAGGGGTGAAACGCATCCCAATACATGTTTTAAGACAAAAATGCTCTTGAGTTGCTTTTCCCTCCACCTTTTTGAGAAACGGATCTCAATGCATTTCACAAACCCTATTCACCTTTTTTTAGCTTCTTCTTCCCCACGCAAGTGTTGAAAGTCCATTGCCTTTGGTAAATCTCCATTGTACAACCCCCTTCTAAGATGAATTAAGCCCATATTTTTCAAAATGGACTATACAACCCATACCATAGGATGATCCAAACCGCCCAATTGATGGGCCACGACGTAAATAGGTTGTGCCCCAAAAATCATTTCCATAGGATGATTCTAACCATCCAATCTAAAGTGGTACTCAGATTATGGAAACTTTTGTAGATTGGACGGTTGGGATCATCTATGGAAATAATTTTTGGGGCAGAACCTATTTATGTTGTGGCCCATCAATTGGGTGGTTTGGATCATCCTATGGTGTGGGCTGTATAGTCCACTTTGAAAAATACGAGGTGAATTTATCACTGCCCTTCTAGAAATTGTGTTCAATTACATAAATAGGCTTGGCTTTTGACTTGGTGGTGGGGAAGACCTATTGTTTCTTCATGATAAAGAGTTTTTATATGGTGTAAACCCATATACTCCAGCATTTTTCAAAAAGTATTGTACTGGTCACACCATAGGATGATCCAAACCGTCCATTAGATGGGCCACAATGCAAATAGGTTGTGCCTAAAAAATCATTTCCATAGGGTGATCCTAGCCCTCCAATCCATAGAGGAAATTCGGATTATGGAAACCTTTGTAGATTGAAGGGCGAGGATCAACCTATGGAAAACATACTCAAAACTTCAAACAACATTTCATGTTCTGTATTTTTGTTTGGATAAAAATTGTCCATCCTCTCGAGTTTCTTTCCACTTTCTCTTGATCCCTAACTCTAAGCGCTAACTATGTACAATATAAGTAGGACTTACGACACTTTGATGGATGGTCCCACTCGACTCAAAATAGCTTGTGACCATAACATCTGAGGGTTTAAATTAATATTTTACAACTGTACATAAATTCATGACAACTTTCAGGCCCAATGAAATACTATTAGATTGTGTGAAGCAATATTTCTACTATAGAACCACTATTTATACTTGAAACCACTACATACTGGTAAATAGTGGTTCCTAGGTATAATTAGTGGTTCCTGGGTATAATTAGTGGCTATGAGTGTTTAAAACCCTATAAATACACTCATTCTCACTTTTTATAGTGGTTTTGAGTGCATAACATTTTTGTAATCACAATTTAAACTCTCGAAACAAGTATTAGGCCACCTAAACTATAAACCACCATAAGATCTGACTATTGAGACAACTATTTAACCCATTGTTCATAAATTCATTGCAACTTTGACACCCAATGAAATACTATTAGATTGTGTGAAGCAATATTTCTACTCTGGAACCACTATTTATACCTTGGAACCACTATTTATACCTCGGAACCACTACATAGTGGTAAATAGTGGTTCTGAGTAATTAAAACCCTATAAATACACTCATTCTCACTTTTTTATAGTGGTTTTGACTGCATAACCTTTTTTTCAATGTCACAATTTAAACTCTCGGAACAAGTATTAGGCCATCTAAACTATAAACCACATAAGATCTGACTGTTTAGACAACTATTTAACCCATTGTTCATAAATTCATTGCAACTTTGACACCCAAAGAAGTACTATTAGATTGTGTGAAGCAATATTTCTACTCTAGAACCACTATTTATACCGGTAAATAGTGGTTCCTAGGTATAATTAGTGGTTCTGAGTGTTTAAAACCCTATAAATACACTCATTCTCACTTTTTATAGTGGTTTTAACTGCATAACTTTTTCAATCTCACAATTTAAACTCTCGGAACAAGTATTAGGCCCTCTAAACTATGAATCGCCATAAGATCTGAGTGTTTAAACGACTATTTAACCCATTATTCATAAATTCACTGCAACTTTGACACCCAATGAAATACTATTAGATTGTGTGAAGCAATATTTCTACTCTGGAACCACTATTTATACCTTGGAACCACTACATAGTGGTAAATAGTGGTTCCTAGGTATAATTAGTGCTTATGAGTGTTTAAATACTGGTTCCCACATATCAACAGTGGTTCCAAGAATAAAATATTGCTTCTACATATTTAAATAGTGGTTGTAATTGTATAGACATGAGTTTCATCCGGGTTTACTCTAAATAGAAACATAGAGGGCAATAGAGAGATAGAGAGATGATGACAATACACTATAGTATTGTAAATAGGATGATGACAATAACAAATGCCTAACAAAATCATAACAAATAAACAAGATGATGACAATACACCATAGCATTGTAAGAAACATGTTAAACCTATGCAAATGTATCACAATGGACCTGCCAAAGAAGCTTAGGTTTCATAGCCAAAGAAAATAAAGAGATCAAATAAAATCTAGATGTTCTAAAGGGGACTTTCACCTGTCTGCAATGGAATTTCAATGGATTTTTACAACAGGCAATGTAGTTCATCAGATAGCATGGGAAAGAAGAAGGTAATATGGTAATAAGGTTAGGTGAAATGCATAGGGATCCGTTTCTTACTTTCTTGGAGGGAAAACCAACACAAGGGCATTTTGGTCTTAAAACATTCCTTGGGATACGTTTCACCCCTTTTTGAGAATTTAGCCAACTCAACCCTTTTTTGAGATTTTCAGTTAAAAATCACATTTTTTGAGAATTTTCCCAAAAAAATGGAAAAATAAATTGGGTATAAAAATTAATGCCCTTTTATTTATGAACATAGCTTGGCTCCGCAACGTTGGGGAGAACTTCATCCGCAATGCACTAATAAAATGGGATGTGGCAATATCAATTCCATGGTATGTTGTTTTAATTGATATTTCCACACCACTTATTTTCCATTGCTTTTAGAGTGTTGCAGTTGAGGTTCCTCCGCAACGTTGGGAGCCAAGTTTTGTACTTTATTTACGAACAAAATTTGGCTCCGCAACGTTGCGAAGGAGCTTCCTCCGCAATGCTCTAATAGCAAGGGGTGCAGAAATATCAATTCCATACCCCTTGATATTTCGACACCCCTAATTGATATTTCCGCCACGCTTGTTCCCACAGAGACTTCTAAGATAGGCCTCCATGTTGATAAACCAAAAAAAAAAAAAAAAGGAAAAACTACCAATCGGGGACATCAAAATACGAGAATTGCCAAAGGGGGACACACTTTGAAAAAATTGTTAAAGAGGGTTGATAACCTTTTGAGAGTTTGATAACCGCATTTAGAGGGTTGATAACCCCTTTTAGAGACTTGATAACCCCATTTCATCCCTCTCTAATAATTTTTCAAAAGTGTGTCCCCCATTGGCAATTTTTCCAAAAAAAAGAAAAAAGAAAAAACATTATCCATCCTTGTTTATGGGTAAAATTTTTAAGAAGTGGGTGCAAATAAATGATATCCACATCAAGTTTTTATTGGTTTTCTAGCAGCCATAACACCTTTTGCCAGCTGGACTCCCCCCACTCCGTACTGTCTTGTCTAGGTGGAGATTCTTCGATATGCCTAAGATTTCTAAGGGTATTTTAGTCATTTAGTTGGAAGCAAAGTTCAACCCGACACTCTTTCTTGTCTGCCTCCATTCATCTACTCTCTTTTTCTCAAGTGGGAAATGGGTTCCCATTTTGTTACAAGCCCTCTTTACCATCACATTCATGGAAAAAACATTCTTAGCCGAGGATATTTCCATGGTAATTAGCAAATGAAGGGAACTAAAACAAAACAAGGGCGTGTTCGGCAATGGTTATTAGTATTGCCCAGCTGACTAAACGGCAAGAAAAGGATTACTGAGATTCTGCGGAATAGAAGAGAAACAACAGAAATGCATATGGCCCCTCTTTTTAGGGTTGGCCTACACGAGGCACATATGACCCCTCTTTTGGGTCGGCCGTTAGATGCAGATTTTTACTATCAAGGAGTTTTGAAACAAGGACATTTGCTCTGATACCATGTGAAACAACCAATTGCTCCAAAAGCTTAAGCTGTTGGAGAAGTGATCTTTTATACTTTAACACCCATGTGTAAATTCCTGGCTCCGCCCCTGCACCCAGTTGTTGTTGCCGAACGAGGTTTTAGGGATTCTTTACTTTTCTCATTCTCCACACATAAGTGATGGAAGCCATTTTAATATTGGTTGTGGAACACAATATAAATGGGCTTCATTGGTGTACGTGCGTGATTGTGTACATTTGTGTGTGTGCATGCATGCATGCATGTGTATGTATATGTATTCAAAGGCGTGGAATTGGGCGTGCGGCCTTTTTTTTTGGCGTGCGGCTTTAATCCTTCGTAAAAGAACAATTTGTTTGCAAAACTGTGATGAAAAGGGCTTGATTACGGGCCTTTCACACTATGTTTTAGTCCTCATGATGGTTAGAAGATATAAGTCATTTCTCTATAGCAAAGCTCAATTTTATGTTTTGAGCAGTAATTTATGTGAGGGAGATATCTAAGTCTCTCTCCCTCTCTCTCATGTTTCTTATGGAGATTGAGTGAGAAATCCTATGGAAAAATTGGCAGATAAAAACAACAAAGGGTCATTTGTGCTCCTGTCTTCCAAATCCAAGAAAAAACAATGTTTCCTGTCCTTCTTTCTACTAGCTCTCCATGAATGAAAATTTTCATTTAGAAGAAGAAACCCAAGATTCTCTTTTAAATATGTAAAATTATGCTTTATAATACGTTTTTGTGATCAAATCAAAGCACATGATTAAATAAAACAAATACGAACAAAACAAAATCAGATATAAATACCTCTATTTGTACATCTTTAGTCCTTCCAGGCCGTATTCGGATTGCAGGAAAATTTTTCTTGAGAAATCATATGGTTATGGCTTATTTAGAGGGACATCATTATAAAATGTAGGTACATCTAAATAAAACTTGAACGCAACCGTTCAAGTTACTATTTTCATATATAATCAACCGATGGAAAATCAGGTTATGGAAAAGTTCTTCTTTTTCGAACTTTTCCAAAAAATTCATGCAATCCAAACAGGACCCTAGCGAAAATGGCAACGCGCGATTCAGGAGGTGAGTTTTCTACACTTCCCATAATGCCTCGTTTTGAATCCAATGGGTGAATACTAACTCTCTCTAAATACCATGGGAGACTAGGATCAACTCCATATATGTATAATAGAATTCAAGGAAATCCTAGAGATCCCATTATGGACTCTTGCTCCTCAAGTAAGTCCATATCCTCTTGCTATGCCTTATTGTGCAAGAGACCTTGTTCGTATGATCAGGCCACAACTGCAACATAGAAGGCGGACAGCGAATGAGATGGCCGATGGCTTGGCGAAGAGTAGTGTTAATCGACCAGCAGTGAGTATCATTATGGGAGAGCTAGTGGTGTGAACTGAAATTTTGGGTATTTTGGGTTTTGGACTTACATGTATGTCTAGGGTTTCTTAGCCCTCTGACTGGGGACATCTTGTCCCTCTCATGTAATGTCTATATATTAATAAAGTTATTGTTATTACCTGTTAAGAAAAAAAATGCTTCTTATGTCGAAATTTTCTCATTAAGCCATAGAATTCACACGTTTTCTAAGTTTGTTGCTACTCTTGGTTTTGGAGAAGTTCCTGTGATAGCTATGAGATGAAGTATGTCTCAGGCCTTACAAGCTATGAGATGAAGCCAAGATTTATTTTTATTTTTTACAATTCGAAGGGACTTTTAATAACCTGAACACAGAAACGAGATTTCCATACTAGTTTCATGTTGATGTATCTCTGAGCATGGTGACATTTGGAAGTTAGAGCAAAATTTTGCTCACGTGTGTGTGCTCTACCCCTAAATTCGAATCTCCATTCTTTAGAAGTGGAGTTAAAGATATTAAATCTTTACTTTGCTGAGATAAGAGAGTTGAGCTTCCTTTGGTGTTGTTTCTCTGGCTTTTTGGATTTTAACAAGATGTTAATATACAGAACCATTCTCACTCTCGGTATTGGAGAACTGTCATTTTTTTGGACTCCATTTCGATTTGGTGAGTGAATCTCTATTTTATCCATTTGCATTGCAATTGTTGTAAAGAAATTTTATGGTATCAAATGGATTCAAACCAAAGAAGACAGATCTTGTGGTCTTGGTTTTGAGGCAAGTGCGACCACTTGAGTTTGACATTTCAATAGTTATTCTTGACTTGAAGAAGTTTGAAAGAATGCCTTTGAAGGAAGCATGGCAGTTATGCAGACTCATTATAAGAATTTTAGTTGCTTATTATTGAAATAAAAGGTTTCCACACATAGGGCAGCACATGTGATGTTCTGTGCTTGTTGGAATTGGATGTGTACTGATGATACCTTGGGGCTCAATTTGTTGAATAATCCAAGACACTCCACAAACATATTTGATCTAGTTTGAGGCTGTTTCCTATTGAAACATGGAATGCTAATGTGCATGTTGGCTTTGGTTCCTTACATCAATCAATGCATGCAATATGTCTGAGGAAAGAAAAGTATGTGCATCTACACTTGGCATCTGATCCCATGCAGAGCATTTTCTGGTTTGTAGTTGAATTTGGATTGTTTAATAGCAGAAATCCCAAAGCATGGCTGAGAATTGGACTTATTTGCTTCAGTCTTAGTTGAAGCTTTGACTTCTACCTGATTTTTGCATGTGATTTTCTCTTTACTGCATCTGGAGGTTTGCTCTGAGTTTTCTTCATAAAAATTAGTTGAAATTTATATCATTGTTTCACTTGGAATGGGTTTTATGAATGTTCGTGCAAGAGCATAACTTTCATTGTGTGAGCCTCATTGCTGTCACATATGAATGTTGGTCTGCTGTTGAGAAACTCTTTGGCCATAAGGTGTCAGTTTTGAGTATAATTCAGGAAGTGAGCAAGTATCAAAAAAACAAGAAAGCAGTGAATGCCTTTACTCAATACAGGATTTTGTTCCCTTAAGGTGACGGTTTTGAGTGTCAACCTTGCTGGCTACAATTCATTATTGTAGCTGATACATTCGTCGCTTTGGCTCACTCTTCTTTGTCATCCTGTATAGTTTCTGATGCAATGAATGGTGGAAGTTTTTTATTTAAGGATTCATAGAAAATTCAATGCCGTCTTCCGGAGTTTGTCAAAATGTACCATGGCAAAGGAAAAGATGCATTTTGGTGAAATAATTGCATTTTGAGTAACAGTAAGTGACTTGAAGAACTATTTCTATCTACGACGCTTCCTGTAAATATTTTGTTGGTCTGCTTCCGTTTTTGCTACAACATCATTCTGCAAATGTTGACTTTCAGCAATCGAAGAACTTGGTTATAGAGCAGAGCTACCATTGACTCCTACTTGTTTCTTGTTCGTGCAAATAGAGAAAAACTATAAAATGAAAACTGCAATTATATGAACTTAGTGAAAGATGGAAATACCAAACAGAGAATAGATAATCCTCAATATCAGTAGAGTTGTTGTACGTCCTCGAACGCTTCGCGTAAGACGTTATTCGGCCCTATTCCGGTGCAAGGATCTGATAACCGAACCGCCTCCAGGAACAACAACTAAGTGTTGGTGTGCACCTACCAAAACTTTGAAGGCAAAGCTTCGAGTCTCTAGTTAAGCAAATCGGGCTCTGCAAAAACACTAAGAGGCTTCTTGTGTAGATCTTAATCTCACACCAAAATATGGGACACACCCTTGGTTGGCTTTCCTTTCACACACCACAACATTGGTGTAAAACCTTTTCCTTCTCTCTTTTCTCTCTAATAGAAAAGATGTACCTTTTCTCTCTTAATAGAAAATAGCTAAGAGTCTCTTCATCTTATGGAATCACCCTTAATGAGAGCACTCAAGGCATTCAACTAAAATGAGAAAACCAGAGAGTCACCATTAATGAAATACAAAGAGTCACCAAGAAAGACCCACTCTTTTGTCCTTTAGTGAATGACTTTTGGAGTACCAAGGAATATGAAAAGCCACCTTAAAGCCTCAACCCAATTATTGAATATTTGAAACTAAATTTGGATTTAAAAATCCAACAATCCCCCACAAGTTTCAAATCATTCACAAACTCAGAGAGCTCTAGTCATATTGTGCATAATGAAAATGTCCGGAGACTTGAATTTCTTAATAAATTATCTGAATTGTAGTGTAAGTACATGGTGGGCTTAGCCTTGAACCAGCACCTTTCTACTTGTCAGTAATCACACATGACTAGATTCATAGTACAAGTGCATAGTGGACCAAGCCTTGAACTATCACACTACTCACAAGCTTGCCTGAAACAAATAGCACACGCAGTGCTCGTCCTGGTTCTACTAGGGCTCTAGGAGTATGCCAGCTCCATAGAAGACACACAGTCTTCACCCTAACATAGGGGTGTCCTTTAGTGTGTTCCTGTCAAACACCCCGTACCCGTAGTACTTCGGACCACATTAAGGCTTAAAAGCCAACATCTTTATCATGACAGGTTTCTGTGTGGGCTCTAGCAATCTTTCAGATTACATAGGAGATGGAAAATCTCAACCCGCACATAGGTGAGCTCCTCAGAGTATCTACAATACTCAGGACTCATTAAGGCACTAAAGCCAACCTCAACTCATTCATTTTTCTGCATGGGCTCTAGCAGTCTTGCATACGTAGACTACATAAGAGGTGATATGCCTCTACCCATACATAGGTGAGTCCCTCATGACATGCACCTGTCATGCATCTCACACACAAAGTGCTTTGGGCTCATTAAGGCTTACAACCATCCTCTACTCAGACAGGTTAAGTGCACTAACACATGAATGGTCTCAAATAATTTATATTAAAGTGCACCAAAACAAATCCATTCATATTTCATTCTTTAAACCATGAACTATATTTGATGGTAGACTAAGCTTTGAACCACGAATATAGTTTAATGGTAGATACAAATACAAATAGATTATCTAGGCATGAGACCCATTTCAACAAGTAAGATACTTTCCTACAACAAATGCATACAGTCCCTTTGCAACACATGCAATTAGACCCTTGTGCAACACATGCACTTAGTCTTTTATGCAACAAATGCAGGCAATCATGAATCAGTCTACTTGTGTTTTATCCTTTGAACCATGAATGACATAATTTGGTAGACAAGTCTTTGAACCATAATGACATTACAATGGTAGATATAAACACAAAAGACCATTCCCAAATGCAAATGACCATAATTCAAATGCAAATTGTTATACCTCAAATGGATATAAGTCCCTACTGGAGGATGTCTGCAGGACCAATTCTCTTTTTAAACCTTTTGTCATAAGATCAGCAACATTCTCTGATGATCGAACATCGGTCACTGCAATGATTCCTCGACTTATCAGATCAGATAGATAGATGTGCTTCAGACGAAGAGTCCTCTTTTTTCCATTGAAGAGTTTATTTTCTGCAACAGTGCTGGCCGGCTTGATTATCACAAAAGATAGTAATTGCCGACAAACGCAATTTCTTCAACGGAAGATCTAGCAGAAGATCTTTGAGCCACTCAGCCTCATCTCCAACACTTTCCAAAGCAAAAAACTCTAACTCCATAGAAGACTTACCTATCATGGTTTGCTTCTTAGATAATCATGAAATCGCAGCACCTCCCAAGGTGAAAATAAAGCCTCCAGTCGATCTAGACTCGTCTAGCTCTGAACACCAGCTGGCATCTGAGAAACATTCAAGAACTGATGGATAACCAGAGAAGAACAAACAATAGTTGAGAGTACCGAGAAGAACAAATAATAGTTGAGAGTACCCTTTAAGTACCTCATCAGTCTTTGGATTGCATTCTAATGTTCCTTACCTGGATTGCTCGTAAACCTACTGAGCATCCCCACTGCAAATGCAATATCTGGCCTAGTGCAACTCATTGCATACATTAGACTACCAATTACCTTTGAGTACTCCAGTTGCCTTACAGTTCTTCCAGTATTGGCATGGAGTTCTGGTTGTAGTCATATGGAACTGATAACTCGGCCAGATCAAAATATCCATATTTCTTTAGCATGCCCTCAATGTAATGAGATTGAGACAAACCAATTCCAGAATTTGTCTTCAGAACTTTGATCCTGAGGTTAGTATTGGCAGCTCCAAGGTCTTTCATACTAAAATGTGATGAAAGAAAACCTTTCACAGAAGCAACAATCTGTATATCTGTGCCAATAATCAACATGTCATCTACGTAGAGACAGATGATTACTGCCTTATCCCATCAACCTTGTTGTATAGGCACTTACCAGAGTTACTGACACCGAATCCATCACTCCTGAGGACTTTGTCAAATTTCTCATGCCATAGCTTTGGAGCTTGTTTTAGACCATAGAGAGATCTAATCAACCTGCACACTTTGCTCTGTTGACCTTCAACACAGAATCCCTCTGGTTGTTGCATGTACAGTTCTTCAGTCAGATCACCATTCATGAATGCCGTTTTCACATCCATCTAATGCACAATCATTCATTCTATCACTGCTAAAGCAATAAGAACACGAACTGTAGTAATCTGACACAATGGTGCATAAGTGTCAAAGAAGTCTATACCTTCTTTCTGAGTGAAGCCTTTAGCCACCAATCATGCTTTATATTTCTCCACAGAACCGTCTGCACGCAACTTCTTCTTGAAGACCCACTTGCAACCAATGGGCTTAGCACCTTCAAGAAGATCTACTAGCTCCCAAGTATTATTCTGGATCAATGAGTCCATCTCATCATTAATAACTTCTTTCCAGAGTAGAGCATCTCTCGTACTCATTGCTTCTTTGAATGCCTGTGGATCTGCTTCAACACTGTATGTCATAAAGTCATCCCCAAAAGACTTAGCTTTCTTGATTCACTTAAAATGAGGCTCATGAGATTCAAGAATGAGGGAATCACATTCTCATCAACTTCCTTAGACAAGGTTGAATCTCCATTGATAACCTCCTGAGAATCTGGTAGGGAGACTAGTTCCTCTGGTGTAGACTCTCCAACATGAGAGTTTTCTCGCAAATCACTGAGTGTAACATTCTTGTCTTTGATGAACTTGTCTTCAAAGAACTCACCATCTCTCGCCTCAATAATCGAGTTAGTCCCAAGATCCAGAAACCTTCGAGCATCACTGTCTTCAGCGAACCTTAAAAATACACACATATTAGCCCTTGGCCCAATCTTTGGTCTCCTGATATCTGGTATTCTGACATATGAAAGTGTAGACACCCCATTTTGACCGAACCCTTTTACGTTTTGTTTTAAATAATTACCCTAATAAAATAATGTTCCGAGGTCCCAAATTGGGCCCTAGGTTAGCTTAGGGTCCCACCGGGCTCCCTGTAAAATTCCGTCAAAATCCGAGCTAATTTGCCCAGCAATCAAGCCTCAGAAAGTGTCGTGGTACAAGTTTAGAAGGGTGGCGATTTAGCCAGAAGCAGGGGTGCACTGGGACCTGGAAAACCAGTTCAAAATTTCCATAATGGGTTGTCCAGGGAGATACAGGGGGTATAAGGATTAGTGTGTAACAAAATTAGTTAGGGGAGTATCTTAGGTGGTTAGGATTTCTTTGATCTTAACCCTTGAATCAAAAGGTGATTTGAAGGGTTAAGATCAAAGGGAGAGAAGATATTTTTTTGCAAATTTTTCCCCCTATTTTCTACTTGGGCCGCCTCTTATAGAATAATGGTTGTCCTAAATTTGCCAAGGGGGCTGTCCTGGAAGATTTGGGGGTACAAATATATCATTTCTCTTTTTCTTCTTGGGCCACCCCTTTGCAGAATAAAGTTGCAAAAAGGAACACTAAAGGAGGCTGTCCTGGAAAAAATGGGGGGGGGGGGTCGGATTTATCACTTCCCTTGCATTACAAAAGCCAATCGAGCTAGGGTTTTGGAAGAGGAAATTTTTCTTAACCAGAGAACAGAGAGAGGAAAAAGAGAGCGACCCCTAAAATTCAAACCCCATCTTCTTCTTCCCTAAAACCCTTACCGCCACCACAGTCACCACTCGACCAAACCCACTTCATTTTCCTCATCCTCTTCTTCACCCAACCACAAGCTCTCCCCACTCTTCTTCCACCATTAAATCCGGCAAACCCCACCGGAATCCGGCCATCCAAATCCACAACCACCACTTCTCCATCTCCACCTCCATTCTCTTCCTTCCCCTTATACCTCTACCATATCCCTACCTCTATTTCTGAATATCAAAACCCATTTCTCTGCAACCAACCCCAACATCCACCACCGACCTCCCCATTGATTCCGGCAAGCTTGCCGGAATCCGATTACCACCATCTCCAACCACCATCAACCATTCACTCCACCATCTAACCCCTGTTATTATAAACTCCTATTGAAACCCATTTCAACCATCATCTCCCCCTCTACAACCACATCCGAATCACCACCAAACCTCCACCGAGCCATTTTCTTCCTCATCTTCTACCTCCAAACCGTCATCTGCTTTACCATTACATCAACCTCTCTAACCTTCCTCCTCCGGCAAGATCTCATTAAATCCGGCAAACCCACCTCTATCTCTCATTTAGGCAAAACCCATTTCCATCAGAAACAGAGAGAGAGAGAGAGAGAGAGAGAGAGAGAGAGAGGGGGGGGGGCAAGTAGAGGAAGAAGAAGAAGAAAAACCCACTCATTCGGCTCGTTTTCTCACCGGAGCTCCGGCCATCTCCCTCATCTTTCTGGCTGACCACCATCTCCTTTATCTTCTTTTATTTTTTTTCTCAAAAACCCACACCCACCATTATCCCCACCATCTTCTTCTCCGGCCTCATTTTCGGTCGGAATCCGGCAAGCCCTCCTCCATTTTACCACCACCCACCGCCTCCATCTTCTTCTCCACCGGAACTTCTCCACCGGAGCTTCTCCACCCCAGCCACCGTCACTAAGCCCATCTACCCCATCTTCTCCATTTCATACCCAAAACCCCTTTCTCTGCAATTTGCCACCGACCAGCCGCCGCCTCTATAAGCCCACCTCAAACCCATCTCTGTTACCCATCAAACCCATCTCACTCAAGCTTCATTTTCTTCCATCAAATTTGACCAGATTCCGGTCATTTTTTCTAGCTACATATTTGACCACTTGATCCGTCCAGATTCATCATCTTCTTCTTCTAAATGTTTGGTTGGTTGCAATAGATCCATAACGAAAATCCATTGGATCTGGTTATTTTGGCCTCCGTCTCTGCAATTTGAACTGCATTAGAAAGAGAGAATTTCAAGGAAGAGAAGAGCTCTAGTTGTCTCTTCCGATCTTAGATTTGAGAAAATTAAGAAATTCTCAAAGCGAACAAAGAGGATCTAATTGCCATCGTATCATTTATAAAGGGATTTAGTACATGTAACATCTTCCTGTCTTTGCTCATTCAACACTGGTATCTCTATCTTTACTTAATCTTTTCCCTGGTTAGATGATTGTCTGGAGCAGAGATTTGGTTTTTGACTTGAAAATTCATGCATATTGAAATTCAAGCTTTTGGTAATATGTTTTTGATGAGAAGTGAAAGTTTCATGGCTTCCACCAGATCCATTCCCCCCACCTGGATACATCCTCATCTACATCAGCCTATTACCCCTGTTCCTTTTAATGCTATTCTTGGTGGTGTGTTTTGTATGTGCATTTCATGATGCCCATCTTGGTTTCCAGGGCCTCAACTTTACTTTTAACTCTAGTGTGGTTTTCATCATATTTCAATCTCTTTAGGTGATAAAAACTGTCTGTAACAGAATCTTGATCTGAATCTGTCATTGATGTGTTTAAATCCCATTTGCTCGGCTGTGTTTTGGTTTATTATTCCTGTGATCATTTGGTAGTACAGTTTGAGTTGAATTTGAGGCAATTATTAAAATGCGGTAGTAACTATACTTATACTTTGATCGTTAATACTAGTGCTACCATGTTCTAGTCATCACAGCTGCTTTCGGTGATATCCTTTCCCTAATTTGTCTGTGGGAATTGTTTTACCTCTATCAAAGGTAGTGGTAGCGTGTTAGTACCGTCGTGCTCAAGTGACACTTGACTAAGTTTGAGTAGCATCCTGGGTCAATTCTGTAAAATCAGCCGTTGTATTCTGCTTTGGTCGATCTTTGTCTTCAAATCAGGAGTTTAGATAGGTATTTGCATTTTAACAGCCCCAGAAAGATGTGGCTATTTTGATTGCCAGTTTTACACCTGCATGCATCACTTTATCCACTTGCTCATTTAATTGAAATCGTGTGTCAGGATAAGAGTATTGATTCCTCTTTGGAAATTCAGGGTATGTTCATTGTGCGCCATATATTTTGATATCAAGGCGTATGTTTATTCATTTGATCCGAAGAATAGATAATAGTTATCAAAACAGAGAAATGCATACTCCAGCTTTCCTAAAAGTAGTGATGCCATGTCTTGACAATTCCGGGTAACCTGCTCTTTTTCTTAAGACAATTATTCCCAGCTTTGGGTTTCGGCTTGATTTATGAATCTTGCTTCGGTTCTCAAGATTTATTCAAGAAGTCTGCCATTTTTTAGGGTTCCTATTGGTTTTGGCGACGATGGAACATTTCTTGAGCCTCTTCCCTTCCTGCCTTAGAGTTTTCACAGGATAAGGGATTCCCTCCTCTTAGAGTGTTTAACTAGTTAGGACCCTTCCTCAGTGACTGATTGTTTAGTAATTCTTCTTATAGGGTTTTTTTTGTCCCTTTTGTTTAGAAGTCTACCCTTAGGGTTAAAAGTTTTTCATCTCTCGTTTGTTTAGGATTTTCCCTCGCAGATTAGATATCATCTCCTTTGGAGATTGATTAGGGCTCGTTAGTTTTGTTTTTCGTCTCTTCGAGATTGTTCTTTTCTTTGGGATTTTAGTCCCCCCTATTTTGATTTCTTTCCCCTTAGGCTTTAGGGATCCCGTTTCCCTCTAAATTACTCTACCGCGATATGGTGGGTAAGGAGGCTCTTCCTTCGGATCCCTTTTAGCTGAAGGGTGTTAACACACTTTTAATCACCAAAAATTTAAAACATCAAAAATATTTAAAAACATCAAATGCCTTAAATCATTTGGAGTGTTAGGTCTTAATGGTAGTTAGGAGAGTTCGTTTCGAACTACGTTGGCTTGATCCTCTTCCACGAGATACGTAGCGCAGCTCGGAATCCATGTCCCAAGTCCAGCCAAACTTTGTAAATAAATATACTTTAACCCTTTTTTCTTTAAAATCGTGTTTTCAAAAAGCTCTTCCTTTAGAGTTAGGAATTTCCAATAGGTAGAGAGTTTCTTTTAGAGTTAGGGGATTTGTCTTTGATTTGTTGTGTGTTTGTTTGTGTTTGTTTTAGAGTTAGGGGTTTGTCCTAAAGTTATAGGAGCACCTCCATCCGGTCAGTTGGCGATCCACATCGCCGATTGATGACTAGAATAAGATGCGTTAGTGATCCCATTGTTTTTCTTAGGAAACGCAGCCTAGTTACACATAAGTTGTAGGAACCACCTGCATTAGCTTAGGGCTAAACCTGCATTTAGTTAGGGCATATAGGGTGTCCTAAAATCTACAATTCACTGGAATTTAAATAATCGTTCAAGAAGCTTTAATAACTAGTCCGGTCTTTTAGATCGAGTCTAAGATAGAGGTCTAGGTGTCTTAGGCATCATAGCTTAGAATAGGCGCGAAGAACTACGTTGCCTTGATTCTCGTGGAGGCGGGGATACGTAGGCTTCTTTGGATGAATACCAGACCATCCGAGGACTCGGGCTAAATCGTTTAGAGTCTTAGGGTTTGTTATGTTGTGTTTTGTTATGTTCTCTTACTTTCTTGTACTGATCCTATACCTTTAGTTGTAGCTTGTATGTGTTTGTCCATCAGAACTTAGACACCAGTTAGGTATGTCACTCATAACCTAGCAATATTTAGGTGGCACCTCTTTCATTTATTTTTTGTGTGCTTATTATTTCTATTCTCAGGAAATGCATGCTTAGATAGACGACTCCTGAGGATTGTTCCCATTTCACATGATTTTTGCCCAAAACTCTTCGAGGTTAATAATAAATGGCATAAGAGACTAAGTGTTCGCACTCGGGCGAATTGGGGGTGCTCTTCAGACCTTCTCCATTCGTCATCAGGCACGAACCTTTTGTATCTCTGGTTATCCATTGCAAACAGAGCATTTGTTTTGGTTCCATGGCGCATCCATAGATGGCGACTCTGAGTTATTTTTAGATATATCTTGGTTTCGAGCCCTGGCTCCGGATAAGGATGTATCTCTTTCTTTTTATATCGCCACTTATGCTATGCTGTGAGGGTGGCAGCAGTTTCGAGGGTTCCTTGGTAGAGCTCTCCTTCACGTTGTGGAGATCTAGAGGATGTAGGGACTCGTTCCCTCACCGTTCTCGGATCGGGGTCCACAGAAAAACACCCCTACACTTTAAGAATATCCAAACTAGGTGGATAACCATACCAAAGTTCATGTGGCGTGATCTTTGTCTTTGTATACGGAACCCTGTTCAGGATAAAATTGGCAGTCAAGAGAGCTTCTCCCCAATAACATAAAGGAAGTCTAGCGATGATAAGCATTGAATTCACCATCTCAGTGAGCGTGCGATTCTTCCTTTCAACAATTCCATTTGATTGAGGTGAGTAAGGGGCAGTGGTTTCTGCCACAATACCATGCTCCTTGAAATATCTCTTTGCCTCATTGGACTGGTATTCACCTCCTCTGTCATTTCTGAGCTTCTTTACAGGTCTACCCTGTTGCTTCTCAACCCTGACTCTGAATTCTACGAACTTCTCAAAAACTTCATCTTTCGACTTCAACAAGTACACTGACAGAAACAAGTCCGATCATCAATGAAGGTGACGAAGTACTTCATACCTCCTTTTGTAGTGAAGCTTCTGAAGTCACACGTATCAGAGTGAATGAAATCAAAACACTCTATACTCCTTGTAACTTTATGAAAGGGCTTTATGATAATTTTGGCTTGTGCACACGCTTCACACTTTACAGGTTTATCACCCCCACATTTGGGTAATAATCCCAAACTCTTCATGTCTTGTAACTTTCTATAGTTAACATGACCAAGTTTATTGTGCCACAACTCAGAAGAATAATCAGAACCAGTAATTTCATTAACAACTGAAGATACAGTGTTCATTTTGTACATTCCATCAGTGTGGTAGGCATTTTCAAAATACACATTATTATAAGAAAGAATAGCCTTACCACTTGAAAATCAAGACACATACCAGCATCACAGAGAAGGCTGCCAGACACCAAATTCTTAGCTATGGATGGAACATGCTTGACATTCTTCAAAGTTAGAGTATTCCCAGACATGAGTGTTAACACAACAGTCCCAGAACCGAGCACATCAGTAGTAGAACGATCCGCCATAGCCACTTTCTCCTTTGAAGCCAAATAATAAGAAATAGTGACTTGTTGGTGCACACATGACAAGTAGCACCAGTGTCGAGCAACCAATCAGTAGCCTCTGAATTGCCCTCCACATGAGACATTACTACTAGAGAATTTGAAATTTCTTCATTTCCAGTGACAACATTAACCGACTCCTTTAGTTCTTTATCCTTTGGTGGCGCCCTACAATCTCTAGCAAAGTGGCCTTGCTTACCACAATTGAAACATTGACCTTTCTTCTTAAATTTCTTTTTCTGCACATTGAGGTTCTTCTTGCTCCACAATTGAAACATGGAATCACCCTTAATGAGAGCACTCAAGGCATTCAACTAAAATGAGAAAACCAAAGAGTCACCATTAATGAAATACAAAGAGTCACCAAGAAAGACCCACTCTTTTATCCTTTAGTGAATGACTTTTGGAGTACCAAGGAATATGAAAAGCCACCTTAAAGCCTCACCCAATTATTGAATATTTGAAACTAAATTGGGATTCAAAAATCCAACAATTCTTTAGTCACTGTCAAGTGTGGTAGCATTGAATTGGACACCACCTATGGACTTTTTAAGGTTAACTCTAGGTTTTCCTTGAATCTCCATAATAACAGGTTCTGAAATGGAAGCTAAATTATTCAGTTTTTAATAGCCGAGTCCTCTTCTTTTGTCTAAAAATTGATTTCTAGTCATGTTAATTGACAACATGTATTAATTGGATGTTGAATTGCCTTTGTCTTCTAATGTGCAAAGCATTGATAGTGCTAGCAAGCAAGGAAAGTTCGCACTTGAATTTGAGAGCAGCAAGTGCAGAGCGAAGCCACCGTCACATGACAACCACACATGAAACAAAAAACCATACATTGAAAATTTATTTTGATGAGAGGACATTCTGCTCATTTGGTTTCATTAAAATCTTCAAGGAGCCAAGCTATATCTGAAATTAGTGTCAGTGGTCCTGACAAGAGTTCAAACAGTTGAAAAGGCAAAAACTGTAGGTTTTAGAGCTCAAATCTCTTATGTTTTCACAGTGTAATAGATGTTTTGAAAAGGTCAGAACAACAAGGTTCATAGTTTTTGGGAGGACAACAGGGGCTGCTATGATGCAGAGATTCAATAGTTACCTAAATTTCTAAATCAAAGAAGCAAGTGGAAACCTGCAACAAAACATATGGGCTGAACAGCTGAACTGAAGTGATTACAAAACTCATTTATTCACTTCCTCATGTTGAAGAAAGTCTGAGCTTGAGGACAAGCTCTTTCTTAAGACGGGGGGGAGTTGATGCAATATTTTCCCATGACACATCAACCTTATATGTTTGGATCGCATTATCGTAGGGCGTCTTGTAGATGCTTGGCGCTTCTTCTTGTAATTAGGCCATTAAGTGATGACTTTAGTAGTCTTTTGTTCATTAGGGGCAATTTAGGAATTGCATGTTGTATTAGGGGCTACCTATACAAAATCTCTTTCCCTCTCATTTGAAAAAGTTTTTGAATTGAAATTTTTGGAAAGATTCTCTTTGTAGAGATATCTGAGATAGAGCCTGGCTCTTCTCCTCATCCTTCATCTTTTCTCTTGGGATTATGGATCTGAAGATTAGTGTGCTAATCTTTTTTCCATATATCTCATCTTTTATCATTTCTTATTGAATGCAAGAATCATCCAACGATTCCACGCTTGATCAAGCTCGTGAGTCCCCTCGCTCGTGGCATAGATCGAGATCTATCATTCTATACAAAAAAATACAAAAAAGAGAAAAAATTCCAAGTCTATCCGATCTTCGAGATCATCGAATAACGCTTCCAGATCCAACTGCGTCAGAACCCTTGCATCACATATCGCTATGAATTTGTACACCAATAACAAAAGACACCTCACATAGTTCTTTCATCTCATAATGAGTAGATAAAATTTGCTTTCTCTCACACAATAGATAAAATATTATTGCTAGCCAAGAGGATTTCATCTAAGGGTGGTTATTCAGTTATAACCGAACTGAAATAACCGAAATTTGATAACCGAAATAATTTCAGTTATCAAATTTCGGTAACCGAAACCGAACCGAAATTTTGAAAAACCGAACCGAAACCGAACCGATTAAAAATTCGGTTATTCGGTTACGGTTATAACTGAATAACCGAATAGTGGGAGAAAGAGAGGGAAAAAGCAAAATCTTGGTTAGATTGGAGGGCTAGGATCATCCAATCGAAATGATTTTTTGAGCACAACCTAATTAAGTTGTGATCAATCAAATGAACGGTTTGATCATCCTACGGAGTGCCCATATATGACCTTTTTTTTAAAAAAAATAATGGTTTTTATCATAATTTCGGTTATTTCGGTTAACCGATTTTATTTTTTTTATTTTTTTTTTAGATAACCGAAACCGAAACCAAGTAACCAAATTTCCAAAAAAAAAAAAAAACCGAAACCGAACCGATCGGTTCGGTTATTCGGTTTTAACCGAATAATTAACACCCCTAATTTCATCAACACAAAGAACTTGGAAAAATAAACCTAGTCTCACTAATCTTAAGATAAATGCACTAATCAATTGTAAATTTTTATAGACAAAATAAGGGTAAATACCTGGTCAAAATTAAAGTACTACTGCCTAGAAGCCTACTTTAAGCTCATAAATGGACTTCTTAAGTTTTTACACCAAGTAGTCTTTACATCTATCTGATGAAACTCCCAATCAAAATGTGCCATCGAAGCTAGGGGTGTAAATGGATATTCGGAAATTCGATTACGGCGGCATCCGAATCCGTTTAAAGTGAATATTATCCGAATCCGTTTCAAGTGGATATTATCCGAATTCGTTTATGAGATATCCGGCTCTTAGCAGATGCGAATCTGGTAAATGGTATATCCGATCCGTTTAACATCCGAATCCAAGAAGTAAATCATTTTTATTTATTATTAATAATATCATTAATATTTATTTTTAGTAATGACCCATTATCTTTTGTTTCTAAAAGAAAAGTGAATTTTCTTTTTAGAAAAAAAAAACAAAACAAAAAGTGTTTTGGGTAGGAAATGAAGTAATCTCTCATTTTAAGGGAATTCTTGGAGTTTGACTTGGCTTCTTTATGAAGCAACAAATGTGGGTTGTAGGATGAAAGAAACAAATGGATGATGGTGATTGAAAGAAGATGGCAAAGCTTCTAGAGAATTCTAAAGCAAAAAGCCCATTTAGGTCATTAATGGTAAATGGACGGCTCAGATCAATTTTCCAACTTAGGGTTATAAAAAAACCCAAAATGCAATTAAAATAGGGGACTTCTAAGGTTTGCAAAGAGAAGCAAGCAAGAGAGAGGAGAAAGGAGGAGGCTGAGACACCATCTTCGGCATTCCTTGGTGCCTCCAACCCCACCAAAATCCACCGACGCCCATCTCCACCTTTTCACAGCCACCTCCATCACCGCTAGTCACCTCCATCTCTAACCCAATCCCCATCTCCATCCCCATTTCTCTTCATCTTCCACAATCAGCACTCCCACTTCTCTTGTTCAAAATAGCCCAAACCCATTCCATCATATAAGGACACTCCAAAGATCAATGACTACTACCAACACCATCATCCATCCCCACCGCCTCTCTCTCTCTCTCTGACTTTGTTTTAAAAGGAAGAAGAGGATCTCATATATTTTAGGGTTTGAGAGTTAATTTTGTGAAGAGAATGTAGAGGTCTAGTTTTAGGGTTTGGAAAATTCATTCGAGGAGTAAGGAGAAAAAAGATAAAGTGCTGCAGTAAAATGTTCGAATTTACCGGATAAACGGATACGGATAATATCCGAATTCGAACAATATCCGGCGGATACGAATTCGGTAACAGATATTAAATATCCGTCAAATCCGAATTCGGATAGTGTATACTGTAATCGAATTCGGATATAGCCATATCCGCTCCGAATTCGATCCGTTTACACCCCTACTCAAAGCCATAATAACCTTAAAAGTCATTTGAAAAGATATGCGTGAAGGTCTCCTTATAATTAATACCTTCTTTGTCCCATTATAATTAATACCTTCTTTTTTATTGAAGCCTTCGACCACAGTCTTGCCTTATATTTCTCTACATCACCTTTTGAATCGCACGTTTTTGTCTCTTTTGTGTAATAAAACGGAAGAAACGTCATAAGTTATGGGATTCTAATATTTGGTTACACAACTTTCCCTAAATAGTTTAACCCTTTCTCAGTCAAACTGGGCGCACCACTTCATTCATTTGCATTGTGAAATAGAACATGAAACCATGAACTTCCAAATAGTGGGAGGGGACATGGATCTCTAACCCTTAGTGGACTAATTTTTACTTGAATGAGGCTCAGCCAATCTTATTGCCTTGTTTGGTTTTTCCGATATCTTTTCCCTTTAAAACCTCTCTTGACTGAGCCTTATATTAGTGAGCTGCTAGCATCCATCGCAAAAGACATTTCACAGATGGGCTGTTGCATGTGAGAGCAGCCACATGGGCTCACTTTTCACCAGATTTTGTCTTCATTCATGCTGCTCTCACATGCAACAACCCATCCACGAAATGCCTTCTGTGATGGACGCTAGCAAATCCCCTAATATTATATAGACTTTTATGAAGCCTAAGTTTTCAATACTTTATTAAATTTAACCTTTTTACTATAAAACATAAAGAAAGCATATTGCAAAAACACCCTTAGTGGCCCCAAAGGAAAGGACAATTTTGGAAACTCCACTTGTTTTTAACAAATGCAGAAACTCCGCTTGTTTTTAATCGGCTTCCAAGAGCTATTTGGGAACAATGATAACCTTTTAACAGCTGCTTAAATGATAAAAGATGAGTTGGTGCAATTGTTAAAACATGGTAGTGCCAATATCATTAACCTTTTATAAATTGAACCTTCTATCAAATTGAACATCGTAGTTAAGAAGGGCTTAGATCGATTCAAATTGTCTCAATTATGATTCAGATCAGGTCATATATAAATTATTTTAGACACAATACTAATGAAAAATTAGGAAAAATTAACAGAAGGAAAAATATGAGAGAGAGACACGCGTGGCGAAAGATGTGGTGCTAGGCAGCATAGTTTTCTTTAGGAAAATGCATAGGCGTAGAGCCAAGTGGAGACCGATGGGTCTATGAATAAGTAGAGCCTATTGCTATTGATCCCACCCTTGTCGGATAATCCCAGCCGTTGTTTTTTCACATGCCTTGATCTTGTAAATGAGATCTCTATTTGTCATCCGGCCTAGACCCACTAGGTTGTATTGCGATGGACCGTAAGATCAACGGTCCAGATCACCAAGAACATATGCTACGTGTGCAATTGGATCGTTGATTTCGTTTATCAAGATGAGATATTAATCATATTATCATATGGTCAATCTCTTAAATCAAGGTACTGATATTCGCACAACCATGTTTTGATAACTACACTAACTCACATTGTCTTTTATCACTGAAAATTTCTCGGAAGCCAATTAAAAAGAAAATACAATGTGAGTTAGTGCAAGTATCAAATTATCGTAGTGCCAACATCAGTAACCAAATTCATTAAATCATTTACTCTTGCCCCCCCCCCCCCCCCCAAAAAAAAAAGATGATGAGCACGTGTGTAGATTTTGTCAAATATGAGAAATTATATGATGGGGTCATACAAACCCATAATTTTTAAAAGTAGGGAACGGCCCGATACATAGGATGATGATCAGCGGTCTCATTTATGCTATGCCCTGCATCGTGTTCGTGTGTGTTTATTGAGCTTTCTTCACTTCAGCGCCATGCGCTTTGCTTCGCTTTATAGAAGAGAGAGACCGTTGCGTTGTCCTGGGAGTGAGGAGTTAAAAAGCAAGCAGACCATCCATTTGTTGGGCCACAACGTGAATAGGTTGTGCCCCAAAAATCATTTCCGTAGGATGATCTTAACCATCCAATCTATAGATGGACTTCACATTATGAAAACTTCAATAGATCGGAGGGTTTGGATCATACTATTTACGTTGTGGCCCGAAAAATGGACGGTTTAGATCATCCGATGGATTGGGCCATACCATACATTTTGAGAAAATACGGGTTTGTACAACCACCCATCATATAATTTCTCTTTAAAACGTAACCTATATGTGCAGACTCCACATAAAGCGTATTTTTTTAAAAACAAAAATCACGCTTTAGATCATCCTATGGAGTCTATAGATGGACTTCACATTATGAAAACTTCAATAGATCGGAGGGTTTGGATCTACAATGTAAATGATTTTTGGGCACAACCTATTTACGTTGTAGCCCGAAAAAATGGACAGTTTAGATCATCCGATGGAGTGGGCCGTACCATACATTTTGAGAAAATACAGGTTTATCCCATCATATAATTTCTCTTTAAAACGTAACCTATGTGCAGACTCCACATAAAGCGTATTTAAAAAATAAAAAAATAAAAAATCACGCTTCAGATCATCCTATGGAGTGGGCCACCCATCATTTAAGTCGTCCCATGAAGCATATTTATTATTAAATTCTTTGGGACCCACCCTGTTCTAATTAGACCTGGCAAACGGGTAATGCGCGAGTACGGGTACAACTTGCGCAGGTATGGGTACCGGCGGATACGGGTAAGAAATACCGGCGCGGGTACGGGCAGCCTTTCATGAACCCGGAACCCACCCGGGTGAGTACAGGTATACCTGCGGGTAACCCGGCAAATTTAAAGAAAAAATTATATATATATATATATATATATATATATATATATATATATATATATATATATTTACCAGAAGAAATTATATGATGAATGGGTGTATGAACACATAAAGGTGGTACGATGGATGTACAAGCCTTGATATTTAATCCAACAGTAGCTTCTTAACAAGTCGGCTTCTGTTGGATCAAATATCAAGGATGGGATGATGAGTACATGTTTATACACCAATTCATCATATAATTTTTCATTTACTTTAACAAGTGTTTGTTTTAGTACAACCAAAGATACCAGTCACATTGTCTGATTGCTTTGACTTGTTTTGTTGGCCCACCCACGTAGTCTATTTTTTACTGTTTAGTGTTTAGGCCTTAAGAATAAAAAGTTGGAAACCGAATGGCGGGTAACCCGTGGGCACCAACGCCCAACCTAGACCCACCCGCAGGTCACGGGTACGGGTTGGGTGTGGGTATTTTTTTTCGCGGGTAATGAAATTGGTACCCATACCCCTGCAGGCCAGGTGTACCCGTGGGTACAGGTCCCATTTTGCCAGGTCTAGTTCGAGTATCCAAATGTTCATTTCTTGGGCTCGGTGCAAACAGGTCTTTCCGATTAAATCATCCCCATAGGATCAGTAGAGGTTTATATATGGTGTCATCCTTCAATAGATTAATTGGAGGGTTACGATGGTCCTATGGAGAACGTTATTTAGGCAAGGCCAGTTACATTGGGCCCAACTAATGAATGGTTTTGATTCCGAATAAAGTTGGGCCCAAGTGTATGATCTGGGCATGTAGAAGCAAGTATTTTTTTTTTTCAAAACTACTATGTGGCCACCTTTTCAAAGACCCTATTTTACTTGGAACAGCCCCTCTAGTGTATTTATGACTCCTATTTTACACTAAAGGGGCTGTCTAAGCCAAAACAAAAATGAGACAAGTATATCTACCATTTACCAATCTATATTCCCGAGAGAGTTGCGAGAGATGTCAAGTGTCAACGTCTCTAGCAGCGGAGAAAGAGAAAATCTATACCGGCTACACCGGTTGTAAGCTTACAAGCCGGTAAAAAGGGGCGAAGAGGGATTCGCAGGGGGCGAATTTATCAGCGCCCTAAAAAAACCCTTCTGCAATTCTTTGAGGTATTTGCAATCGATCCGAGTTCATATACAAAAGATTGATTATTTCAAATGGGTTTTGTTCATATTTTCGAATTTCATTGAGATTCACAAGGAATTATTTTTCTTCCTATTTTCCCAGATCTAACCTCAGACCAAGACGAACCCATGATATAATTTTCCCAATCTTATGGAAAATTTTTTCAGGGTTTGAAAGAAATGTTGCACCTAAAGGGGGTGATCTAGCTTTTAGATCTTGTTTAAGTGAAAAATCAATGATATAGAGATATGGGTCTTGCCCATGAATTGAAATTGTCTGTGTTTGGCATTCTTTTTGAGTGATATGGATCTGAAATTGGAATTTGGGAGACCCATCTTGATATTATCTTGCTGTTCTTGAAGAGGTTTGGAAAGAATGTTTTGGAGGGAAAGGGAAAGGGAAAATAAAGATCAAAATGGTGGTCCTCCTCGTGGACAGGTCCGCGTTCTCTTTGTTGGAGACTCAGGTATTTTCTTCTGAATTTATGTTGTAAGGATTGTTTCTGAGGTTTTCTTTTATTTAGTAAATGATGAAATCCATTGATTTGATTCGGGTTCGCCTTTAAATGAAGTGTTCTGTGTTTATTATATGCAAATTTCTATTTGGTAAACAGTGGATGTGCAAATACCTAAATGTGAAGTTGTTGAAGTAATGTATAGGAGGGTTAGTTATGTTTCCAATAACAACTTCAGTTTTTCTGTGAGAAAAAAAAAATCAAATTAGACAGGCAGGTCATAAGTTGGTTCTTGAGAGAACCTATGGTTAGCTTGAATGACCCCTTCTCATGTGGACTTTGCCTAATCTGGGATTCGATCTTAAATGGAAAAAAAATTTTTTTGATTGAATGGAGTGTATTTATGGTCCATTTTCCATACTCATTAATATGGTGGTCAGGTGGTATATTCTTATATATCCAAGGTCTTAGGTAGGGCAAACATTGGTTATATAATTTATAAAACAGAAGACTACGGTTTCTTGATTGATCTTGATGCCTATCTCAGTGGTCCTCGCATATACAATCTCTAGTATGTGGCATCGATATTATTTCCTCTGAGGTTGATTACATTGTTGATGTTCTTGGTTTAATGTGGCTTCATTGCTCATGAATATCTGAGAACCTTTGTCCTCATGATGGGGGACACAGTGGTAGAGAATCGAATCGCTTCCTAGTAGGATTACCTCCTCAAGGCCTACCTCTCTAATATTCCAACGTATTTCATGTCCCTTTATAGCCCCCTCCGGTGGCAGATAGAATCCATAAATCTTCCAAATTTGTTGTCTGTAGTTAGTTGGTGCCGGCCACAAAAGTGGTGCTTAGAGAGTATACGTGGGAAGTAGGTGATTGGTGGTGGGAAGGTAAGGTGTGATGGAGGGGTTGTGCGGCTGAATGCTTGAGGGAGAAAAGTTGAGGGAAAGGTGGTGGAGAGATGGGGGTTTTGGCGAGGAAAGGATTAGGAGAGGGCTGGGGCTGTGCGGTTGGGAGAGGAAAGGAAGGTATTGGTGGAGAGAAGGGGGTGGTGGCCGTAGGTTGAGGGAGAAGGGTTAGAGGTGGTGTGCTTGGAGGGTCGAGGGTTGTGGATGAAGACAGGGTATAAGGGAAAGGGTCTCGGGTGAAGGTGTTGAGGTTGTGTGGTCGAGGAGGGGTGATTTTAGGGTCATAAGAGGGGTGACTTGGTTTGCAGGAACCATCCATGGGGCTGGTTTGCTAGATAAAGGGAGAAAAAAATATTGTGTGAGGGATGGAGGGAGCAATTCTTCTTGTTTATATTGTGTTCTCAAAAGCTACATTTATAGACAAAATCAAGGAAGTAGGATTCTTCCCTGGGAACCTTCGATTCCCATTTTCGATTCCAGTTTCGATTCCCGCTCTGGCAACCTTGAGCAGGATTCTTCCCTGGGAGCCTTTGATTCCCGCTTTGGCAACCTTGGACAAAATAGCCCATACTTCTAATAAAACTTGACTTCTAATCTAACTTGACAAGACGTAATCCAATAATTCTAATAGAACCCAAATACCAACTCAAAACAAGTTAGAACTCCTAATTATAACCCAACTAGAACTCCCTACATGGACATCTCCTACCACCAATATACTTCTTGACTTCTTTTAAATTGCAACGCGGGTCCTTGAGGTCACTTACCAATTTAAGTGATTAATTAAAAATGGCGTAATTGTCCTTATCACTTCAGATTTTCCTAATACACTTAGTGGGCTCATTTTAAGTATATACAACTTAAAGAAACCAAGTGATATTGATGGGAAAAGACTATGGTAACCCTACTATAACTTAAAGGACTTAAAAGAAACCTAAATGGCACATGAAAGTTAAAATATGGGTCATAGGCACGGTTATAAATTTCCCAAAACGACCGAAATTTTTCCGTTTCCAACCCCATTGAAACGAAATCTCAATGAATTCCTTCCATGTCATTATTTTTCCGAAATTTTGACTGAAATTTTCGAAATTCAAACGAAATTCGACCAAAATGGTTGAAACGGCAAAAAAATAAATAAATTGGAAAGATGATGTGATTTGCATTTCATTTATTTTCTTATTAATGTAGATAATGGTATTTGGTAGGAAACATCATTGAACCGCACATCAAAGTAACCGTATCTTATGCACGAGATGTCAGATCACCATGGAAAATAATACCTTGTAACTCTATGTGGTATTGACATAGAGTTGGGATCCTTGGAGGGGAGACTGGTCATTGTACTTTCTTATCCTTCATTACATTCTATTTTATTGGATTTACTGTTCTAGACATGTGCGACAACATATGTCACAAGGTCTTCGATGTGATCAAGCCATTAGGGATGACTTTCTTGCTTATGTGATGATTTCTAAGTATGTATTTGTGCTTATTCTAGCATTTTCCAAAGTTTCATCCTAAAATTTCATCATTTGCATATGTTTCCATACGTTTCCGTAATTTTATAAGATTTTCACCGAAACCAAAATGTTTCTGTTTCCTTGCCGACTGAAACCGAAACTGAAATTTAGAACCTTGGCCCTAGGATGGTCCCCATCTGTATCACGTGGTATTAGAGCTTTTCCTGTGTCAGATCATACTGCATCACTTCTCTATTAGTAAGGATCTAACTCTTGCAGTAATTAATCATAGCTTAATTACTGCAAGAACTGATCGACCTAGTATCTCCATCTTATGCTGGTTGCTAGTAGCAATGTCTTGGAACAGGGAATTGGTGTGGCAACGATACATGTTGTAGCAAGACTCCAGTTTCTTATTGATTATTCTTTTGAGCAAGTTTGGTATGTAGGAGTCACCTTGGAATAATTAAGACTTTCCTTCAAATCATTCAAAATCGGTTTAGTAAAGTTTTTTTTTTTTTGGGTAGGCAGGTTTAAGAAAGTTCCTTTTCTTTACCTATGGGGAACTTTTTGGTTTTCTTTCTTCCTTTAATTTAACAGCGGGAGATGTACTTCCTATTTGATAAGGAATATTTACTCATACATGGTGTGACTTTTTAGATCCATTGAGCATATATTCTAGAACAACATGCAGTTTTTCAGTTAAAGAATGGTCTCCCACTTGTTTTTATCTGTCACTTCAACACATTTTGCAGTTCATTAATATAGCCTAAACGAATATTAAAGTTTTATAAGTAAAAGTAATTTAATGCTCCGCTTGCTACCTACATAACACTTATTTCTAGAATTGGTGTCTAAAACGTGATGCATGCACCAATTTCATTAAAGATGAAGTATTCTTTGCTACTAGTTTCTAGTGCATGAAACAAATGATCTACTGAGGAGTGGAATTCCTTCATCTCTTACTAAACCTTAATAAGATGCACATGTGACTGTTCTGATGTTCAGTTCCAATCTGCCGCTAGGTACTGTGCCTTTACGTAGAAAACCCTTGCTATAAATCTTTTTTTCTTTCTTTTTCTGCACTATAAAACCATTCATAAAAGATCTATTGAGCATCTTCATCTGAATCTATCCCCTATTAACATGGAAGAGTTAATGTAGAGGGTTCTTCAATTTGATTTGTGGTCTGTGTTACATGGATTCTTTGCCCCCTATTCTACACGAATCGGACATGGATTCGTGTCGGACACAATCGGATTCTTGTCATAGCCGTGTCCCACATGAATTTTTTGGGCGAATCCGACACATCGTTGTCTCTTTTAAAATGTGAATCATGTATATTTTCCCTTTAAACACATTTTCTTCTCATCTTTTTTTATATAAAAGCACCACCTATCCTCTCTTAATAAAAAACCTAGCGCCTCGACCCTCCACCCTCGACCCCCCCTTCTCACTTCTTCTTCGACTTTCTTAATTAAAACTCTAATGGCTCTACCCCCCCACCTTCAAATTTTTCTTGAATCCACACACACACACATTGAAAATTAAAATTTTTATTTTATTTAATAAAAATTATTGATTCCACTAATCCTACTTTTCTGGGTTTTGCCGAATCCGATGCCTCGAATCCATGTCAGATCTTGACACGTGAATGCAAATCCATGCAACGCAGTTTGTGGTGCTAACAAATGCTATTCATTTATGTTAATGCTTCTAAGATGCAAGTAAGGCCTTTTTCAGGTCTATGGTTTAATAATAGTGAAATAATTGGTTCCTCTCCATTCCTCATTCCATTGTGGTTTTTTGACTTGGTTCAGAGGCTTATATTTATCGTAATGTTAATTGAAATTGAACTTGTTCTTTATCTGCTGGCAGGTGTAGGCAAAACATCCCTGGTTCATCTGATTGCCAAGGGTTCTGCTATTGCTCGTCCACCTCAAACTGTTGGGTGTACTGTTAGTGTAAAGGTGATGATCGTTGTTTGTAATTGGTGGTCCTGATTTGTCACTTGAGTTTAAAACTCTTTCACCAGCTTTTTTGTGTTTTTCTTATCCAGCTCACTACCTATGGAAGTTCTGGCAGCTCTTCTAATAGCATCAAAGGTGATGCAGAAAGGGACTTCTTTGTTGAACTTTGGGATGTGTCAGGACATGAACGATACAAAGACTGCAGATCTCTTTTCTATTCGCAAATCAACGGTGAGGATTGGGCCGCCATGCCTTCCCTCTTCTGTTTAAGTCACCCCATCCTTTTTCATGCTTGCTTTAGCTTTATGCTTAGACATGTTATCTGCCTCAAATAATTTACTTTTTTTGGTCTGTCCACTCCTTTAGTGATACTTTAGAGTTGAATAGGAATCAATGACGAGATTGAATTCTGAAGATCAATTTCTTTAGTATTCCATAAGTCTCACGTTGTTCCATAGTTACAAGTGGGACTAAACAGATGTTAAATGATGCTGCAAATACTCTATTATTCGAGGAAAAATAACATAACATAAATATCCCAAAGTGTGATAAATAACTGTCGAAGACCCAGAAATGAAGAAAATATTCACTATAATGAGGAGATAATCCACGAACAACTCAAAATTGATGAAGAAATATAAAACATCTGCTGCCAATCTTCCCATACGAAGATGATGATTGGATCTCACAAACACAGGGATGCCAACCAACAATAAACCGAGTGTTTAGGATCTCACTCGTGCCGGAATGTCAACCAGTGAAAAAATAGATTTACCTTCACACACTATTGAGATGATGAACAGGTCTCATGTCCACTGCACCAAGATTCAAACCAATGGGAAATACACTACTGCCCAATGGATGGTCTATTGCACTAGCTGGTCCAAAACTCTGTGAAGAAACGGAATACACCTAATCTAAATCTCGTTTTTGAGAGTTCCCCTATGTAACACATAGCAAAAACAACCTTAACAACCTATATTTTACCTCTTAAACACCCTAACTTGACTTCTAACCAATTAGAAAACAAATAATGAATGGGAAGCAACCCTACTAATGCCAAATCAACCATCAAAATAAAAGAAATAAAACTTCTAGCTGGGTGAGGTGGCCCACTAATCACCACGATCAAAATAGAGACATAAGAACCATTCCCCCCGCAGGGTGTACCTTAGTGAACTGAATTGGATCACACAGGTGCTCTGCTCCCACAGACCTCAACATACTAAACATCTTCACCTGTAGCATGGCGGTCCTGGAGACATTATTTGGTATTCGGTTGCCTGTGGTAGTGTTGTGGTTCGTGAGATTAAAACATATAGGTGCTATGGTCAATGTGGTTAAAAACAATAAATAAGGGAAGAAGAAGAGGAGGAGGAGAAGAAAGTCATGAGAATAGATTGTCTCCATCGTGTGGCATGCCCTATCTTTTATTCACTTAATTCGTAACATACAAAAGGGCAAAAAAGGCCCTTAAGTAATTTCAAATAACTTGAAATAAACTTAGGCCACATTTGGATACCCACAAGATTTAGATTTGGATTTCTCACATGTCGCAGTTGAAATTTGGATCTGGATCAAATCCTTAAATTTCCAAATCAGCTACAACAGTGAAAAAATATATGATTTTCAAATCTGTTCTGCAAGACATTGTTTGGAAATCCATATTTGTGGCAAGTACCTTCACCCAAGGTTATCAAAATCGTACGATTTACGATTCAAATCGTACGATTTGAATCGGATCGTATGGCAAACGATTTAAATCGCAACAGTGAATCGTTTTCTGAAAGAATCGTACGATTCGATCTTGAATCGTACGATTCACTTGAATCGTACGATTCATTTACAAAGTGTATTTTACCTTATTTTATATGCCTTTTTTAATGTTATGATTCCAGTGGGCCCCACAACTTACGTTAAAGGTTTTAATATGCCTTTTTTAATCCATACGAAGTCTTATTCCATCGAGTTAGGGTTCTGTGAGACGAAAGAAAAACCTCCGTATTCCATACGCCTCCCCCACTCGTTTCTCCTCCACTGGTCCAAGAAGAAGAAGAAGAAGAAGAAGATATCAGGTATGCCTCAACCCCCTGTTTTATTTTCTTTTTTTGTATTTTTTGTATTTCTTTGCCTCAACCCCCTGTTTTTTTCGGATTTTGAGAACCGATTGGAGTTGGTTCTCAAAATCCAAAACAAACAGTACCTTCTCAAAACAAATCAATTTGGATTTTGAAAGCCTGATTTTTTCTAATGTTCAGGCCATGTTTATTTTCGATTTTGAGTACTGATTTGGAGTTAGGCTCTGTTTGTTTTGGATTTTGAGAACCGATTGGACTCCAATCAGTTCTTAAAATCCAAAATAAATAGGCCGTGTGATTGTTCAAAAATCATTTCTTGTGAATTTTTTTTTCCAATCTAGTGGCAAATGATAAATTTTAGGGATACGATTCTAAATTAAAAGTCCCCCTGTAATTCTGTAAATAATACTTGAACTGTGAGTGATTCAATTCTCTTTTTTTCCCCCATATGTAATCAACAATGTAGAAGCTTCAAATTATGAAAGAAAAAAATCTTTTCCAACCGTTTCTAAAAAGCTTCAAATTGATAATTACTCTTTTTATTCTTATTTATAATTTTTCCTATTTTTTATTATTTTTTTCTGATTTTTATATATAAATTTGAAAAATCTTACGATTTACGATTCGATACGATTCGACCCCTCTTACGATTTACGATACGATTCCGATTTTCAGAACATTGCCTTCACCCTTGCTGCTCCTCGACCTTCCTGCAGCAGTAGCAAGACGTCCCTCCCTCCCTCCTTCTCTCTCGTACAACATGAGCATGAAGATGATTGATGTATTTTGTATCCAAAACTCAAATCCAAATCCAAATACAAAAACATGAGGTATCCAAATGTGGCCTTATATATTTCAACAGCCCCCCTCAAGCTGGACCGTGAATGTTAAACATGTCTAGCTTTCCAAGATTCCTTTGTATCTGAGAACAACTTTTTGAGAATGTCAGGGAGACGGGGAGTTGATCCTATGATCTGACTTATGAAATGGTAATGATATTGCCATCTACTTTCCTTCACAAAGTGACAGCCAACATCTATATGTTTTGTTTCTTTCACGAAATACCAAATCAAAGATGGTGTTGATGGCTGTGTAATTATCATAATAGAATTTCATGTGACTGTCCACTCGTACTCACATTTATGTGACTAGAATCTTAATCCACAAAATTTCATGGGTTGCATGTCCAATAGTTTTGTATTTTGCCTCCACACTAGATCTTGCAGCTTGTTTCTTACTTTTCCACATGACTAGATTAACCTCAACAAGGGTTCAATAGTCACTAGTAGTTTTTCTATCATTGTGTGTGAGTCTTCCCTATCTACAACGGCATATGCCTCTATAGTTAAATGACCTCTCCTGGCATATTAAACACCTTTGCCTAGTGCTCCCTTGAGGCACCGTAGGATCATCTAAACAACTCTAGGTGTGTGGTCCTAGGAGAGTACACACACACGCACGCATATATATATTAGATATATGATGAGGGGTCGTGTAAACACGTACAGGTGGTATGATACAAGTACCATCCTTGATATTTGATCCAACAGCAGCTCCTCAAAAAGTGATCTTCTGTTCGATCAAATATCAAGGATTGGATGATGAGTACGTGTTTATACGGCCCTTCATCGTATAAATTCTCTATCTATCTATATGTGTGTGTGTGTGTGCGCACGTGCCTGCGCGGGCGTATGCGGGCGGGCTTGCTAATTATGCAGCAAAAGCATTGTCTGGGTGAGTGATGGTGTGATAAACAAGTTTTCCAACAAGTCTAAGATAGACTCTTGGGTCGATGAGAACCTCTCCTTGTTGATCCTCCAATCTTTGGTTCTGTTCCATGGGGCAATCCGCTGGAGTTGTTCTCATTTCTCAACTTACCAGTCTCTTGCAGTAGATCTATAACGTATCTCCTTTGAGTAATGAAGATGCCACACTTAGATACAACCACTTCAATTCCAAGAAAATATTTGAGAGGACCAAGATCTTTGATGTCAAACTTCTTCACAAAAGAACTCTGATAGTGTTCATCTTTGAAATAGGAGCAAAGTTTTCTTTGTAATAGAGTCCATACTTCTTTGTGAACCCTTTTGCAACCATTCGGGCCTTTTTATCTTTCAACTGAACCATCAATCTTGTGTTTAACAGTGTACACCCATTTACACTACACAAGCTTCTTTCCATGATGCAAGCATACGATACAAAATTAGAAATTGGATGCACAGTACGTTGACGCTTAGGTTTCCGAAGAGCAATGGGCATATCAAGATTGTCAAAATTACCTAGTGTCGTGGATCCTGATTGGATTGTTTGCTCAGCTGAAGGATCTCCACTTAGATGTGGCCTTCTTGAGTAGACTAGTAATTCCTTCTCCCTATGCTCCTTCGAACTAGTATGAAGAGTAATAGTGGGTTCAATTGGAACCGGGATAGCATTCTCTTCAACCAAGAACCCTCCCAACTCCCCTTGAAGAGATGACTGAGGACTAGAGAAGTAAGGAACATACTCAAACAAGGAAACATCCATGATGAAGAAGTTTTGCCCATACAACGGATCCGAATAGATGTACCCCTTTTGCGTAGGAGCTATGATTTGTGGACATGGACACAAGTGTCGCATTTCGACACGGACACAGCAAACTCCCAAAATTTAAAAACAGGGATACGGCTAAAATAGAAAGTACATATAATCATGACTTGTGGACACAGATTCGTGTGCCAAGTTTTGACATGGATACACGGTATCTGACATGGAATCCCTTAAAAATCTAGAAATAGTGGCACACTCATACACATACATACATATAAAGTTACTGACACTTCTACTAATACACTTAAAAGTGTCTAAACGAGTGTCGACACGTGTGGACACGAGTGTCGTGTCGGACACGACACGACACGTGTGTTGGCAATAAATTCAAAGTGTCAACCAAATCATAGCATAGGCGAATAACCTACAAACATTTCCTTAACACCTTTAGGATCCAGCTTGCCCCTTGAAGGACCTAACAAATGAATAAAAGAGACACCCAAAGACACACAAGGAAATGGAAAGTAATGGTTTTTTCAACTGGAGTATTTGGGAGGGCATTTGGTTGATCAGATATGCTGCAGCCAACATTGCATATGAAAAATACTTCTTGGCACCTCAGTACTTAATAACAATCCTCGAGTGACTTTAAGGAGATGACAACTCTTCTTTTCTGCCACGCCATTTTGTTGAGTTGTATATAGGCACGTACGCTGATGAATAGCACCATGTGCTTCCTAGTATCGCCACAGTTCCCCCTCAAAATATTCATGTGCATTGTCAGAATGAAGGACTTCAATTTTCTTTCAAACTGAGTGGAAACCTTTTGATGAAAGTGCGTAATAATATGAGGTACTTCATCCCTAGTCTTCATCTGATACAACCATGTACAAGTATAATCATCAACCACATACACAATCGAGGAGACTCCCACACATTAGAATGCATAACATCAAAAGGATATGGACTTTTATTCATACTTGTAGGGTAAGTTGTTCTACAATATTTAGCCAATTGACAAACTTCACATTGTAACAACTCTGGAGACAAAGACTAAAAGAATTCTTGAAATAAAACACATGAAGATAAAAAAGAAACTATGCACCAACCTTACATGCTATAACTTAATTTCTGCAACACTTTTATTACTATTACTACTGTTAACTTACCAACTTCTCCAAAAGCTTAAGCTGTTAGAGAAAGGCGTTATTTATCTTTTATATTTTAACACTCCCCTGCACGTGTGGCCCACTTGGCAAACACGTGGCACATGTGGTCCCACTTTGGGCCGACCATCGCATGTGGATTTTTTGCTATCCGGGAGGTTTGAACTCGAGACCTTTTGGCTCTGATACCATGTTAACTTACCAACTTCTCCAAAAGCTTAAGCTGTTAGAGAAAGGTGTTATTTATCTTTTATACTTTAACAACTACTACTAATCTGAAAACGGGACGATCATTCTCAATTGTCTGTCTCAACACTTGATCCTGAAAAACACAGTTGGTAGGAAAAAAAGTCACAATGCAATTAAGAGCCTTGGTTAGGCTACTGACATACAAGAGATTAGTAGATAATTGTAATAAAAACTGATTGCAGGGATAAGCTATTGTTAATAGTGATGTCTCCTTTACCCGAAATATTGGATAAAAAGCCATCGACAATTCTCACTTTATCCCTACCAGATAATAGACTATATGAATTAAATAGGGAGGATATACCAGTCATGTAATATGAGGTTCTAGAGTCAATCCAGGGTGGACTGACTGGTACTGGAAAGACACACATGGTGAGCTGAGGCTATACCTAACTACCCAAATGACGAAGAGGCTTGGCTGTCCGTCTTTTTCAGCCTAGGATTTGACCTCTCGTTATGCCAAATTCAGGATTCAGATCTGCTAGAAACTTAAAAATACTATTTTTCCACACCAATAACCTAAATTGAGGGATGAGCCCCCCAAAAGAAATCCATGAAAAATTGGGGTAACTCTGTCAAGTGTGCGGATGGAAAAGAGGGCACCACCAAAGTATCCCTCCCCCCAAAAGGATCCAAACAGGTTAGATTATCCTTCCTAAAAACATCCTAGGCCGAGAATTTCATCGTACCAACCCAAAATAGGATTTTTCTTTATTTTTCCAAGGAAAATAAAATAAACCAGCACGGAGGCCCCAAAAAATTTCAAAAAATTCACCATAATCGAGGGAGAAGAATGAGAATCTGATCCCGGGTTTTCAAGCCCATGCCTTGGCCTTACAACTGCTGACATCTTTCATACTACTTGGTGATGTCACCAAGAGGGGCGGCAACTTGAGATGTGTGTACTTTTGCTGGAAAAGTTCAAGAAATGAAGGATATCTCAATATTTCACGTCAATACCAATAGAGATCCCCTGAAAGATCCTTCTGTTATATTAATTCCTAACATGAACCTGGCCCTTTGACTTCTTATTCTCTTCTTTTATTATATTCTAAAGAAATATCTCTATGGTGATGATCCTTCTGAAATTTGTGAGATTATTATCCTGTTTGATATTTTGTTAATGTATAAATTCTTTGTTTCTTGGCGACATTTTGGCCTAGTGGTTATGTAGGTTTATTGCCTTTGTTTCTCAGATTGAAATACCAATAGAGAAAGGATTGATGGTGTTTTTTGGATAATTTGTAATTCATTTACCACTAAAAAAAAGTAATTCATTTGTAATGAAGTTCCTCTATAGTAGTTTTCTAAATTCTAAACTGAGGCACTGCATGAAATGTATTTAATCATGCCCTTTTGCAATAGTTTATCTTATACGTTTCCTTGGACCACATGTTTAATTGCAGATCTTATTTTTCTTAATATGTATGCCATGTTGTGGACATTTAGGCATGTTCTATCCAGTGGAGATTAATACATTGAGCTATTTTTATTTGACATTATTTCTTTTTGAAGAGCTGTTTTTATTTGACATTATTGTCCAGGTGTTATTTTTGTTCACGATCTGTCTCAAAGAAGGACAAAAACAAACTTGCAAAAGTGGGCAGCAGAAGTTTCGGCGACTGGAACATTTTCAGCTCCTTTAGGATCTGGTGGGCCCGGAGGCCTTCCTGTTCCATACCTTGTTATCGGCAACAAAACAGATATTGCTTCCAAGGAAGGCATGAGGGTAAGCAGCGGCAATCTTGTTGACGTTGCTCGTCAGTGGGTCGAGAAACAGGGCTTGCTTCCATCTAGTGAAGAACTTCCTTTGACAGAGAGCTTTCCTGGCAGTGGAGGGCTTCGTGCAGTAAGAGCTCTATCTTCTAGATAGTCTCTCTAGTCTTTTTTTTTATTACTTCCTTTTTTGGAATGGTAGTCTCTCTAGTCTGATTGAGCTTCCCATGCCCACTTCTTTTTGGTTTCATTATAGTGTATATTTTCTTTCGCAAGTAGAAATTGTTCTTTCTTGCGACAACTTTAAATTTCATTAATGTTCTCTAATTATGGATGGTCGGAATATTTAATCTCAGCCTTCCTTCAATTAGGGTCACAATATCAGCGGGGTTATCTTCTATTGTGTTCATATTTTTTTATTTATTAAACTACTGATATTCATTTTCCAAAGAGGAATAATCCAATTCTTTTTAGATGCTTCTTGTTACCATGATTCCTACCTATATCATGCACATGGGGCCCACATTGACTGATAGGAACTACACGCATAGTGTGGTTCACCTTAGCTATGCCATAGACTAGAAAGCAACCACTTTAACCATGTCTTCAATGGATTTTTTGGCCGCTACATCTAGATCTTTGTTTGTTTGTATTCTATACTGTCTTTTTTACGGACCGTGATTGGATAATTACAATCAACTCATCAAAACAATTTTTGGGTGTTGAACAATTGAAGGTGATCGCTTAAGATGGTTTGGACATATCCAACGTAGGCCTTGGATGCTCCGGTGAGAAGAGGCGACTCATGCCAAATTGATGGAGTAAAAAGAGGTAGGGGCAGACCGAAAACAACTTTGGTAGAAACAGTGAGGAAAGACTTGATAGCTAGGAACATAACAGAGAACATGACCTTGGATAGGATAGAATGGAAGAAAATGATCCACGTAGAAGAACCCAACTAGAGCCAGGATTAGAGCTGGATAGATTCCTTTCACCTTCTTCATGAAATTTTTCTAAAGGATTCATTTAGCTGACCCCAACTAGTTTGGGACAAAGGCTTTGTTGAGTTGAGTTGAGTTGAACAATTGAAGGTCATGTTTACCACATAATGGCTTAGAAAAATCCAGGATGCATGCGATCATTCCCATTTTCTAATCAATCATTTTTATGGGCTTCTAGGAAACATAGTTTTAAATTTCGGCCAAAATCCAAAATCTTGGCCGAAATATTTCGGTGTCGGGTTGGACGGATGCCGTAAGTATATTGAATCGGAAAAATACAGGATTTCACCGAAATTTTGTTTTCACCTTTTTTTTTACAAAATTTCCAGCGAAATGTTATAGATTTCCAATGAAATTTTAAAAGTTACCACCGAAATTTAAAGATTTCCTGCAAAATTACCGAAATTTTATACAGTTCGGTGGAAATTTTTTTTAAAAAATGAAATTTTTATCAAGGTTTTACACATGGTTTCGGCCGAAATTTCCACCGAAACCGAAATATCGTTTCGGTGGTGGCTGAAACCGACATTTATATCCTTGCTAGGAAATGACCTTTAGCGTTATTAACAACCTTTGTTACATTGATTCTTCTGAAACAGTGGAGTACCATTATCGGGTTCCAATTCTTTAGGATTCACTGTGATAATTCTAGATCTCTTTAATATATATTTTTCCAAATACACACAACAGATTTACAATTATCACATGTTTCGAGTTTTATCTATCCTAATAAAGAAAAATTCTATTTAGATAACATCAGCATTGATACAGCTTTTGTCAGAAAATTGGGTTAAGAGCTATCCCATTGGAAAGTTTTCTCTATTTAGATGACATCAGCATTGATTTATCTCTATATTCTATGCTTTTGAGATCAGTTGATAACGCATTTATGTTTTCTTTTTCCTATGCGACATTTACAGGCTGCAAGAGAAGCACGTTTTGACAAGGAAGCCTTGATAAAATTCTTCCGTATGGTATGTGTTTCTTTTACTGGCTGATTATTGTCAATTGTTTGCGAAGAGTTACCGTTGGTATCTTACATTAGTGTAACATGGTTTGCCAGTTGATCAGGAGAAGATATTTCTCAGACGAATTACCTGTACCAAATTCATGGTCTTTAGCACCAATTCAGAGACCCATCCACCGTTCTAATGAGAATTTAATTGAGGATGATAATTTCCACAATAATGCCAGGTTTGTTCCTCTACTAAATCTTCAAATTTTGTATTACTTTCTTGCTACCAATTTGCTGTTTCTGTTGAGTGGTTTTGTAGTTGTCCCTGCATGCCCTCACAATGACCGAAAAATTCCCACCATTGGATCTAAACAATTTCAGTACCCTTTTTTTTTTTTTTTTTTTAAAATGACCCATTTATTGTTTTTTGCTTCATCCTATTGATCGTTGATGGTATGTGCGTAGTAACGAAGTATTTTAGGGAATTTGAGCAAGCAATACTGGTAGCTTGGTTTTATGGCCAGCATTTTCTCTGTGATCAGTTCCGATGTTGTAAACGGACTTTTCATGGAAATTAATTCATTCGGTGGAATTAAATACTTCTAGAAATTGAGTTTAGTAGGTACCATAGATTTTCTACCGAGGGTAAAAACCTGGAAGTGGTTAAATAATGCATTTGGTTTAAAATTTGGTAATTAGCTTTTCTTATAGCTAGATGAATGCTTGGGTTTTCCTGAATATTCTATCAATCTGTGCTAGGATTGGCCCTGCGCTCGGAGATAATTTTCATCTGGGAGTTCACTAACTCTTTCCAGAAGTGAAAAGTAGGCTCCTAGGAACATGCTTCTTGCTTTTAGAGTCCTCCATACGGAGCACTTTAGCACTTTACGATTTTCTTATGGTTAGATGGATTCTTGAGTTGCCATCATTGTTCAATCAATCTATGCTTTTTATGTTTGTGTCTGGGATCGGTCTTGTGCTTGGAGATATTTTTAGGGAAGTGATATTTACGCCCCTTTTGATCACCAGGGACACCTAGCGGCAGTGTACGGGGCAATCAAACCCACTGGATTTTTCTGACATCAAGTACATGAGCCCCCCCTTTAGTCATTGATACACTGGCGCTGGGTGTCCCTAGTGATCAAAAGGGGTGTAAATATCACTTCCCTATTTTTATCTTGATGCTTTTTTTTTTTTGAAGTGGCAGAATGATAGCATTAAAAAAGGAAGCAGGCCGAGGAGGACCACTCCCGGAAGTACAATAGAAAAAACAACAATACAACATTAAAAAAGCAGAAAACCTCTCAAAGAGGGAGGAAGTCAAACCACTCCAAATCCAAACGACTAACCCCACCCCTAGCCAAATAATTTGCCTCCCCATTAGCAGATCTCCGCGCATGATTGAAAACAATCGCAGAGCCCGATGTTAGATCATCAATTTCATCAAAAATAGCAGAAAATCTCTAAGTAGGCACCGCCACCCCCCTCAACCAACAAATCACATTGAGAGAATCACCGCCCACAATAAAGCGATCCATGCTATTTCTATCAATTCTTTTAATGCCATGATATACCGCCTTCACTTCGGCCTCCAAGACATCACAAACCCCAAGAGGACCAGAATAAGCCCACACAATTTCGCTACAATCATCTCGACACAATCTTGATGCTCATTGACTCCTTCCAGAAGATGAAAGTACGGCTCATTTTGGAGGAATATATTGCAAGTAAATTTGTTTTGTATATTGTTTGATGATTTTTCGGGTACTTCTAAAAATAACATTAAACTTCAGCCTTATTTAGCTCTTATGTACACTATATATTTCTTTCACAATGTATTCTACTCCATGACTTCTAGCCACCATTGATAAATAAGGTTGCCTTCCACAATATATATCGTCTGATGTGAGGGAGTAATGGATGTTTATTCAGTATGATCTCATCCATCCAAAAAAAAATGCAGTATGATCTCATAATCTGCTTGTTTCCCGGATTATTGATAGCAGTTGCTCTGCTATTGAATGCCATATATTTGTATCTCTGCCATTTTTCAATTTCCGGATTATTGATAGCAGTAATGGATGTTTATGCAGTATGATCTCATCCATTCAAAAAAAATGCAGTATGATCTCATAATCTGCTTGTTTCCCGGATTATTGATAGCAGTTGCTCTGCCATTGAATGCCTTATATTTATATCTCTGCCATTTTTCAACTCTCCTGCATGTGTATTCTTTTGTGGCTGTGTTTCATGTGCAAAGGTCTATATTTTAGATAGTGAAAATTCTTTTAATCGAAATTTGCATGAACTTATTTTTTTATGATTAATGAAAATAATGCTCACACACAAGGTTTTAAATTTCGGATAAAGGTTGGGACCGAAACCGAAATCACAAGAACCTGAAATTTCAGCCAATTTTTTTTTTCACAAATTTATTATTTTTCCCAAATTTCGGGATTTTGGCCGAAACCAAAACCGAAACCGAAATTTAAAACCTTGCTTACACACATGTTTACAAGATCCATGAATAGCTGTATGCTTGAATTCTGGATTTTGGGTTTCCCTGGACCCTATTGGCTCTTCCTTTCATGTACCTTGCGGCTTTGTAACTGTAGTTAAAAGCCATTGAATAAGGAACAAGAGGAAAGAGGAGGAGACATACCCTCTCTTTTATTGCCCGAGTACAAGTTTTTAAACACTGATTGCAATAAGCCAAGTGCATTCAACCTATTTTAAAAGCTGGTATTTCATGCTCAGACAAAACATCTTGAGATTGATTATCACTTCATTATGAAAACATTTGAGGTTGAAGTGTTGACACCCATATACATTCCTACACATGATCAAGTGGCCAGCATTTTTACAAAAGGTGTTATGGAAGATTGACATCAATTTTCGATTAGCAAGCTACCTATATGTCCTTGAATGTGGAGTACTAGAAAACAGTAATATTTTACTCTCTTTAGTATCAAGGGCACTGACTTGTACCATCTTCTATAAATTGTATTTAATGGGTTTCGACTTTCGACCTACATGATTGGATAAGGCATATGAACCACTTTTCTCGCTCTGCATTCTTTTCTCCCCGTTCCCCTATTTCTGACTAGCACAAGATGAAAAAAAATTGCATGGTATTCTAGTTACTGTTTCTCTTTTGAAATATTTGTATACGTCTTTTTAAGTGCTAGGATTAAATTAAAACCAAGGACGGGAATTGGAGCTAGGGTTTTAGAGTGTTTGGGAAGTGTATTACTTAAATTTATGTGTTTTGTCATCCTATGGAATGTTTTTCAGTTCAATGCAGAAATATGCAGAAATTGAGCTCTTGCTCCATAGATTAATTGTGTGATCACTTGTTTGATTGCTCTCTTTATTTCACCATATTTTGATTCCTAGTCATTCCAATTGCATCATATTATATTACTGATCTGTTTTCACCATGTGTATATCTAGTTTTAGCTTCCAATCAAATTTTGTACCTGATTTGTTTTACTATGTCGGGCAGTTCAAGCAGCGACACTTATAAGTACAATGCACTCCCTCCGCTTCCTGCTCAACGCAATCTCCCACCGCCACCCACGCTCTATCCTCAACAACCAATGTCTGTATCTGAAGGCTATAGTATTCCGAGATTTTCTGTCACTGGGTCACTAGAAATCGGGAATGCAAAATCAAGACGTGGCGACATTAATGTCTGATTATTTGGGGGCACCATGGAATCTGAAAATTCAGTCAGGAGATTACAGCAACAGTTGCACAGAAACTTGGTATGTATAGGTGATTTTTTGCCTGTAATCTGTTCTTGTATGCCAAAAGCTTGACTGTGTCTCGTGATTTTTAGCTTGTATTGTGCTCTCTACTCCTCTCATACTCGGTAATCTCTGTAGGTCTCTGCCTATTTGGTTGATTGTATATTGATTGATTTTACTGAAACAAATTGTGAAGCAATTTTTTTATGACTACTTTTGATGGAAATCTGAGTTCCTTATCATAGACAAACTTTAAGGCCATGAAATTTTTTTTCCATGTAATCTTAGTTTATCAAGGGCATGTTTGGCTACCATGAAAAATTATTTCATGGAATATTCGTTGGCTCAATTGTGAAAAGGGAGCTGAGAAAGAGCCAGGATGGAGGAGGAGAAAAAAAATACACTACTTCAAATTGGGTTTTTTTCCCTGTTTTTTCCGGTGGCTATTCATGCCCCCCCCCCCCCCCCCCCCCAACCCCACCACCCCCCCAATACACACACAAAAAAAGAAAAATCAAGTACTTTCAACTTCCAAATCCAAATCAAGTATTGCCCATTTCTTTCACAATTTATTCTCACAAGCAATTTAACAATAACCTTGTGCACAATAGCTCCAAAGCCGTGATACCACTTGTTGGGACAAGGCCTATCTCTTTAAATCTGGGTATTAAAAATCTAATGCTCCAATCAAGTAAATTGACTACGGAAGCCCCAGAATAAACCCACAAAATTATGAGTAAGAATAAAGAAAAATAAGCAGATATAAACCAACTGTTACAATTTCCAAAGCTGTTAGTAGCCTTTGACAGCTGGTTAAAGCACTACAAGAAAGTCAGGTTTTACCGGCATACATTTACCTACAACTTTTCATAAGACTCATGTCTAACATACATAACCTATCATCTTCTATCATTCTTCCCCCCATACTTCCTAGTCTGACAACTTATGTTTTGAATGTATAAACTTTCTAGTTCAGCCCACTGTATTAAACAAAATACCATGCACTAGGCACAAGCAAATAGTAGACAATGCCTCCATATCTCTTTGTTATGGAGTTTGCTTGCCAATGAACAACGTACCTAATTCTTTTCTTTGTGATTTCCTTTCTCTTTTTCCAAACACTTTCTTTTCGAACTATGAAGGGAGAGATTGTTGGTTTTAGTGACTTAAAATTAAAATCACATTTTTTGGGGCATATATTCTGTTAATTTTGTAAAATCCAAAAGATAGTTTTGGGACGGTAATGTGTAGTCCACTAAAGAAGGTGAGTGCTACTCCCCTTTGTTGTATCTTTCATTTTGATTAATGGATTTCGCCTTGTGTACCAAAATAACTTTTGGTTATCTTATAAAAATATACGGGCAATCTTGTCATAATTATTGATGTAGGGTAAACATGTGGTGCAATGACGAGGGTTGTTTGGAAATCCGTGACTAAACTAGTCTTCCAAACAACTCTCAATTAATAATAGGAAAAATGACGGATGGGGGACATACTTTCTATTGAATTTTCAATAGGTCCGAGCAATTTAAAAGGTTACCGACGAGGGACAATTTACAGATTCTAACAGAAAACATTACCAAAATACACTTTTGCAAAAGTAGCACGTTATTTCTCTTTTACTTTTCACTTTTCACCTTTTTTTCAAACCCTTTTTCTGGAATTGAAAACCGCTGCTTAGATAACCCTCTTTATAGACTCGATAACCCCTTTTTAGAGACTTCAAAAACCATATTATAGGAATTGATAACCCCCATTTAGGTACTACATAAGCCCTTCTTGTGTACTTGAGAACTCTCTTAGATAACACTGTTTAGATACTTGTTACCTCCCTTCAAAACCCTGTTATAGGAATTGATAACCCCACTCGATATGAATTGATAACCCCCATTTAGGTACTGCATAAGCCTTTCTTGTGGACTTGAGAACCCTCTTAGATAACCCTGTTTAGATACTTGTTACCTCCCTTCAAAACCACCTCTTCACAGATAGATAACCTCCATTTAGTTATTTAACGAGCCCTTTTTTTAGAGTTGAGTAATCCTGCTTAGATCACCCTCTTTAGAGACTCGATAACCCCTTTCTAGAGTCTCGATAACTCCTTTCTAGTTATCAAGTCTCTAAAGTGGGTTTTTGAAGTCTCAATAAGGAGGGATTATCCCCCTTGAGAACCCTCTTAGATAACACTGTTTAGATACTTGTTACCCCCCTTCAAAACCCTGTTATAGGAATTGATAACCCCCATTTAGGTACTGTATAAGCCCTTCTTGTGGACTTGAGAACCCTCTTAGATAACCTGTTTAGATACTTGTTACCTCCCTTCAAAACCACCTCTTCACAAATAGATATCCTCCATTTAGCTATTTAATAAGCCCTTTTTTTGGAGTTGAGTAATCCTGCTTAGATAACCCTCTCTAGAGACTCGATAACTCCTTTCTAGTTATCAAGTCTCTAAAGTGGGTTTTTGAATTCTCAATAAGAAAGGGTTATCAAGTAGCTAGATGGGGTGCGAGGGGGTTGAAGCCTATATAAGTGGGTTATCAAGTCTCTAAATGGGAGTTAGTTTGAAAGGGGTTTTTTGGAAGTCTCTACAAGGGGTTATCAAGTCTCTAAAGAGTGGTTCTCAAGTCGAAGAAGGGCTTATCAAGTAGCTAAATGGGGTTATCAACTCACTAAAAGTGGTTTTCTTTGACGTCTCTACAAGGGGGTTATCAACTCTCTAGGGCGGGGGGGCGCGGGCGGGCGGGGGGAGGCTTCTATCGGGGGTTATCAATTCTTTGAATGGGGGTTATAGGCAGACATTAACAAGTGAAAAAAGGAGTTATCAACTCTATTGGGGGGGGGGGGGGGGGGGGGTTGTAGTTGAATCCTCTATAAGCGTCTCTAAAGGTGGTTATCAATTCTCTAAAGGGGGTTATAAGCAAACATCTCTAAAGGGGTTTATCAGGTAGCTAAATGGGGTCATCAATTCATAAAGAGGGGTTCTCATGGGTTTATCAACTCCAAAACAATCTATTTCAAAAAAAAAAATCAACTCCAAAACAAGAGTTATGTAGTCTCTAAAGGGGGTTTTGAAATCACTCCGAACAGGGTTACTACCGAAAACCCTATTCATTCTCTTCTTCTTCCTCCCACATACACCAGACAAACCATAAATAATATGAAAAAACATGTTCTCATTACCAAATGAAAGAAAAGCTTAAAAACATATTAACAAAAGAGAGCAAAACCCTAAAAAACTTTAAAAAATCTCAAATAATAGAGTTCCCGTGAGGAGGACTGTTACCTTTCGACGGGAAAACTTCTCGGGAGGTAGCACACGCCTGCGAAAGTCGTAATTCCGGAGGGAAGAAGGTGAAAAAGCAAGGAAAAATGGTGAAATGAGAAGAGAGAAGGGGCGGGAACGTGTATAACGTACTACTTTTGCAAAAGGGCATTTTGGTAATCAGAATCCGTAGATCGTTCCTCGTCGGTAATCTTTAAATTGATGGTACCCATTGAAAATTCAATAGAAAGTATGTCCCCCGTCCGTCATTTTTCCAACAGTAAAAGAGTAGGGAAAGTAACATGTTATTAACATGTTATTATGTTTTCTATCAGAATCCATAAATCGTCCGTCATTTTTCCATAGGAATTTGCAGGGGACCATCGCAGAAGGCATTTTGCGGACCGATTGTTGCATGAGAGAGCAGCCACATAGGCTCATTTTTTGTCTTATTATTTCATTTAAATGCCTTCTGCGATGGTCCCTAGCAAATCCCTTAATAATAATTGTGCAAAAGGGCAATTAATTTTTGGTCCCAAGGGGAAGATGTATGTGAAATCAAGACCGCTGATCTTGTAGAACATGACGAGGCGATCCAAATGATCTTGGCCCCATCCCAAAGTAACATCCTACACGTAAGATGCTGGGCTACAAAAATCAACGGTTTAGATTTTTCCCAGCGGAACCTTAAATGAGGCTTTTATCAAAATCTAAAACGAAGAGGGCCATAGGAAGGAGAGAAACGACCCCTTAACTATTTAGATTTTCCTGCTAATAATAGAAAGATGAAATGCTAAAAAACTAGTGGTTGTTAGGCTCATTCTTTTTTTGATTTTCCTAATAATAAGTTCATGTGGGCCACCTAATGAGCTCAACAAGATCAAAGGTCCTGATTCGACAGGACACCACAACTAATGCCCATTTCTATTGACCCCACCTTGATCTGATAATCCTAACCCTTGATCAATATCCCATGTTAACAACCACTCTCTTCTTCTTCTTCATCCAATTAATTCGCAAAATGAATGCTCTCTTAACTCCCTTTTTCTGAAACATCCTCCAGAAAACGCTTAAACAAACGGTTAAGAAAAACTAATAGAGCCAAAAGATTAATTTCCATGCAGCTCTCTCATTCATATTCATGGCTTCACACGGTTAAGAAAAACTAATAGAGCCAAAAGATTAATTTCCAGGCAGCTCTCTCATTCATATTCATGGCTTGACAATGCTGCACGTTATTTTTCTCTGTTTGTTCATAAGAAAAGTGAGATTTGGGTTTTTTGGAATCTAAAATTCTCTTGATCTTGATCAATTGAAAAAGAAGAAGAGCAAGAAATCTGATCAAACATGGAGGCTTCATCACAACGAGGACCTCCCACTTTTCTAACTCAGGCCAATGCTTTGCTAAGGAAGAACATCACCTTTCAGGTCAGAACCCATAATGCTATTAACTCAATTTTTTGGTTTTTCTTTCTTATTCTAAACCAAAATCATGTCTATACTCCAATCCAATCCAATCTAATATGTGGGCCACAGCCCAAATTTATCTTCTTCGAGTGATCCCAGCCGTCCGATCCATTGTATTTTCTCATCTATACCCAAAAGTAGACTCTCGATCCGACGGCTGGGATTATATAATCAGTGCCATCTATGGCTCAATGGGTTGGATAATCTGAATCGATAGATTGTAGAGAAGGATTAAAGAGATTCATTCCCGTGATGGGGTATAATAGGGACTGGACCCAAATAAATATAATTGTATATAAATCTAGTTTATATTATGAGGAATATGAAGGTTGGTGGGCTCAATCTTTGTCAACACAATGTTCAAGTAACTGCATATTGAATTCAATTAATTGATTTTGGAATTAGATAATGCATGCATGAAAGTGACAGATCAATGTGTACAGGTATTTTTAAAAAAATATATACAGTGATCAACTCCACAGGATGATTCTTAACCGTCCGATCAACGTAAATTGGTTGGGTCCCATTGAAGGTTGAAGAATCATGCTGTGGAGTTGATTTTCGGGGCACAACCTATATACGTTCGGGCCAACAAATGAATGGTTTGGATATTCGAACAAGGTAGGACCCACAAGTTCTAACAGCCTACAAAGTGGAACTTCTACACATTGGAGTGTTAGGAGCATCCTATGGAGTTGATTTTCGGGCACAGCCTATTTACGCTGGGACCCAACAAATGAATGGTTTGGATCTTCAAGGAAATATAGTAGCTGTAGTGGAAGTGTTGGTCACTGGTAATATCATTATTTTTATGGACCTCCAAGGTTATTTTAACGAATCACTTTATGATACTAACTGTATGTAGTTTTAATAGGATTGTACCTATTATGAAGGAATACAATTGACATCTTTTCACCATCTCTTGCTCGTCTTTACTTTTTTTTTTTAAAACCCGTAATTGAGAACTAAGGCCCCAGGACGGACCTGGAGATTTTATTAAAGGAGATGATACCCCACTGCCAAACATTCACGCTCCCCTTATAACGTGATTTCACCTGAAAAGTGGGCAACTTTATGTCAAATCACGTTATAAGGAGAGCGTGCAAGTAATGCAGGGGGTGAAAATATCATCACCCTTTATTAATACTCAAAAGAATGATACGGTGGTTTTGAGGAGCCCAATACGGGACCCAAAACTAAACTAAAACAGATCTACACTAGACATACTTCAATACATAATTAAGGAAAAACTATCATCCTCGTATGAGGTAAGGCCAATTTATCACGTCTGCTTGCTCGTCTCACTTCTCTGGGAAGATCCCTCCATTTGTAGTGCTACCTGTTATCTTGAGTAAAAGTACCCCTAGTTGGCTAAAGCGTCAGCCGCTCCGTTCGCCTCCCGATAAATAAGAGATATGGTTGGAGAAAGATCCTGCATTAGCTCCTTAATCTCATCCCAAAAGTATTTTATTCTCCACAGTATCTGAAACTTTGATTGGGCCATTTCCACTATAGTTATGATACAAATTTAGTTTTTTACATAATCTGAAGCCATCTAGAAGGGCCCTGCACTCTGCCTGAATACTCGATCCAATCCCATAGTAGTGGGAAAATGCCACAACCAAATTAGCACCTTCATCTCTGATAATCCTGAGCCATGACTACAAAAGTGATTTGGTAGAATAAGCATCTAAAATTAGGAGGTAATATGATTACGAGCGAGTAAAAGTACAAGTGGGGACCACTTGTTCTTTGATCCTAAACATTCATCTGTTAGGCCTTGGCTATGGACGGGCCATCCATCAACATTCACTCCCTTCGATTCCAACGCTCCAATTTGTGGCCGCTTTGATTTTCTAACCATCCATTCAGTGGCTACAATCCGAGGGTTAGAATCATCCAATGAGAATAGATTTTGATGCATGGACCATCCATAAAAATGGCTAACAGATGAATAGTTTGGATCATAGAACAAGTCGGCCCCACTTTTACTTTTACGCGTTCATAATTTTCCTTGGAAAAAAATGAATATCCATCATATAACCTCCCTTTAAAATTTACCGAGATAATGTATACTTATCATTTCATAGCTCCTATGTCATTCCCTGCTTCTAGTTAAGGAGGTCAAGGAACTGATATCATAACATTAGAATAATTTCAAACAGAAATCTAATTGAAAATACATAGAAACTGTAATTCCATATTTAATTGTATCTTCAAGTAATAGGAAATATATGAAATTGTTTCTGAAGCTCTATACAGCAACAATTATCTAAAATATTTCAAAGTAGTGCAATCTTTCCAACAATGCGACGAGTATTTTGATGAAAAAACAAGCATTCAACTTATAGTTTTTCATAATTGTTTCAGAAATTAATCAATTCACATAACAAAAACAAGCATTCTACTTGATAGTTTTTCACAAAAGTTTCAGAAATCAATCAATTCATGTAACTTTATCCTACACTTAATGGCTGTATCTAATGCTCTTTTCATCTGTTGCACAATTTCACAGAAGCGCAATTTGCGGACGAATATTGGGCTTGTTGTGTTCCCCGCTCTACTATGTCTTTTGCTTCTAGGCATTCAGGAGCTAGTTAATATTGTCATGGTGAAGCCTAAAAATAACTGTGAGTGCAATTGTTCTGCCACAATGGAAGATGAGTCATGTGGATTTGGATGCATTAAAAAGTACTTTGATCAAATGACTGGCCAATTTTCTTCTTGTCCAATTCCTAGCCCCAAACAATGGCCAGCTCTCTTACAGATACCAAGGTCTAATTTTCGTGCCACGAGAACCAAGTTGGAAACAAGTTCATTCATGGATTTTCCAGATGAATCATGCAAGAAAAAAGGCTCATGTCCTGTTACTATACTTCTGACTGGCAGTAACCAATCCCTAGCAGAAAGTAAGCAACTCATTATGCATTTAGTTTTTATAATTAAGATGTTTTCATTATGTTTTATCTCAAAATCCTAATTTTTTATATCGTGTTAGGCTTGGGGAAGAATATGTTTGAATCTGCTACATATTTACCTGCTTCGGACGGTTTCTCTTCCACTGATGCTGTGGGTATTTCAGCGAAGTATCTCCTAGTAAGATTTTATCAGTCAACTTATGCAATATGTACTTATATTTTTCTTAGTATATAGATAAAATGAATAGTTAAGGTTTTGAAACTGATCCATGGTTTATTATGAATATTTTTTCCAGGGTACAGATACAGATCCTGAATCAACGTATTATTTCGAATCTTCTTTTCTCTCAGCCAGGCCCTTCTACATTATCCAACCCCATTGCGAACCAGATTTCAGCCTCGTAGTTACCATGGACTTGGATGGCTTTCCACTTGCGCAAGGTATAAGGCTTACTATATACAAGGACCCCTAGTGTGTATATGTTTTGATTATTCTAATTTTAGGGGTCCGAATTTAGGTGTGCAATGCGTTCAAGGTTTACATTTGTGGCGCAACAGCTCTTCAGAAGTAAATAGCAATTTATTCAGAGGTTACAGAAATGGAAATTCAGAGAAAAAGATTAATGAAATCCTTGCAGGTCAGTCTGAGAAATGTGCACCAAGGAGTACTAAACCTCATTTCTTTGTAGTTTTGGATGCAAAAAACTACTTGCTAAAATCATTTTTGACAGGTTATGATTTCTTAAACACCAACAAGAATAACTTCAACATGACTGTTTGGTATAATGGGACCTATAAGGATATCGGATTGATGCGAATTCCACGCTCACTGACTATGGTATGTATTTTAAAAGATACTGATGTTCACTTATTTTCTAAATTTATCATTTTTGTTAATAATTTATTAGAATGCATGCAATAAATAATGCCTATCAAGAGCTTTCTGTTAGGGGCTAAAAGTGTAAAACAAGACCTCCACTTTCTTAAATGTCTGATGATATGAAATAAATAATTGCCAACATATGACAGGGGTAAGAATAGAACTTATGTTCTCCCACAAGGCAATATTATAAATATATAAGCACTGAGAAATTAAAATTTGATCTGTTTTAGGAATCTGTATAACAGTTGGGAGATGGGAAAAATGAAATTCTTAATCTTATTAGCACTCACAATGTTGTTGGGTTTAAAGTTTAAACAACTCTAAGCAGGAATAAAATGGGACCTCACTACTGAAATTTGTATATAAGATCTCTAAGAAAGTTTAACAAAAGCGTGTGGAAAGCACCAATGTGATCAATGCATGAATTTCAAAGTATGGTATGTGCAGGAAAAATAGTCCTAATGAGCAACTCAGTAAAGGCTTCTAGTGTGCGCGTATCATGGTTGCAACTTTTATATATTTTATTTCTATTGGAGAGAAATAACTGATAGTTTCAATCATGATTTTGTCCAAAGTCTTCACTGTCAAAGCACAAACGGCACTCCATTTACGAGCAGAATAAAATTCATAACAAAACGTGTTTTCAAATAAATGATATTTCGATGTATCAACATGCTGAGAATTATTTGGTTTCTTTTCTTTGAAAGGTATTAATAACTTGTTACAGATAACCATAATTGTCTTCACCCCCTATCACCCTTTATCAGAAAAAATGATCTCAACACAACGGGGGTACAGCTCGGGTTGATTTTTGGGAATTCAGGTTTGATTCTTCGGAGATTTCGAGATTTGGCTTTGGAACTTTATTTGATTTTGAGATTCTTATTCGATTTTTCGGGTTTTAGGGCCCGATCAAAATGGGGTGTCTACATTATCATTTTTCGATACTTCAAAATTTGAGGAAGAGTTTTTCATAATAATGGGAAAATGATGCTCCGGTGACTTGATTTCTTAATTTTATGACTCGTGACTCGTAAGAGTTTTTGTTAAGAATAGAAATTTAGTTGAAAAAAATATAATTATATATCAAAAGATGAAGTACGTAAAAAAAAAGACCAATAGCATATACATAAAGTACTAAGCCAAAAATATAAATAACTATATGCTTCTAACTTGCATGCACAAAAATAATTAAGTTCTAAGTTCCAACTTCCAAGTTTTCAACCATCAAAACAAGAAAGCCTAGGCCTAGCAACTCGACTTGACTCGTAAGAGTGTTATTTTTTCGAGTCGACTCCCAGCGACTCGTTCGAGTCACCAGACGACTCGGGCGAGTCTTCAACAGAGGCGAGTAACCCATGCGACTCGACTCGACTCGACTCAACTCGGGAGTTGACTCATACGAGTTGTAAGAGTTTGGCAACTATGTAGATAACACTGACAACTAAAACTGCTGTTAATATTTCTTATATGATATTCTAAGGTGCATTTACTCATCTTGAAATCCATGCCAAATTGGTCTTTGGAAAATACATTTTCTAATATGTGGGTTGCACACATATAAAAGAAAATGCCTTCAGTTTTCAAGATTATCTTTTATTCGTTCAGGCATTGGATAACATCCTCCTTCACTGTTGATGTGCCCATAACTACTAAATGATATACAGGCATCAAATTCCTACCTCCAATTCCTGAAAGGTGCTCATGTGAAGGTGATGTTTGACTTTGTCAAGGAAATGCCTAAACCTCTAACTGTGCCACGTAGGCTGGATCCATCGTCTATTATTGGTCCTCTTTTCTTCACATGGGTCATTGAGTTACTTTTCCCGGTAAGATGTTGTATCTTCTAAACAATTTGTTTCTCATTTCTAATCTTGTTTGGCATATGTGCAAATGGATTATGCACTAATTGGGAAAAGTTCATATCAGTTCATTGTTACATATAAAACCTTGTCTGTTCCCATGGTAATACTTGTTACATAATTACCTGCCTCAACAAACCATTCAAATTTCTATTTGTTTTTACAGGCCAATATAGTACGGATTAATGATAGTTTATATGAGAAATAGATGAATTCTTTTTTCATCCATATGCTATCATGACTACATATTATTGTATAAGGATCTGATAGGTTTAATCATTCAAAAAAAAAAGACGATCTGATAGGTTTATTATATGATAGTAAGTTCCAATTTATTTGTAGTTTGGCACCCATAAAAAAGTCTACATTTGGATAAAATAATGTATGTCAATATTTTCTCTAGTTCCACATTGGCAATTGTTCATATAGTACTAATTGATTCTAACTAGCTTAAAATTTAAACAGGTACACCAAACATTGGTGATTTTCTGATTATAATCAACAATCTCAGTGGTGGAATTAAAAAACCTTGCAAATTAACGTGGGTTACATCTGTGTTTGTAATTGTATTGAATGAATCTTTTGGTGATCGGGAAGCGAGAAAGCACTAAAGTTCGCACATCGATTAGTAAGAGCTTGGGCTCACTAAAAGCTGACTGTATTTTTCTTTTTGTTTTACTCTCTTGGTCTCAGGCACAAAGGGGTCTCAGTCTATCTCGCTAATTGGGGGCTTGACTTGCCAACTTCAGTTCATAATAGGGATAATCAAATTGTGTGTGCGTGCGTGCGGAGAAGAGGCGTGGGGGGGGGGGTGTTACAATTACCAGAATCCAACACATTTGTGGAGTCAAACTCTGAAATGCCCAAAATATTAGGAATTGTGGAATTAGTAATGTATTATGTCTTCTTCTTTTTGAAATGGAGAGAATCATATTAAAAGGAAGGGGGAAACACCAAGACCGAGGAGGTCAACAACAACAAAGAAAAGAAAAAAGCAATGAACAATAACAAGAATATTAAAAGCACTATAATGGGTTAAACAACGGGAATATCAATACATGGATAAAATATAATATTTCAGTTTTTCTATATATGTTGAATAAGTGGAGCTTTAGATGTATGGTTCAAATTTCTTTTTCCTCTATAAGATCCCTCCTCTATGGAACAATGACACTAGTTTTAGGGAAGTTTATTTAATTAACTGGGAGACTCTATGCATTCCAAAAGATTATAGGCTGGCTTGGAGTTAAAAATGTTAGAATTCAAAAGAATGCACTTTTGGCCAAATGGTGGTGGAGATTATTCAATACCAAAGGAGAATTATGAACTAGAGTAATCTACTCTAAATATCAAAAGACTAGTTTGTGCCTTTGGTTAGGAGGATGGTAGGCTTTGGATCTCCAATTATAAAAAATGGAAGTAGTTTTTCATTCATTCTCCTCCCATCCATCTTTCTACATTGGAAATGGAGCAAAAACTTTCTTTTAGTTGTATGATTGGTTTGGTAACCCATTGCCCTCCTCCTTTCCCAATTTTTTTGCCCTGGAAGTTAAACCTATAGCGTTGATTGCATATTACTTTGAGGGATCAAGAAAATCACAGGGTAATTACTCCGCTTCTTCATGAAGGCAACTCCCTCAAAATTGTGGACAAATTCTCTCTGTTCTACACATTGATTAGATCTCACTATTTCACAATTGAAGATTATAATGATGATCTGATTTGGATCCCTGAAAATGATGAAGATTAATCTATATTCTTATATGTCAGTACAATCAGGTCCCGCACTGGTCCAAAATTCCCAAATGTATGGAACTCCCAAGCCTCCTCCCCAAGTGCCATTTCCTTTCTTTGGTGTGTCCAAGCTAAAATACTCACTAGAGACCAACTTATCGCTAGGTAAATTTTTGAGGTTAGAGACTCTGTACATTGCAGTTTCTCACTTGAGACTCCATCTCATCTATTTATTCATTGCTCTAGAGCGATTCAAATTTGGAGTTTTTCCTTGATACTATTTAATATTACTGTCATGATTCATGAAGAATGTTCTAACAATCACATATAAATATACAAGATGAAAACCTATTGCAAATTTAAAGGTATTCATCTAGTACACTTAAGAACTGGATGAAACAATAAGAAATCCACTACACTAAGTCATGATTGATTGTTAGATCAATGATATTCGCTGACTTTCACAAGGATTTAAGAATTACTTTAACAAAAATGACAACAGACAAGAAATTCCAATCCTCCAAAAGCATGTTACAAGATGAGGTTGCGTATTTCAATTAGGAAAACCAACTAAACTTAATAAATATAATCCCCCCAAGAGGTGTTACCATCAAGGTTTTAAATTTCGATCGAAATCAGAAATTTCGGACCGAAATTTAGGGTTTCGGTGGAGAACGAAATCGAAATTGGGTAAAATCGAAACGTTACAAAAATTTCGGTCAAATTTTGTTTTCCCCGAAATTTCGGGCCGAAATTAAGGGATTAGACCAAAAAATCTGTTTTTATTCATTATTTAATATTATCCCGAAATTTCGGTAATTTCGCCAAAATTTTAGACGGGATAAAATATTACGTTATATGATTTCGATAGATTTCGTCCGAAATTTCGGTTTCGGTGAGGACCGAACCGCATTCTGAAACCGAGATTTAAAACCTTGGTTACCATATTGCTTGTATAGAAAGTCGATTCTCAACCCGTCATGATGATCAATTAATGCTGTCATAAATGTCAGTAACCAACTCATTGAGATTCTTTACTTACACTACAATTTCTACTAGATTTCATACCCAAAATAAATTCTAGAAAAAATTATTTATGGGCTCAATTGTATTGGATGGGTGTAGGAGGGAGAGGAGGGGTGGGAGGACGAGATTTGAGCAGCCAGGGTAGAGTGATAGAACACCGTTCTATCAGAAAAGAAAATAGGGAAGCAGAAGATAGAGAAAAGGGAAAGAATGAGTTAATTCGAGGAAACTCAGGCCTCCAATGAGTTAATTCGAGGAAACTCGACCTCCAAGATGCAAACTGCACTTAATTTGATTATTCCTTGCTCAAAAGCCATACGGCATCTACATTATATAGAAATCAGGGAAAGCAAAATATGGAAATAGAAATCAATAGAATAGGAAAAAGGAAATAAGGAAACCTAATATAAGATAGCAATGACATAAATAAGGAAATCATCTAAATAAGAAAATATATTCCTAGCATTCCCTCGCCCTTAATTTCAACCTTGTCCTCAAGGTTGATCATCCTCCTCATCGTCGTCGGAATAGCTAGCTAGCTCGATCATCAACAACCGTTTTTGTCCGCAACGATGACCCTTATGCCATTTCTCATCACAGTGCCAACATAGCCCCTTAGTCGTTAGGTCCTTCCTCTTCCGTCAATCGCGTCACATGCACATGTTACGACCCGTGGATTCTATGGGACCTTCTCGAAGAAGATCAGGGGGTCAGCCAGTAAAGCCATCATACGAACGTCGACTATCTTCATTTAGTCTTTCCTCCTGCAATCGCGCATAAGAGATAGCCGCTGTCATTGTGCGAAGACGATACATCTTGACTTCCCGCCGAATTTCCGGGTGAAGTCCTTCAATAAATGTTCCCACTAACTGAGGTTCCAACCAATCTTGTGCACAATTGGCGAGTCGTTAGAAACGGCTTTGATACTCTAAGACTGTCGTACTTTGTCGTATCTTTGCTAACTCGCGGTGAACGTTCTCATACTGGGAGAGGCCGAAACGTACTAACAACCCATCTACAAACTCTCTCCAGTTTGGTGATCCGTGATAGATCCCCTCAAACCTTGAACCATTGGATGGCATCACCTTCTAAATTAATGGAGGCGATGGTAACCCGTTGGTCGATGGGAGTTTGATAGAATCGGAAAAAACGTTCCGCTCGTGTCACCCATCCCTCTGGATCACTACCATCCCATCGTGGGAAGTCTATCTTCATACGGGGACAGTATTGCTCTCGTTCAACACCGAAGCCGCCTTTCTGACGAACAAGATCTTCGCCCCGTCGATTCGGTGTGTTGACAGATCTAAGCCCTGCCCCCAATTGTCACGAGTAACGGTTGGCTCAGGTGACAGACGAGTTTGGAGAAGAAGATCCGTGATCTTTTGTAACTGTGTCTCAATGTTGTTGAATCTTGCCTGATAAACCGCATCGAGTTCTTTTCTGATTTCAGCTTTCAACTTCGCTTCCAAGGCTTGTTCTTCTGATGACGAACCATTCTTGTTCCCGACAGCCATGGAATAAGCCTTCAAATCTCTGATACCGAGCTCGTTCTTTTGAAGGCCCGTTAGAGGCATCCACCAGGAAGTGCTCTGATACCAACTTGATAGAACACCGTTCTATCAGAAAAAGAAATAGGGAAGAAGGTAGAAAAAAGGGAAAGAATGAGTTAATTCGAGGAAACTCAGGCCTCCAATGAGTTAATTCGAGGAAACTCAGGCCTCCAATGAGTTAATTCGAGGAAACTCGACCTCCAAGATGCAAACTGCACTTAATTTGATTCTTCCTTGCTCAAAAGCCATACGGCATCTACATTATATAGAAATTAGGGAAAGCAAAATATGGAAATAGAAATCAACAGAATAGGAAAAAGGAAATAAGGAAACCTAATATAAGATGCAATAACATAAATAAGGAAATATATTCCTAACATAGAGATAACATAAAAACCACTACAACTAGTAAAAAAAATAACTATTGAAAATTGGTTTTTTGTTTTCCAGGTTTTTAGGAGCTTTTCATGCCTCTTTCACTCTCACCCTCTCAAGTTGCCCACCCCCCCCCCCCCCCCCCCCCCCCAAATCTCCCTGCCATCTCTCACAACTGGTCCCACATATATTCCATCGAATATTTTTTCTTGGTGGCCAAACATGGCCTAATTAATTTGTAAGGCCACAATCCTAACAATAACAATACTATTTTGTCCATCTTGTGATCATTGACTATGCATGGTGTCTTGGTTTTTCATAGTATATTATCTGGTTTAAGCTACATCAAGCACCGTTGATACCATATGAGTTCAAATCTGCAATCACATCTAATATTTGATCTTCTAGAGAATTTTTTTCTTAATTTGCTCTGAAATCCTCCTTAACTTTCTTGCTTTTGTCTGTATGATGTAGGTTATGTTGACATACTTGGTCTATGAAAAGCAACAAAAGCTACGGACCTTTATGACAATGCATGGGCTAAAGAATGGTCCTTATTGGATAATTTCTTATGCATATTTTCTTCTCATATCATCTATCTACATGTTATGTTTAGTGATATTTGGCTCAGTTATAGGTAATTAATATCAGAAGTAGATCGAAATAAGAACTCCTTATAGTTACTCTATTTTCTAAGCCAAATGGATCCTTTCTACAGGGCTGAGAACCTTCACATTGAATGACTACAGCATACAGTTTGTGTTCTATTTCGTTTACATAAACTTGCAAATTGCACTAGCCTTTCTCGTGGCAGTGTTCTTTTCAGATGTTAAGACTGCCACAGGTTTGAACGGATCAGAGAACTTTTACCCAACTCTTCCATATCAAATCCATCATGCCTTTTTGTCTTGATTGAAATTTCCCTTGGCAGTAATGGGTTACTTGTACGTGGTTGGGTCGGGGCTTCTGGGATCCACCCTTTTCCAGCACTTTGTTGAGGATACATCCTTTCCAAGTAACTCCCAAGTGCAATTGATTTTTCAAACTTTTGAACCATGTTTGGCAACCATGATTTTTTTTTTCAGGGAATATTAGTCCACCAAGTGGTGAGAGAAGGGTAGAAAGAGTGAGAGAGGGAGAGGATTTGAAAGGGCGGGATTGAGGAGATTGTGCTAAGTGGCTGAAAAAAAGGAAACTCTTATCTGTTTTTCAGACTTCACACCCTCTCTTCACTCATGCCCTCTCAATTCTCTCCCTCTCCCACCTTCCATGTCCCTCTCCCACCACCGGATAAACTAATATTCCATGGAAAAAAAATTCATGGCTGCCAAACATGTTGTGTTACATACTATTCTGTTATGAAAATTGTTTTGTTTTCTAACTGATTTTCAGGTAGTTGGGTCCTAATCATGGAGATTTTTCCTGCTTTTTCTCTATATCGAGGGCTATATGAGTTCGCACAGTATTCATTTTCAGGACAGTTTTTGGAAACTTCTGGAATGAGTTGGAAGGATATAATCGGAGACATGTATGGAATGAGAGCTGTTCTGATTATCATGGTAGCAGAATGGTTGGTACTGCTGCCAGTTTCATATTACTTGGATGAAGTTTTCTCATTAAGTAGTGGGATCGGAAAGTGTCCATTTAAGAGGTCTTCCTGTTCTTTAAAGAGCGATATAGAAAGACAAGGATATGATGTTCTTGTCAATGTGGAAAAACCTGATGTTTCTCAGGAGGTATGCTTGGATTCTTGTGACATTTTCATTATAATAGTATTGATCTTCAGCAAATATCAAAGTCATGTACATCCGTAGGGAATAGTCTCGCCCTAAAAATTAGGGTGGGGATACCCTATGTCATCAAAATATATATATATATATATATATATATATATATATATATATATATAGAGAGAGAGAGAGAGAGAGCGGTTTCTACACACATGCCCTCCACTGTATTTTAAGCTAGTGTGTAGATAACTTATCTACACATGTGTGTAGAAACCGTTATATATATATGAGAGAGCGGTTTCTACACACATGTGTAGATAAGTTATCTACACACTAGCTTAAAATACAGTGGAGGCCCACATTGTTTGGGTGATCCAAACCATTCATTTGATTGGCCCTCACATAGATAGGGTGTCCACAAAAAACAGCTCCATTAGATCATCCTAACCCTTTGAACAGTGGAGGCAAAAAATGGATAGATTTGTGAAGGTTTATACACGTCCATTTTACCTCCACAAATCGTAGGGTTGGGATGATCCTATGGAGCTGATTTTTTAATGGACACCCTATCTATGTGAGGGCCAATCAAATGAATGGTTTGGATCACCCAAACAATATGGCCTCCACTGTATTTTAAGCTAGTGTGTAGATAACTTATTTACACATGTGTGTAAAAACCGTTATAAATAAATAAATAAATAAATATATATATATATATATATATATAGGAAAAGGAGTGTGCGGTCGAGCACACCTAAGCTTAGGTGCGGTCAAGGGCCCAAACACATGGGTCCCACATTTTTTGTGCTGATCAAAACCATGCATTTGCAAGGCCCCATCATAGATAGGGTGTTTACAAAAATTCAGGTCCATTGGATCATCCTAACCCCTCCAAAAGTGGAGGGCAAAAATGGACAGATTTGTGGCAAACGGTGTCTATCCATTTTGACATCCACAAATGGATGGGTTAGGATGATCCTATGGAGCTGGTTTTTTGTACATACCCCATCTATGTAAGGGCCTTTCAAATGAATGCTTTGGATCATCCTATCAAAGTGGGCCCACATGAGTTTGGGGCCCTCGACCGCACCTAAGCTTGGTGCAGTCAACCGCACAATCTTATTCCTCATATATATATATATATAGAGGAAACTGTTGGTGAGCTTAAGCTCACCAAACTTATGGTGAGCTATCACATGGGGGCCCACTTTGTTAGGATGATCCAAACCATTCATTTGAAAGTCCCTTACATAGATGGGGGGTGTACCAAAAATCAGCCCATAGGATCATCCTAACCCCTCCATTTGTGGAGGACAAAAATGGACAGACACAAATCTGCCCCATTTTTGTCCTCCACAAATGGAGGGGTTAGGATGATCCTATGGAGCTGATTTTTGGTACACCCCCTATCTATGATAAGGCCTTGCAAATGAATGGTTTGGATCACTCCCCAAAATGTGGGACCCATGTGATTGGGCAAGCTAGCTCACCAACAGTTTCCTCATATATATATATATATATATATATATATATATATATATATATATATATATATATATATATATATCAAGGTCATGTAGCTTCTTAAAACATAGAGAAAAACTTGTGGCTTACCTTTTCAGCATGGAGGAACTGCATTCCTTTACTACCGTGCCCATGTAGCAGCATGGAAGTTTGGAAGAAAATCATAATCTACCAGCTTATGAGTTAAGATAAACATCTGACAGATGAAAAAGAACAACTTATTTCAAGTTCCATGTATGAAAATATCAAGTAACTTCAATGGCATCCAATCAGAAATCATTTAAGAAACACATGACCTTTCATCTATCTATGTTACAGAATGTTTCAGTTGGACGCTCTTACCTTTATCACCTACATCTCATTATCAGTATGGGTTTCACATTTTTTTTATATTCCCATGTGCATACGATTATTTTTTGGGATATGTAACCTGTACACTTGTTTATTTTTTACACAAACACTTGGAGAAGTTTCTTGGGGCTCCCTTTCTTCAGGCCTTCTTTTTGTACCAAAACAAAAGTGAGAGAGAGAGAGAGAGAGAGAGAGAGAGAGAGAGAGAGAGAGCGCAACAGTCATATTTTCTGCTTATCAGCAAGTGCCTTGTAAAAACCATCGCTGATAGATAACAATCTTTTGTCGCCCATCTTCATTCCTTAAAATGGAGAGAAACACACTTTGGCACCATCACTTTCCCTAACTTTATAGGTAATGGAACCAAATCAATTGATCGACTTTGGCTGAATTCTCAACACAATCTCAAGTGGACTACAACCATCCTATTGTACAATTAACCAAATTGTTGCAGGCAAACTCAGCAATAGATAGAATCAAGGTTTTAAATTTCGGTTTCGCTCATCACGGAAAGGGAAACATTTCGGTTTCAGCGGATACTTCGGTGGAAATGTTGTAAAATCACGGAAACGCATGGAAACATATGCAAATGGTGAACATTTTTAACCTTTAAAAAAAACATATGCAAATGATGAAATTTTGAGATGAAACTTTGGGAAATGCTAGAAAAAGCACAGATACATTCTTAGAAACCATCACATAAGCAACAAAACCATCCATTATGGCTTAATCATATCGAACCCCTAGTGGCATGCATTGTCACGCATGTCTAGAATAGTAAATTCGATAAAGAAGTTCAATGCAAAAAAGTATAAGAAAGTACAATGATAATTCTTGCCTCTAAGGACCCCAACTCTATGTCATTACCACAGTTACGAGATATTATTGGTCCCATGCTTATCTGACATCCCATGCATAAGATACAGTTCCTTTGTTGTGCTGTTAAATGATGTTGCCTACCAAATATCATTATCTGAATTAATGAAATGAAAATAATAATATCTTGCTTTTTTTTTGTCGTTCCGACCATTTTGGTCGAATTTCGAGAATTTCGGGAAACTAATGACGTAAAAGGAAATCATGAATTTCAGAAACACCTTGTAAATTTTGTTTCATGAGATCTATGTAGTCAATAGGCAATTTTGACATCTCAATGCAGCTGCTGGCTTGTTCTCCACTCGTGCCCTATGCTTCAATAGAAATGTTCCTAGAGAAGAGAAAGCTGCTCCATTTTGCACGACAAGTTCCCAATTTCTTTTGTGACTTAAGATACCTTAATTCCTTGGTCTGAATAAAGAAAAACTCCTAACTGACCAACCAGTGTCGAAGAACATAAACGCTGCATAAAATTCCAGGTCATAAGTAGAGTATTGCTACTTGGCTTCGTTTTGTTTCTCATTGTAGGACACTGGATGTCCATCATGACTTAAAACACCTCCAATCATCCCCCCCCCAATCATGTGAAGCATCAAATGCAACTTCAAACAACTTGTTGAAATATGGCAATTGTTGTACAAGTGTTTCTGTCATCCGCTTCTTAATTTCTTCAAATGATTTAATAGCTGATTTGATTCATGCAAATTATATTTTCTTCATACAAGCCGTAATAGTAACCATAATAATAAAGTTCCAGATAAACCTTCTATATGCTAATCCATGGAAATTCTAATCTGGACCTTATGGATGGTAATAGAAAGTGGCCAATCTAGTATGGCTTTAACTTTTTCTGGATTGGCTCAATGCTATGTGAAGTAACCACAAACTCAAGCTAGAACTCATGAATGAACACTTGTTCAGGTTGATGTACAGTTTCTAATGTCTTAAGACTCATCACTGGACGAATATGATCAAGGTGTTCTTATCTTCGCCATATATAAGACTATCATCGAAATAAACAATGAATGGATGAATGAAAGGAGAAAGTACCTATGTCATCACATGCATGAATGTTCTTAGAGAATTGGTAAGGTCAAATGACATAACCAACCACTCACAAATCAATCTTAGGTCGAATGACAACCAACCACTCACAAGTCTTGAAAGTTGTCTTCCACTCATCACCAGGTCATATTCTAATTAGATGGTACCCACTCCACAAATCAATCTTAGAGAAGATAAGAGACTCTGAAAGCATGTAAACGCACACATCATCCATGATCCCTCCTCCGGCATGAGCAACGCTAGCATTGCGCATGGATTAAGACCCTTATAGATGAAACCAATATCAAACAAGTCTTTCACTTGCCTCTTTAAATACGCATATTCAACTGGATTCATCTTATAGGCAAGTAAGTTAGGCAATACGAATCATGGCACAAGAGAAATTATATGTTGTATATCAAACACACATAATGGTAGATCATCAGGCACTAAATCTGAAAATTCTAAAAGAACATTTTAGCATCTCACGAGGAAGAGTTAGTTTCTCTTCAATGATCGTATATCTACCTCTCGTTGCACTAGTGCAAGAACCTCACCCTGTTCCATGCATTCATCTTCAAGTTGCTTCACGATAAGCATATTGCAAAGCTTCTTGGATTCAACCTTCTTCTAACTCTCACGCTTCTTGACCTTTTCAACTCCCACATGCAAGGAATTAAGAGTGATCTTTGACCTATTGAACGTGAAATCATAAGTATTACTCTTACCTCGAAGAGTAGCATCTCAGTTATATAACACCAGTCTGCCCAAAAGAACATGTGTGATTCTCATCAGAATGACATCACACCAAATTGAATCCATATAGGAGCAGGTCTAAATAGGAATCAAGCTTCGCATTTCCACGGTCATAACAACATCATTAATCAATGGCGTTGTAAGGTCATTGATGCTTCTCCGTTGATAGTTGTAACCTCTCAACAAAGGCCACGGATACAATATTAGAACTACTCACGTTATGAACTATCATCTAGACACTTTCTCCCTACCCTTGACCTGTGCTTGGAAAATGCTAGGGTGCAACCAATCTTCCCCATATTCAGTAACAGGAAAAACGAGTAAGAGGAAGAATATGCTTCCTCTTCGTGCTCATTAGCATCATCCTACAGATCAATTGCCTCAGCATCAGAATTTTCATCTTCTTCAATGAAGACATTCAACTTACTGTTAGACTTGCATCACCATTCCTTACATCTTTAACATTGAAAATTACTAGGGTTGTTGCTACCTTTCTTGGATGCCTAGCACATTAGTGCCTTACCCTTATTACCGGTTGCCAGTGTGGGGCCCAATAAGAAAGTCAAATATAAACCTCAGGATTCAAGCCCCAAGTCCCGACAGAATGGGCCTGTCAAAAAAATATGATTGTTGGAAATTGAGTTCCAGTAGAGTAAAGATATGAGAACTGAAGATAAAGGTTAGGAACCAAAAAGATTATAGGAACTGGCTTTAGGAACAATTAAAGTTACATTTTTATGAAGAAATATTGAGCACGAGAAGAAGTTGAATTTAAAAGTTACTGGTATAATGGATGATAGAATTTAGATTTCAGAAACCAAAAAAGAATAACAGGAACTAGATGTAAAAGTATTTGGTTGGACATAATTTGATAGATAGACGAAAATAATTAAGAAAAGTGAAGAATTAGGATTAGGCTTGAAGAGAATAAAGAGAAAAAGATTTGTGAACTAGGTTGCAGACTGAAAATAGTAAGAGTACATTCAGACTTAGACTTATGAAAGTCAAAGTTTTCTAATCGAATCTAACAACACTTCTAACTCTTTTCATACAAAATTAGGAACTTGTTTTTTTCTTAATGGCAACTAACAACTTACTCTAATTGCTAAAAATCCCCCTCAAATTGCCAATTACGATAAAAGAAACCCCAAGGCACCCTCATTGGGCGACAAAAGAAAAGACCCTCTTTTCTATGGTATTTAAATGCATATCACTACATACTTGTATTATGGTAGGAAGTGTGAGAACTCTTCTACAGTGATCTCTCTACAAGAAGGCTCTTTCAGCGACTTCACTTAAATCTTATTCCATGCTATCAAAGCACACTAACCCCTGGTTCTACGTGTTTTGCAAGATGCACTCGCCCCCACAAATAAAGTTATTTTCTGCAAAGATTTCATGAGTTCAGAAAGTATCTCCTTTTTCTATAACAAAACGCTTATTCTACATTCCATTGATTGCAGAGGGAAGTGGTAGAAAAGTTACTACGGCAACCTAGTAAGAGCCATGCCATCATTTGTGATAACCTCAAAAAGGTATACCCAAGGCGGGATGGAAACCCTGAGAAATATGCAGTAAGAGGTTTATCTCTTGCCGTGCCTCGAGGAGAATGCTTTGGTATTCTTGGTCCAAATGGTGCAGGGAAAACCACTTTTATCAATATGGTTAGTAGAGAGCACTCTCATTTGACTATTCCCTGTGCAAGTTTTTGTCAAGATAAAGGTTGAGGCCATTATAGTTGTCTGGTTTAAATTAATATAACAGGAAAAAAGCTAATGATCCAACTTGGATATTTATGCTAAGATTTGGCAACAAAATTGGAAAATTTTGTGTCATCCATAAAATCATTGCAGAAAGTTATGGCACTGTAATGCATCTTTATGAACTTGCATAGTCATAGAAATCTCTGACTTTTTCAAAATATCGCAACTTTATTATGACATTTTGATAAAACTATAAAAAACTGAACTAATCCTGAGATTTTAAAAAGTTGTGAAAAAAATAACACAATAAATTTTATATATTTATATATTTTTAATAATTTGTTTCTTTCTAGGTTTTTCCCTATATAAACCCAAAAAGAACAAAAACAATTAAATTCTCCCGATATACACTTCCCAAGAAATTCCCGAGGCAAATATTTGTGACTGAGAACTTGATATGTTTGCAGATGACTGGGCTTACAACTCCCACTTCGGGGACTGCATTTGTTCAAGGATTGGACATAACGACTGATATGGATAAAGTGTACTCCAGCATGGGTGTATGTCCACAGCATGAGTAAGCACCAGTTCTAATTTTTGTGATAAATACACTATCAATGATATTATATCCAGACTAAGTGTGTATTGCTTGACTAATTCAGCAAGTTTATGTGTGCTTTTAATGCCTACACTTCAAGACAGCTTGATTTGGGAAATGCTTACCGGTAGAGAGCATCTGCTGTTTTATGGTAGACTAAAGAATCTCAAAGGGGTTCCTTTGACGCAAGTAAGATCATCTCTCTGTCCCTCATGCTTTTCACTCCCACAACTAGGACCCTTTTAGTTTTTTTTTCATGAATAGTACCAAGACCCTTTTGTCTGTAAAGGATTGTGAGCACATGATCAAATTCAGGAAGATGAAATAAAGAGCCAAAAATAATTACAGCACCATCACACATACATTAAACTGTTGGACACCTTATGCTTGTGTTTACCACAGTCAAAACACTAGTGAACATTGAATACGCATATGGTTTGATAATGTTAAAGTATAAAAGATAAATAGCGCATTTCTCCAACATCTTAAGCTTTTGGAGAAGTTGGTAAGTTAACATGGTATCAGAGCCAAAGGTCTCGAGTTCAAACCTCCCGGATAGCAAAAAATCCACATGCGATGGTCGGCCCAAAGTGGGACCACATGTGCCACGTGTTCGCCAAGTGGGCCACACGTGCGGGGGAGTGTTAAAGTATAAAAGATAAATAACGCCTTTCTCCAACAGCTTAAGCTTTTGGAGAAGTTGGTAAGTTAACAGATAATAACCGGAAATATAATTCAGTACTGAAGATATAATTTTTTTTCCTTTCCTTCTTATTTTTCTTTCTCAGCTTAGCTGGTTCTGTACTTGACCACCTTGGCCATTGGGATTTGTCCTTCTCATCAATAAAACTTCACCATTCAAAAGAAAATATGAATTTTTTCCTAGATGAAGTTATCAATTACCTTTATTGGTTACCCTGTGGAAAACCAAACTATAAACAACTTGACTAAAATATGCTTGGCATAAAATGATGGTGAAGGAGGAATATCTAGATACTAGCCTATATATTGCTAGAAATTGATGGAGAAGGAAAAACAATTAAGAGTTATGTAGCAGATTACTGTAGATTTGTGGGGTGAAACATATAGTCCTATACCCTGCTTCTACACTAGATTTGAAAGCATAGTTTGCTTCTTGGTCCATGAAAATGAAATAGCAGAATTGCCTTAGCAGGCAGAATCAAAAGCAAAATGCACCTCGTCTAAGGCCCGATCCAAGCAATACCGGATCAGCTAGTGAGTTTAAAAGACAAGAGAAACTATTAAAAGACAATAGCAAAAAGTAAGTTTCAATATATTAAATAATACAATCCCATGGAAAATATGACTTTTGGGAAAATCTTTCACAAAGTGGTGAGCTAATAATATAAAAAATAAGTGACATCAAAAGCTTGTAATATGATACCGTTTGATTTTTACTAATAAAACTGTTATCTTTCCATAAAAAGCTTGTTAGCGTGTAATCTGATACCGTTTGATTTTTACTAATAAACTTGACATAAAAAGCCTTAGCCTTTTCTTTTGTTCTTCCAGGCAGTGGAAGAATCATTGAAGAGTGTAAACCTGCTTGATAGAGGCGTTGCTGATAAATTATCTGGCACATACAGTGGTGGCATGAAGAGGAGGCTTAGTGTTGCTATTTCACTCATTGGCAACCCTCGAGTAAGTCAAAACAGGAAAAAAATCAACAAAGATTTAGTTGATTTTATTTTTATTTTTATTTTCCATTCTTTTTGTGTGTGTGATAGGCAAGTATGAATCTTGAACCCCTGAAATTTGAAATTCACGCCCTTGTATGACTTTGCTTCATTATAGGTTGTCTATATGGATGAACCTAGTAGCGGACTAGATCCAGCTTCCAAACACAACATGTGGAATTTCCTAAAGCATGTAAAGCAAGACAAGGGAATTCTTCTCACAAGTACGGTGTTTTTTTTTTTTTTTTGAATGATAAGTAAGGTGCTTTTTGTTCTCTCTTTGCTTTCTGTTTTGATCAATAATAATTCCATTTTTTCCATAATTCAGAGGGTCAGTTCAAATAAAAAAGCAGAAAATGCTTCCATCTTTTGTTAGCAACTTCTAGGTTTATATCTTAGATGTATCAGGTAACAAACATGTATTTGGAACTTCTATGAAGCATATAAAAAGGAAAAATTCGGGAAACTATGCTGAATATAATTCTTCTAAAGATATCACAGCAATCCTTGATTTCTCAGTTCCATTTTTAAATTCTCAAGTTCATGGAAGAGTTAGTCCTTTTCTCTCTTTGTGTTTCTCTTTTCTTCCTATTTTGGGTCTTCGTCAAATTAGTTATAAATTTTAAGATTATAGGAGAATATTTCATACTAATACAGTTCTTGACTGTAACAATGAGAAATTTTCTATATCTTGATCAAATAGCTTGAATAAATTATTACAGCACATTCAATGGAAGAAGCGGAGATTCTATGTGACCGGATTGGAATATTTGTAGACGGGCACCTACAGTGCCTTGGAAACCCAAAAGAGGTAAACCTACTCATTCTTCTCATCTTGAAACACTACCACTATCCAGTGATTGATCATTATCTCAAATTTCTACAATCAAGGACTTGTAACAATAAGGTCAAAAGACAATAACTAACGAAGGCACAAGGCATGGACTGACAAATGAAATTAGAAAATAAGCATCAAAAAACAGTTTTGGGAAGTGTTATCTAGATTCTTTTTTTTTCGTGTTTCCAACATGCTGACACCGAACACTCTTTTAAAGTGACACTGGCACATATAACTAAAGAGTCTTAACGTTAAAAAAAAATTACAACTAAAGAGTCTCTACAGTGCCATCAAAAAGCTTTCCGTGTCAAACATTTCAACAAAGTGTCATTATACTCTATAAGTCTTTAGCTTCTCTTTCTTTTCTCTTTTTTTTTTCTGGTTGTTAGGGCCTTTTGCAAAATTAAAGATTCCTTAAGGTCAAGCCTCTTGGTGTGGACCATTCAAAAAAAAAAAAACCTCTTGGTATGGAAGGAAAAGTTCATAGGTTGGTCGCTCTCATGCTCTGGTGTTGACTTAAACTTTTGTTCCTTTTTTTCTTAAGAGGAAAGTCAATATTTACACCCCTTTGCTTAAGTAGATACTCACCCTTCTTTAATTTTAAGTATTTCCATAGGCTGGTGCAGCTTCTTGGGAATTGTAACATCCAATGGAAGGTTCCAAATAAAAAGAAAGGAAAAAGACAGCGTGATATCTACATAAAACAATGGGTTGTCAATATCAGTTTCCTTTATAATCGGTATTATATGTAATATCGTCATTCAAAAAATTATATATGTAAAATCAGTTAATAAACAGAAAGTCAGAAACTGATTACATACATTACCGGACAACTTGATATTATCTTCTCTGGTTTTTTATTTATTCAACCATTAATGTCTTTCTATGGAAGTCTCCCCACATGAGACTTTTGAAGATTGCGTGAGTGAGGACACACACTTGGCACCCATGCCAAGGGTCAAAAACATTGGTTCCAAATACGTATAACAATACCTGAGTGTGTTTCGATTTAAGTAAATGTTTAAAAAAGTTATTAATGAGGATAGCCCTTCTCATGGAAATTTGGCAGGATTAGTAAGATGAAAGTAATGGTAACTTTCTACTTACCCCAAAAAAAAAAAATTAATAGTACAATTTTTTAGAATTAATATGAAATAGAATATGAATAGTAATTTTTCCTTTGGTGAATATGCATAAATTGTGATAACAGCTAAAAGCTAGATATGGCGGGCATTATGTGTTTACAATTACAACATCTCCTAACCATGAAGAAGAGGTGGAGAACTTAGTACGACGACTATCCCCAAGTGCAAAAAAGATATACCACATATCTGGAACGCAGAAGTTCGAGTTATCAAAGGAAGAAGTTAGATATGCTGACGTTTTCCAAGCAGTTGAAAATGCAAAGACGAAGTTCACAATACATGCATGGGGTTTGGTTGATACCACCTTGGAGGATGTCTTTATTAAAGTTGCAAAAGGCATTTCATAATTGATAAATCCATTACCTGTAATTATTTAGTTACAGCTTCTATCGTACAGCTTCAAGTGAGTGCATCTTGTACCTTGTATCAAATAAGAAAACAACAGAAGTTTTCCATGCTATCACGGTCATTCTATGTGTGTATATGGCCCTTTCGATTATTTCAAATCTCCCCACCACCAAGGTTTTAAATTTCGGGCTCAAACACCACAAGAACATGAATGTTTTGGTTTTAATTGGAAATTTTGGTTGAAACATTGTAAAATCACACAAATGCATCGAAACATATGCAAATGATACCATTTCAAAAAAAAACATATGCAAATGATAAAACTTTTAAATGAAACTTTAGGAAATGCTAGAATAGGTACAAACACACACTTAGGAATCATTATATAAGCAAGACAACCATTCATAATAGTTTACAAACAGAACGCCTAGTGACATGTGTTGTTGTACATGTCTGATAATTCAGTACATACCGCATTTCACATGCCATTCATGTAAATATTGATACATAATACATATAGCACATTTCACATGCAATTCATATAAATATAATAATGCATGTTGATATAATATACCACTAATATACAACCGATTTTAGTTTCGGTATATATTTCGGTTTCAGTATGCATTTGCTCGGGATGGAAACGGAAACATTTTGGTTGTTTCGTGTCAGTTTCGATGAAATTTTAAAACCATGCCCACCACTCATTAACCTTAAGAGACTCAAAAATCACACATTTCTGTAGGTAAATGGATTCAATACCTTTGCAAATATCTTAAAATTCTTTTAACGCAGAAAGTTCCTCTTAAATAGGAGCATTGGTGTTATGAAGTTAGGATGTGCTTATTGGATCCCAACTGGTGTTATGGACTTGAGTGAGGCCAAAGCCTCAATGCATTACATTTCTTAGGTTTAGCTGAGATCAAAAGGGACTCTCCTAATGTCAATAGATGGATGAGCAAACAGAAGAAGTTCCCTTGGATATTGCTAAGAACAACAGGAGAGATCTTGGACGCGTGTCACAAGTAGCATCTTGTAATGTTAATTGTGAGGAAACTCTAATAGCAGAAAGTTTATCAAAGAGAGGAGGTGGCAAAGTGGTTCATTTTATCAGGTCTCAATTCCATCTTCCTTAATCCATGTGTTTTATAGACTCTTTTACTTTCATTTAACAAATGTTCTTGTTAACAATCAAATACAATAAGAAGTACAATAACTAAATGTTTTATGTTCTTTCTTAGTACAGTTCTAGATGTACACCCGCCAACTATAGAAGGATTAAGTACGTCTCCTGCAAGTATTTATAACCAGTCAAGCCAAAAACTTCCACAACAGTAATATTGCATGACAATGTCAGCAGGTAATATTGCATACCCTTCAAATTAGACATGGCATCTATTCACCAACCGTACTTTTTCAAAATATCCCTAGTTCTCTTCCTCAGGCGAGTGAAAACTATAACCATACAAGCAAGAACCCAAGGAGGGAAGGTACCACCAAAGAAGTTTGACTTCTTGATCCAATCTGGAGTTTCCCTCAGAAGCAATGTTATTAGAAGGACCAACACAGCTACACTGGGCAAGATCTTTGATATAGGCTTTACCAAGGAATCCTGCAATCAGCATCAGTGTTTAAAAAAGCGGATTTGACGCGGAACGCGGCCAAGAAAAATCCTTGTTGACTCGGCGCGGACGCGGCCAAGAACGCGGTTAACACGGTTGACAAGGTCATAACTCGGGAGAGTCAAAGGAGTTTATTGACTCTGTAAGGCAAAACGCGGAACGCGGATGTGGTGAAAAGCGGAATGCGGCCGAGGTAAAAAGGAGTCGACTCGGGGGAGTTCCTTGCCGAGTCAAGGAGTTTTTAAACACTGATCAGCATAATGAGAGAGGGAGAGAGATCAATTAACATAATACTTTCTTCAGATAGGGACACTTCAAAAAAAAAAAACAATGAACCTCTGACCAGTACAGAATATTTCCAATATAATTGCAAATTAGAACTGAATAAAACAAAATAGAAAGAACCTGACATTTCTGTAATGGATAAACGAATATGGAATTCAAAATCTGGCAGTCGATGAAAATAGGAAGCCTAATTCTAGACTCAGCGGTGATCATCTTTGGACGCTGAAAGAAAGTGATTCAGGTCTCTCATGCTTGAAGTATTCACTCATTATGAGCATTACAGGGTGTGTGACCCCACTTAATGTGCTTATCATGAAATTTATCGATTGTTTCTATTTTAAGGATGAGATTGGTCTCTCACATACCTTGGTACAACTGGGTCTCAATAAAGGATCAGCAAAAATATACCTTTAGTTCTACGGTATGGAAAAGATAGCTAATCTCAGTAACAAATACCATAAATGTTTATAAAGTTTTCATTTATCTGACCAGCTCATTAGACAAGATTGATTGAAGTTTGAGTCAGTTTATTTGTCAGAAAGGCATGTGACTAGTAAGACAAAACTCATTTCATTCATCTAAGGAAAATAAAAAGGAAACAAAGGAGGGAAAACATCTTAAACCTAATTAAAGTAATACTTATTATAAGGAACAACAGGGAGGGTCATTCAGTGACCCCCCATATCCTCCCCTCTCCCCCCTCTCTGTTTCTGATATATCAGCATTGTAGCCATGCTGAAAGCAGGTACATTCATAACCAGTGGAAGGGCATTTTCCTCGCTTAACTGTATTGAAGATAGAAGCATACTACAGTTGGGGCCTTAGTTGTGAATTTCGTTTCATTTGCCATTTCGCTTTGGCGATCGGAAAAAAATGTTTCGGTATTTGGGTCATTTCGTTCAAAACTTTTTGTTCCCGCTACAACGACTGCAATTTTTTTTAAGAGCTAAAAATATGAAAAAAAATCCAAAATTTCAGAAATTGTTAAAAAAAAAAAAAAACACAACTAAATGAACCAAATAGTAAAAGATCCAATACTTAAAGGAAAATCACTATCAGTTGAACTGCCTATGTTGACCCGTGTTGACTAGTGCACGAAAAGATGAAAAAATTTTAGAGACCAAATTATGAGATATTTTTTTACCGGACTTTTGAGATTTAATAATGTTTGGACATGATAGAATTTAAGAAATTTTAAAATTGGAAAAATACCACATTGAGATGAAAAACAAAATTTTGGACGAATTTCGGACAAAATTGGGCATTTCGCCCATTTCATACAAAATTCCAAATTTCGCCCATTTCGTACAAAATTCCGAATTTCGGGTGAACGAAATGGACCGAAATCCAAAAGGAAATATAATATATGGCCATTCCGTTCCGGAACGAAAGTTTTCGTCCATTCCAGACAAGACGAAACGAAAATGAAAACTTTGGTTGGGGCTCTAATAATTAATGTTCCACAAATTTAAAATCTCTTATATTTTATTGCTTAAATCAGAACCAGCATTGTTACTGTGCTGGTAATTTATACTCTTATTTCCAATAATGAATACAAAAATCCAATGACATTAGAGACCGCCTTCTTAGGAAACATTGTTTAAAGTGCATACAGGTCAACATTAATGTTGGTCAATATGCATAATATATGTAAGTACGTACTATAGGTAGGTACATAGAAAACATTTTTCAATGGAATTCATTGTGGTGGTTGCAGCAGCCATTGACTCTGACGTGGCAGTTGCAGCAGCACCAATCAGGGGCAAAGCCATGAATTTACACTTGGGGGAGACATCTGTGAGGCCAGCCATGCTGTACAGCTCAGAATGTTGGGCCACCAAGAAGCAGCATGTGCATAAGATTAGTGTAGCGGAGATGCGAATGCTTAGATGGAAGTGCGGCCACACAAGGTTAGATAGAATTAAAAATGAAGACATTCTTAAAAACGTGGGGGTGCCACCAATTGAGGAGAAGATGAGAGAGCAACGCTTAAGATGGTTTGGACATATCCAACGTAGGCCTTTGGATGCTCTGGTGAGAAGAGGCGACTTGTGCCAAATTGATAGAGTAAAAAGAGGCAGGGGCAGACCAAAAACAACTTGGCTAGAAACAGTGAGGAAAGACTGGATAGCTAGGAACATAACAGAGAACATGGCCTTGGATAGGAGAGAATGGAAGAAAATGATCCACGTAGAAGAACCCAACTAGAGCCGGGATTAGAGCCGGGTAGATTCCTTTCACCTTCCTCATTAAATTTTTCTAAAGGATTCATTTTCAGCCGACCCCAACTAGTTTGGGACAAAGGCTTTGTTGAATTGAGTTGAGTTGAGTTTTTTGCCACTCAGATAGGTATAAAAGCTGCTGCACACACGAAACATGAGCAGGGAAAGTACAAAGAGTTGGACTGAGGAAGTGCCACATAGTTGGGGGTAGGGTGGATGGACAATCAAACAACCTGTCTATGATAATGCTAACAATGTGTGTATAAAATAATAAGCATTTGTCTGCACTCTGCAGCAACATTGAATTTTCCTAAATTTTCAAGTTATCGTCCCAATTCCAAGCTCAATGACTCTTACCAATAAATTTACATCGAAAGGTAGCATTATGTTTTCATCTAATAATAATATTTCAAAATAATCAAATTAAACAATCAGACCATATGTTGAATTATTTCCAAATAAAGATGAACACCAAGATCAAAGAAATAAACAAATGAAGATAAAATCAATACCTTGGGCTTTCCATCAATGAAAATCACGGATCCATCAGCGTAAGGGCGCAATGACTTTCCATTTCTAGGGTTAAAACGGATGGGAACGCCTCTACCCGAGGCAGGATTGAATGCGAAGAGAGATTTGAGATTGTACTTGTCGAGAATCTCCATAATTTCCAACTGATCTCGATCCCATCCTCCTAAACTCGATTTGAAGACCTCAATTGGGCCTTTTCCACGCCGGAAGAGGTGGATCTCCACCTCTGGAACTTGCGTCTTCACGGATCTAGGGTTAGGGTTAGGGTTAGGGTTTGGTCGAGGAGATTGGTCACTGCTCGTCTCCTCAATCTTCTTTCTCGCTCTCTTTCTCCATTTCAACGGAATCTCGCGAGAAAAACATTTCTGGAAAACTATTTCTTGGGAAAAAATAATTCTTTTCACTTGGGCTCTGTTCACTTGTTTTCCCGGGAAAGGAAAATAAAATGTTTCCCGGTAATCTGACTTGGCATTAGGAAAAGAAATCCAGGGAATATGTGCAGGAAAAGGTTTCCTTGGACTGTTTCTAGACTATTCACTTGCGCAGGAAAAGGTTTCTAGGGAAACTGCTTGCCCTTCTTTTTGCACTAATTTTTCAGGGGAACGAAATCCATGTATTTTTTGTAGGAAATGAAATCCCTAAAGGGGGGATGGGCTTTTCCATGTTATTTTTGACTTATTGGAGAAATTTCACATGTGTAATTCTATTTTCACTAGAAAGCCAGTGAACACCAGAATTCTGTCTTGTCAAGAAAAAAAAGAGGTTGTTTTCCAGGCTTTCCAGGGAACGCAAGTGAACAAAGCTTTGGGAAAAAGTTTTATTTCCACAATTTAGGGGGAAATGAGAGTGTAAGGTGTTAACAAGGAGGAGACAAGCATTGGATTACCTAGAACTTATCTTGTAGGATGGTATTAAGTAGTGTTTGGTTGTCATCCTCGTAGAAGAGTAGCGGTAGGGGGGTGTCATTGCCAATATTAAGAGAGAAGAAAGGATGAGGGAAGAGTGAAAGTGAGAAAAGCATTATTCCCAAGAAACTCAAGCAAAATTCTGCCTTTTTTGTGGTTTTAGCTTGAAGATTACAGGGATGAGAATTGGGTGACACATGAGCAAACAAGCAATGATTAACCACGAGACATCCCTGGGTAGTCAGTGTGCACTAATAGCCACTCAGTTCAAAAGATAGAGGCCACAATTAATTTTGGGAACTGTTATCAGCACTACTGTAGTTTGATGAGGGCACTCCTCATTTTATTAAAAGTAAGGTATGGCCCGTACCATAGGATGATCCAAACCGTCTATTAAATGGGCCACAACCTAAATAGGTTGTGCCCAAAAATCATTTCCATGGGCTGATCGTATCCCTCCAATCTGAATGTTTCATAGGGTTGATCCTAACCCGGTATAGATCGAGGGTTAGAATCAACCAATGGAAATAATTTTTGGGGGACAACCTATTCAGGCTATGGCCCATCTAATGGACGGTTTGGATCATCCTATGGTGCGGTCCGTACTATACTTTTAATAAAGTGAGGAGTGCACTCATCAAAATACAGTAGTGCTGATAACATTTCCCTTAATTTTAAAGCATTTCAAGTTTAAAAATAAAAAATGAAAGTTAGCAGTAAATTCCCTCTCAAGGGCGTGGGGCAGTTGTGAACAGTTACAGAGTGATTGGTGCTGTTGGTCTAAACAGTAACCATAAAGCCGGCCAATTGAGGTTCAGATAATCTCGACAAGAGAGATCTATGAAATCTCATTTAGGGTTCCACCAAGACAAGAGAAACTATTAATTTTAGGGCAGTGATAAATCGACCCCCAGAGGAGAGAGAGATAGACATAGGGGGTCGATTTAAGATATATGGGGGTCGATTTATCACTCCCCTAATTTTAATTTTAATAGTCGTTTATTTGGAAGTGCAGTCAGAACTCAAGTACAGGCCCCTATACATACTACCTTGTAGGAATAAAAATTACAATTTTACCATTGCTTTTAAAATTGACCTTCTGCATAGGTATTATAGCGATGTAGCAGAAGCTTAGGTATATGGGGTCTGTTTAAGGTAATGGGATTAGTTGAAGGAAAAGGGATGTGAAAAGTTGAAAATGGTTGTTGGAATTATTTGAAAAAGTATAATTATTTAAGGAATGATAGAATGAAGGGCACCTTTGCAAAAATCAGCTCCAAGGGCACCCCTATTGGTTACTTTATGAAAAGTGCAGCCCTGAAAAAAGAGGGAATGCGCCTAAAAAGTGGAAACCACGTTGACTTTGTAAAAAGCAACCAGGTGCCCTTGGAGCTGATTTTTGCAAGAGCGCCCTTCATTCTATCATTCCTCTAATTAGAATTTTCTTATAAACTATCATAAGAGAATTCTATCATAATTATAATATGGGCAGTGATAAATCGACTCCCAAATATCTTAAATCGACTCCCCATGTGTCTATCTCTCTCCTCTTTCTCTCTCTAACCCAGAGGAAAGAGAAAGACACATGGGGAGTCGATTTGAGATATATGGGGGGTCATGGACCATCCTAGTTCAGCAAAAGAAAACTTTCCAACCACAACCTCCTGTTATCTCAGTGAGCTACCCGTGATTCCTCCACACTAGGACTAGGTCTTGCATTTCTCCAATTTTGAAGGAAAAAAATGGTCATCCTTTGCCTAGTCTTGTAATTAACCAATTCAGCCATCATCAATTGATAATTACAATAAAGCCATTATATCCACAATGCCCTATGTTATGTATGCGACCTGACCTATGCTTTTCAGTGAGAACGCCTGGTAGGTTCCAGCAAAATCTAGGATCATTATACTAGAAAGTTGTAATTAGGGTACTTAGATACCTCAATGGTACCGAGGAATATGCACTGATTTATGAAAGTGCGGAACTAATACAATAAGGTTGAAAATGTTGTCGGGGAAAGGGTAATGAAATCAATAATGGAATCCATTGCGCATTGTGATAATCATTCAAGAATGACAATTACTAAGACCTAAAAGAGGGTAAACAGAGATCCAAAATTAGACCTGAAGGCACCCAAAACATCATGTGAACATTGATAATAGGTCTTATAGAGTTTTGTTCATTATAGAAATTGGTAGGTTGGGTTATTATTGTTTATAGAGATTTTTATTCTTAATTTTTAGGCAAGGTTTAACTATGTTTTGAGGGGTAATGGATAATAAAATTATGAATATAAAGTAAAATACTTAGTATTTCTTTATCTTAGATTGCTCTAAAATAAAAATTAAGGTTTATTTAAGATGATTTAAGGACAAAAATTGATTACATATGTATGGTTAGGATTAAACTAGGATTTTAAGGCGTTTTAGGCCTATACATGTATGTAATTTTGATATAATATTTAGGAGGAAAATGAGTAGTTATGAGTTTTCATTTTTATGTTTTGGATTTTACCTTTTACTTTGGTCATATTTTGACAGCACAGAGTATAATTTTATCTCCCAAGATTGGATTTGTGAGATTGTTCAATTCTTTAGTAAATTTTCTACTTTTGGTGGATTAATAGTAGTTTGCTTGCACCACTTTCACTTTGAATATTTTCATTCTTCAATAAGCATTCTAGTATAATCTGCACAAGATAATCGATTTCTTAAGAAATTTTTTTCCTTCAGGCTCTATATGGTTATAAGTAAATTGAGCTTGAAACAAATCTTACGTCCGAAAGAAATGGATCATAGAAAACAATTTCTTTAAAAGGTTTGTTAATGTCAATTTTTAGGTTAAATTTATTTCAGGGGATAGCATAACCTCAACAAAATCATTAGACAAGGAAAAAAATTCCAGGAAATTTTGCCAGTCTTGCACTACAGGATTATGTTTAACCTTATCGTTGATCCATGCAATGGTATGTGTTTTTCTTCTTATGTTTATGGCATATGCTTGAATAATGTATTTTCAAATTTCAAACATGATATAGCTGTACACTATATAGCTGAAGATTAATCAGGTTCCCATTGGAAATGGAGTTTCTTTTGCTATATCCCACAAATTTTGAATGTTCATATTTATATGTTCAGGGCTTGATAAAAGAGATCACATATCTGTTCAGTATGAGCCAGTCTTGGCCTGTGTTAGCTACCTAACCAATTCCTCGGAAGCCTCAGGACTGATGGAATGTGTTGCGTTAGGCTCTTAAACTACTCGGGATCATAACATTCTACTGCGGAGTCTTTGAAGGCTTTCACTCTGGTTGTTCTCAAGGGCCCCTACCACCACCAGCCCGCAGCCCGCTCTGTGCCGGCTTTCATTCTAGTTGTTTTTCATCCGGTGGCCTACTCTATGGCGGCTTTCACTTTAGTTGCTCTATATAGCAGTTTTCACATGTCGCCCCTTCCGTTAGTCAAGCACAAGCACGAGCTCTAGATACCAAATGTTGGATACCTCAATACATCAAAAAGCCCCAAGAGATGGAACATGTTAGGATAGGGCCTTAAACCATTTAGGATCATAACCGTGTGGGTGGGGGTGCAACCAGGGTCAATTTTTAGGAATTCGGGTTGTGCGGGTCGATTTTTAGGAATTCGGGTTGAGCTTTTACCATAAAATCGAGCCGGTTCAGGTTTATTCCAATTCTTTTTTTTAGCGAACCATGTTGCACTTCTATTTCTATTGTCTGCTTCTGGCCCAGCAAGTCTTGTAAGCTAGTAAGCCTCTACTGCCTAGAAGATTTTGCTCTTTTGGAATTCAAACTAATATTTGGGGATTCAAAGTCTCTCTCATTAGGAGTCACTTGCTCCCCACCACTAGAAGCTTCTGCTGATGGAGGGCTGGCAGTCAGTACATCCCACAAGTTCAAAGACAAAACTAGTTAAACTAATTCAACAGTTATTTTATGGTTACAAAAATATTACAACATAGAACAACTAGTTCCTCACATATACACAACAGTATCAAGAAGAAGAAGAAGAAGAAAAAGTAATTACCTAGTGGGATTTTGATTTTCTACTAATCACGCAAGAATGTCAGATGAATCAGCTCCTCGAGCAACTTTGATGAAGACATCCTCCAAGGTAGTATCAGCCAAACCCCATGCATAAATAGTGAACTTGGTCCTTGCATTCTCAACTGCTTGGAAAACATCAGAAATTCTAATTTCTTGCTTTGGCAATTCAAACTTTTGGGTTCCTGATATATGATATATCTTGTTTGCACTTGGAGAAAGTTGGTGCACTAGGTTCTCCACTTCGTCTTCTTGATTCGAAGATGTCGTCATTGTAAACACATAAGATCCTCCATATCTAGCCTTTAGCTGAAACACAACCAATTTAGAAGTAATTTGTTTATCATGTTGCTTGTTGTTGGTTTGTATTTGGATTTGTGTCATTAGAGTTCGAGGCAAGAATCTCCCATGAACATATTAATGTCACTTCAATTGGTTAACATAAAGGACATGGTTGGCAACCATGAAAAAATACTCCATGGAATATTAGTGGGGCCAGTTGTTCCATATGGACAGAGAGGGAGAGATTTGAGAGGGTGAGAGTGAGGGGAGCATGAAACAGGGAAAATACTCAACTTGAAATAGAGCATGAAACAGGGAAAATACTCAATTTGAAATAGCAATTTTTTTCACTATTTTTAGGGATTTCTCATACTTTCTCCATGCTCTCTCCCATCATGCCTCTCCACAGTCTATGCCCCTCCCTCAGCTTCTCTTTCACAATTGGGCCCATAAATATTCCATGAAATAATTTTTCATGGTTGCCAAACATGGCCTAAGATCACGGGTTCGATGCTAGCTTAACTACTTAAAGAAAGTAGGAGACGATGTTCTCTCAAAACAATACTAATAACACTTTAATTTCAGTAAATTAAGTACATTTACCTCTTTTGGGTTTCCTATGCACTGCAAGCTGCCGCCCACAAAGATTCCCAACCGGTCGCAAAGAACCTCTGCCTCTTCCATTGAATGTGCTGTCATAAGCAGGTAAGCTTTTAATTAAGAAATCTAATATAGCATCAATGGAAGAACTAAATTACGGGTTACTTTGATGTCGACACACAAGTATTTACATAGAAAGTCACATTTATTGGCTAAAAAAGCTTGCTTTTGTTGAAACTGACGATCAATCCAACCAAAGGAACCCAGTTAAAATGGACACACTTGGAGAAATTCATAATGACAAGGAATATTATGTATTACTAGTGAGTATAATTGCACGGTCTTTCTTTGCGCGCTTCACAACATCCCATAAGTTCTTTCTGGAAGCTGGATCTAATCCGGTACTAGGCTCATCCATATAGACAACCTATCAAGATTTTTGAGGAATAGATTGTCAGTTAGTTTTGCAATGTCAGTATATTTGAACACTATGACTAATATGGAAGTTAATGGAATACAGGCTAAACATACTTTAGGATCCCCAATCAAAGAAATAGCAACACTAAGCCTCCTTTTCATACCACCACTATATTTGCCAGCATGTTTATCACCAACACCTCCATGGAAGAGATTTACACTTTTCAAAGATTCTTCCACTGCCTGCAACAACACAACAAAAAAGGATTGAAAGAACTACGATATGGGCCTGTAAAGACATATGTTGGTGAAAAATATATTTGAGACATTTTTTCAGTTCATACAAAGGCCATTTCAGTGGGTTTGTCTACTAGTGCACTCACAATTTGAGGTACAATTATTATATGATGAATGACCAAGGATCCCTCTTTAAATAACCATTCTCATAGTAAAAAAGAAATAGAGATGTGGACTCGTCTCTTCTTGCTCTTGGTAAGGAAGCTACCTCTTGGTTGTGGTGGTTATAGTTATGGTTTTTAATTTCGGCGAAATCCGCGGTTGGGACCGAACCGAAATTTCGGAAATTTCCGACAAAATGAATTTTTTTTCAAAAATATATTATTTTTTATTTTTCCGAAATTTTGGCCAATATGCAAAATTTCGGTAAATTAATACTTTTTTACTGGCGAAATTTCAGTTCCGGCCAAGGCCGAAACTGAAACTGAAATTTAAATCCATGGCCATAGTTTCATTCCGATTCTTGCTAATCCAGTTTCCATAGAAAGAAATAAGCACATTAGAACACAATCCGCTTTTTTGAGGCGAGGCTACATTAAGGTATTTTTCAGCTTGGGGTGGGTAATGATTGGAAAATAAACTATTTATTTAATTTTCACTTTGGTAATGTACTAAAGATTGTCATCATTACCTGGTTGCGAAACTAGGGCATGATTACCTAATATGCACTTGTGTTTGAGATGCGCCAATGGACTCTCTTTGTATCATTAATCAGGTAATGGTGCATACCTCATGAATTAAGTATATACAAGTGTTCTTTCTAATAGTAAACGACTAATTCTACACGTCAGTTTTAAATGAAACTCAAATTAAATTGAAAGAATTATATGAAAAGCAAGCCAGTTACTTGTACTTACATGTGTTAAGGCAGCACCTTTGAGGTTCTTCAATCTACCATAAAATAGAAGGTGCTCTCGACCTGTTAGAGCCTCCCAAAGCAAGCTGTATTGCAGTTCAGTTATTAGAAGGCAAAAAAACCACACACACACACACACACACACACACACATATATATATATATATATATATATATATATGTATGTATGAGAGAACATTTCCTACACACTTGCAGTTCAGTTATTAGAAGGCAAAAAAACCACACACACACACACACACACACTTACCTACACAAGTGTGTAGGAAATGTTCTCTCTCTCTCTCTCTCTCTCTCTCTCTCTCTCTCTCTCTCTATATATATATATATATATATATATATATATATATATATATATACATACAGAGAAAACGGTTCCTACACATATGTGTAGAGAGTTCTCTACACACTAGCTTAAAATACAGTGGGGGCCCACATTGTTTGGGTGATCCAAGCCATCCATTTTAAAGGCCCTCACATAGATAGGGTGTCTACAAAAAATCAGATCCATAGGATCATCCCAACCCTACGATTTGTGGAGGTAAAATGGATGTCTTTAAACCTTCACAAATTAGTCCATTTTTTGCCTCCACAGTTCAAATGGTTAGGATGATCCTATGGATCTGATTTTTTATGGACACCCTATCTATGTGAGGGCCTTAAAAATGAATGGTTTGGATCACCCAAATAATGTGGCCCCCACTGTATTTTAAGCTAGTGTGTAGATAACTTATCTACACATATGTGTAGGAACCGTTTTCTCATATATATATATATATATATATATATATATATATATATATATATGAATTAATTAAGAAGGCAAGAAAACTGATATAACTTCCCCAATCGGTTATTATCATACTACATCAAATAATGCTACATTTTATTCCATTTCAACCATGAATGTGAATATTGCTTACTCGTGTTGTGGACATACACCCATGCTAGTGTATATTTTGTCCATATCAGTTCGAATGTCCAATCCCTGAACGAATGCAGCACCAGAGGTTGGAGTGATGAGCCCAATCATCTGTGAATATATTAAAAGAAAAGAAATAAAATGAGATTTTGATCCTATCTCTTACTTAAGTTTACGTAATGAAATTCTAAACATTAAACAAAATAGTTATAGACATTTAACCATCATATTAACAAAATCTTCTGAGTTTAGAGAAATATCTGCTAACCATGTTGATAAAAGAGGTTTTTCCAGCACCATTGGGGCCAAGCATACCAAAGCATTCCCCTCGAGGCAGAGCAAGAGATAACCCACGAACTGCGAATTTCTCAGGGTTTCCATCCCTTCCTGGATACACCTTTTTGAGGTTGTCACAGATGATGGCGTGACTCGTAGCAGGCTCCAGTAGTAACTGTCTAACCTTCTCACTCTGAAATATATTAAGAAAAGGATAAGATATTAAATTTAAGAAATATTTGAAAGTAAATAGTTTAAATAAACATGGAACACCCAAGACTATCCAAGACATATTATAATACCAGTAGGGGCTGAATCTATGCTTTATAAAAGTTTCTCTAATAAACTATAAATGAATATTATAATTTTTATGCAATGAAAACAACACAAAATTTATAATTTTTAGTTCTTATTCAAGATCTAAAGATAAAAGGACAAGTGCTTCGGAGTTCAGTTAAAAAGGGTTCCCATCAGAAACAAAATTCCTGAACAATTATATCAGAACAACATTATGATTCTGATAGCATCCAGAGTCCTGCATTAAAAATGCTGACAATAGAATGTGGAAAGCGGTATGGAGTTAAATGTAAAAATTATGAATTTTAATGGCCGACCCCAACGAGTTTGGGACAAAGGCTTAATTGAGTTGAGTTAAGAATGTCACAGCATCCAATTTGAACCCTCATAATGATAACTGAGCTTCTAATAGATCCATATGTACTGCCAAATAGCCAACGAGAAATCTTTCAGATTCTAAAGAGGAAAAAGCGAGATGGTTATACCGTGAAGATCCTTTATGACACTGAATTTTAAGTTGGGCATGTTTATCAAAAACGAATACATACCGGTTTTTGTTGGAAATTTCGATGAAATCCTACAAAATCATGGAAATGTATGGAAACATATGCAAATGATAGAATTTTAAGATGAAACTTCAGGAAATCCTCGAATAAGCACAAACACACAAACACACAAATACTTCAGGAAATGCTAGAATAAGCACAAATACACACTTACAAACTATCTTATAAGCAAGATAACAATCCAAAATAGTTTAACAATTTCTAACACCTAGTGGCATTCACAAAATGCATATCTGATAATTCAGTAGATACCACATTTCACATGTCATTTACACACTCACACACAAAAATAATATATAAATTATATTTCACAGAGTTCATATAAATAAAATATATAACATACTGATATAGTATACCACTAATACACTTAAAATTTGGTTTTGGTATGCGTTTCAATTCTAAAAGCAGTTTCAGTGTGGAGGGAAACGGAAACATTTTAGTCATTTCGTAAACTTATGGTAGCAACGAAAGACCTTTATAGATGCTAAAAAATAGCTGCAAAGAGAAACACACAATACTAAAAGATGTATTTAACAGTGTAGTAAAATAAATGATGCATAAAGACCATACCTCTTGGGCAACATCAGGTTTCTCCATTTCTATAGATACTTTTGATCCCTGCCTTTTCAAGCTTGGCTTCCAAAGTGATGGCAAAGGCTTTTTCTTAAAGTATTCCAGAAAAAATAGAGGATGTTTTCTGATTCCACTACCTAAGGAGGCAACTTGATCTAAATAATATGCAATTGGAACCAATACTATCCATTCTACAATCATGATGACTAAGACAGCTCGCATTCCATTTTCACTATCATTCAAATTTCTCCAACGCATCCCCGAATTTCCCGTATAATATCCAGTGAAGGAATATTGTGCAAGCTCATATAGCCCTCGATATAGAGAAAATCCAGGAATAATCTCCATAACTAAAACCCAACCTCCTGCAATATTAATAATGCAAACGGTTGGATAAAATGAAGAATATCAAATAATTATGAATAAAAAAAAAAATAAAGATAATGGGAACTAGTTTTAATATTCTTTTTCATTTGTGCACTTACTTGAAAAGGATCTATCTTCAACGAAAAACTGGAAAAGATAGGCCCCTAGGAGCCCCGATCCGAACACGTATATGTACCCAATAACTGAGGTCAACAAATTCAATAATAAAAATGTGTCACTTAAGGTTGTGAATAAATATAGGCTTTACTCTTTATTTATGATAGATTCATTCTAATGGAGTCAGACCTGTAGCAGTCTTGACGTCTGAAAAAATTGTTGCCGCCAGAAAAGCCAGTGCAATCTGTAAGTTTATATAAATGAAAAAGAACACGAACTGTATGCTATAGTCGTTCAGTGTGAAGAATTTTAAACCTGAAAATAAGGAACTGATTGAATTGAAGTGCTCGATCTGAAATAACTCTAAACCAAAATATTTCTATAAATATTATCTTACCTATAAGAGATCCAAATATCACAAAGCATAACATATAGAATGAAGATATAAAAAGAAAATAAGCATAAGATATCATCCAATAAGGGCCATCCCCAAGTCCATGCATTTTCATCATGATTCGTAGATTCCGTTGCTTCTCATAAACCAGATTTGTCAATATAACCTACATTGTAAGGCAGAAAAGTAGAAAACTAGTCAGATCAGTATAGCCAACTCAATCGCAGAAATAAGTAAGTTAAACAAATATTAAGAGAATGGAAAATAAAAATACCGCGTGTAAACAATATTTCATTACTATATTTGATTGTTGACCTAAATTCTGAAGAAAGAAGGCATTTTATTAAAGCCTAGAAAGATAAGATCCAATACAACATTAAAAAAGAAGAAGAAGCCTTCTAATTTCTGTTGTTTGGTTTTCTGTTTTACACTTTACACACCTGGCCTTGGACACATTTATTTTCTAGATAATCTAAGCAAATAGGAATAAGTTTGGTGGGAAGTGTCTTAAGAGTGGCTTTTGAAGGAAATGTGGTGTAGGCTACAAGGAGTTTTTGTCAATGGATGTTGCTCTCAAAGGCTTTCCCTTCTTCTTTTTTTAATGGTTCAAGGCCTTCCCTTATCTAAAAAGGGAAATCTCTTTCCGATTAGTATTTCTTAGTTGGAATTAGCTTGTAACGAGGTGAATAGTAACAGCAGTGGCGCCTTCTTTCTTCCATGTTGTTCACGTACCCAAAAGAATAAAAGTGGTAAACCAAACAATGATAAGGAAAAATTTATGAGGAGAAAGATGTTACAATTTCTCACACTAAAATCATTAACCATGATTCATCTAAGGTGACCTTTATCTATAAATTCAGATATTATTCTAATATTGCTAAAATCTGTAATATGTCCCCTACAATTGTACTGAATTTGATCTTCCCAATGTGTTAAGGAAAAGTAAATACTACGATTAGGAAAAAAATGGAGGATATACTAACATCTAAGCCAATTTGTTTCTTATCATTCCCACATAGCTTGTTTGCCAAAAATCTCCTCAACCATGGGTTATAATGTTGTCATATGGACATAATGACTCCTAAACCCATGGCCAAAATGAATTCTATTAGAGTAGCTGTTGAGTTGCAGTGAACAAAGGAAGGAAACTATCCCAGCTGTCTCTTCCATGGTGATTCTAAGAGGAGGTGAAAAAGGATGGAAACTATCCCAGCTATCTCCTCCATGATGATTGAAATACCCCAGTATTGCAATTTCTGAATTTCGTAGGTTTTTTTTTGTTCAATTCACCCTAAAACCTGGATTAGGGCTTCTAATTACACTATAAATACTAGTGTTTAGGTCATTTTTCTCAAAAGAAAAACCTAGATCTAAGAGAGGGAGAGAAAAATAGAGAAAGAGAACGGGAGAGAGAAGGAAGAAAGAAAGAAAGAGAGAAGAAGAAAAAAGAGAAGAGTTCCTAGGGAGATTCGACTCATTCGAGAGTACCTGGAGATCGTTTCATCCCCGGATATATTTAATCAAGGTAAGAGGGGTTTTGGTTTTAAATTTTGTACGAGATCATCCCTACATTGTGATTAGAGATTAGGGTTAAGAAAGTAGGATTTTTCCCTATTTCTTTTTTCCGACAAGTTCCGATGGGATTCCGGCGAGCTTTCGGCCTCTTTCGAAGCTCCTCGTTCTAAGCTTTCCAATGAGCCCAGCCACTCCCAATTCCGATGTAAAATGAATGAGTTATAGCTGTTTCAGTGCCAAAATGAGGGAAAAATCGTGTTTTGGGAAAAACCCAGTCCGTGAGGGGGTGGACGTCCGTCTGATATTCGGTTTGGTTCGGGCCGGACGTCTGCGCACTGGTTTTCCCAACGGCAGCTCAAACTTCGGAAAATCGTAACTTGCTCGTTCTCGTCTGATTTCGACGCTCTTGTACTATGCGGATATGCTGAGAATGAGTACTTTCTATTAAAAATAATTCCAAAAATGTTTGAGGACTTTCTAATGGGATTAATTTCATGACACTAAGTGGAACCCTAGTTCAACCTAGCGTTCTTTTCCCGATTAAACACCAAAGAGTGTTCCGTGCCTCTATGATGTTCCATATACCGATCTTAGATACTTATATGATTGTTGAATGATTTATTGATAATAGTTTATTGAAGATCCGAAGTTTGAAAAGTATTGGTTCTTCACACGAGGTAAGTAATACTATATTACTTTAGTTTCGATTATTCCTTCGCCGCTCCTTTCGATTTATGACCTTGCATAAGAATTTGATCAATGTGAAATCCTATGATTAACTCGTCTTCGATTTGAATTGGGTCTATCATGCTTTTGTGTTTTGGTCCATTTGTTTTCCTGTCCCATGATTCTTGTTCCTGTGAATTGTGTATATGATCTTTTGATTACGGATATCCTGTGTTCCTAAAGAATTTTGTTAAGACATGATGAATTACTATACATTTTGTTCTTTGAGCTATGTTTTGACCTATGAATTATCTATTATTATTCCTTTGATGAATTACTAGTTCCCACACCGTGTGCCGTTGTTGTTGTTATTATGTGATCTATTGGATTTTGTCACCTTTGAACTATGGTATACGAACCTTTGGATATCTACTTATATTTAGTGACTCATATGACTTTGGTACCATATTGATTTAGTTAAACATGTGAAAGCTCTGATCTAAGATATACTCCGGTACCTATTGTTCAGTATGTGATTCTTCTTGGAAACCTCTGATCTTTGACCCATGGTGATATGTGAATCCTTTGAATATCTCAATTATGTCCATTGACTTTTTTTGGTTTCAGTTATTTGTGTTTCAACCATATTTCAGTTTCAGTCTCGATATGTGAATTCTATAGGATTTTGTGTGATTCTTGTTATGGTAAAATGATTTATCTCAAGTTGGTTGCATTAGACCTCATATTGAAATTTGTGCCCACTTCACACTCTAGTTTTGTTCTGACTTCTTATTATGTTCTGACCGATTATTCCTATGGCATGCTTAGACCCAGCTAGAGTAGTGCTTTATTACTTATCCGAGCATTAGCTCACCCGTGGTTTATATTTTTCAGATATTGAGGTTTGAATCTTGCAAGAATTTGGAGCCGGAGCGTAGTCTCGCATTGTATTACATTAGTTTTACACTCGCGAGTGAGTATGCATCCTTAGACAACATTGATAGACATTGATATTCTAGTTTTATATTGACTGTCGCTCTGATAGTTGCCTGGGTTTATTTTGGATACGTGATTGTATTGCTTTTGATATCGAAATGCCTTGCATGCTTGTAGGGTTCGCCGTGCAGATTTGCGGCGTTGTCTCGTGCCCAGCCTGGATCTCGGGTCGGGGGTGTGAAAATGATTCTAAGGGGGAGGTGTACAAGGACATGCCACCAGGTTATTCAGTTTACGGGGAGAAGGATAAATTTTGCAAGATAAAAGAATCCGTCTACAGTCTTAAGCAACCGCGTAGGGTATCAATCAACAAGTTTGGAAAGGCCATGATGGAGATAGAGTTTGAGTAAGGTTGAAAAGTCAGTCTTCCTAAGATTAGGTATATCATTATTATTTTAGTGTACAGTCTCAAGCAACCGCGTAGGGTATGGATCAACAAGTTTGGAAAGGCCATGATGGAGATAGAGTTTGAGTAAGGTTGAAAAGTCAGTCTTCCTAAGATAAGGTATATCATTATTGTTTTAGTGTATATTGACGGTGACTCTTATAGCAAGGAAGATACAAACTCGAGGTTGAGTTTCCACACTTGGGGTACTGATGCAATACACATAGAGGATCAATTCTGGTTTGAGTTTGAGAATCCAAAGAAGGGTGGAATCAAGCAACATGGCAGCATGTTAGAGGGGATGTCTTTTTTAACTTAAATGCTATTCTTATCTTTTGTTTTATTTTCTGGTCATGTGACTTTTTAAGTGACGATATGACTTCATCAAGGGTAGCCTAGCCAGTTCTAGTCATTTTGTTTTAGGTCTAATTTGTAGGCCTTGGATTAGAATTAAAATGAGGGTCGAGATCTATTTTTGTTGAGCAACCCTAATTCTCTTATATTAAAATCATTTAGCCATGTATGTAGCAGATCTGATATAAAATATGAAGCCTTAGCTTGTTCTTGCAGCCTGCTTTTCTATCCTTTGTCACTTGGGATTGTGGTGTTAGATAATCTTTTAGCTTAACTCCGGTTCTCTAATTTTTTCCTGCTGAGATTTTGTTTATTTCATCCCATCTGATTGAATAAATCTAAAAGGATAACTTCTAACAACTGTGAGAGGATAAGTTAGATGAATGAATTAAAATTTTGATAAGTACTACAATTAATTGAAGTTCATTCTTATACTAGAAAACCTAAAACGACAAGATTGCATCCAGAAATAATACACTTAAATTTTTTTATATTTTGTCGTAGGTACATTGGGTTTAGTCAAGACACCTACCTAATTTATTTCAGAAAGAACTAAAATCAAGCGTATTCTAGCCCCTATAATCATCAGATATAATCTCTAAAATGTCACTGATAATGGATATGTGTGTGTGTGTGTGTGTGTGTGTGTGTGTGAGAGAGAGAGAGAGAGAGAGAGAGAGAGAGAGAGAGAGAGTTCTGATGCTCAATTCATGTAAATTGCAGTGCAGATAAGGAATGAAATATAAATTGGATAAAATATATTGAAAATAGATACAGACCACATCTATGTTAGAACCTTGCTTGCAGTGCAGATAAGGAATGAAATATAAATTGGATAAAATATATTGAAAATAGATACAGACCACATCTATGTTAGAACCTTGCTTACCGGGAAGAGTTGCAAAACAACCCATGAAAAGAAAAGTGCACCAAGAAGAGAAGAAAAATCCAGTCTAAGCTTAGTTGCAGGTTTCGGCATTTCCTTAACAAAATCAAATACCATCTTTACACCACTACCTCTAAAGAATTGAAGGTAGGCATTTGAGGCCTGCATATATAAGAAAAAGCACGCCGTCACTGTAGACTTTTAAAAGCAGCAAAAAAACAAAATACATCCATGCAAAATAAAATAAAATGATCATATGTAACTTAGGGAAGCCTAACTCCGCAGTAGAAAGACTGACTTTTAATTTGAAAAAGAAAATCTGTCGTATGGAAATCAAGTCTAGCTGTGTGGACTGCAGCATAGTTAAAATAAATTATGGTTTAAGTGAGATCGTAAATGTTGAATAACATGTAAGGGTAGATTAGGCATTAGACATAGATTAGAGGGTATTATTGTCTTTGTACTCATGTTGCCCTAGATGGGATATACATCATATTCATGAGAAGCTCCCTAGTGGAGAGTCTCCATCCTTCATTACTCTTCTTCTTCCTCTCTTCTAACCCTAGACTTTATTTTTAACAGTAAAGAATGTTCAAATTACCAATAAAGTTAAATCTTATCTACATAGTCGAAATGGTAAGCAAAAAGATATCTACCGTGTCAAAGCCAAGCAGTAAGGCAAAGTATAAGGTATTGACTGGAAGGAATTACAAGCATATTTGGATAAAATTCCCCATGAGCAAAACTATAGTGCACCAAGGGTGGGCTAGAAAAAAATATTGTCAAGAAAGAAGTGTAACTAATTTTATTGCTAATCATGTTTCTTAAGAATGAATGAAACAAATTGAGTTAATTATAACTTCTGAAGGAAAAAATATTAGGATATATTGTCATGCCTCATCTAGAAAGAATCTAATTGCTGACAGCAGAGCAAAGAAAATTCCTGATTGAGATACAAAGCCTCAACCAATTGAGCTATAGGCCCAACCCCTAAGAGACAGGGTTGCAACACGAGGACTTCCCAAGAGGTCACCCATCATCGTACTACTCTCACCCTGAATAAGGTTTGCTATATCTTGATGAAACTGGTAAACCAAAGCAATATCATTCAAGAGAGAATATGTTTTGAATGCAGTGTCCCAATCATCAATTATTGTCCATAGAAATAACAACCCTCTAATGATACTAGGCTGCATCGAATGCAATAACCCCTACATAACGGTGAGGTTTTCTAATTCCCATTTTTCATAACTGGGTGTCTTTCTTTGATCTAACTATTAATGCATCCTAATTTGGATTTTCTATGAATTACATGTGAAATGTAGTATGTGCTAAGTTATTAGACAAGCACGACAACATGTCACAAAGTGTTCGATATTGTCAAACCATTATAGGTGGTTTTTTTGCTTTGTGATGTTTTTTAGTGTGTATTTGTGCTTATTCTAGCACTTCATGAAGCTTCATCTTAAATGTCTGTTAGAAGGTGTATTGCATACCCTAAGGGCATAGTGGTCTTTGTATGTTCTCTTTATATATAAATACTAACGTAAGGGGGAGAAAACCCTAACTTCCTCCTTTTCTCTCTAATCTCTTCTCCTCTCAACATGGTATCAGAGCCCTAGGGGTTTTTGTGCCCTAGGGACCAATGGAGAAGCTCCCCCTCTCCTTCTCTCCTCCCTCCCTCCATCACGCTCCTCCTTCTTCTCCTTCTTCTCGCCCACCCTTCCCACTCGCCCCAGCCAATTTTATTTTATTTTATTTTTTTTCCGCCCCTGCTCCTCGTCCTCCTCCCTCGCTCTCTCTCTCTTCCACCCCAATCTCTTCCTCTTTCTTCCCATTTTCACCCTTCCCTTCCTTTCCCTCATTAAAACCCTCATTTTTCCCTACTAATCCCATTTCCTATCCCTCATGAAACCTTAAATCCCAAACCCTCCCAACCTAAGTTCTAACCCTCTTTCTCTCTATGGTCTAAATTTCTTCCGCCCGCAGCGGGAGGAGGAGCCTCAGTAGCCTCAGGAGCCTGTAGTGAAGATGAGGGATCACAAACAGGAATAGTCTCAGGAACTAATACAGGAGGGGAGAGGAGAGGAGCCGGAAGGGTGGGGAGGGGAAGAGGAAGGTCCGAGTCAGGAACTGTGGAAGGATTCTCATGAGAAGATACAAAGTAGGACTCGGACTCGAAGAATGTGACATTGGCAGACACAAAGGACCGACGCAGGCGAGGACTGTAATAGTGATAATCTTTCTGGGTACGGGAGTACCCAAGAAAGATGCATCGTTCAGCCCGAGGGTCTAGCTTATCAAAGCCAGGACCAAGGTGGTGAACAAAACACACACACCCAAAGACCCTAGGGGTGATAGGAAAGGGGTCATGACCAGGGTAAAACACATCAAAGGGGGAAGAGCCACCAAGAACCGAGGATGGAAGCCGGTTGGCAAGGTGGCATGCAGTAAGAACAGCATCACCCCAATAGCTCTTGGGAACTCGCATCTGAAAAAGAAGAGAACGAGCCCCATCAAGTAAAGAGCGCATCTTCCTTTCAGCCACACCATTCTGCTGAGAGGTGTGAGCACAGGAAGACTGGTGGAGAATACCCCGACTGGAAAGAAAATCCTGGAACCCATGGGTAGTGGAGAAATATTCTCTAGCATTATCCGTGCGCAAGCATTTGAGGGTACAATCAAACTGATTTGTAACCTCAGAATGAAAAGTACGAAAAGCAGAGAAAACCTCAGAACGATCGTGAAGCAAATACATCCAAGTCATGCGAGAATAGTCATCAATGAAAACAACAAAATATCTATATCCAAAAATAAAGGAGTTCTCAGGGGACCCCATACATTAGAGTGCACTAAAGCAAAAGGGTGCGAGGCCCGACTAACAAGCCTAGAGGGAAAAGACACACGATGGTGTTTTCCAAGTTCACAGGCCTCGCACTGAAAAGACTGAATAGGAACAGAAACTATAGAGGTGCGCCGTAAGCGCTCAATGCATGGATGACCAAGGCGGCAGTGCCACTGGTAGGCATCGACAGAACTGTGTAAAATGGTGTACGGGGGGGACCTCCATCCAGACGATACAACCTACCTCACGTCATTTACCAATCGTCCTCCCAGTCGCAAGATCCTGTAATAAGCAATAAGATGGATAAAATGAGACATAGCAGTTAAGATATTTAGTGAGCTGACTGACTGAAAGTAAGTTAAAGGGAGACTGGGGAACACAAATCACAGAGGAGAGGGTAAGACCAGGGTAGGGAAAGGTACTCCCTGTACCATAAATGGGAGTAGTACGACCATCAGTGAGGGTCATAGACTGAGAGGAAAGAGGGTGAAAAGACCTGAGTGATGATAGAGTACCTGTCACATGGTTTGAGGCTCCCGAATCAATGATCCAGGAGCTCGAGCTACTGAGAAGAGAGGCAGGAGTGCTACCTGGCTGTGCAAAGCCAGCACTGGGAGGATGGGCGGCCAAGCGTAGGCGCTGGAGCTCATCATAGTCGGCCTGAGTGAAAGACGGTACAGCTGGGCTGGAGCCGGAGGAAGATGCTCGAGGATCAGAGTCTTCCAGAGTAGAAAGGTGCGCTGATCGCCCGAACTGAGATGACGGCGGGGGACGACGCTCAGGATGTAGCACATAACAGGTCTCATCACGGTGGCCCTCGCGCCGGCAATGTGTACAATATGGACGAGGTCGACCACCATATCCCCTGCCACTAGAGAAATCAGTACCCATGGTACGCCCGCCACGGCTAGAGTCACGGCCACGGCCTCGGCCAAACATCCCACCACCACGGACAGGACGATCTCCTACTGCATATGCCGCGGTAGCATGACCATCAAAAACAGCAGGAGTAAGAGAGGATCCACCTAGACACTGTTGTGCCCGCTGATAGACCGCCTCGAGGGAAGGCATAGTGCCAGAACCATAAATCTGCTCACCCTATTTCCTCTGTTATTTCATATGATTCTCTCACCCCGATGTTTCGGAGTTTTGTTTCCTCTTTGTCCTTTGTTTCTTTGCCACAGTCTTTACCAGCTGCACTTGATCATTCGAGATGGCGTGCGGCCATGGATCTTGAGATGGAGGCCCTCCAGGCCAATAAGACATGGGAGTTAGTTCCTCTTCCTCCTGGGGCTCGACCAGTTGGTTGTCGCTGGGTTTATGCCGTCAAACACTTACTTGACGGTACTATTGAGCGCCTTAAGGCGCGGTTGGTGGCAAAAGGCTATACTCAGACCTTTGGTGTTGATTATTTAGAGACTTTTTCGCCGGTCGCTAAGATTCCGTCTGTTCGTGTTCTTCTATCTCTTGCAGTTACACATGACTGGCCTCTGCATCAGTTAGATGTCAAGAATGCCTTTTTACATGGTGAGCTTACTGAGGAGGTGTATATGGAGCAACCTCCTGGGTATGTTGCTCAGGGGGCGATGTCCTCCTCAGTATGTCGGTTGCGGAAGTCTATATACGGTCTCAAGCAGTCTCCTAGAGCCTGGTTTGGACGATTCAGTGATGCTATCATGCACTATGGCATGAAGCAATGTGCAGTTGATCACTCCGTCTTCAGTTCTCATTCCACTACTGGTTGTGTGCTATTGATAGTATATGTCGATGACATCATCATTACAGGCAGTGATTCAGAGGGGATACGCAGGTTGAAAACCTTCTTGCAGAACGAGTTTTCAACCAAAGATTTGGGTCGTCTCAGATACTTTCTTAGCATTGAGGTTGCATATTCTACTAGAGGTCTCTCCCTCTCACAGACGAAATATGTACTAGATCTTCTTGAGGAGACAGGTCACCTTGGAGTGAAACCTGTGTCTGCTCCCATGGACCCAAATGGGAAACTTCTTCCAGAAGAAGGAGATTTATTAGATGACCCTGGCAGATATAGGGGGCTGGTGGGTAAGCTCATATATCTTACAGTCACTCGTCCAGATATATCATTTGCTGTTGGCTCAGTCAGCCAACATATGAGCTCACCCCGTACTTCTCACTGGGCAGCAGTGATTCAGATTCTTCGCTACTTGAAAGAAGCACCAGGGAAATGACTCTTATTCAAGAAGCATGGTCATACCCGGGTAGAAGGCTTCTGTGATGCAGACTGGGCAGGATCTCCAGCAGATAGGAGATCTACCACTGGATATTGCACCTTTGTTGGTGGCAATCTAGTGTCGTGGAAAAGTAAGAAGCAAGACATAGTCTCCAAGTCGAGTGCCGAATTAGAGTATCGTGCTATGTCTCATATCAGCGAGGAGCTTATTTGGTTACGTTCTCTCCTTTCAGAGATTGGTTTCTCTTCATCTGCTCCAGCTCAGCTGTATTGTGACAATCAAGCTGCATTTCATATAGCTACCAATCCGGTCTTTCATGAGAGAACCAAGCATATAGAGGTTGATTGCCACTTCATTCGCCATAGGATACAAAGAGGCGAGATTCATGTTTCTTTCACGAGATCTACTGATCAATTAGCAGATGTGTTCACAAAGTCCTTAAGCTATACAAAATTGAGTGACATATGTAACAAGCTTGGAATGTACAATATATACATTCCAGCTTGAGGGGGAGTGTTAGAAGGTGTATTGCATAGCCTAAGGGCATAGTGGTCTTTGTATGTTCTCTTTATATATAAATACTAACGTAAGGGGGAGAAAACCCTAACTTCTTCCTTTTCTCTCTAATCTCTTCTCCTCTCAACAATGTCCATTATTTGCATATGTTTTCACATATTTCCGTGATTTTATATGATTTCCACCAAATTTTTCATCTGAAATCGACATGTTTCTCTTTTCGTCACAGCCGAAACACATACCGAAATCGAAACCTGAAACTGTGGTGGGTACTTCCATGGGTCTGATGTTGACTCGAACCAATCGCAAAACAGTTGGATGATTGATTCTCAATCATGATCCTGTACATAACATATAGATAGAGCCCAAGAAAATTCATAGAATTTTTCTGAAGTTGTTCTCCATGAATTTTCATAGAAACAATGAAAATAGGGCTACTGCACAATTAGAATAGTCTCAAAAAATTGATCAGGTCCATCATAACTCATTGAACTCCTATAAGATCACTCACAAGTCACACCTTTTTTTATAGGTAAGCTTTGATTGAACCTCTGACCTCAGGGTTAAAGAACATGGTCTTTACCAATTGAACTAGAGGCTCAACCACTTCTTGACAAATTTATCTACAGGTTAATTTTACATATTTGGAGAGAGAGAGGTTTGAAATTTTGGTTTTGGTTTTGGTTTTGGCCACAGCCAAATGAAATTTTGGTGGAAATTTCGGTGTAAATCTTAAATTTTTGGCCGAAAATTTTAAAATTTCAGTATAAATTTCGGTTTTGGATTTCGGCCGAAATTTCAAACCATAGGAGAGAGACAAACATGGCAGCAGAAGCTCTTTCAAAAAACTCATTTCCTATACATCATAGTTGTAATTCTCAACCTTCTCTTCAATGTGAGCTTAAGATGATTACCATTTATGATTTCAATGGGGTCTGCTCCATGACGTCATTCTTATCCTTTTTTCCCAATAAATCTGGTAGGGGTGCACCTGAACCCATATTGCCTACCAAAAATAACTAGTGCCATTAGGGCCATCTATGATGGGTCCTGTCTTAATAACATGAAGTATAGACAACTTAAATAAAGGAATTGCATTGAAACTATGGTATAAATCTAACTTGAACTCTTTAACACAAACCATTATGTTTCAACATGTTCCAGATTGCTGACATCAACCGCACAGAAAATAAACAGTTCTGTGAAACAACCAATTACTCCAAAAGCTTAAGCTGTTGGAGATAGAGTTATTTAATCTTGTATACTTTAACAAGTTCTGGAGGTGAATCCTTTCAAAATGCAGAGGTAAGATAGTCTTTCAATACATATCAGTTGCATATGACTGATTATCTTTGAAATTGATCGATGAAAGAACTTATTTGTGGACACTGATAGCATGAAAGCTCTGAATAGAGAATAATTGAAATTGTGTTTATTAGTTTAAATTCTAGAAAGAGAACTGCAATATCTTTGCATTCTGCCACCAACCTTGACCCTACAACTCTGAGACTATGGCAATTATTGTCTCAAAACAAGAGAACTGCAATATCTGTTTTCTTTTTTGGCTCTACGATGATACAAAGACAAGGACAGAGAAAGGAGAGAGAATGACTTTAAGAGAGAAGAATATGAGAAGTATTTTCGTATGGGTTAGGTTGCACCTCACGAAAATTATTCTATATTAATAAATCTCCTTATTTCTCAAGCAAATCTCCAAGGATGAGGGCAGAAACAAGATGAAAGTCACTGAAATCTGAGCGGACAGCTTCTAGCCATTTGGGAAAATATGACGATCAGGGACGTCTTTAAAAGCCGTCGGCCTCCTCCTGCGGCGGCAGTTGTGTCTAGGTTCCCAGGGGATTCCCTTATTTGCTCCTGCGGCTTTTACCTGGACCTCACAGTGGTTCACTTCCAAAATTTCCTTGAAGTAGGATATCCTGCTCTGGAAGTATTTGAATCCTTGGGGATCCTTAATCTCTGCTGTCGGAAAACTCTCAGTTTGTTTGGGCAAGTTGTCGACCTGAATAGGTCTCAGTGGGCTCCTCCCAAAATCCATTCAGGGTCCTTGGGTAGCATTGAGGGCATGGAGACTAGAGCGAGACGACTGGATTTCGGGGCCGGAAGAATCCCTGGCCGAAGAGCCTCTAAATTTAACTGTCGATTACCTTCTAATGGCAGTGACTGGATGTGTCTGAAATGCCAATACAGAAACTTTGGATCGAGAAATGCATGTAGAAAATGTTCAGATCTCAAACCCAAATTGGCCCCAGCCATGGTTTGGAGGCCTAAAGTCGGATCTTCTCAGGCTGATATTCATGCTGACCCTTTAGCCCTTGAGACCCCAATTACATTGGTAGAGGAATGAAAGAAATATTTAAAGAGATGCCTCATTGGGAGCTTGAAATCTGTATCCTGGTCGCTGGAAGATGTGTGGGAATGGGCTGAAAGATGCTGGGGCTTGCTGGAGCTACAGAAGCCTTTCTCTATTAACTCAGTAGATATCATTTTTTGTTTTAAGTCAGAAGCCCAGGCGACTGCAATCCTCAGGCGTGGAGGTGACCTTTTGGGAGGACTTCTCTCTTCCCTTCAGCCTTGGTTCCCGGCTTATAATACGGGAGCTAGAACCATTAGGATCAGATTTTATGATAGCCCTCTTCACGCCTGGTCAACGTCAACTGTGGAGTATCATGGGCAACATCTGGGCCAGGTGATCCAGACCCAGCTCTTTGGTAATCACGACCACTGCATGTCTTTCGCATCAGCATTGGTCTTAACTCCCTTGTGGAAAACTATCCCCTCATCCACTAATCTAAGAGTGGAGTCCAGCATTTATTCTGTTGGAGTTAAGATGATTTCTGATGATAGCATTAATAGTTCGGAAGTATCAGCTATACGGGAATCAAGCAGTAAAGATAATTTGGACGTTTGTGAGGGCCCTGAACAGGCTTCCGATGTCCAGTTGCCGGCGATGGATGCCTCACCGGAAAAGGTGACAAGCACTAATCTCGATACCTGTGACTCTTCCAAGGAGCCGTTGGTGGATCCCGATTTGAATTTTGAATATCCCAAGCTTACCGCCACCAACTCGCCTAGAATGTCAGAGAGCATGAAAGCTGCTGTGATGGGAAAGTGGGATCAGGCCGAAAGTGGATCGGCACGGAAAACATTAAATGTAATACCTCGTGGCGAGAAAGGAAAAGCTTCTCGAAAAGATGTTGCTAACAGTTGTATATTGATTTCGGCAAAGGAGAAAAAGGCCCTAAAGATAAAAACTAGATTTAATAGTGATAATAAAAACTCTAAGGATAAGCGTCTATGTACAGGAAAAGTTAGCGCACATCGTAGAAGTACTAACCCGAAAATACATATACTAGCTACTCGAGGTGGTCTTTCAGTGTTTACAAGAAAATTGAAAGGTATTGTTAGGAAAGAAAATCATAGGAGACTAGTTGTTGAATCTCATAAGCTCCTTCAAAATTTCACCACTTCACCAGCTATGTCAGGAAAGAAATTAGCTCAGGGTGGAAATTCTCTGCCTGCCCAGGGCTTTTCGTATGAGGATGGAGATATTGAATTGTTGAAAAATCTCCGCTATAACGAAAAGCTTGCTAGGAAGGAATCATCCACTCCTTGTGAGACTTCTCTTAGCCCGCTAAAAAAGCGTTGGGCCCAGCTAAAGAAAAACTCATCCACCATCAACATTCTTTATCTTAATTCTGAATCGACTAGCGATAAGGAATTGCACTTACCCCTTCTTGATCTCCCCATGTTGAGTAAAGTTCTAGAAAAGGAAAGGCGTACCCGGTGGCGCCTTTGGGAGGAGTAAAGAAAAATTGTTATCAGTAACCCGGAAATCAATCAATCCAACTTGAATCCTGAGGTAGCCGTTGCCTCAGCCATCTCAGGACGGATTGAAGATTTGCGAGCTAAGGGGATCCAAACTTCTAAGGACCCTAAAGGTAAGGCAAAACAGGTTAATGATAGCTCTGAAGATTCAAGGAGTAGGGGATCGTGCTTGGAAGAATTCAATGACTTGTTGTCGATGGGGGATGTATTTGGGATTACATAAGAGGAAGACTTTGGGGCAACCAAAAACATGTTTCTCACAATGAAAGCAAGAGATAAGGAAGAAAAGAAGGCAAAAGAAAAAGAAATTGAAAAGAAGTGTTAGAAATGAGATTAGGGTTAGAGAAGAGAGGAAGAAGAAGAGGAGTGAAGGATGGAGAGACTCCACTAGGGAGCTCTACACACATACAATGTATATATAGGCCCAAATAGGGCAAGTGAGTACAAAGACTACAATACCCTCTATACTAGAGGTAATGACTAAACTACCCTACAACATGTTATTCAACACTCCCCCTCAAGCTGGAGTGTATATACTTGGGAACTCCGGCTTGGTACAAAGGAGATTACAACCACAACTAAAAATAACAAAAAGTACAATAAGCCCATACACACATCCAGCTTGGTATAACACTCCTCAAGCTGGTGTGGTATATACATAATGAAAAGCATAAACAAAAGATAAAGGCCACCATGAACAATATCGAGATCTACAGAGTACGGCCATCAAAAAGAGCAGCTCCCCCTGAGGTAGCACAACGGCGAGAGTAGTCATAACCGGGTCTCCCCCTGAATGAGAACCCAGCAATAAGTCTAGAACCATGAAGGATCGAACTGTGCACCTCGGCAGGGGAATAACAACAATCCATCGATGGGGAAACCAACCAACCATGAAGTATCGAATTGTGCACCTCGCCTGAAGATAAGAAGAAGAGAACCAACCAACGATGGGGAAACCATCGTCTGGTGACAAGGTCGACGGCATGAACATCGTCGCCTGAAGATAAGAAGAAAAGGAATGAGAAGATAACTAACCAACGATGGGGACACCATCGTCTGGAGACAAGGTTGACGGCATGAACATCGTCGCCTGAAAAGGAGCCGACCAACAATGGAGACATCATCGCCCAGAAAAAGAGAGGTCGACGGAAAAATACCGTCGCTTGTAAGAGAGCCGACCAACGATGGATATGGAAACCATCGTCCGGAAAAGAGAGGATAAGATATAAAGCCGAGAAGACATCAAGACTGACTAGGGAGAACACTAAACAAGAACATAAAAGAAGCACAACAATGCTCCCCCTCGGGTGAGAACCATGAGCCCAAAGATAACAACAAGACATGAGAAGAAAAGAAAACAACAAGGCAAGAAAGCAAAATTCCTTAAAGAAAAGACAACATAAAGATGATACACCACGAAAAGGACAACCCGAAAACAATACGAAGGAAAAGACAATGACAACAATAACAACACTCTCCCTCAAGAAAAGACAATAAAGTGGACAACACTCCTAAAGAAAAGACACAAAGAACTATATGACAACACTCCCCCTCAAGTTGAAGGTCAAATACTTTCAACTTGCAACTAAAAAAAACGAAGCCAAACAAGGCAACACTCTTCTCTCGGACATTTCATCGAACACTTGATGTGCGCTTTGAAGAAGACAAAGAAACAAAGAGAAGAAAGGCACAACACCTCTGTTAGACATTTGAGCAAACACTTGGTGTGCGCCTTGAAGAACTACATAAAAGACATAAAAAACAATACAAGATAATGCTCCTCCTCAAGTTGAGGCCTTCAACTTGAAATGAAAAGAAGACTTTCAAGGCACAAAACCCCTTTGAGAGATTTTATCAAACACTTGGTGGGCACCTTGGAGAGGAAGACAAAAGACATGAAACACAACAAATATAGACGGAGAAAAACAAAGATGAGAATGAAGGACAAGAAGACAATACTCCATATGAAAACCCAAATGAGAGAGAGTAAATACGGCAGAGGAAAATGGGTTTACCGAGAGAGAAATGACGACACACACACACAAAAATACCGAGAGAGATTTTAAGGGTTTGAAACAAAAAATAGAGAAATACGAGAGAGACAATAGGGAAGAGAGTTCTTAGGGAAGATTTGAGGAGAAACTATAGGGAGATAAAGAGAGGCAAACGAGATACGAGAGAGATACGAGAGAAAGAGATGAACGGCGTGGACGGAGATAGACTCTTCTTCTTTCCTTCTTGAAGGATCAGCCCATTGGCTCTGATACCATGTTAGAAATGAGATTAGGGTTAGAGAAGAGAGGAAGAAGAAGAGGAGTGAAGGATGGAGAGACTCCACTAGGGAGCTCTACACACATACAATGTATATATAGGCCCAAATAGGGCAAGTGAGTACAAAGACTACAACACCCTCTATACTAGAGGTAATGACTAAACTACCCTACAACATGTTATTCAACAAGAAGATTGGAGGATGTTTAAATAATTTAGCTTCAGAGGTGAGTATTGACGTTCCCCTCAATAAAGTGCTTGAGGGGGAATTCAGTATTGATTTAGATGGTGGCTCTGGTTGAAACTATAGGACTTGGGTTGTAGGATGGTAGTGAGTAAATTCCCTTCAGAATCTTTCAAGATTTATATTGTTTAAAAGCAGTGTGTTTGCTGGTCGTTATCCAGAAGTTTTTGATTTCCAATAGCCATAGCTTGAGAGATTCGTTCTTTCGCTTAGGTTTCTAATCTGGATTCTCTAGTTCTGCTATTTTTCTTGAAATTCTGGGTTAGATATAGAGTCTTAGATCTTTAGGATGCAAGTCTTGTAGGCTTAGAAACTTGAAGCATTGGTAGTCTTCAGAAATTTCGGTTTACCGACAATCTCAAGAAGTATTTACTTAGGAAAATTAGATTTATGTGCAATCCAAAAAGGTACAGGTGAAAGGTTTGAGGAAAGGAATAGAGGAAAGGATAATGTACAGATTAGAATTATGTGCAGTTTAAGAAATATGTGCAGTATAATAGAGGAAAGGAATAGTTGGTCTTTTTGTAATTTATTCTGGCTACTTTTGAATTGGCTTCGCGTATGCCCGTGCCAATTCACCTTAATATTTTGTATTGCAGGATGGGACTTCTGGTCCCTAATGCTATTTGAATATTAATGAAATTTGTCATCTTTCAAAAAAAAGAGAACTGCAATATCTAAACTACAATGGGCTATATTTATACTGTTGGGGAGAAGAAAGAGGAGAAAAGAGTGAGTTGGGGTATGCTCCCCCTCACTTATGTATTTATATAAAGAGCAACGTTTTAAATTTCGGTCTCGGCCACCAGTCGAAATCATGTAAAAATTATGATAATGGTTTCTTTTCTTTTTTTAATTACGACCGAAATGTCTAAAATTTCGGTGTGAATTTCGGCGATTTCAGTTGAAATTTCGGCTATTTCGGTGGAAATTTCATAAATTTCGGTCGACATTTTTAAAATTTTGGTGGAAATTTTGTAAAAATGGCTAAAAATGAAATTTCAACCGAAATTTTACTGACCTTTCCTCAAAATTTGGAATTTCGGTGAAATTTCTTCACCGAAATCTTGTAAAGAAACGACTTCATGTAAATTTTGTTTTGGTCGTGGCCGAAATAGAAATATTTCGGCCATTTTGTTTCATTTCGGCCAAGATTTAAAACCATGATAAAGAGAGAACATAACAATGACCACTATGCCCTTCGGCATCTACATTGCACACACATACATCTGACACTCCCCCTCAAGTTGGAATGTATATATCAAACATTCCTAGATTGTTACAAATGTCATTCAACTTCCCTTCGCATAATGGCTTGGTCAACATATCCGCCAGTTGATCCATAGATCTAGTAAACACTGTGCATTTCTCTCCCTTTTGAATTCTATGGCAGATGAAGTGGTAATCTACCTCAATGTGATTAGTCCTTTCATGGAAGAGCGGACTTGTGGCAATATGGATTGCAGCCTTATTCTCACAATATAACTGAGAAGGAGAGGAAGGAGGAAAGCCGATCTATGATAAAAGGGAGCGTAACCAAATGAGTTCTCCACTTGTGTGTGCCATGGATCTATATTCGGCTTCTGCACTGGATTTAGCTATAATCTTGTTTCTTACTTCGCCATCACACCAGGTTACCTCCTGTAAAGGTGCAATATCACGTGGTAGATCTCCTATCAGCTGGAGACATAGTTGTCAACCCGTGATTTCACTCGTGACTCGATTTCTTAATTTTATGACTCGTAACTCAACTCGGCTCGTGACTCGTAAGAGTTTTCGACAAGAACAAAAATTTAGTTGAAAAATATAATTATATATCAAAAGATGAAGCATGTAAAAAATATAGATATAGCACTAAAACAAAAATAAAAATAACTATATGATTGTAAGTTGCATGCACAAAAATAAGTAAGTTCTGGTTGGAACTTAATCTTGCGTGAAAAGCCTTTCTTGCTTCAAAATTGTATCCACCCATGATTTATGGTATGGTTGGAGGGAGATTTGTGGTGGTTCAGGCCAGGAAACCAAGATTGTCCAAGACTAGGAGCCCTATTCTTGAAGCTAAAGTTTGACAGGTCTAGCATAGGGAACCCTACTGTTGCCGGAATTGGGGCAGTCTTGAGGGATGAATTTGGAGCTATGAATTGGGCTTTTGCGGATCCCATTGGAGTCACAGACACTAATGAAGCCGAAGTGCATGCTATCTACCAAGGAATAAGGTATCTTGAGAATGGAGATTTGAACAAGTTAGTAGTAGAAGGAGACTCGATCAATGTGATAATGTAGCTTAGTGGCTCTCATTCCTTCCCATGGAGAAGTGTCTCTTTCTTCATTGAGATCCAAGACAAGGTGGGGGACGCATCGATTTCTTTTCATCATGTCAGGCAGTCAGCTAATGATGTGGCCAACAGTTTAGCTAGAGATGGTGTCTCTAGGGAGAGAGTTGAGCTATTTGACTTGATTCCTCCTTGACCCTTGTAGTGGGGCTTGTTCCTGTCTTTCTTTTTCTGTCTCTTTATTTGTATAGACCTCCTCGATCTTTTTTTTTTCCAATTTAATGCAATTGCCTACCATTCAAAAAAATAATAATAATTAAGTTCTAAGTTCCAACTTCCAAGTTTTCAACCATCAAAACAAGAAAGCCCAGGCCCAGCGACTCAACTTGACTCGTAAGAGTCTTAGTTTTTTTACTCGACTCGGAGCTACTCGTAAGAGTCACCAGACGACTCATAAGAGTCTTCAACAGAGGCGAGTTGCCCATGCGACTCGACTCGAGAGTTGACTCGTACGACTCGTAAGAGTTTGACAACTATGGCTGGAGATCCTGCCCAATCGGCATCTGTGAACCCTTCTATTTTATGGTGACCATACTTCTTAAACAACAAGCCTCTTCCTAGAGCCCCTTTTAAGTACCTAACAATTTGAAGCACTGCAGCCCAATGTGAAGTACGAGGTGAGCTCATATATAGGCTGACAACTCCAACAACAAATGATATGTCTGGACGAGTAACTGTGAGATATATGAGCTTACCAACTAACCTCATGTACCTGCCAGGGTCATCTAATAGGTCTCCTTCTTCTGAACAGAGTTTCACATTTGGATCCATGGGTACAGGGGCAGGTTTCACTCCAAGATAACATATCTCTTCAAGCAAGTCTAATAAGTATTTCCTCTAGGAGAGAGATTCCTCTGGTGGACTAGGCTACCTCAATGTCAAGAAAGTACCTAAGATGGCCCAGATCTTTGGTGGAAAAATCTTTCTACAAGGTCTTTAGTTGTTTCTATATCCCCACTGAATCACTCCCAATAATGATAATATCATCAACATACACTATCAATAGAACACAACCAGTCGCAAACTGATCATTGAAGACAGAGAGATCAACTACACATTGCTTCATGCCAAAACGCACGACAGCATCACTAAATCTCCCAAACCATGCTCTAGAAAACTGCTTTAAGCCATAGATAGATCTCTTCAAGCGACACACTGAGGAGGACATATCCCCCTGAGCAACATACCTACGTGGTTGCTTCATATAAACCTCCTCAGTAAGCTCACCATGAAGAAAGGCATTCTTAACATCTAACTGGTGCAGGGGCCACCATCGGTCGACAGCGGAGGAGATGAGAACTTGAACAGCAGGGATCATTGCTACAGGAGAGAACGTCTCTGTGTAATCAATGCCAAATGTTTAAGGATAACCTTTGACAACCAAGCGCTCCTTAAGGTGCTCAACAGTCCCATCAGGTAAGTGTTGGACTGCATAAACCCAACGACAGCCGACGGGCCAAGCACCAACAGGAAGAGGGACCAAATCCCAAGTATGAAGGACCTGAAGGGCCTCCATCTCAAGATCCATAGCCACACGCCAACCTGGATGATCAAGAGCCTTTGACACTAACTATGGCACAGAGATAGAAGACAAAGAAGACACAAAACTATGGAACATAGGAGTGAGAGAATCATATGAAACAACAGAGGAAATAGGATGAACAATATTATGAGAGCGAGTGCGAGAAGCAATGGGAGAATCTATAGTAACACCTGGAGAGAGAGAAGTAGGTACCTGAGAAGTGGTGGTCATGATCTCCGGCTGGGATGGTGACGACGCAGGCGAAGGGTGATGGGCTGCAGATTTCAGTCGTCGCTGATATGTCTTTGTAGGACCTGGAGGAGGAGCCTCAGGTACCTGTAATGAAGAAGAGGGCTCACAAACAAAAAGAATCTCATGTACATGTAAAGGATGAGGCGGGAGAGGGAGATACTACAGGATCGGGAAGAAGGAACAGGGGGCAGGATATCCGAGTCAAGAACTGCGAGACTACCCTCCTCAAGAGTGATAAAGTAAGACTTGGACTCAAAAAAGATGACATCAGCAGAGACAAAGGACCTACGGAAGCGAGGACTGTAACACCGATAACCTTTCTAGGTCCTAGAATAGCCAAGAAAGACACATTGTTCAGCTCGAGGGTCCAATTTATCTAGGTCAGGACCAAGGTTATGGACAAAGCACACACAACCAAAGACCTGAGGCGTGAGAGGAAAAGGGTCATGCTAGGGATGTAACACAGCGAGGAAGGGAGCCGATTGGAGAGGAAGCATATGGTGAGGATGGCATCACCCCAATAGATCTTAGGGAACTGCATTGGAATGAGAAGAGTGCGGACTCCATCGAGTAAAGATCTCAACTTCTGCTCAGCTACACCACTTTGTTGGGAGGTGTGAGCACAGGAAGATTGGTGCAGGATGCCGATGCCATGAGTAGAGAGAAAATCATGAAAGCCATTAGAATTTGAAAACTACTCTGGGGCTTTATCAGAGCGCAAACATTTTATGGTGCAAGCAAATTGATTTGTAACTTCGGCATGAAAGGTGCGAAAAGCAGAGAAAACCATAGAGCGGTCTTGAAGTAAATAAAGCCAAGTCATGCGAGAAAAATCATCAATGAAGACAATGAAATTTCTGTATAAAAAAAGAGAGGTAGTCCGCGTTGGAGCCCATACATCCGAGTGCACTAAATCAGAATGGTGTGAGGCCCGACTAATAATCCTAGAAGGAAATGACACATGATGGTATTTTCCAAATTTACAGGCCTCACACTGAAAAGGCATAAGAGGGGAAGACAATGGATGTCCGCCGCAGGCGCTTGAGACAAGGATGACCAAGGTGGTAGTGCCAGTGATACGGTCAATGGAGCTGTGCAAAATGGCACTAGAAGGGCCACAATCTAGACGATAAAGCCCATCCACCTCACGGCCAGAGCCAATCATCCTCTAAGTCGAGAGATCCTGAAACAAATAATAAGACGAATAAAACAAGACAGAGTGGTGAAGATGTTTAGTAAAATGACTAACAGAAAGTAAGCTAAATGGGGACTTGGGAACACATAGGACAGAGGATAAGGCAAGGCCAGGGTGGGGTGAGATGCTCCTAATACCAAAGATGGGAGTAGTACTCCCACCAGCAAGAGTAATAGACTAAGAGGAAAGGGGGCGAAGCGAACTAAGGAGTCAAGAGGTACCTGTCATATGGTTCGATGCTCCAAAATCAATAATAAAGAAACCATCAGCAGGGGTGGCTGCGCTGTGCTGGGAAGAAGATGCCGAGGGATCTGAAATGTCAGGAGCAGAAAGATGTGTTGATCGGCCAAAGTGAGTCTTAGGAGGCAGACACAGCTCGAGATGCAGAGCCCAACAGGTGTCAAGATGATGTCCCTCCCGCCGACAATGAGAACAATAGGGGCAGGGATGGCCACCTTTACCACGGCCTCCAGCAAAATCCCGGCGAGCACCACGTCCACTACTTCCAAAATCACACCTACGACCACGACCAAAGGAACCACCACCACAGGTAGCACGCTCACCAGTACCATAGGCCGCTTTAGCAGAGCCATCAACATGGACAACATGCAGAGAATCAGCAACAAGGCACTGTTGGTCTCGTAAATATACCTCCTAGAGGGAAAGCATAGAACCAGAACCAAAGATCTACTATCAGAGATGCAGGAACTCAGGGCCCAATGTCTCGAGAAAGTGAACGATGCGAAGCTGATCCCGCTATTGTGCGGCAATCGGCAAATTAGTCTTGTGGGGTATGAAGACATCCAACTGCTAATAGTGTGAGACAAACTGACTGTAGTATATGGAAAGAGGAGTGTCACCACACTGGAGATGCATCCGTTGTGAATATGTGACACAAATGCGAGCGAGGTTGCCAACTCCAGAATAGAGAACAATTGTATGGTCCCAAATCCGTTTGGAGGTCGGAAGGTGCATCATGGTGCCTGTAATCTGAGTGGTCATGAGAATAAGAGCATCATCTTGTTCCCACTTCCCATAAGTGGGATCAGCGGCAGAGGGAGGATCATGACGGATGAGATAGACCCGACCCTTAGCAATGAGGTAGGTCTCCACAGCTACCTTCCAATTCAGGTAATTGGACCCATCTAGTTTTAGATGAAGAGGGGGCGTCGTAGGGGGTAGAGGGACAAAGGCCTCAGAAGCCGGCCTGAGAGAGTGATCCTCAATGATGGGAGAATCCATGGAGAGAAAAAGAGAATAATAACCTCAACAACAACTACGGCAAGGAGGAAGAGCCACTAGAGGGGCCCAAGAAAGAGAGTGTGGCACTGATGAAGAGCAAGATACTAATGAGACATGGGAAGGCCTCAAAGGCACAAATAGAATCGGAGCCGCGGATAAAGTAAAGAACAACCAAAGAGGATCTAGACCATGAGAAATAAAGTGAACTAGATTAGGGTTTTTACCCAAGGAGAGGGATAGAGAAGGGAAAGTAGAAGAGAGAGAGAGAGAGAGAGAGAGAGAGAGAGAGAGAGAGATGGAGTGGGGGTCTAGGATTGCCGGAAAGGAAAGGGAGGAGAGGCGAGGGTGAGGGGTTGTCGGAAGTGTGTGTGTGTGTGTGGGGGGGGGGGGGGGGGGGGGGGGTCTCGCGGGTGGAGGGAGTCGCGAGAGGGTACGATGGGAGTGGGGGGGTCTCGCCCGCGGGAGGTCGGGGTGGGGAGTGGGGGGCGGCGGGAGAAGAAGAAGAAGAGAGAGAAAAAAAGAGGAAAAAAATGGAGGGTTTGAAGAGGAAGAAAAAGAAGATGGTCTTCTACGGTGTTCTCTAGGTGATGCACTCCAAATCGTAGAAGAAAGAGGAGAAAAGAGTGAGTTGGGGTATGCTCGCCCTCACTTATGTATTTATATAAAGAGAGAACATAACAATGACCACTAAGCCCTTAGGCATCTACATTGCGCACACACACATACATCTAACATATACAAAAAATTAATCAAAGGATTACAAGCTACCCTTGACTAGGCAAATATCCAGTATGAAAATATATCTAATGTGCCCTTAATTACAACAAGACTAAAATGGAAAAAAAAAAACCTGATTCTATACTATAGGATTATACAGGTTGATCTTGACACTAGCTTGGGAGGAGAGCCGGTGAAATAAGATAGTCTCTTGTTGTTTCTCACTTTCAAAGTTAAGTATAGTTTTTTCTTCTATACAGTGCTACTATTGTTAATAGGGATTTGCGAGCGTCCATCGCCGAAGGCATGAAGGCATTTCACAGATGGGCTGTTGCATGTGAGAGCAGCCACACAGGCTCACTTTTCAGCAGATTTTGTCTTCATTCACAAAGTGGCTGCTCTCACATGCAACAGCCCATCCGTGAAATGCCTTCTGCGATGGACGCTAGCAAATCCCTTGTTAATAAGGGCATTATTCTTTTTGCAAGATAATGAGTATATGTTATACTCGGTTTTCTTTTCAATTGGTATGCATTCAAAAATCAATTAATAGTATGAATAATTCATCTTCGTGGAACTGAATTTGAATATCGACAATTATGAAACCAAAATTTTCCAATAGAACAACTAATTCGTCATGCAAGTGCTGAAACCCACGTTCAATTAAATGTTAATTGAATTCCATATTCTGCTCAGGAGGATTCCCATCTCTTTAACAGAAACAATATGTAAATATTAAAAAATGACAACGCAAGTGCAGCAAAACCAAAGACGAAGGCCAATAAATCCGGCCAATTATGGCATCATTACAACTTCAATAAAGATCTACATTCGGAAAATAATTAAGGGTAAATAGTTTACAAGCTTGGGTGAATAAATTTAATACATGGAGATTATAATATTTGAGAATACGTACCACATTCACTGAGCGTGGGAGACGCACCAAAGCCAGAGGAAGACTCCCAGTGTCATTCTTATAGGTTGCATTATACCAAATGCTAACATTGAAATTATTTCCGTTCGTGTTTAAGAGATCATAAGCTGCAAAAAAATGACTTTTGCATCTGATCCACACATGATAAATGATCGCAGAAAATATGTGAAGAATCAAAGCAAATCTGACCAACCTGCAATAATTTCATTAATCTTCCTCTCTCGATTCCCTCCACGGTAACCCTTAAACAGCTCATCATTTACCACTGAAGAACTATCACGCCATAAATGTACACCTTGCACACATGTTACCTCTGAGAACAAGATAAAATAAGTAAAGATTCAGATTGAGCCAACTGAGTGGGGAACTGTGTTGTGCAAGACACACAACAAGGTTATGTGATTGGTTTGGTCAGGTACAAAAGGGGTGTACGGATGACTCTTTTTTTTATGACATATGGTATCCCCACCCCATTTTAGGGCGGGACTAATCCCTATGGATGCATGTGTATGGATGACTATGTCAACCTGAAAAGAGACAGGTGGATACTGGTAAAACATTGATGCATCTGATTGCGAAAAAAGCACAAGTGTACTGTTGAACTCAAAAGCTTTTATCAAATGAAAGGGGTAACAGAAAAATGCCCTGGTAACAAAAAAGAAAAGAAAAGTGGTTATTATTCCTAAAATTAAAAGGGGTCAAAAAGAGGAAAAATTGTGACTAAGGGGAAGGAATACCTAAATTTAAGGAAAGAAAAATTTCCACAGGAGAATAAATGAGTCATCCATGTTTAAAAATAAAAAAAGAAGTTACATAACTCCCCATAAAAGGGGAAGTTGTGATTGTGGATTCAAAGATAAGGTGTGAGTTGACAGTTGCCAACAGCTCGAAGAACAGAAAATTAAGATCGTGAAGTCAAAGATAAGAGATGAGTGGTAGTTGCCAATGACTCAAAGAAAATTCTATAAATAGAGGGAGGATCCTTTTGAAAGAGATCTGATCTTTTGGAGAAAAGAGCGACGCAAAGGATAAGAAGAACCAAAAAAGAAGAGGGAAAAAAGAGAAGGAGAAAAAAGCTCTTGAACTGATTGCTTTCTTTTGCTTTTTGCTAACTCCCACTCTAAGGAAAAAGTTGGTTCTTTTGAGTTTCTTCTAGGAGACTCAAAACGAGGGTTCCTCAAAAGAGAAGGTGTAGATCCTTTTGAATCTCTTCTGGGAGACTCAAAAGGAAAATTCATCAAAAAAAAAAAAAAAAGACAGTCTCTTCAAGGCATAGTTGTAAATTTCATCTCGGTGGCCACCGAAACGAAATTTCAAAAAATTTAGGACAATTTCGTTCGAAACTTTTCCGTAAATTTCGTCAAATTTCTGTAAATTTCGTCAAATTTCTGTAAATTTCAGTCAATTCCGGTCAATTTCGGTCAATTTCGGCCGAAATCCGGAACGAAAAGAAATTTTCGTCATTTGGTTCCAGTTTTCGGCCGAAACCGAAATGTTTCGTCCATTTCGGACGAAACGAAACAAAATTTACAATTGTGCTTCAAGGAGACTCAAGTCTCTTCCGGTCTGTGTTACATGGATTCTTTGCCTCGTATGCCGCAATTGGTGACACATTTCGACATGTGAATTGGACATGTCGTGGGACATGTCCGGATTCTTGCATGTCTGCATGAATCCTATTTTTTCAGATGAATATGACACATTGTTGTCTCTTTTAAAATGTAAAATTTGCATATTTTCCCTTTAAATACATTTTCTTTCTAACTTTTTTTAATGAAAAAAAACCAGTCTTCTCTTAATAAAAACCTTAATGCGTTGACCCTCCACCCTTGAACATAAATCCCCTTCCCCTTTCTTTGACTCTTTTAAAATAAACCCTAATGCCTCGACCCTCCATCCTCAAATTCTTCATATATATATATATATATATATATATATGAGGAAAGTGTTGGTGAGCTTAAGCGCCCAATCACATTGGGGCCTACTTTGTTAGGATGATCCAAAGCATTCATTTGAAAGGCCCTTACATAGATGGGGTGTGTACCAAAAATCAGCTCCATAGGATCATCCTAACCCATCCATTTGTGGAGGTCAAAATGGACAGACATAATTTGTCCACAAATCTGCCCATTTTTGTCCTCCACAAATGGAGGGGTTAGGATGATCTTATGGAGCTGATTTTTGGTACACCCCATATCTACGATAGGTCCTTGCAAATGAATGGTTTGGATCACCACAGAAAATGTGGGACCCATGTGATTGGGGCGCTTAAGCTCACCATAAGTTTGGTGAGCTTAAGCTCACCAACACTTTCCTCATATATATATATATATATATATATATATATATATATATATATATATAGAGAGAGAGAGAGAGAGAGAGAGAGACCGAGATGGTCAAATACAACAAAAAAGGCAATACAACAACAATAAAAGCAAAGGAAGAGGAAAATCAAGGTGGCAAGAAATCAAAAAGCTCCAAATCGTCTTTACCTACGCCTTCCCCAGCAAGAGCGTAGGCCACCCGATTAGCAGAATGACGCACATGCTTATAAACAATAGACGTAGACCCCACTTAATCTTGAATCTCATCAAAGAATGTAGCAAATCTCCAAGGATAAGGGTGAAGTCCTTTGAGCCATCGTATCACATTCAAGGAATCTCCTTCAATCACCGCTTTATCAAGTTTATTTTTATCAAGCAATTTGAAGCCTTGATACACCACCCTAACCTTAGCTTCATTGGAATCCACTATACCAATGGGGCACGTGAAAGCCCAAATCACCTCCCCACTATCAACTCTAAGCACACCCCCACTCCTGCAGGACCAGTTCCCCAAACTGAACCCATCAAAATTGAATTTCAGAAATCCTAGAATCGGAGGCTCCCAGTCCTACATTACCTACCGCTTCACCTCCTTACTTTGACACACCTCTCGCCACCCAAACCATAAATCATAGGCTGACACAAATTTGTATGAGTAATTTTCTTTCTTTTATTGATGAATTGCAATAAAGTTAAAGTTTTAAGTAATAAAATGTGGTTTTTTATTAAATTTTGTTCATATAATGATTTTTATATTTTTCTAGGAATATTTTATTTTTTGAATTTTTGAAATTTTCAACTATAAAAAAATTCCTGGTCGTAGCGTCTTTTTCCGAAATGAAAAGCCGAAACAACGAAACATTTTGTTCCACTAACCAAAACAAAACAGCGAACGTAACAGAATTGGCAACTATGATTAGTTGCATGGATGTTGCCTTATATATGATGTAAAGGATCTTTTGTTTTTCTGTCTTGGGGTCACAGAACCATGGACAGCCCTTGATTTTAATGTTATAATTATCTCTCGAAAACATACCTTTACAAAAACCAAATACCAGAAAACAAGATACAAAAAAGTTTTCTTCCCTACTAGCTGTTTCCATGTGTGTCAAGCAGGTATGTCCAACTTGCAAATTTGAAAAAATGAAGACTTCTTGTTAAATAAGTAAGAAATCTATACCTTGTTGGAGCGGAACATTGGCTATCTGGACAGGAATTGAAATTGTAAAATTTGGCAGACATTGAGGTTGAACTATATATAAGGGTCTATCAGAGAGGAAAGCAGGTTCAATAAAATTTACAAATTGAGGGTATGTGTCTGTCCCCTGTGAATATTTTAATACCCAAATTAGCCTCAAACCCCAATTCTTGAAGTCAACTCAAGAATAATTAAAGTAGAAAAAAACATATTATATCCATAAACTTAGATTAGTAAGAAAAATGAAAGAACTCACCGGGAGGAGATCGGATAAAATACTCAAATAATCCGAGAAATTTATAGGGCCAGAACTCGAGAATAAATTCCCCGCCAAGCCTACCAAAAGCTTGTAGATTAATATTCACATGAAAAAAAATGCATACGACAAAGTGAAGAAATCTTAAATTATAGGATCTAATCAATGAGAACTTAAAAAGGATACTACAATCTTGAACCATTGAGAAATGTAACAGGGAACGACCCACCAAAAAGAAAGACAAGATAATGTTTAAAACAAACAAATCTCACATTCTTACTTTCTGCAAGTGATCGATTACCCCCGGTGAGAAGTATAGTTGCAGGGCAGGACCCTGTTCTTTTGCATGATTCATCCGGCAAGTCCGTATATGGGATAAAGTCAGTTCTGACCGCACGATATTCAGGGCGTGGGACTTGGAAAAAAGCTGGCCATTCTGGAGGGCTAGGTATAGGACAAGTGGCCACTTGATCTAGGGTAGAGTACTGAATTCCGCATACAGTCTCACATGAACCATCTCCATTTGTATCAATACAGGTGCAACCACAATTGTTCTTAGGCTTATCCAATTCATTATTGACCACATTTTGGATGACAACAATTAGCAAACAGAGGAGAATTGGATATGCAATAAGGCCAATATTTGTCCTCAGATTACGTTTCTGAAAAATGACAAATAATCAATATAATCATTAGATATACTAGTAAAACGTTAATAATTGTTTGTTAAATTAATCATTTGGTTGTTGCAGAGAAATGAAAAAAACAGGTCATTAAAAAAGAATACCCCATAACTAACTTAGAAAATTGCATAGCTAAAAGATATCATGGTTAGGAAATAATATTCACTTTAAAGATGCTGAACAGAGATTACAAAAAAAAGCTCCATTGAAAGCAAGCCCAATTCATAATCTTCCACCTTGAATGATTAATGATATGATATAAAAATAATTATTAGACTTTCTGTAAGCAATATAAAAATCCTTCATCTGGATGGGTGACGAATAACAAAATAAAGAATGTGTTTCAGTGTCTTCTAGAATTCGGAGAGAGAATAAGTCAAGGAAATGTTCTACGTTTTGTTCTTCAGAAACCATAAATTAGCACTTTCCAGTCCCCTATGTTTCAATCCAAACGCAGTCATTTAAATTAGGTTGCTACCGACAATAAATCACTTATTTATCAAGTTCCTTTACAATATAATTCCTACAGAAAACCAAAAAGTAGAGTAAGAAAAATGTTTATCAATGAGCTGTCAACTACGGACTCAAGCGGTTTGAGTTGACTCAAGTTTCCAAAATTGCAACCAACATCATGACTTCATGTCAATTTTCAGAAGCAAAAACCTAGAAATTCTAACTTCTCTCATGATCCTACCTACATAACTTTCCACGAAACTTAAAATATTGCAGTAAATTTCTAGAAAATACAATAAGAAAATGTCGACCAACGAACGAAATAATCAATTCAAGGATAAGTAATCAACTTCACCAAGAAGCATCCTAATCTAGAAACCTTCACAAGTACTGTGTGTATGTATATATCTATGTTTATATAATTAACAACAATAAACCCACAAAAGTTCAAGCAGTAACTTAATCCAATCCATCCTCCACCTACAAAATAAAGAGCTAATCAGAACATCCATTTTTTTAATAGCAATCAGAACATCCATAAATCCCTTACAAGTTTAATAAAAAAATGTTCCTAATAAAGGGGGAAAAAAGAAAACCTTAATTTCATTACCAAAACTCTAATTTACAAAGAATAAAGTAAAGAATCACCCATAATTTCCATTAGTCCCATAAGAATAAAACAGGAAAACAAACTCAAAACCACTCAAAACCAAAAACCCAGAAGTAAAAAGGGGAAAAACAAAGAAATCAAATCATAATATAATAAAATGAGAAGCCAATTAACTAGGCCAGACCTGGAAAGTAATGTTCTTCCTTAGTAGAGCATTGGCCTGAGTCAAGAAACTCGCAGACCCACGTGATGAAGCCTCCTCCATTGCCAAATTCCTTATATTTCTTGTTTCTTCTCAAAACCCAATTGATATTTCAAGACAAGTATACAAAAAAACATTCAAATTCCAGACAGAATTCCCGTTAATGGCACGAATTTAGCCTCTTTGCAAATGCGTTGCAGAGAAAAACAAAGCCAACGTTCTCCTAAATTCTATCGCCAATCGTTTAGTTTTACATAAAAATATTCTTCGTCAACTTGACCGTTCTACTTTTTAAAATGACTAAAAAGGCCTTCTCCACGCGCTTTAGTAAATGACCAAAATGTCCTTATTCCTTACTTCCGGAATGGAACCGCCAACCGCGTGGCCATGTTTTGACTTTTGATAATGGCACTACTCACGTTGTAGTCCACTTATTAAATATAATTTTTACTAGGTTGCTGATATTGGCATTACCATGTTTTGATAATTGCACTCTCTCTCTCTCTCTCTCAATTTTGTTGAAAACGATTCCCATCTTCCTAGGGTCTTCTTAGCAGCTCTATATATTTTACTACAATTTTCTAAGTATAATGGCAAAGGCCACTGTCCTAACAAAAAAGTCTTCCATGAGCCTAGTCAAAACAATGGTGAAAATTGCCTATGAAATGCATCAAAAGTTTCTCTCAAGGTAAGACTGGCTAACTATGTCAAATGAATAAAATACCTTAATTCAAAGTTCTCCTTGTTTCCTCAAAACTTGCTTAGGAAGCAAAAGCAACAATAAGAAATTGTTTATTGAGATTTGCTAGGGAACATCCTAGAAGGCATTTCGCGGGTTGGTTGTTGCTTGACAAGAGCAGCCAAAATGGCTTGTGTGATAGTCCCTAGCAAATCCCTTGTTTATTTTAGGTTTTGTAATAAAACCTCGGTCTAAAAGCTCTCTTTATATGGCCAAGGGAGTGTGGCGGCTAGGGCTTTGGGCAAGTGGGAAAACAAAGAGTCGAAGACAGTCAGTACATTTCGACTGTGTCTGGTAGATAACATCAGGTTTTAACATTATGGAAGAAGAATCAACGCCTAAGTTATGTCAGAAGTCAGAAAAGCTTTACATGTTAAAAGGCTTGGTCAACTGATTATATCTAAAGCAACAATTGTACAGGGTTGAAGATGTAAGAAGGTGGAGATCTTCTGAAACACATGAGTCTGTACAATGAGCTTTTGGATGAACTCCGCAAGGTTGAAGAAAAGATGAAGGAAGAAGACAAGGCCCTTTAACTTCTTACTTCTGTTTCTGATTCGTATGTCAATTTGATGACTAAGTCATTATTCGGTAAGGATACCGTAGAGATGGAAGAAGTCGTGATAGCACTCTTATCAAATGAGACAAGGATGAGGCTCAATCAAAATGTTGGTCAAAAGCACTAGTTGATTGTTCTTGGGGAGAATCAAATAAGAAAGCCATCTGACAAGGGATCAAGAAAAGACAAGATCTAGGGTCAGCGGAAAGGACGTGCAATGTTATCACTGTAAGGAATACTGCCACATCCTGCGGGATTGTCGAAAGCAATGTAATACATCGGACAATAGTGCTACGAATACAGTGGTGGCCGTATTGGTTGAGCAGAGTAAAACAGTTGGAGGTGCTTTTCACAGTCTCCACATTAATCACACTTCTTCTCATAACGAGTGGAATTTAGATTCGGGATGCTCTCTTCATGTATGCTCTATGAGAGAATATTTTGATACTTTACAGGAAATAAGGGCAGGTGTAGTATCCTTGGGTGACGGGTCTATTTTGGGAATTATATAGCTTTTTGATGGCCAATTACAAAAGCGCATAATGAGGGGAGAAGTATCATTTCCAAACAATGGAGTGCAGCAAAAAAACTTTTCTTGATGAAATTTTTTCTTAAGATTTTTTTCCACAATGTAGAGGGAAGTGATAAATTGTAGGAATATCATTATAAATTAAAGGTACCTCCAAATAAAACATTAACTGTGGTGGTTCAAGTTACCTTTGTCATGTGTAATCAAGCAATGGAAAAGGTATGATATCATTATAGACCCTGAAAGCCGTTTGCATTCTACGTGCATCGACGGCGTCGTTTGCGTTCTACACACATCGATGTTTTGATCAATTGCGTTTGCATTCTACATGCATCAACGGCGTCGTCTTCGTTCTACACACATCGATGTTTTGATCAATTGCGATTCATTCGCATTGTGCATGTGTCGTCATGTCGTCCACATTCTGGTGCGTCGACATCCCCTATTTGGCTTCGCGTCTGTACTTAAAAAGTCCTTTCCATCTGTGTAAAGGCAGAGGAGTGCTTATTTAAAACACTCATAACTCAAAAGAAACCAAGTGATATTGGTGGAAAATGATTGTGGTACCCCTATAAGGGAACATATTAAAATTTAGACGTTAGGATGATCCTCATCATCTAGACTGAAACTAGCATTTTCCTTAATTTTGGCCAATAGGTCAAAGCAAAGGATATTTCCAAAAGATTAATATTCTCTACATTTACAAATTGGTCATAAACTGAATATTTTCCATTCAAATAGAAGAGGATGCACTCCAATCACTGGAGGATTATTGGCAATTTTCCCCTATTTCACTACTAGAGCCTTCAATGCAGAACAGATTGGCATTCAATCCAACTCAAGTGAACTTCATAAGCACCTTTTGAGAATAAGAAACTACATTCATGAAAAGGGAGAAATTATATGATGAAGGGCCGTACCCATGAAATGGTACACATGCAAAACTTCATACGCTCATGCCTGAATACATAATGGGGATAAGAGACTGTCTCAATCTCTTCCAATTCAAATGCAGACATGCTCATGTAATTGACACACACACAAGACCCCTCTTCCTGCTTATTCATTCTTAATAAATTGTTTTTTCATCTTTCACCCAAAGGAAAAAAAATCATGTATATGTGTATATTTGTAACTTCTTAAATGCAAACATTGAATATGTAGGGGTGTAAACGAGCCGAACCGAGCCGAGCCGAGCTTGGCCAGGCTCGGCTCAGTCAGGCTCGCGAGCCTTACCGAGCTCGGGTTATATTAAGTTTACACCCCTCATCTTCCCTGGACAGCCCTATCTAGTGTAATTTGACTACTTTTTTTACACTATGGGGGGTAGTCCAAGTAACAAATGGGGTTCCAAAAATGAAGTGACATATTTGCCTCCCCATTTCACTCCCTGGATAACCCTTTTAGTGTATATATTAATATATAATATATATATTTAAATATATTAAATTCTTAACGAGCCTTAACGAGCCGAGCCGAGCCGAGCCTAAATCGGGCTCGGCTCGGCTCGTTAAGGATTCTAGCCGAGCTCGAGCGAGCTTCCGAGCCCGAGCCAAAATTGACACCCTTAAATATGCAGAACATAAATTTACAAAAGATTTCTAATATCATCTACAAAATTTCTGTTGCTAACTATAAAAGAGAGGACTTTGCTAAAAAGGTAAATTGAAGATGAAATTATTCTATTATAAATCGAATCAGCTAGTTTTTCTCAGAAAACTAGATAAGCAATACAATCTCTGCCATTTCATTCAGTTTGTACATGCTGAACAAATAAATAGCATGCAATGTTTAACTCCTACCATGCAACACTTGCAACAAAGTCCATCTCCGTCTTCTTGTTTGAGCCGTCATTTTCGGAGGAAATGGATTGGTTATCTGGCCCATGAGAACTGAATTTGAGAAGATTGGTTATAAAGAAAATTTCAATACTGTCATGCTTAAAATAAACTACATATGCAGGATTGAGCTCTTATTATGTTCTTGCAGTTGGGCAGAAGGTGTCTCAAGTCTCAACAAGCACAAATGGATTCACTGCTGACTTCTCCCATTACAAGACCCCGAATTTAGAATCATCGCCTACTTTGGATTGGTGAGCAGTCAAAGTAGGCAAAAACTGAACTTAGCACTCGAGAAGAATGCAGTCCAATGTTATGGTGGACTAACGAAAGGGATATGGGAATATCCTCACTACACTATCTTATGCAGATCTCCAGAACTCAAATATAAACAATCTGGTAAACAAAGTAAATGCAAGACTTGTAGTTCAAATGTCAAGAAAACTCAAATCCTAAATCTGGGGCATAACCAGCCCATTCCAACTGCAGGCTTAACCCATCAACAACACGATAGATTTCATCAGACCTTGGATGAGATGTGTCGCCAACTAGAAACTTATGTACCACGTCCTCCCCTTCTATCCAACTATATGCAGCTGTCTTTTTAACTCTTTTGTCCTTCATCGAGTTCCTCACCTTCAAGGCCTCCTCCCATCTCCCTACACTAGCATACATATTGGAAAGAAGAACGTAATTCCCCGAATTCTCTGGTTCTAACACTATTAGCTTCTCCATGGCGAGCTCAGCCAAATGTAAATTTGAGTGAATTCTACAAGCACTCAATAAGGTCCCCCAGATAACAACATTCGGCTCCACTTCCATCTTACAAATGAACTCATACGCTTCTTCTAATTGTCCGGATTTACATAGTAGGTCAACAATACATGCACAATGCTCGACCTTTGGTACTATTTTATGATTTAATTTCATCCTTTCCAAGAATCTATATCCCAATTCAACAAGTCCGGCATGGGTACAGGCTGTTAGCAATCCAATAAACGTTATATCATTGGGTTCCACATCACTTTCCCTCATCTTTAGAAAAAGATCAATTGCTTCATCTGCAAGGCCATTAATTGCTAGGCCTGAAATCATTGAATTCCAAGAAACAACATCTCTTCGAGGCATCTCATCAAAGACTTGACGAGCTTTTCGAATGTTTCCGCATTTAGCATACATGTCAAGCAGTGAAGAACCCACATAAACACTTGAAACCAAGCCTTGACTCTCTATATAGCGGCCTATACGCTCGCCGGTTTCTATTGAACCGGATTGAGCACAAGCAGACAAAACGCTCACAAGCGTGACATCATTTGGCTTAAGACTCTCCATTTTCATTTGCTCAAAGAGCTCTAGAGCCTCATTCGATCTCCCATTTTGAGCATAACCGGCAATCATGGCACTCCATGCGACTACATCTCTTCGGGCCATTCTGTCAAATTCTCGACGTGCGTCATCCACATGCCCACATTTGACATACATTTCTAATATAGCAGTTGAGACAATCAAATTCCTACACAAATTATAGTCATCGATGAATTTCTTAACCTTCAAGCCCATTTCCAAGTCACCCAATTTCGCGCACATGGATAGTACTGTCACCAGGGTAATCTCATTTGGCTGAGCCTTCTCAACTTGCATCCATTCAAATACTCTCAAACCTTCCATCAGATCACCATTATGCGCGTAGCACGAAATCATCGAATTCCATGAAACAATTGTCCTTTGGGACATTTCATCGAACAGCTGACGTGCTTCTAAAACCATGCCAGATTTGGAATAGCCAGATATCAAACAATTATAAGAAACAGGATCCTTGATCAAAATACCATCAAAAACAAGTTTAGCCGACTCCAAATCACCACATTTTGAATAAAAATCAATCAGACCGGTTTGAATAAAAACATTAGAATCGAACCCGTAACTTATAACAAGAGAATGTACTTGTTTCCCTTCATTGGTCGCCAATAAGGAAGCACATGATCTTAGAACGGGCGGAAAAGCAAAATAAATGATCTGGGTTCTTTTGTGGTGCATTAGAAAGAAGGTTTCTACAGCTTCCTTGTTCAAAGAGAGTCTGGAATACGTAGAGATGAGGGAATTATAAAGGCTTTGGTCTGTTTGAGGAATTTTATCGAACACTTGGCGTGCGTAGTTTATGAAGGAGAGATTTAAGAGCCTTTTGACGAAGAATGTGGTGAAGTTGAGGTTTTTTGTGATGATGAGGGCGTGGATTTGCTTGAATTGGTTGAGGTGTAGAGAAGATTGAAGTAGATATATGAGATTGTGCTCCATTTTTACTAGGGAATGAAGCAAAATGGGAAACTTTCAGAGAAAATCCGTCTTGCATTTCTTTGGCTATGGGGTGAAAGCTGCTAGCCGTTGAGAAACGAGATATTTGAACCGTGGGAAGGCGCGGCCTCAAAACTCACTATTACAATGGTGGGTCCCACCCTTTTTTAGTTGTTCATTCATCCAAAGTGATATCGACACTCCCTTATTTTTCATTCTAAGACATGGACACTATTTTTCTTCTTTTTATTAGGGAGCTTGTTAGTCTCACTAAACCTTTTTGTGTGCTAAGAACTAACAATCATAGGATACTTATACGCTGAGGCTATGGCCAAACAAAGTGTTTGGATGTACAAAAGCCAGGGGAGGCATAGGGATTCTGCTTGGCATTTGAGTGCCACGTCAGCAAAATTTCCATTTGTTTTCCACTATAGCATTAAACTCTTTAGAATGTCTAATGGGTAATTATTGTATATCTGGTGATGTGGCTTTATTGTTCTCCCCTTGTAAAATCGAAGACATTTCTAAAAGAGGTAAATTTTGCTTGAAATTTCTTGAGAATTGTGCTTTATCTCTTTCTCCCTTTCTTACCTCTCTACATTGGTAATGACACCCCCTACTTATTCCTCTACTCTCTAAGTCGGGCATCCAAACACTACTCACTGCAATTCTCCAAGGTAATTCCAGGCAAATCCAATTCTTGTCTCCATCCTGTCGACTGCTTATTCAACTACTCGTCGATCTATGCCGTGCAACCAAACATAAGGAAAGCAACTAGATTTGTGCAGCCCTGGCAAACGTTTGGAGTGTAATTCCACCAAATATTTATATGCCCAATCTTCCTAATGAAACTAGAGAAATGCTAGTGTTGGCAAAAAATAGAATAAAGAAACTGATTTTGAAGAATCAAAGAAAGATAAAGGAAGAAAAGAAAGTAGGTAAGGCAAGCAAAAAGCTTTCTTAACGACTTTAATTTCCCCACTTATGGAGGTGGCTACCAGAAAATAAGTCCCGAGGATACAATGCCTACACTAACAACAAGGGCTGCACCCCAAATTCCAAGCAACCAGTATGCCCTTTAGAAAAAACGAAAATTGCAGAAAGAGTATCAATATCAAGAATCCAGTAAAACAGAAGAGGGGAGTGTTATTGCAGGGAAAAACCAAAAGAGTCTCTTAAGGCACCCCTCCCAACGACAGTAACGACCGTTAGTCAAAGACCGTTAACCCAAAATTTAAACTTGTGTTTTAAGCCGTTATATAAATTTTATATATAAGAAATAAAGAAAGCGGGACTCTTGCAGTCCAAACAGGGCCTCACCAACATAAAAGGTGCTTCAATGCCCATTGGTTGAGAGCCGGAGTTGTTGGCACGATGGAATTTCAATGCCATCGTAAGGGCCCAAGCACACAATATTAAGTTTTTTTTATGGAAATAAAACATTATATTTACGTATGCTACCAAAATTCTTAATATATTATCTTTAATAACCATATTAACATGTAAAATAATTACAGTTAGCATTGATTAAAATACATTGATGAATCCATAAATCTTTTTTTCCTGAGATTAGCTGATTCCGATACTCATTAGACTTGTTAACCACGTTGGATTATGACACTCGTACACGTAGCCATGCAACATAGCTGCCCATAAATCCTTGAGCAAGCATTTAGGCCACGTTTGGATACCTCATGCTTTTTTATTTGGCTTTGGATTTGAGTTTTGGATACAAAATACATCAACATCCTCATGCACATTTTCTCTGTGTGTGTGTGTGTGTGTGAGAGAGAGAGAGAGAGAGAGAGAGAGAGAGAGAGAGAGGCGTCTCTCTACTGCAGCAGCAAGTTCGAGGAGCCGCGAGGGTGAAGGTAATTGCCACAAATATTGATTTCCAAATAATGTCTTGCTGAATATATTTGAAAATCGGATTTTTTTTTCACTGTTGTAGCTGATTTGGAAATCTAAGGATTTGATCCAGCTCCAAATCTCAACCGCAAATGTGAGAAATCCAAATCTAAATCCTGTGGGTATCCAAATGCGGCCTTAATGTCATTCACTTACTCCGTACATGCTCGAGTAAATGCCGAATATCATTCACATTCGAAAAACTGTGACTATCCATATATTTTTTGAATAATTAAATTACCAAGACAGTACAATCAAGCATTTATAATCGTATTTTCTCCAATGTGCATGCTTTAAATTTTACAGTTTTCACTGTGCATTACTTAACATGATCATGTTGGGGATTCATATGAGGTTGAAATTTGAACGTTTTTGCTTATCGCCCTCTGCTTCTTCTACAAATTTCTTTTCTTTTTTTAATATTTTAATGCCTTTTTATCCTTCTTGTCTCGAAAATAATTAGCAATATTAGTTTTTTCAATGACTCATTTACATAGTTGCATGTAAAAATAAAGAGTATACGGATCTCTACACTTCCTTTTTAAATTAATTAGTTACTCAGTTAGTTTAATTGCAGTCTTTAAACAATTAATTTCCAATCCGTGTAATGCAAGCAAAGATGCTAATGATAGAGAAAAGAAAAAGTCCTCGTACAATTTCCAATCCTTAAACAATTTCCCTTGCGACCCAATGCAAGGAAAGTTCTTACAGATCTTTAGTAATCCACGAAAAAATTCAGTTGGGTTTTTAATAGGATTTTACCAATCTCAATGCCATTCAACATTCCTCAATGATTCTATATACCATGTGTTGTTTTATTAGCTAGTCAAAGTCTAAGACCGAATACTTTACATGCAGTCAACTAAGGGGAGAACATATCCACACTTCATGTGCCTTTGGGCTTATTTGGTTTCGTGAGATTATCAATAGGCTAACGATAGTTGCACTACCATGTTTTGATAATAACATAGACTCACCTTGTCTCGTCCTTTTTAATTGACTGTTGAGAGCTTTTTGGGAATTGTAATAGTCTTCGACAGCTGGTTAACTAATACAAGACAAGGTGAGTTTGTGTCATTATAAAAACATGCAGTGCAAATATCAGTAGCATGCTTGTGTGTATGGGATTTGCTAGGGGCCATCGCAGAAGGCATTTCGCGGAACCGCTGTTGAATGAGAGAGACGATAGAGCAGCAAACTAGGCTCAGATGCTGTCTTATTCACTCAACTCATCTGAGTTGGGTACTCTCTCATGATAAAATGACACTGACCCAATGCTTTAAAAATCCACAAAACAATTGCAGATTGAAGCAAGCTACTATGAGACAAAAATCTTCTTTCTTGAGAGTTACAATTAGAAATTATTATATGTAGTCCGAGGAGATTCAATATTGAAATCATTTCAGAGGTCGGCATCAAGAAATAATTTAAAATACCTTTATATTTTCAGAAGTTAATCGGTTATAGGTTATACATGAAACCATAATCAATTAGAGCTGCTCGAGATGGCAACCAATCCACATATTGCCTAGAAAGAGATATAATGAAATTTGGTGAGGAATATATTATTGAAACAGTGATCATGACAATTTTTAGAATAATAAAAGAGGGTAATATGTTATGGAAGTTTACTATTTGTTTTAGGATTTCGATAACCTGAAAGAGAGAAAGACATATGTTATGCACGGCCGGCATAATTAAAAACTGTGTCCCTGCCAATCGGGTCCGAGTCAGTAGACCTCCGCTTAATGGATGAACTCTCTTGTCTTACTAATGGCACTTCTCTTTTTGGTTTACACTTTTAATTGAGTCATTAAAGATTTAAAGGCCCCAAAATTTATTAAGGGTTTTGCTAACGAGTGCCCGAAGGGCACCTGTTAAGGTGCATTGGGAATGATATTTTACAATGAACAAAACTTGGCTCCGCAACATTGCAGAGGACTTCTTCTGCAAGCCTCTAATAGCAAGAGGTGTAGAAATATCAATTCCATACCCCTTGATATTTTCACTCCTTGTTCCCCTTGATATTAGAGCATTGCGGAGGAATTTCCTAAAATGTTGCGGAGCCAAGTTCTGTTCTCGTTCTACAATATGTTTGGATCCAGGTCAGGTCTAAATGTCATATCATTTATTTGGAACTTGACTTAGTCTTACCTAAATTTTTATTTCTAATTTTATTTTGAATGGTAAAAGACTATTGTTGAGAAAAGAAAGAAAAATCTGTTTGTTTTGGATTTTGGGAACCAACTGGTAGTCCAAAACTGATTAATTGACCCAAAATTATGTTTAGGCGCTGTTTGTTTAGCTTTTGGAGAACCGATTGTGAATCCAAAACTAATTATTGGACTCAAAACTAAATGTAAATTTGAGTTCAATTAATCAATTTTGGACTCACAATGTTGTCAAAATCCAAAACAAAGATGGCCTTAATATTGGGTCCAATAATCAATGTTAGACACAATCGGTTCTCAAAATCCAATACAAACATGGCCTTAATTTTGAGTCCAATAATCAATTTGGGACACACAATATGTTCTCAAAATCCAAAATAAATAGGCCAAGCTACTAAAGAAGCAAAATATAAAATACAAAAGATAGTCTATTTCAGTGCAAATACACTGCCCAAAAAATAGAAAAGTGGTGCCTCAAAAATCTTCTCCATAAAGATACATTCACCCCATTTTCTTTCCCGGGCCACCTCTTGTAGTGTATAAAGAGTAGTCATAATTCATAAATACAATAGAGGGTAGCCCGGGAAGAAAAGGGGGCAAATATATCACTTCCCTTTGTAGATACGTATTTACATTAAAATGCCCACTTAATCACTTATCCACACGATGTATAATGGGAAAACATGGGTGGCCCGTGGCCCTCAAACTCATTTAACATAATAAATGTAAATTTTCATTAACTACTAAATACCTTATACATGTAAATTTATGTATAGCCCTTAAATATCTTCTACATAAAATTTCTCTATATATTCTTGGGAAATGTTATCAGCACTACTGTATTTTGATGAGGGCACTCCTCATTTTATTAAAAGTATGGTATAGCCCGCACCATAGGATGATCCAAACCGTCCATTAGATGCGCCACAACCTAAATAGGTTATGCCCCAAAAATCATTTCCATAGGTTGATCCTAACCCTCCGATCTGAAGGTTAGAGGGTTGACCCTAACCTTCTAGAGATCGGAGGGTTAGGATCAACCTATGAAAATAATTTTTGCTGTGGCCCATCTAATGGACCGTTTGGATCATCCTATGGGGTGGGCCATACCATACTTTTAATAAAGTGAGGAGTGCCCTCTACAGTAGTGCTGATAACATTTCCCTATATCTATATTATCTAATATAGGAGCGGAGCCAGGAATTTACCCGGTTGTGTGTGTGTGTGTGGGCGGAGTAGGGGGCGGGGTGGGGTGGGGTGGGGTGAGCTTACAAAATCTCTGTAATAATTTCTGCACATATTACTTGATTTTGCAAGCCATTGGGGGAATGGAAAATGACTCGTGAGGTTATTTTATAAACATAATGTTTTAATTAACTCTAAAATCACTTATAAATATAGATTTCGTTGTAGCCATTAACTATCTTATACAAATTTCTCTACAATATTCTTACAGATGTAAATATATACTAATAAATTTCTCTACATATATTAAATAAGTTATAAGGGATATGCTAGAGTCCATTGCAGAGGGCATTTCGCACATGGTCTGTTGCATCCGACAGCATCCACCTCGTGAATGAAGACAGACAAAATCTGCTGAAAAGTGAGCCTTTGTAGCTGCTTTCAGGTGCAACAATGTTAGTGTCTCCAAAAAACACCCTATTCCACTTGTAACAGAGTATGTGTGTACTTACCATTTTATCACACACACACACAAAAAGAATGGTAATCTTATTATGAAAAAAGAAGTGATATACTCACCCTCTTTTCTTCCCAAGCAACCTTTTCTGTACTGTTTTCTAGGGTTGCAATTTGGGTCGGGCGGGTCGGGTTTTCCAAAACCCTACCCTACCCAAGAATTATCTCAGGTTGGGTCGGGTCTAACTTTTTACCGGAAAACTTGAGATTCGTAAACCCAACCCTACCCTAGGTAGTTTCTCGGGTTGGGTCGGGTCGGGTCAGGTTTTCATTTTTTAGCGTGAGATAGTGACTAATTTTAAAGATTGTAGAGAAAAAAACAAATCTTCACATCAAAAATCTATAAATTTATGTTGTCAAGTGTATAAACATAGGATGGACACTATATTTTCACATAACAGACATGATCACCTCAATGAAAAACAATTGTATCAATATATTGAAAAATAATTTTATATGTTATCCAAGAGATATTTAAGAAAGTCACAATACACCCATATGAGTCCGGTCGGGTTTCATGTTTTTTTCTTTAAACCCAGCCCTACCCAAGATTGAATCGGGTTTTACCCGACCCTACTCAAGACCCATGATTTCTAAACCCGACCCATGTTATTTTCGGGTTGGGTCGATGCGGGTCGGGTTTTACCCGACCCAAGTTGCACCCCTACTTTTTTCACACTACAATGGGGTGGCCAGACGAAGAAAAGGAGGTGAATATATCACTTCCCCATGAAAAAAGGCTACTGATATTGACACTATTAATTGCATTAACTCACCTTGCCTTTTATTAATTCCCTTCTGAGAGTTTTTTTTTTGAGAATCATAATAACTTTTGACTAGTCAAATAATAAAAGAAGTATTGATATTGGCGTCACCATGTTTTGATAATTGCACTAACACATCCTCGTTTTGTATTAAAACAGTTGGCAAAGGTTATTACAGTTCCCAAAATGTTCTTAGAAGTCAATTAAGAAAGAAAAAACAAGCTGAGCTTGTGCAATTATCAAAACATGGTAGTGCCAATATCACTAGTCAAAAAGAAAAGTGATTTCGTGCAATTATTGTTTATTAGTACGTCTATCAACGAAAAACATGGTTTATTAACGTGATGTTGACGACTTGACGCGTCTTCGCAGAAGCCTCTAAATCTTCCAATCAACTTTGCGTAGACTTCCACCGTGGCAATCCTCGTAAATTCCCCCAAAAATCAGGGACATATTCGTTCAAACCCACCTTCAAAGTAACCGCGGGTATTTTTAAGCTGTCGACAAATAAGAGAGATGCTTTTTTCACCCCCAGTGTACGATAATACGCCCCACTTATAACCAGACACTCTTTTTTACTTCGTTAAAAGGGGGGCGAATCATCGTACAACTAGAGTGAATTTATCATCACCCAAAATAAACCTCAACAAACGAAACTTCAAACGGTCATCCCAAAAAGCGTTAGATATATCCTTCACCTCTTTTTATTCTCCTTCCTCCAAAGAAAAAGAGTTGGAAAAAAAAAATGGAATTACAGAGTGGTTTTTCCCTCTTTCTTCAACAATTTAGGGCACTATTCAAGAAAAATCTACTCCTTTCATGGCGTCACAAAAGATCCACAACTCTACAACTATTCTCCTCTCTATTCTTCATATTCCTCATTTTCTGTATCGAAAAAGCTGTTAATTCTCGATTATCTTCCACAACTTCTTACGACAATATTTTTGATCCAGAAGCTTTAATCTCTCCTCCGATCCCTCCTTGTGAAGATAAGTTCTTAATTAGGGTTCCTTGTTTTGATTTTGTATGGAGCGGGAATTCGAATGCGAGGATTGGAACCATTGTGAGGAGAATTATGGCGAATAATCCTGGAAGAGCAATTCCTTCGAGCAAGGTAATGATGATGATGATGTCCTGTTGTGGTTTTTTTTTTTTTTTTTTTTGATGAATTTTGAGCTTGTATTTGGGAATTATAGACAAGAGATGGAAATATGGTTAAGGAAAGTTTGTAGATTTTGTTTGTTTATTTATTGTATGAGTTGAAAATTAGGGTTTCTGAGATCAAAATAGGGAGTGATAGTATAGTTTAATTGATTTGATGCTGTCCTCTTGTGGTTTTCTGATATTTTTTAGCTTGCATTTGGGAATTGTAGACAAGAAATGGAAATATGGTTAAGTTTGTAGATTTTGTTTGTTTAGTGTATGAGTTGAAAATTAGGGTTTCTGCGATCAAAATAGGTGGTTTTAGTGTAGTTTAATTGTCTCATTTTAGTGAATTTCGTGGTTGTTCTGGAAATTAATGGCTAGGGGCATTTTGTTTTACAGCTCCAGTAGGGTTTTTGGTTTTTCCATTGTCGCAAAAGTTCGTTCTCAATTTTGTTCAGTGTAAATTGGAAGTAAATCATGAATTTTTTATTGGAATTCTTATTTTTTGAGGGATAAATGAAGGTGGATTTCTTGGTGATTTTTGAAGAACAAAACTTCTGACTAATTACAAGTTTCAAATATTAAATGTGGGCTGAGGCTTTAAGGTGGCTTTTCATATTCCTTGAAACTCCAAGGGACCGTTTGGATACGTGGATTTTAGAATCTAGGTTTTAGTTTGGAAACAGTGTAAAAGAGGCTTCATGATCAAGCTGTTGTATGCTGTCCTAGACGCGTTTCTTGGATTTTAAGTAAGAAATCCAGGTTTTAGAAAAGTCAGGATGATCTGCGTATCCAAATGGCCCCCAAAGGTCATTATTTGGATAAGTGAATGAGTTAGACTAATGAATCTATTTAATGGTTTACATTAATAGATTCATGATAAGCTTTGACTCCTTGTGAGACTCTTCATATTCCATTTAATGTGACTCTTTGGTTTTCTCATTTAATGGTGTGACCTGAGTGCTCTCATTAAGGGTGATTCCAGAAAATGAATTGACTCTTGGCTAGCTTCTATAAAGAGAGAAAAGGTACAACTTTTCTAATATAGACAAAAGAGAGAAGAGAAAAGTTCTCTACCATTGTTGTGGTGTGAGAAAGGAAAAGCCAACCAAGGGTGTGTCCCATAATTTTAGTGTGATTTGTTCCACTAATTCTATGTGAGATTAAGGTCCATATAAGAAGCCTCAAAATGCTGTGTGATATTGGTCCACAGTTCGATCTTGTGAGATTACGTTACACGAGGATTGTAGAGCCCGATTTGCTTAGCCAGAGAGACTCGAAGCTTTGCCTTCAAAGTGTTTGGTAAAGGGGCACACCAACACTAAGTTGTTGTTCCTGGAGACGGTTCGATCGTCAGATCCTTGCACCAAAATAGGGCCGAATAACGTCTTAAGCGAAGCGTTTGAGGACGTACAACAGCTCTACAGATATTGAGGATTATCTATACTCGGTTTGGTCTTTTCACTTTTCTCAAAGTTCATATTATTGCAGTTTTCATGTTATAATTTTTCTTTATTTGCACCAACAATCTTAAGACGTTATCCGTATAAGATGGATACTACAAAAGCAATCGGTATTGATGGTTGCATTTGGGAATTATAGATAAGGAAGGGGAATATGGTTAAGGAAAATTTGTAGATTTTGTTTGTTTATTGTTTGAGTTGAAAATTAGGGTTTCTGCGATCAAGATAGGGGATTTTAGTGTAGTTTAATTCGCCTATTTTTCTGAATTTCGTGGTTGTACTCAAAATAGGAAATTGAAGATAAGGAATGGGAATATGGTTAATGAAAATTTGTAGATTTTGTTTGTTTATTGTAAGAGTTGAAAATTAGGGTTTCTGCGATCAAAATAGGCAGTGATAGTATAGTTTAATTGCGATGATGCTATCCTCTTGTGGTTTTCTGATATTTTTTAGCTTGCATTTGGGAATTGTAGACAAGAAATGGAAATATGGTTAAGTTTGTAGATTTTGTTTGTTTACCGTATGAGTTTGAAAATAGGGTTTCTGTGATCAAAATAGGTGGTTTTAGTGTAGTTTAATTGTCTCATTTTAGTAAATTTCGTGGTTGTTCTGGAAATTAATGGCTAGGGGCATATTGTTTTATAGTTCCAATAGGGTTTTTTGTTTTTCCGTTGTTGCAAAAGTTTGTTCTCATTTTTTTTCAGTGTAAATTGGAAGTAAATCATAATTTTTTTATTGGAATTTTTATTTTTTGAGGGATAAATGAAGGTGGATTTCTTGGTGATTTTTGAAGAACAAAACTTCTGACTAATTACTGTTGGATTTTGAATCCAAATTAAGTTTCCAATATTAAATGTGGACTGAGTCTTTAAGGTGGCTTTTATTATTCCTTGAAACTCCAAGGGGCCGTTTGGATACTCGGATTTTAGAATCCAGGTTTTAGTTTGAAAATAGTGTAAAAGAGGCCTCATGATCAAGACCTAGATGCTTTTCTTGGATTTTAAGTAATAAATCCAGGTTTTAGAAATCTCTCCCTCATCGTGAGATTTCTAAAACCTGGAAACATGGGATGATCTGCTGCTCTCTTGTTGACGGAAAGAAGGGTGAGAAATTAGAAAACGACGGCCGGTCTGCTTCTTCTCTTGTCTCTCATCTACAATTTTGAAGAAATCCCGGATTCTAAAATCCGCATATCCAAACGGCCCCCAAAGGTTATTACTTGGATAAGTGAACGAGTTAGACTAATGAATCTATTTAATGGTTTACATTAATAGATTCATGATAAGCTTTGACTCCTTGTGAGATTCTTCATATTCCATTTAATGTGACTCTTCGGTTTTCTCATTTAGTGGTGTGACCTGAGTGTTCTCATTAAGGATGATTCCAGAAAATGAAGAGACTCTTGGCTAGCTTCTATAAAGAGAGAAAAGGTACAACTTTTCTAATATAGACAAAAGAGAGAAGAGAAAAGTTCTCTACCATTGTTGTGGTGTGAGAAAGGAAAAGCCAACAAAGGGTGTGTCCCATAATTTTGGTGTGATTTGTTCCACTAATTCTGTGTGAGATTAAGGTCCATATAAGAAGCCTCAAAATGCTGTGTGATATTGGTCCACAGTTCGATCTTGTGAGATTACGTTACACAAGAGGATTGTAGAGCCCGATTTGCTTAGCCAGAGAGACTCGAAGCTTTGCCTTTAAAGTGTTTGGTAAGGTGCACACTAACACTAAGTTGATGTTCCTGGAGACGGTTCGGTCATCAGATCCTTGCACCAGAATAGGGCCGAATAACGTCTTAAGCGAAGCGTTCAAGGACGTACAACAGCTCTACAGATATTGAGGATTATCTATACTCAGTTTGGTCTTTTCACTTTTCTCAAAGTTCATATTATTGCAGTTTTCATTTTATAATTTTTCCCTATTAGCACCAACAATCTTAAGACGTTATCCGTATAAGATGGATACTGCAAAAGCAATGGGTATTGATGGTCTAAAACTTGAGAACTTTGACGGTTCTAATTTTAACGCTTGGCGTCGAAAAGTGATTTTTGGAATGCAACTTTTGAGAATCTACTACATTGCTCAAGATGAGAAACCCGTTTTTGAATAGGATAACACCAAGGAAGTGGCTGATTGGGATCGTGATGATGATTTTTGTAGAAGTTATTTGCTCAACTGTCTGTCAGACCATCTTGCAGATGTTTATGGTCAAAACAAAACAGCTAAGGCAGTTTAGGACAATATAGAGCAGCAATATAAAGATGAAGATTAATTCTCATAGACTCATCTTATTGACAAGTTTCTGATATGAAATTTGAAGACGGAAAAGAATTTTGCCCCAAGTGAAAAAACTTGGAAAATTGGTGTTGAAGCTTGTACATAAATCGATAAAGCTCAATAATGTTTTCATTGCTGGGGATATTGTAAACAAGCTCCCTCCTTCCTGGTTATCTTTCTCTATGGAGATGATGCATAGAAGAAAGAAACAAGTTTCTCTTGATGATTTGAAGCGGTTCATTCGTATTGAAGATGAAGCCCGAAGCCGTTCTCAAATTGAGTTGCTTGAGAAGCAGAACGTTACTACTACCAACATGATAGAGGCAAAGCCAGAAAATAATAAAGGAAAGTATGATGAGAAAAAGAAGTACAAACCAAAGAAGAAGTGGAACCAGAAGAACCTTAATGTGCAGAAAAAGGAATTTAAGAAGAAAGGCCGATGCTTCAATTGTGGTAAGCATGGCCACTACGCTAAGGATTGTAGGGAACCACCAAAGGACAAAGAACTAAAGGAGTCAGTTAATGTTGTCACCGGAAATGAAAAGATTTCAGATTTTGTGGCAGTAATCTCTCGTGTGGAGGGTTCTTCAATTGCTACTGATTGGTGGCTCGACACTGGTGCTACTTGTCATGTGTGCACCAACAAATCATTCTTCTCTTCTTATGAAGTTTAGAAGGAGAAAGTGGCTATGACGGATCGTTCTACTACTTATGTGCTTGGGGCTGGAACAATTGTCCTGACACTCACGTCTGGGAAGACTCTTACTCTGAAGAATGCCAAGCATGCTCCATCCATAGCTAAGAATTTGTTGTCTGACAACCTTCTATGTGATGCTGGTATGCGTCTTGATTTCCAAGGTGCTAAGGCTGTTCTTTCTTATAACAATATATATTTTGGAAATGCCTACCGCACTGATGGGATGTACAAAATGAGCATTGTATCTTCAGTTGTTAATGAAATTACTGGTTCTGATTATTCTTTTGAGTTGTGGCACAATAGACTTGGTCATGCTAACTATAGGAAGTTGCACGACATGAAGAATTTGGGATTATTACCAAAATGTGGGGGTGATAAACCTGGAAAGTGTGAAGTGTGTGCACAAGCCAAAATTATTAGAAAGCCCTTTTCCTAAGGTTACAAGGAGTATAGAGTGTCTCGATTTGATTCACCGTGATACGTGTAATTTCAGAAGCTTCACTACAAGAGGAGGTATGAAGTACTTCGTCACCTTCATCGATGATCGCACTCGATTCATATGTACTTGTTGAAGTCAAAAGATGAAGCTTTTGGGAAGTTTGTGGAATTCCGAGTCAAGTTGAGAAGCAACAGAGTCAACCTGTAACAAATTTCACCAGAGAATGTCAGATTTCGCTTATGTGTAACAAATTTTCACATTAGGATGGAAAATGACAGTTCACGTCCTAATGTTTAGCCCAGCCACCTCGTTTTGGTTAGCTTTCAGTTTTTGGAAAATTAATATATCCCCAAGCATATTGTTCATATTTGAAAGATCCGATTTGCATTTTTCATTTCATGAGAAACCATCTAGCTTTCTTAATGTATTATTTAGTACACTGAATTAGAATATTGAACTGCATGATCTTTATCCATAACATTCTTCTTCATTAAATAGTGTGACAGATGCAATTCATATTCGTCATCTGAACATATGCAGGTGAAATCATTTAGCTCACCTAATGAAGTAGATGCTTGGCTCTCAAGTGATCCGATGCGCTGCCCTGGAGCTCTCCATTTTGTAGAAAGAAATTCTACGGTCATAAGCTATGGGATTCAAACTAACTCTACACCTATAGCCAGACGAGGGAAGTACGAGGATCCCACTTTTAAGTTTCAAATTCCTCTTCAGGTTGCTGCGGAGCGTGAGATCGCCAGGTCTCTGATTGGAGGTACCATCTCCATGCCAGTCTAGTTTTATTTTGTGGTTGGAATTCTTTTTTATAGAAAATTGTCTGGTAAAGCTATATGTACTCTTGTTTTGATGTGACCAGTTTTATACTTGCAAAAAAAAGTGATATGACCAGTTCTATAAGCATGCAGAAGCAGAGGAGATGTCTAGCAATTATCTGGTTTGGTTAAATGAATATATCAGGCCATAAAAATGGAACTTTGGATAGGAATTTCCATTTCTGATTTGCTAATTCTAAAGGAACAAGTAATTTATATTTTTATTTCGGGTCTAATAGTTTTTTATATATTTAAAATTATTAATCACCTTAGAGAGTTAGAGGCTTCAACTTAATTTGTATTTTTCTATTACAGTTCCATGGATTTATGCATCTATTTGGTTATGTTTTCTTTTGCAATTTTTCTTTCTCTGTTTTCATGTTGTTCTTACATTCTCATCTAATATATTTTGATGTATAACTTCCATTGAGCTAGATCTGTATGTCCTAGGGCTTGAGCCATTTAGATACCGGTCTATCTGACCATTGTTTTTTTTTTCCCTCTCATTGCTTCAGTTCTTTGCTTCTTTTTGGACTTGCGGATGTAGTAGTAGGGAGAAAAATTGAGCTAAACATACAGGACAGGCCCGACTGTCTCACCAACACAACAAAATAGTATCAATTACATGAATATTATCAAAACATAGATTGTTCTGAAACAAAATATAAAAGTGAACAGAAATCTATGGTGGAAATTATATTTATCAGTGAGTCCATAAAAAAAAAAAAAAACCTATTTATCAGTCTATTTTTGGGACCATGTGAAGAAAAGAAGTATAGTCTTGTTGACCAATACACAATCCATATTGCCCAATACGCATCGGTTTGGCCACTGGCTGAAATGCCAACCTATACCAATACCTTAAACTTAGTAGGATGTGCCACAAGAAATCTATTATAGCATCATCAACCAGTTTGTTGGTTGATGATATGCCACAAAAAATTGTGGGATCCTCGTACTTCCCTCATCTATAAAAACGCACCAATCCATGTCCATGCCAGTCTAGTTTTCCTTTGTATATTTAAAAAACTCAAGAAATATATTATGCTGTTAACGAAAATCATTTTGGAAAAAAAACACCAAAAAACTGTGGAATAGATAATAAAAAGGAAAAATATAGCGCATTTTGTAATAAAAAAATATTCAAATAGAATTTTGAAATTAATAAATTTTAAATCTACAAGCAGGTGTGCAAATTTTGAAATTTACAAATTTTAAATCTCACCACGACCCGATATGGTGTGAGGGAGATATGCTAGTTGATGATACACACCTCATATACTTCTTCCGCCGATGTCCTGTAACAAAGGCCCTTTGCGTCTTAGAATTTTACATGTTGATACTTCCCAAAACGTTTCACAAAAATTCCAACTCTAGAAACCCTTGAAAGATCAAGGATTCATGAACTTTGTACAATTTTACACATTGATACTTCCCAAAACATTTCACAAAAATTCCAAGTCTATATTATTTAAACTAGAAACCTGTGAAAGATTAAGGATTCATGAACTTCGTACACCCGCTTGTAAGGGATGTACTTTTTTGGAGGTGAGATTTGTTAACTATATAACCAAAATGACTAACAATCAACAAAAATGTGCAGGGTATAGGATGCTTAATAACTCTTATCTTGACAGAAGATTAACATTGTACTTTGTATCTACAGAAGTACCATTTATTTGTGACCATCACTTAAATTTCCTATTCTCCTCAGATCCATATAACAATTTTACTTCGTAGAACATTTTGTAAATACTCTCGAATGATTTGATTCATAGCCCAATATGGATGATAGAAATAATATGGACCCTTTCTTGTAGTTAATACTTTTGTAGTCATCTATTTTTATTAATTTTATTACTTATTTGGATTTCTATGCATCGACAGATCCAAATTTTAGCTGGATTGTTGGATTTAAGGAATTCGCACATCCGGCTGTAGAAACTTTCTCTGCTGTTGGGACTGCAGGACCAACCTTTTTCCTTGCAATAGCCATGTTTGGCTTTGTGTTTCAAGTTAGTTCTTTGATAACTGAGAAAGAACTCAAACTTCGTCAGGTAATGAGTTTCTTAAATTGTTTGGACTTATTCAAGCATATAATTTTTTATTTAATGCTAATCATTGTTTCTATTGGTTCATCAGCAACTGGTTCTCCTTAAATACTCTCTTCTTGTTTTATAAGTGCTAAATGACAACATGTTTTTGTTGAATTTTTCAGGCAATGACTATAATGGGACTTTATGAATCTGCCTATTGGTTGTCTTGGCTTACATGGGAGGCTTTTCTGACACTTTTTTCATCACTTTTCTCGGTCCTCTTTGGAATGATGTTCCAGTTCGACTTTTTCCGGCATAACAGTTTTGCAATCCTTTTCCTTGTATTCTTCCTTTTCCAATTCAATATGGTAAGTTTCTTTGTGCAACTTTCTCTATGGTCATTGGATATTTGTTTTGATGATGGAAGTGTTCACCGTATTTAATCAATAAAATTAGGTTAACTCATGTGAGGCTTTTGCTGGAAGTAATACTATTTCCTGGTTCTTGGTGATAAAGTTATACTGGCCACTGAAATGACTATGTTAAGTGCTTTCTTTGGGATATGCTACTAGTGTTTACACAATCTTTTGCAGATTGGTTTTGCATTCATGATATCGGCTTTCATTAGCAAGTCTTCATCAGCCACAACTGTTGGGTTTTCAATCTTTATTATCGGCTTCTTGACTCAGGCGAGTTTTTTTTTTTTTTTACTCAGGCTAGTTTTTTAGTATATTTCCTAGACCAGCACTATATGTGCAGCCATAATAACAGTTTTCTTTTCCTATTGCAGCTTGTTACAACATTTGGTTTCCCATACGGTGTTGACTATTCTAGTACATATCGTACAATCTGGTCTTTATTTCCACCTAATCTTCTTGCCGAAGCTCTTAAGTTGCTTGGGGATGCAACAGCCACTCCTGAAGACCCTGGGATTAGTTGGAGTAGACGGAAAAAGTGTCCGGCAAATCAAATTGACTGCGTGATAACCATTGTATGTTTGAAGTTTAGACACCTAATGATGAATTCGTGTTGATTTATATGATAACGTTTTTGAAAACTCTTGACCGAAGAGCATTAGATAGTATGCTTACTATGTATACATATATCTTTTTCTTTTTCTTCAAAGAAGTATAAATATATGTCTTGTCAGACTCCTGTTGAATTTTAGCTCTTGACATAATACTATATGTTCATAACAGGATGACATTTATAGGTGGCTGGTGTCAACATTTTTTGTGTGGTTTCTTTTGGCCATCTACTTTGACAATATAATCCCAAATTCAAACGGCGTGAGGAAACCATTGCTTTACTTTTTGAAGCCTTCATACTGGATGGGCAAAGGTGGAAACAAGGTGGAAGGTAATTGAGTCTAAGGAATTTCAAGCTTTAGCTACCATTAGTTGTCCACTTGTCCTATTTGGCAGGAATTTATGTGCACTCTTATATTGTTATTTCAGAAGGAAGCCTTTGTAGCTGTACAAGTTCGATTCCACCGTTAGAAGATGTCACTCCAGATGATGAAGACGTCCTTGCAGAGGAAACAATTGTAAAAGAGCAAGCGAAGGAAAGTGCACTTGATCCAAATGTTGCAGTTCAAATACGTGGTCTTACAAAGACCTTCCCTGGCACCACAAAGATGACCGGTTGTTGTAAATGCCAGAAGTCTTCACCTTACCATGCCGTTAAGGTAAATAACTACTTTACACCTTAAAATAATCCCTTTGTTTGCTTAACAGCCACTTTATGTCAAGTTTAGCCACTTGATAGGTGGTAGAGAGACCTATGAATGAATACTCTTCAATATGATTGTTCATCATATATTATTTATCTTCAGAGAATATGGGTGAACTTTGCAAAAGATCAGCTATTTTGTCTTCTTGGACCCAATGGAGCTGGAAAAACTACCGTAATTAACTGTTTGACTGGTATTACACCAGTGACTGGTGGAGATGGTAATGGCCTATATTCTTTTCTGTTGGTATCATTTTATGTTAGATATAGAGTAAGTCTTAGAATTATCTGATATACCAGTTCGTGAACAGCATTGATTTACGGATATTCCATTCGAAGCTCTGTCGGTATGTCAAACATTCGAAGAATGATTGGAGTTTGTCCTCAGGTACTTTGCTTTCTTTCCCTTCTATGAATTGAGAAGGTCTTCAATCATCATTATTCATTTGGAAATAAGAGACTAATTATTGGTTGGCATTTTTTTGTTTATTCAAGTTCGATATTTTATGGGATGCTTTATCAGCACAAGAGCACCTGCATCTCTTTGCTACTATTAAAGGCTTACCCCCCGCTTCAATCAAATCAGTAAGTGTTAGATAGCATTTAACAATTACTTCCTTACAATTTCCCATCTTTTTCTGAACAATAGTTTAAAACCCAGGCGTCGGGAAAACTTGCTATTGATCAGAGTTGGTCAATTGTTATTTCTATTAATTTATTTTAAGCGGCAGGGGACTTGGGTCATTGACCGCCCCAAGAGAAGTCATTGGTCAATAGCTATATCCTGAGCTTATCCTGAACCTTTATATTTAATATGAGCAGTGCTTCTTTTTTTCTGAAATGTAGGTGGCTGAAAACTCATTAGCAGAAGTAAAACTGACAGATGCGGCCAAAATTAGAGCTGGGAGCTACAGTGGAGGGATGAAGCGCCGTCTCAGTGTTGCAATAGCCCTTATCGGTGATCCAAGATTAGTCATTTTGGATGAGCCGGTATGTAGTTGGGATAATAGATATTCACACATGGTTCTCCTTTTTTAGACTTATATGCAGTTTTCTCTTTGAATTCAAAACAATATAAAGAGGTTACCTTTCAAAAGAAAGCAGTATGTCACTAAAAAAGGAAAATAGTATGCAAAGGTCTCAAGCATTCAAGTTACTCAACGACTTTTCTTTGATACTCTATTCATAGATTAAATAAGTGAAAGTTCTATTTCTACCATGAAAATGCTTTATTTAGACCCTGTTCGTTTAAGATTATGACTACCGATTGTGAGTCAAAAAACAATTAATGTAATTTTGAGCCCAATAATTGGTTTTGAACTCACAATCTGTTGTTATAATCTTAAACAAACAGGGCCTTAGTGTTCTGCAAATAGATTATAGATGCTTGCATCCGGTTGACAGAATCTAGAAGTAAAAGTTTAGCTGAGAATCAAGGTGTGGTTGAAACCAAATGCAAGTATGCAAATTCTGGTTTTTATACATTCTTAAACAAACAGGGCCTTAGTGTTCTGCAAATAGATTATAGATGCTTGCATCCGGTTGACAGAATCTAGAAGTAAAAGTTTAGCTGAGAATCAAGGTGTGGTTGAAACCAAATGCAAGCATGCAATTTCTGGTTTTTATACATTCTTGCATTCTAGCATTACATACATGAAGCATTGACGTATGTGCATTGATGTATATAAATGCTCATATCGATACTAAATTAGCATGGAGATCCATGCAGCATAAATAAATTTTATGACTTAGTCAATATAGTCTTACTGTGGCTTCATAGGTCACACATGGCCGTGGATTACCTACCAATAGAAGTGATTTAATGTTCCTGAGTTCTATACTTAAATCATATTACTTTAGTAATTTCTCCGTGTCAAACGGCCAATTACTCCAAAAGCTTATGCTGTTGGAGATGGCATTATTTAATCTTTTATACTTTAACACCCCCTTGCCCCACGCCCACCTTGGCCCCTCTTTTTAGGGTTGGCCTACACGTGGCACACGTGAGTCCGTGACCCCTCTTTTGGGTTGGCCATTACATGTGGATTTTTAATATAAACGAGTTTTGAACCCAAGCCAATTGCTCTGATACCATGTCAAACAACCAATTACTTTTTTTCTTTTGAAAAGCAACAACCAATTACTTTAAAAGCTTAAGCCGTTGGAGATGGCGTTATTTAATCTTTTATACTTTTAACATTCCTCAATGACATGGCAGCTGTTTAAGATGTGAAATCTTCTTTGATCTGCAGACTACCGGTATGGATCCCATAACTCGGAGGCATGTATGGGACATCATAGAGAATGCGAAAAAGGGACGGGCTATTGTTTTAACTACTCATTCAATGGAGGAAGCTGACATTTTAAGTGACCGCATTGCAATCATGGCAAAGGGAAGGCTCCGTTGCATCGGAACTTCTATCCGGTTGAAGTCACAGTTCGGGACAGGTTATATTGCTAACGTGAGTTTCCTGGGAAGTGCTACTGGACAGACTCCTGACAATTTCAACAATGCAATTGCAAGCGAACCTCAGCATGAACCCGTGAAGCAATTCTTCAAATATGTATGTTGGACAATCAAACTTCATTAAAACTTTCATTTGCCCACAATAGATTGTGTCTGACTAGGAGATTAATGTGACAGCATTTGGGCATAGTTCCCAAAGAGGAGAACAAGGCCTTCCTGACTTTCGTTATCCCTAAAGAAAAAGAGGGACTCTTGACAGTAAATGCCTCTATCGCCTTTATTTCCATATTGTTGTTTATATTCATGTTGCTAAGATTATAATTGTTGGCAAACAATGAATTAAAATGTTAAAGTCTCTTAATCACCCATCCTATTGATTTCTGTTACAGAAATTTTTTGCGGAGCTACAAGATAGAGAAAGAGAGCTTGGGATCACGGACATCCAACTTGGTCTGACAACTCTTGAAGAAGTTTTCTTGAATATTGCTCAGAAAGCAGAGCTGGAAGATGCTATTGTTGAAGGAAGTTTGGTAACTCTCAGCTTAGAATCTGGAACCTTGCTTCAGGTATGGTCAGTTAACTTATTAACTGGCAATAGCAACTCATTGTATCTTGTAATTAGAGGGAATGCATCAGTGATTTTCCATCTGCTTATGTTTGCTTCTACAAACACCTTTGATTATTGTTTTGTAGATTCATTCTATTTCTTCATTTTCTAGCATACTTTACGATTACTTTAAAGATGCAATTTTGGTCTCCTAATCATCTCTAACAAGTACTCTCTCATGCACAAAAAAGGCTACATTATTGTTCAATACTATTATTTGTGTCACCAGAATTGCTTGGGCTCCGTTTCTTTCGACTTACAAATGACATATAACTAATTTTACGCCCATTTTCCAAGAAATTTTTCCCAAGGTTCCGTTTCTTTCGACTTACAAAGGGCATATAACTGATTTTACACCCATTTTACATCGAGAAAAAACATAGCCTTGGGAAAAATATCTTGGCTTTCGTCTGAATTTATTTTCTTTAAGATACAGCTTCTTATAAACGAGAAGACTTCATGTCAACAAATTTGGACATCTTGCATTATTTTTTATGGAATAGTTTTATGCTTGTTTAAGGTTATTCGTAGTTCAGTTGACGTAGATCAATATGAGAAGAACTCTATTTTTGCTTCTCTTCAACCTAATGCATATGTAGATAGTAGATACATCCCAGAATCCAAATAACATTTATCATATTATGTCATTTCCCAACAAGCATTTAAAAAGATACAATATTTGGAAAAAATAAAAATCTTTTCTTGATAATTCCTTAAAAGTATTTTTCATTTTTTTTTTTTTTGGGTATGTAAGCTGGGATTGAATCCACTACCTCGTGGGTTGGTTTTGGAGGATAAATGTAGAATATTTTGTTATAAATTCCTTTAAAATGGTTTGGTTTTGGAGAGTATTTACAACAAAATAGTAAAATTCAACTTAATAAATCAGTTGCAATAATTTTTTTATTTAAAAAAAAATGAAATTAATGGTTAGCTGTTTTATAATGATGGATATGTTGAATTTACTTGTTCTAGTAATTGTGCAGATACCTAGAGGGGCAAAGTTTATTGGGATTCCAGGAACAGAGTCTTCAGAGAATCCAAGAGGTCTTATGGTTGAAGTATACTGGGAACAAGACGATGCCGGTGCCCTCTGCATTTCCGGCCAGTCATCTGAAATTCCGATACCCCCAAATGTTCAACTGAGGACTGTTTCTTCCAACTCTCGGAGATCTTTCTTCGGCCGGACTGGACCCATACACGGATTGGTGATTGATCCTAATCAAATTCAAACTCCAAGTAGGGGGCATCTATAACATGTAAAATTACAGATTTTCACAAACCAGATTTCGTGCTACTTAACTCTGTTTCTTTCGACCTAAAATGGGCGTAAAACAAATTTTATGATCATTTTTTAGTGTAAAAATGGGCGTAAAATTTGTTTTTACGGCCATTTCACGTCGAAAGAAATAGAGGAAATTCTGGTACAGGCATGCTCATTTGAATTTATATGATTTTCATTTTAGGGGGCTTATATGATATTTTTTATTCAATATTATTTTGCGTGACTAATAAAAATATCGTATAACAAAAAAGGTTTATTGTGCATCCAGTTACTAACTTCCATGGCCAGTACCCTCGGAGCACCCATTTCTGAATTCGGAAAAGACAGTTTCTTAATTTTAAAAATATCTGGATACGAGGATTTTACAATCCAGGTTTTAGTTTGAAAACAGTGTAAAAGAGGGTTCATGATCAAGCTGTTGTATGTTGTCCTGACATTATTTCTTGGATTTTAAGTAAGAAATCCAGGTTTTAGAAATCTCTCCTGCATCCTGAGATTTCTAAAACCTGGAAACTTTAGACGATCTGCTTCTCTCTTGCTGTCGGAAAGAAGGGCGAGAAATTAGAAAATGATGGCTGGTCTCTTTCTTCTCTTGTCTCCCATCTACAATTTTGAAGAAATCAAGGATTCTAAAATCTGCATATCCAAACGGCCCCTAAAAGTCAGAATCCTTTTCCAAGAACATTCATCAAAGAACATTAATGTCTTATGTGACTTTTGACCTATATATAAAAAGGAATAAGAAATAACCACTATTTTTTAGCAGCTACTAAAATATGGTAAATTAGTATAGTCAGTTGCAGTTCATCCTCATTATGATGCCTAAAGAATGAAAACAGCCTTTTGATCTTTTTAATCCAATAAAGCAAATGTCCTTTGATGATATTTTGATTAGTTGATCTACACTTTGATCAAAGTAAGTCTAGGTTTATAAATCTAACCATGCAAATTACTTGAATACAAAGACGGCATGGCAGAGGATAGATCAAGGGTGGATCTTCTACTGTCTCTCTGGATGACTTGATCTCTGATGTGGAAGATCTCCTTATAGTTAGATATATGGGAGCAGAGACCAACTCTCATATTTATAGAAAGTAGTTTATATGCTCTACCCATGATAAAACTCTAACAATTTAATTAACTACTAATTCTGATGTATTTAAACTTAGGGCTACACTAAACATCCATGTCTTAATATGATAAGATGGAAGTGACTACCTTCCTCTTATCGATCACTTCGGTCAATGGGTAAATCCAATGATTTTAGACCGTTGATCTAAGATCAATGATTGCCCGCGTAAGGTCTTATAAAGAGTTAATTTTTATGGTCTTCAATGGGATTTTAAAAATGTTGAACTCTCTTGGCTTCCAACACTAAGCACTATGACCATAGTAATTTTGCAATCTCTAATCCTAATTTTGCTAGTTTAGAATGACTTGCGCATGAAACTAATTCGAAACAATTGTCATTTTGATTAAAAATGAGCTTGGCCAAAAACATGGATATTTCGAGTTAACAGACGTGTAGAAGAAAATATTTACAGTACCAAGCAACGTAAGCAAAGACTATCTACTGCCTCTTGAAAGAAAACTCCCGCTTCCATTCTCCGAAAGTATGTAACTGTAAGCTGTAACCCCAAGAAAATCAAAATCCATAAATATGACGAGTACTATTACTAATGGTAAATATATCCCTTAATTACCAAGTTCTTTAGTTATGACATTGGTTTTAAATTTTGATTTCAGAGGTAATTTCGGTCTTATCCGAAACCATAATCTTAGCCGAAATTCAGTAACGGGTGCTAGAAATGCCGTTTTTTGGGCCGAAATTTTAGCTGAAATTCTGTAAAGAAATAAAAAAAATTAATATTTTATCTTAAATTTCGCCAATCTTTGCCTCCTATACTGTCCCCATCCCCTCTTCTTACTTCTGGTTTTAAACTTATTTTTCTATTTATTTAAATTTCTTTTATCCACTTCTTTTTAAACTTATTTGGACCATTTAGATAGATGGATTTTATAATCCCAGATTGAAAAGCTAAAACTTAGATTATATAACCTAAAACTTGGATTTTACAATCCTGGATTTTATAAGCTAGAACCTGGATTGCTTTATAAATTGTAGACTTCTCCTTAGCTATTAAATTTGTTTGTCAGCTTATATGTATCCATATAAATGCTAGTCAACAAATGAATGGCTATAGCCATAATAGACATTGGCTCACATTGAATGGGCATAAAACTCCATCTCTCATTAGAATGATATGAGCAATCCATACTTTATAGCATAACTTATCTATACATGGGCCCCATCCAAAAAAAGTTCTTGAAGAAAGGAATGTAGACAGATAAAAAGACACCATAGTGGCCCACATATTCTAGATCTAGTCTCCATTGTAGCATAGTAAAGATAGCTATTGGAGCATAGATACCTCATTTTGTTCCCACCTGACCTGACACTAGTCATTCTGAGATTGATGATGAGTGTACCAAGCATCTCTTAAATTGAATTAAGGATGAAAGGATTGCCTTTATTTTCAAAATTAACTTTTTAAAGTTATTCAAAACTATTCTTACAAACTAATTATAGTTCAATTTAGCCCAAATTTGGAACATGAGTGATGCACACTTTTAAAAGACTTTAAACCCTTTCAAATTATGTAATTTTCTTTGAAAATAGGTTTGGTTTGAAAAGACATCTGAATTGAGCCTAATTCAGTACAAACCTTCAGTCCCTAACTATAGAAAATGTTTACACTTTAGAACGGCAATTGCTAAGCCTCTATAGATTGAGATAAGCTTTGATGCATTAAGGGAACGATGACTCCTCTCTAGAGGAAGAGCTCTAAGAGGACTCTTGACAAAACATGGCAATCTTAGCCGAATTACAGAGCCTCTAACGATACTTGTTTGTTTTGCTTGAAATGAGGCTTATGGGTGTTTTGAAAACTATCTTTTGAGCTATTTTCTTAGGTGTTTCGAAAATTCGATGACTTTTAAAAATTCAATCTCTATTGATCTTTTAGGGGCCGTTTGGATATGCAGATTTTAGAATCCAGGTTTTTAGTTTGAAAATTGTTAAAGTATAATAGATAAATAACGCCTTTCTCCAACAGCTTAAGCTATTGGAGAAGTTGCTAAGTTAACATGGTATCAAAGCCAAAGGTCTCGAGTTCAAACCTCCCAGATAGCAAATATCCACATGCGATGGTCGGCCCAAAGTGGGACCACATGTGCCACGTGTTTGCCAAGTGGGCCACACATGTGGGGGAGTGTTAAAGTATAAAAGATAAATAACGCCTTTCTCCAACAGCTTAAGCTATTGGAGAAGTTGGTAAGTTAACAAAAACAGTGTAAGATGGTTCATGATCAAGCTGCTACATGCTGTCCTGGCAGCGTTTCTCGGATTCTACTGTTTTCAAATTAAAAACTTGGATTCTAAAATTTGGATATCCAAACGGTCCCTTAGGGTTTCATCATTAGGCGTTGCTCTACAGCAACTAGTGTTAGGTCAATCAGAGATAAAATAAGGCATCATACAAGTAGCGCCCACGAGGACTGCTTGTTTGTTTGTTGATGGTTCTTTTCCTCCTTTTTCTTTGGCTCCATTTCTTTCGACGTAAAATTTGTTTCATGTTCATTTTAATAACATAAAACAAATTTTACATCGAAAGAAACAGAGCCTAAGGGGCCTTTGGATGCGCGGATTTTAGAATCTAGGTTTTAGTTTGAAAGTGGTGTAAAAGAGGGTTAATGATCAAGCTGCCGTATGCTGTCCTAACAGCATTTCTTGGATTTTAAGTAAGAAATCCAGGTTTTAGAAATCTCCTGCATCTTGAGATTTCTAAAACCTGGAAACATGGGACGATAGCATGCTCACTTGTTGTCGGAAAGAAGGATGAGAAGTCAAAAAACGACAGCCGGTCTCTTTCTTCTCTCTACAATTGAGGAAATCCAAGATTCTAAAATCGGTGTATCCAAACGGTTCCTAAGAGTTTACGTCGCGTAAATGACTCTTGCATTGGAACCGGGAAAGTTCCGTGGAGTTCATAATTGCATAAAAGGAATCAAACTAGTGGCTGCAGCACATCAAAGACCCGATACCCATCCGCCATAACAATTCTGTGGAAGAAATTGACAAACCATTTTTTTTTTTTTTTTTTTTTTGTGAAAGAACAAATTGACAAATTATTCATCAAATTTGCATTTAAATTGACAAGAACAAGATTTTCATTTTTGAATTGTTCGGGATTTTATTAAGTTTAAAATGGGACATCAAAATTTTGGGATTTTTTCAAGAACATTTCAATTATTCAGAGAATTTTTGAACGATGCCCTGGGAGACATCTTCCCCATATACACCTTACTGCTGCAAGATCTCGCCGGGGCCCAACTGTACATCAAAAGCTGAAAAACTGTCTGCATAGTCAGACCCTATTAAGATTTAAAGTAGGCAGAGGTGGGTCCCACATCTGATTGAACTAAAGATGATAAGACTGATCTAAACCATCCATTTCATAGGCCTTACTATGGGCCCAAAAAATACGCCAATCATACAATCCTAGCATCTAAATACTGCTTATTTTCATCCTTGAATGTGAATTGTACTCATGTAATTTTTCAGTCTATGTTCTAGGATGAAAAATACACGTTATTCACTATACCCTAGTTTGAGCAACTAGATGTCCTCAGTGTTAGAAATTTTTGTTCTGTACAAGTGTGTTGGTACAAATTGGTATAATGAGTTGACTCATCAAATTGTGGAGATACAAAGGATCAAAGCAGGAAACACAAGATGAAAATGAGAATGGGATATAGAGATAGGGATTTAGTAAGGTAAGCCAATTAAAGCTTTATCTCAAAGACTTTTGTTTCCCCACTTAGGCAGGTGGCTACATGGAAATAAAGTTCCAAAGATACAATACCTACAACAATCGAGCTAGGATTGTACCCTAAGGGCCACTTTGGATTGCACGGAAAAAAAATTTGTGGAAACTTTTTTCAAAGGAAATTTTTTTCGTCTCCACCATTTAGAAGGAAAAGATATACTTATGGCTAGGGGTGGCAATTAAACCTGTTAAAAAGGGGATCCGCCCTAGCCCGACCCCGAATGGAGCGTGGATTGAAAAATTCTCCGAAGCAGGGACGGGGCGAGGATGGGGATTGCTCTCACCCCGGCCCACCCTATAATCCCAATACAAAATTGAATTTTTCGCTAATAAATTGGGGTAGCCTCACTTACCATCAAGGTTTTAAATTCCGACTGAAATCCGAAATTTCGGGTTTAAAATTGGGTAACCTCGAAACATTACTTTATTTCGACGAAATTTCGAAACATGCAGTTAAAATATATATTTTATTCACTATTTAATATTTCCCTGAATTTTCGGGCGAAATTTCAGCGTGGATAAAATCTTGTTTTTTTTTTATTTCATTAAATTTCAAACGAGATTACGAAATTTCGGTGAAAATTTCGGTTTCAGTGAGGAGCGAAATGCATTCCGAAACCAAAATTTAAAATCTTGCTTAACATAGAACAAATTTTGTTCAGTATTCCTAAATTTTCCCTAATTTCTTTATTAAATGCATTTTTAGTAGAATTTTCCACTAAAAAATCTATTAAACGCATTTCCCAATAGTGTGCGGGGCGGGATGGGGATTAGATTTTCCCCGCGCATCCCAGAAGCGAGGACGGGGCGGGGATGGGGAATTTGCACCGAGGCGGGGACAGGGAATGCAACATCCAGCCCGCCCCACCCCGTTGCCACCCCTACTTATGGCTTATTTAGAGGGGGCATTATTATAAAGGAATTGCTAGCGTCCATCGCAAAAGGCTTTTCGTGAACGGTCTTTCAGAAGTGCGACAGACCAGCCGCGAAAAGACTATTGCGATGGACCTTAGCAAATCCCTTATCTAATTATATATAAGTAAAACTGAATGTTGCACAACGTGGTGCTGCCACGTGGCACCCCTCTATACACACAACTTCTATGTATAGCCCTTTTAAGAGAAAGGATATTATGCACGCAACTTCTGTGTATAGCACCGAAATTTGATCAGTTTACTTTTAAGAAGGAATTCTAGAACTTCCTTATTTCTCTCCATATCAACCAGTTAAATCTCCTATAATCTCTCTCCCTTTTATTAGTCACCTTTTAAAGAGAAAGCAACCCCTCTTTCCACCGTCTACTTTGAAAAGGATTTCTACAACTTCCTTATTTCTCACCATAGCAACCAATTAAATCTACTATAATCTCCCTCCCTCTTTTTTTAGTTACGTTTTAAAGAGTTTAATAAAAACATGGGCTGAAAAGCCAGAGAGGCTAACATTGTAATTGGAAAAATTGCACTGGGTGATAAAGAAAAAATAAATGGTGAGACCCTTTGTGTAAAACCAACATATACCAATCCAATATGCTAATAATCTGGATAATAATTTGCCCCGTCTTTTTCATTTTTTTATTTTTATTTTAGCCATTTCTTTTCTTCTTCTTTTTATTGAAATTTTTGTTTTCATCTTTCTTTTTCATTCTTTTCCTAAAAATAGTTAAAGCTTTCTGCATCACACGGGTCGGCAACTAGTTATAAATTGAAAGTTCCAAATAATAAAACCGGAACTGCTTTGGTTCAGGTTACATTTTCAATTCTATTCAGACAATGGGAAATTAAGAAATTTTGGAAAAGCTTTTTTTTTTAAGGAAAATTTGTTAGGAAAATGCAAAGATTTCATGATATTGTGAAGTAAGGGTAGAGTTGCAGAATTTGTAAAAGAGGGGTTGTCAGGTTTTTAAAAGACGAAAATACCCCTCTTTAGTTTTACTTTTAACCCATGAGTTTTTACTTTTAACCCTTATTTTTACGTTTTAACCTTCTCTCTGTTTCTCTCTTCCCAAACGACTCGCCGGAGAAACTCGCCGTCGACCTCGTCTCCGACGTCGCTCCCGACGGCCGTTGTACTCGCCGGAAGCAGGAGACCCATAAACTTTCACCGTTTGTCACTTTTCCCATTCTCTCTTCCCAAACGACGGTTTATCTCGCCGGAGAAACTCGTCGTCGACCTCGTACGTCTCTCCCGAAGCCCATTCTACTCGCCGGAAGCACGACATAGTCGGCGGAAACCACCCCCTCTCGCCGGAATTCAGTTTCCTCCCCTACGCGAAGGTAATTTTCAAATATTTCTTCTAGGGTTTAGTTTATTTTGGGTTTTTTTTTAGGGGTTGGATCTCACACACTTTCAACAATGTATGTTGCTCTACATTGCTCTCTGAAGCTCTTTTAAGTGCCTCTTGACAAGTGTGTGAAACGGATATGCATTAGTATGTAATTTTTAAGGCTTTGAAATGGTTTCGAAGGGGTTTCATTTGGAGGGTTTTGGAATTTTGAGGGTTTCAATGGGCTGGAACTATTAATTGTTAGGAACAAAATATTTTGATATAGGGTTTGTAGGTTTTCAATGGTTGGGCATTGATTTTTGGTTTGAAAGGGTTTCATTTAGGGCTTTAAATGGTTTCAATGATCTCATTTAGGGTTTCAATGGGTTTGAACGGTTTAGGGTTTGTTGTAGGGTTTTTCAATGCTTTAATTTAGGGTTTCAATGGTTTCAGTGGTTTGAATGGGTTAATTTAGGGTTTGGTTTCAATGGTTTGAAAGGGTTTCATTTAGGGTTTCAAACAGCTTTTTGGGATTGAAAGGGTTTCATGTAGGGTTTCATTATTTTCATTTTGGGTTTCAAAGTATTTCAATGGTTTAGGGTAAAATTTAGGGTTGATTTAGGATTTCAATAGTTGTCAATGGTTTGAGTTAGGGTTTTAGTTGGGGTTTCAATTCTTTCATTTAGGGTTTCAATGCTTGCAATGGTTTAAGGGGTTTCAGTTAGGATTTCAATGGGTTTCAATGGTTTCAAAAGGTTTCATTTAGGTTTTCAATGGTTTCAGCATATTTCATGTTGGATTTCACTCTAGTTCATAGGGTTTCATTTAAGGTTTGAAAAGGTTTCAATGGTTTATGGTTGCATTTATGGTTTCATTTATGCTCTGTATGGTTGCCGGGTTTTTTTTGTTCCTGGGAGTTATGTGGGAGAAAAAAATACCCTGGGAGATAGGTCGGAAAAAAAAGTCGTAGAAGTATCCTGGTAAAATAAAAATCCCATGTTTGGTTGACCGGATTATGGTGGGAAAAAAAAAAACCTTTCTTTGGTTGGTTGAAATGTTGGGTAGAAAACAAATCTTATGAAGCTTATTTTTGGTTCCTGAGTTTATTTATGTTGGTGGGGTCATCTTGGGATGGGATGAAAAGGCAATCATTACAAAAGTGGGATTAAAAAATTCACCCCACAAGTAATCATTACAAGAGTGGGATTAAAATAAAGCTAGTGCTAAAAGGCAACCAAACATGGGATGGGACCAAAATTTAACTAACTCTCCCACATAACTCCCAGGAACAAAAATAACCCGGCAACCAAACAGAGCATTAGTGTTTCATATAGGGTTTTAATGGATTTAATGGTTTGAAGGATTCATTTATGCTGTGTATGGTTGGCAGGTTTTTTTTGTTCCTGGGAGTTATGTGGGAGAAATAAATACCCTGGGAGAGAGGTGGGAAAAAAAAGTCGTAGAAGTATCCTGGTAAAATAAAAATCCCATGTTTGGTTATGTGGGAGAAAAAAATAGCCTGGGAGATATGGTGGGAAAAAAAATAACCTTTGTTTGGTTGGTTGAACTGTTGGGTAGAAAAAAATTCTTCTGAAGCTTATTATTGGTTCCTGAGTTTATTTTAGTTCCTGGGGTTATGTTGGGATGGGATGAAAAGGCAATCATTACAAAAGTGGGATTAAAAAATTCACCCCACAAGTAATCATTACAAGAGTGGGATTAAAATAAACCTAGTGCTAAAAGGCAACCAAACATGGGATGGGACCAAAATTTAACTAACTCTCCCACATAACTCCCACGAACAAAAAAAACCCGGCAACCAAACAGAGCATTAGGGTTTCAATGGTTGCATTGGGGTTTGAAAGGGTTTTATTTAGGGCTTATGAAATTGGAACCAGTATTCCATGGAAGTTGGATCCATGGAACCAAATATTAGAAAGTTGGAAGCAGTATTCGATGGATCCTCTATCTAGTAATATTGGTTCCAACTGTGTAATTTAAGGTTCCCTGGATGCGCTAATCAGTAATCTGTTCCAACAGTCTAATATGTGGTTCCAACTGTCGAAATTGTTGTTCGAAAGGGTTTCATTTGACTTGGTATTTCAACATTTTTGATTTTCGGTGTGAAAGGGTTTCATTCAATGCGTTTCATTCACTTGGGGTTTCAATGGTTTTGAGTGGTTTCAATGGTATGCATGGATCTTCTCTGCGGTAAAGAGTGGTTTTGTTTGAAGTATGTAAATGTTTTTAAATTCAAGTATCTATATAGTGTTCCATGTGTGTAATAGTAATTAAATGTGGTTTGAAGTGTGTTATACTGCATCGTACTTTGGTGAATGGAATAATAGTGTGTTTGAAGTTTGTTTTCGTTCAAGTATCTTGTCCTGGTTTCTGCAGAGAAGAAGTGGAAGTGGTTCCCTTTTTCGTATTTGCAACCCTCTAAAAGCGTAAGCCAAAACCCCAATATAGAGATCATGCCGCGCACAAAGAACGCGAAGAAGACTGCCACTGTGCCCCAAGGCTCTTCCAGCCGCAAACGGAAAGGGAAGGCTGTCCGTGAGCCCTCCCCTCCCTCACCTTCCTCCGAGGAAGCCGAATATATGGGCGAAGGAGAGGAGGATGTCGAGGTCGGCTCCGTAAAGGCGGCATCCTCCGTCCGTCGTATAGAAAGGAAGGGCATATTGCGAGGTAGGAAAATCGTCTTTGAAGATCTTGCCGCATATGATGTTCGATCCCTTTTTGTGGCCTTTGGATGGGTCAATTTTCTCGGAATACATTGCGATTCATACCCGACTCTTGTGAAACAATTCTATGCCAATTATAGAGTCGACGAAGATTATAAGTTCTTCCAGTCCACAATCAATAATAAAACCTTTCGCATGACCATGGAGAAGTTTTGTGAAGTCGCCTCTCTTCCCACCACAGGCGACGAGAGTTTCTTTTGGCCCGGTACCATGGATGACTTTGATCGTTATATGGTTGATCCTGTCACTGCTTATGGGGAGCTTGGTTGCAGACCCCCACCTAATGACGGGTCAACCAACGTGTCCTACAATTCCCTTAGCCGTAGGTGCAAAGTCCTACACAAGATTCTGATCAGCAATATCACGCCTCGCGGAGGTAATAGTGACATGGTCCGGCCTTTTGAGGCGTTTATTATGTATCGACTTCTAAAGGGCCAGCCCCTTCACCTTGGCTATATCATACTTAGCTTCATGGAGGACACGAGGACAAAGGCCTTGGCTAGTCTACCATTTGGGATGCTTCTGACACGTATCTTCCAACATGAGAAGCTGATCGAAGGTAGCGAAGAACGCGTTCGTCCTTCTAATCCAATGAATCGTACAACTATAAAGGCAATGCGACTTGATGACCAGAGGCCCGCTCCACCACCTCGGCCGCAGGCTCAGCGTGTATCGGCAGAGGAGCTCGTTGCACATCGTCAGTACTTTGACGAGAAGTTTGCTGCGCTTTCTCAGCTCCTTGCATCTCATCATGAGGACCATGTCGCGACACAGCAGGCTGTGAGCGCCCTACGCACCGAGGTCTCCACCCTCCGGCAGGAGTATGGGACGTCATTCAGCTCCCTCACTGAGCAGGTTTCTTCACTCAGCGAGTTCGTCCACCGCCTTCTGCCCCCAGATCATTAGGTTGTTGCTGCCGATGAGAACTGTACATGATCCCTATGCAGTTATTTACTTTTTGGTTTACTTTTTATGGCATATATATGGATGGTATGTTATTATGGTTGATATTATGGATTAATGGATGGTAGGTATGTTATATTTGGGTTTGATATGTTGTTATGGATGGATGAATGGATGATATGTTATTATGGTTGTTCAATTTCTCTGTCTTGGATGAATGGTATGTTTTCATGGTTGTTATGAATAGCAATGGTCCTACTAATCCAATGAATGGTACAACTCTAAAGTGACTTGGGGATATTTGTGAGGCCTTTATGGATAATTTTGATTCTGTTTACCTGTGCATGGGACTAACACTGTGTTTCAAGTGGTTGTCGCTGCTTTGTACAGATTGTGTTTAACTTAAGGATACAAAGGTTCCCATTTCTTTCGTTGCGGCTTCGTCATGGTGATTAACTTCTCCATTTCCATTTGCATCTCCTTAACTTTCTACCTCAACTGTTTCCTAATAGCTTTTTTTGCAGGCCAAATATGTCTTCTCTAGATGCTGTCCTTCCCGCTTCCAGGAGTCCTTCAAAACGTTCCGGTTACATGATGCGCATAAGAATTTGATAAATGAGACCCCATTCAGAGATTTGGTACTACACAAGAACCTCGAGGATGTGGAGTTGCGCAAGAGGATTTTGTCGACATTGGTGAGAAAGTGGGATCCGAAGCGGAAAGCATTTAGATTGGGAAGCATTGTAGTTCCTTTTCTAGTTAGTGATGTAGCCAAAATATTAGGCTTAACTATGAGAGGGGAGAGGGTGCATCTAGATTGGGATAGCATCACAACGGTGGATGGTTGGAGGTTTGGGCTTCCAACAGCCACCTTCGAAGAGGTCGTACATGTTATTCATGCGGAAATGGATTCAAATGAAGAAGAGTCGATAAAGTCCACAGTGAAACATTTGATATTGTTATTTTGCAGTACTGTCTTGTTCGCACAGAGGGATCACAAGGCATGTTCTTGCCTGTTCCCTTATATTGATATGGGGACTATAGGAGATGTTGCGTGGGCTTATCTCGTTCATGAATTCTTGGTCCTGTCCTTAAATTCACATGCTGCACTTGGTGGGAAGGGGCATATATTGGGTTGCTCTATCATTTTACAGGTAATTTTCCATTCATGCCTTATAGTTACTTGTTTCTAAATTATTAGGAGTGCGTAAATAATGTAGCCGCATTTCAGGTATGGGTATTTGAGCATACCACGTTCTGGGTACCTGATTACCCTGATGCTTATCCACGTCTATTTAAGTGGATCGGTGAGGATACGAAGAAGACGGAGCATAGAAAGTTGATTGACCGTGTTCGTGATGGGATGGTAAAACCAACAGAGGTGAGAGATTAATGTTAATTGGTCGTTGTATGTATGTCTTGCGTGTTGTTTTCTTACATTCGTATTTGTAATAAAAAAAATATGACATTTATTTCAGGTGGTTCTGATGGTTAAAACTATGGCGAGAGAGGAAGCCCTACTGCTCGGCCAGGTTGAGGACGACGTTGTTAGTGCTGTAGAGGCTTCAGTGGGGGATTCGATTGGGGCAATTGCGCCTACAGTGGGGGATGCGATCGGGCCAATTGTGGCATGTAAGGGGAGAGAACGAAGAAGGAGAGGGATGAAAGTAAGAGAGGGACTTCTGAATGCGATCGGGCCAATTGTGGCATGTAAGGGGAGAGAACGAAGAAGGAGAGGGATGAAAGTAAGAGAGAGACTTATGAAAGAAGTAGAGGAATCTGCATCTCATAGTTCTTCGTTGGAGATGATAGAGAAACTTGAACGTGAAGTGAGGGAGCTAAAAAGTGAAGTGAGGGAGCTAAAAAGTGAAGTGGGGGAGCTAAAAAGTGAGTTCAGTCAGTTGAAAGGGACAGATTCATTGAAGAAGAAAGATGTACAGTTATCGAGTGAGGAGGAGAAGGTAGTGAAGGATAAAAAGAAATATAGTCGAAGAAAGAAGAAGCAAACAAATGATGATGAAGAAATGGATAAAACATGACATATTGAAAAGAAAGATGGGGACGTTGGGATAGGGAGTGATAAGGGACGTTCGGAGGGTGGATTAGTAGAAGATCCGAAGACGATGGATATTGTAGAGTTTGGGTATGATGTTGGGAAAGATGTGGTTGTTGATCGAATAGACGAGATCTATATTAATAGTCAAATTACAGAGGATGACCGAGAGGCTGCAGCTAATATAGTTGCTATCTTGCTTGACACTCCCGAAATGAAGAGTAAACAATGGAGCATTGAAAAAAATGTAAAGCAACGTCGAAGGCGAACAAAACCTAGTAGAGCAATGAGATCACCATATTACATAGGCCAGCGGAAATTCAAGGATGCTCTTGCCAAAGTCACCGGGCCTGCAGCGACCAAGGTGGATGCATTGGCAGCGCTACAACCTTGGTAAATTCCTTATAAGTTAGATTCTGTTGGAAAGCCCGTTTTCCACTTTTTGGAACTCTATCTTCTCCGATCAAATTCATAGATAGGTTACCTTAGTAGAATGATCTGAGCTAAGGTCCATAGAGGGGGATGACTTTTTACTGGATTTGCAGTGATAAAGTCATTCAAAGTGATGGGAACTACATGTGTAAAGAAGACTTGCTTCTACTAAGCGATCGTAGAGGGTGGTTATCATCTCCGGTAAGATTTTATGTTATTTCTTAGATATGATTCATTGAGTAACGTAAAGAGTGAGCGCACATTTCTTATTAAGTTCCTTCTCGTTGACCAATGGTCTGTTTTGTAGATCGTTAATGTATATACAGACTAATTGAACTCGCGGGACGAATGTTTGCGAAAAGAACAAAAGGGAGCATGCATTTCCCTGACTACCCATCTAGCTGTGAGATTCAAGTGACTTACATTATAAGTAATGATTTCTATATTTGAAGCTGCTGGCAATTATAACATTTCTTTTCGTGGTTGCAGCAACTTATAATAACCGATAGATGTGAAAATCCCGAAGTATGTTCCCGATTCGTACAGCGTCTAGAGCATATCTCAGTTAAAGAGCTAAGAAAAGTACTCATTCCAGTCAACATAGATTTGGTTCATTGGGTTCTTCTACTCTTGGATATGGGTCAGTGTACCTTCGCTCTTTACGACTCGCTAGTCGCTCGCACGGATCCTACAAGGGTGCAACCCCTTGTGAGTACTACCCTAAGTCCAATTTCGTAAGCCAAATATTAATTTCTGCTGACTACTGGCATAACGTACTTAATTATTGATTTGTAGGTTGATTACCTTGTTGAATGGTTCAAAAGGGTGAAAGACATTGATATCAGTGCATTCCCCATTGATGAAGTCGTTGTTCGGCCCATACAAAATAACGGGTGATGTAACTTCCAATTACTTGAGTTAGGGAAACCTACGTAAACGATTAATTCTAATTCTTATTGTTGCATATTCTTCATGTTTTGCAGCTACGATTGTGGGCTGTTCGTTTTGAAAGAGATGGAATACCTCAGCCGTGACGCTAGTTTGGATTTCACGCAGAAAGATATTACAGCTATGCGAACTTCTCTATTTTCTGAAATGTTAAATGGGGTGTATGGGAAAGTATCCATTTAACTTTTGGGAGGAAGTGATGTTGTAACTTTGTACCAGGCACTCAGGTGTAAGTAATTTTGGGACAGTGATGTATGGATTGCCTCTGGAAACCAATTTTTGACTCTTTTGTAATTTTGAAATCTCATTGTGGGTACGAAACTAATTCATCTGATTCATCCGTTTAAAACAGTTGTGGAAATTTGTTAAAAAAAAAATTTTATTGCACTCCATTCTGTTACCTGTGGGATGTGATAAGCTACTTGGTTGTTACAAACCCAAATCCATTCCCAATGTGATTGGTTTTCTTAGAGCGAAGATCAACCTCTTCTCCCATGTCGAGGGATGAGTCAGCCCTCCTTTCTACTGAAATACACAATTCTTGGGTAAATTTCATCATCGATTTGAAAAATGGAAGATTACAAGGTATTTATATCAAATAAAACCACTTAAGAGCTAAGGGACCTAATCTTATAACTGTTCTAAAGATAGGATCAACTAACATTTATAACTCCACTGACAATTAAAAGCAACATGAGATCATTCGGGAGTCCGATTGTACCGTCGGAATTCCGCGTCGGACGTCCGACGATGCTTTCGGACTCCCAAGTGATGCCCAGTGAACCCAAAAAGTACTGGACATCCTTCGGGAGTCCGATTGGACCGTCGGAATTCCGATTCGGGAGTCCGGTTGGACCGTCGGAATTCCGAATCGGAAGTCCGACGATGCAATCGGACTCCCGAATGATGGCCGGTGAAACCCAAAAAGTACTGGACATCATTCGGGAGTCCGATTGGACCGTCGAAATTCTGAATCGGATGTCCGACGATGCATTCGGACTCCCGAATGATGGCCAGTGATACCCAAAAAGTACTGGACATCCTTCGGGAGTCCGATTGGACCTTCGAAATTCCGAAGCGGAAGTCCGACGATGCATTCAGACTCCCGAAGGATGTCCAGTGAAACCAAAAAAGTACTGGACATCCTTCGGGAGTCCGATTGGACATTCAAAATTCCGAATCGGGAGTCCGACAATGTATTCGGACTCCCGAATGATGCCCAGTTGGAACAAAAAAGTACTGGACATCCCCGATGATGCCTAGATTGGATGGCACTTCTACTTGCCACTATTTCTGAAGTCCGAATTAATCGTCGAACTTCCGGATAAGACTTCCGAAGGTTGTTTCGGACTCCCAAATAAACCCAGATTGGAGACCAACTCTATACACAGAGTAAGAAAGAGAGAGAGGATAGAGAGATAGAGACATAGAGAGAGGTCAACATAAACATGGCAATAACGAAACAAAAGTGTTGAAGCAGTTGTTCGAATATGAACAGGGTGTATCCAATAGCAATTAAAATTGTGGTTCCAAACAGAATTATTCAACCAGGTGTTCCGGGCAACTAGTAGATACAACAACGTATAAATTGAACAATTTTCGTGTGAGTAAGTATCATGTGTAGTAACAAGGTTCCCAAAATCATTGCCACTTTTTACAATTTTCGTGTGAGGAAGTATCATGTGTAGTAACAAGGTTCCCAAAATCATTGCCACTTTGTACAAAAAAACCAACCACCATGGAACCACATTTGCTACGTCGGAACCATTACAGAACCACATTTTTCACCCCGAAACCATTACTGAACCACCTTTTTCACCCCGGAACCCCGAAGGATGCCCAATTTATAAGCCGAAACCACATTTTCTACGTCGGAACCATTACGGAAACACATTTTTCACCCCGAAACCATTAGGGAACCACATTTTTCACCCCGCAACAACTAGGGGAGCACATTTTATAAGCCGAAACCACTACGGAACCACATTTTCTATAGCGGAACCATTACGGAACCACATTTTATACCTCGAAACCATTAGGGAACCACATTTTTCAACCCGGAACCACTAGGGAACCACATTTTATAAGCCGAAACCACTACGGAACCACATTTTCTAAGGCGGAACCATTATGGAACCACATTTTTCACCCCGAAACCATTAGAGAACCACATTTTTCACAACGGAACCAGTAGGGAACCCCATTTTATAAGTCGAAACCAATACGGCACCACATTTTCTACGTCGGAACCATTACAGAACTACATTTTTCATCCCGAAACCATTAGGGAACCACAGTTTTCACCCTGGAACCACTAGGGAACCACATTTTATAAGCCGAAACCACTATGGAACCACATTTTGTACGTCGGAACCATTACGGAACCACATTTTTCAACCCGAAACTATTACTGAACCACCTTTTTCACCCCGGAACCCCGAAGGATGCTCAATTTATAAGCCGAAACCACTACGGAACCACATTTTCTACGTCGGAACCATTACGGAAACACATTTTTCACCCCGAAACCATTAGGGAACCACACTTTTCACCCCGCAACCACTAGGGAACCACATTTTATAAGCCGAAACAACTACGGAACCACATTTTCTATGGCGGAAACATTACGGAACCACATTTTATACCTCGAAACCATTAGGGAACCACATTTTTCAACACGGAACCACTACGGAACCACATTTTATAAGCCGAAACCACTACGGAAGCACATTTTCTACGGCGGAACCATTACGGAACCACATTTTTCACCTTGAAACCATTAGGGAACCACATTTTTCAGAATGGAACCAGTAAGGAACCACATTTTATAAGCCGAAACCACTACTGGAACCACATTTTCTACGTCGGAACCATTACAGAACCACATTTTTCACCCCGAAACCATTAGGGAACCACATTTCTCACCCGGCACCACTAGGGAACCACATTTTATAAGCCGAAACCACTACGGACCCACATTTTCTACGTCGGAACCATTACGGAACCACATTTTTCACCCTGAAACCATTAGGGAACCACATTTTTCACCCCAGAACAACTACGGAACCACATTTTATAAGCCGAAACCACTACGGAACCACATTTTCTACGTCTGAACCATTACGGAAACACATTTTTCACCCCGAAACCATTAGGGAACCACACTTTTCACCCCGCAACCACTAGGGAACCACATTTTATAAGCCGAAACCACTACGGAAGCACATTTTCTACGACGGAACCATTACGGAACCACATTTTTCACCTCGAAACCATTAGGGAACCACATTTTTCAGAACGGAACCAGTAAGGAACCACATTTTATAAGCCGAAACTACTACTGGAACCACATTTTCTACGTCGGAACCATTACAGAACCACATTTTTCACCCTGAAACCATTAGGGAACCACATTTTTCACCCGGCACCACTAGGGAACCACATTTTATAAGCCGAAACCACTACGGACCCACATTTTCTACGTCGGAACCATTACGGAACCACATTTTTCACCCCGAAACCATTAGGGAACCACATTTTTCACCCCGGAACAACTAGGGAACCACATTTTATAAGCCGAAACCACTACGGAACCACATTTTCTACGGCGGAACCATTACGGAACCACATTTTTCACCCCGAAACCATTACGGAACCACATTTTCACCCCGGAACCACTAGGGAACCACATTTTATAAGCCGAAACCACTACGGCACCACATTTTTTATGGCAGAACCATTACGGAACCACATTTTATACCTCGAAACCATTAGGGAACCACATTTTTCAACCCGGGACCACTAGGGAACCACATTCTATAAGCCGAAACCACTATGGAACCACATTTTCTACGACAGAACCATTACGGAACAACATTTTTCACCCCGAAACCATTAGGGAACCACATTTTTCACCCCGCAACCACTAGGGAACCACATTTTATAAGCCGAAACCACTACGGAACCACATTTTCTACGTTGGAACCATTACGGAACCACATTTTTCACCCCGAAACAATTAGGGAACCACATTTTCACCCCGAAACCACTAGGGAACCACATTTTTCTAGCCCGGAACCACTAGGGAACCACATTTTATAAGCCGAAACCACTACGGAAAAATATTTTCTACCGCAAAACCATTACGGAACCACATTTTATAGGTCGAAACCATTAAAGAACCACATTTTTCACCCCGGAACCACTACGGAACCACATTTTCTGCCATGGAACCACTAGGGAACGACATTTTGTACCTCAGAACCAGTAGGGAACCACATTTTATACCTCGGAACCACTAGGGAACCACATTTTATAGCTCGGAACCACTAGGGAACCACAATTTCCACCCCGGAACCACCATTTATACCCCGGAACCACTAGGGAACCACATTTTATACCTCGGAAACACTAGGGAACCAAATTTTATAGCCCGGAACCACTAGGGAACCACATTTTCTACCCTGGAACCACTACGGAACTACATTTTCTACTCCGGAACCACTAGAGAACCACATTTTATACTCCGGAAGCACTACGGAACAACATTTTATACCCCTGAATCAGTAAAGAACCACATTTTATACCCCATAACTACTAGGGAAGCAAATTTTATACCTCAGAACCAATACGGAACCACATTTTAAACCCCGGAACCACTATGGAACCACATCTTCAGCGGTAAAAAATGTCTTCGAACCACTAAATAGTGTTTCCAAGGCCTAAGTAATGGTTCCAATAAGTTTTAAACACCAATGATACGTCTATGATGACTTTTAAAACCACTAAAATACTGTAATAATATATCAAACACTAGTTCGACTATTGGAACTACAATTTTCAGTCTTGGAACCACTATGTAACCTCTCGAAACCACTAGATTGTGTTCCAATATGTTCCAAACACTAATGATACAGTCCTGATCCCTTTCACAACCAATAAAGTAGTCATACAATATACCAACCACTTGGGAACCATAATTTACAGTAATGAAACCACTATTTAACCTCCGAGGAACCACTAAATTGTGGTTCCGAAGCCTAACTATTGGTTCCAAGAGTCCAAGTATACATACGAATCCAATCAGGCTTCTCTCTACACACACAGAGAGAGAGAGAGTTACAGAGAGAGAGAGAGAGCGAGAGTGAGAGAGAGAGAGATGGTAATATCCAAACAAATAAGCTGGTAGACCATGAGAACATGAAAAAACCTCACAAATAACATGAAAAATATGAAAACCCAAGAAATCATGAAAACATGAAAAGAAAAGAATATGTAAACCCTTTTCAACTAGAGGAGAATGGCCATACTTGGAGCTATGATTATCAACCAAGAAGAAATAATGGTGTTTTCTTCCCAAACGACCGGCTGTTATTCACGTTGGATAGTAGCTCATCAATGGTGGTTTTTCACGTTGGAAGTTCATTTGGGAAGAAGAAAGAAAAAGAGAAGGTGGTAGGTGAAATAGCATAGGGAAATGAGCTTCTCAAAAGGGTGGGAAAAACCAAGGGGTATATATGTCCTAAAGGCCTAATTTCGTACCCTGACAGCCCCTTTTCTATAATTTTGAAAACACTACCCTTACTTCACAATATCATGAAAACTTTGCATTATTGTAACAATATTCCCTTTTTTTAATGACCTAGAAAAGTTTTGAGAAGTGGTATATCCGCCCCTTTTGATTAATTGGGACACCCATCAGTTGTGTATCAATGACTGCAACGGGGCTGATGTACTTCACGTCAGAAGGATTCAATGGGGCTGATTGCCACTTACACTGCTGCTGGGTGTCCCAAGTAATCATAAGAGGCGGACCATTATGCCTGCACTAAGATGGAACAAAAATGGAGAAGAACACAAATCCAGAATCAAACACAATTCTAAAGATTACTTTGAAAGGAGACCTCATAGAAAATAAAAAGGCACGGAGACACCATTTCATTTTAAATGAGTGTTTTTTAAATAATCCAAAAAATAAATATATCTTGAAAATATCCAACACAAAGGATGCTCAATGTCTCATTGTTGGATTAAAACAAAAATGTGAGTTAGCTAATCGGACAAAGCCATATGGTGAAGTTGAGCACTACAAAGTGGGAATTGTAAAATGTGGTTAGCTACTTGTTGGACAAAGGCATATCGTGAAGCCAAGGACTACAATGTGAGAACAGTTGCCGAGGAACATTAATCAAAAGTGTGTATGTGTCATTGCAGAAGCATAAAGCTACTGAAGCCAGAGAGCTAATCTGGAATCAATATATATAAAGGCAAGACCATGAATGTAGTGAGAACACTATCTGAATAAATATTGTTCTCATTCCACTATGTTGTAGGAGGTAAATATGGTTCTATAAAAACGTACAGTTGTCTTAGTGTCCAACCACTAGTCCTTCACTTTGATAACTAAATTTCTAAATCCTATCTTTCTTTTTTTTGAAAATTGACCTATATTCATACCAGCAAAATATACAATGGGGACTAATGGTCTCACTGGATGTACATAGTATGAATTGCCCAAGAGCATTCACCTAGGCCCAACAGAACTTATGCTAAACTATTTTATTTAGATTTTCCTTTACAATTTTTCCAAAAACTGAACAAACTCTTCAAGCACAAAAGTTACCCACAGAAGCCAGGTGTAACACCCATGTTAAGATACCAGGACTTTCCAATCCTTCTTGGGGGATCGTAGTATTTGCGATTCCGTCCACCGTGAGCTAGCTTCGTCTAAGTTCTTCCAAAAACCTTCAAACAGGAAGGCCAACTGCTTTACTATTATCCAATATCAGAACCCCGAACCATTAGCAATCCTAGCTTGAGACGATCTAAAGACCTAAAACTTATGGTCCAGAGGAGCCAATCAAAAGAGGAGTGGATCCCTAACTTTTGAGAGCGTTAAGTTCCCTACTACGTCTTCCCAGGGTTTTTCCTTTTTTTTTAGCCTGGAATCCCTCTTTTCTATGTCTAAGAACATTTTCTTTGTTTATTCAATATTTTCCCGATATCCTATTCCCAGGTGATCCCCCATTTTGACATTTTTTCAAACTCCTCAGAGGATACCCTTTCCTCTGCGTCTGGAGTTACTTGCCTTTCCTCTTTTGAAGTCTCCTCGCCAGGATTCAACACCTTCCTTTCTTCCTCAGAGATTTCCATCCCTCCTATTGATAGTTGTTCTCCCCTCTCAATGCAAGATTTAATTTTCCCACTGAGTTCCACTTCCATTGAGTCTCTTGTCATTTTGGATCCTTTATCCGGGAGGATTATTTCCTTCTTCATTGCCATTTCTCCTGCCCAATTAGCCTCCGGCCATTCCTTACTTACCTACCGACTCCTTTCCTTACAATGTTGCTAATTAGGAAGAGGGACGCAACCTTCATTCCCGAGGAACTGGCGGTTCTGAAGGCTTGTCTTCGAAAGCCGCGGCATCCTGCCTAAGTTTTGAGAGTTGGAGTTTCTCGAATTCTTCTGCAATCTCGCTTCTCGATGGGGATACATCATAAAAGCTTCCCCTTTTTTTGTCCCCGACCTGTTTTTTGATGCGCGCTTCCTTTATTATACTTATCCCTTCCTTCCTCCTCAAAGCTGTGAGTCACCTGATCTCATAATTTTCTAGTATTTTTATTATATTTGAAACAAATTGTTTCCTTTTTCTGCCCTTTCTATTTGAGACATTTCTCCCCCACCGTTTCTTGGGAAACGCGGAGCCACCTTTTCTACCTTCTCTGAGAGGGAAAGGGTCTTGGGTCTTATCGAGGTGCTTAAAGAGGAGTCTTTATTTGTACGGAAACTTTGGGATTTCCGTTCATTTTCACCTTTCCAAGAGAGGTGACTCTTCGCAGAAATTCTGAAGTCTTGACTGAAAGAAATCTTTTTGAAGCCAAACTTCAAATTTTTCGAGACTATTCCTAGTCTGAAATCCTTACTCCCCTTATGATTAGAAGCGGCACCTTTAAATGACTGAAGTTTTTCCTGGCTACGATTTAGACCACCACGATTTGGGTGATCCCGACAGGGGTCTACATGTGTTAAGGCATTTAATGATGCCTGCTTGGCAGACTCTATAAAAGGTGGTATCGACTTCCAGTGCTCTGTTAGGACTTTCACTGAGGCGAAGGCCACACAATAATCATGGTTCCCTGAGAACTGAATTTTGATCACTTGCCCGAAAAGCTTTCCCAAAGCTTCAACAGTTGATAATGACCATGCATGAAGAGGAATATCATAAAATCTTAAGCATATTGTTTTGGCTCCAAAATGTATAGCTGGGTTCCATGAGAGCAGGGAGGATGTATAGCTTGATCTATCTCTTTCTTCCTTTTCCAGCTCCTTATCTCTATATTTTGAACACTTGCGGCATCTATTGCGTGTACCGTAATTATAATATTCGCAGGTTCCGCAGGTCTAATTGACTGAATGATTTTCAGTCCAATTTTCTGCTTGTCTTCTGCGATTCGGAAGAAATTCTGGTAACATTTCACCTATGCATCCTGTAAGTGAGTCAGGTTCACGGGGGCTCATTGGCATTGACCGGGGAGATGGTGAGCTACGGCCATTGCCCAACATAATTAGGTTTATCCTACAACAGTCTTTGTCGACCTCCAGCCACAGAGCTTCAAAAACCGTATAGCCAGCTTCTATGTCTGGGTATAGATCTCTAAGACTTTATACTCTATAACCACAGGTACAGGTTCCGTTCGCTATATTCCTTGCCAGGTAAAAGATGTCTAGTGGGCTTACCGGAAGTTTTCCAAAGTATTCCCTTACACCCATTTCTTGGTTTCAAGATTCTGCCAACTACTCTTAAAAGCAGCAGTAATCACCCCTCACCCTTCTTACCAAGTTTGAAAAACAACTGAATTCTGGTGAAAACTCCACGAAAAAAATCATTCGGGAACAGTCTTGAAATGCAAGTACAGTCTCTGTGAACAGATCTGTTTCCCTTCTTGAAATTTTCCACCAAACACAAAGGATCCAGCAAGGGGATGCTAGGATCAGATGTAATGAAGAAAACCTTGCTTCACAAGACAGCCACAACAGGAGAAAGGAAGTTCAGCTTGGAATTCAAGCTCAAAGTCTCCCTTCTTGGACGAATTTCAGCAAGAGTTTCTTGAAAAATATGGACCATTTCTCGATTTGTGGGTGTCATCCTTGAATATATCCAATCTTACCATCATAAATTTCTAAATCCTATCTTACCATCATAAATATCCAATTCACATGAATATATGCACACAAAGCAAATAAAACTATGCTAAAATATATCCTCCAGAATGCGTTCACAATATTAAAATGAGGAACCCCCTCAAACATGGGTATACAAGAGATTTTTCAATCAACTGACTGGGGCCCAGACTAACTTCTATGTTACTATACAATAATCCTTGTAAATGTTAAAAAGAACAGAGAAAATTCTTGGAGGCCACCCAAGTTGAGGGATATAGAGCAAAGAAAAGGAGAGATACACCACGACTTCCAAAAATCCCCTTTATATACGTGCAAAAAGCATGGCACTAAATGTTGGTTCAAACTGACACAAAACGGTCGACATGTTTTGGTTTCCATCCCTACAAAAATGAAATGCTTTGACATGTTTTAGTTTCCATCCCCACCGAAATGAAATGCTTCGGTTGACAGATAGATTTTGGAAACGTTTCAATCATGAAGACCGACACACTACCACTTTAGTACATAAATTATAACCTTACCTTCGGTCTACATGTCGAAATTTTGACCAAAGTGAATAGAGAAGCTAGGATTTTCACATTTTTACGTGATAAATGGGCCCACATTTTTGGGGTTAGATAACTTATCAAATAATGGAGGTGATTTTTTGGGCACACCCTATCTATGTGAGAGCCTGTCAAATGAATGGTTTGGATCATCCAAACAATGTGGGCCCACTGCATTTTAAGCCGACAGAGTAGATAAGTTATCCACTCGATCTAGTAGATACACTTTTCCCCTGCCCTCATACCACCTCCTCCATCTGGGTGTTCACCTTATGTGCCTTCATAACAAATTCCAATTCGATATGTGCTACGTATTCGTTGCTTATAGTTCACACGATAAGCACGATCAGTGTGTTAATGTTCCCTCCGGGCAGATTTCATCTCCTACCATGCGGTCTTCAATGAACTTGACTTTCCGTTCTCAATTCATCTTCCCCGCCTTGCCTTCCCATATCGATTCTTACCTCTATTCTACCTTTTCCCCTGCCCTCATACCACCTCCTCCATCTGGGTGTTCTCCTCCTTCTTATGTCCCTTACGACATCTCACCCAATTCTACTCTCTTGTTCCCACCCTCCACTTCCCGAGTTGCCATTACCACTGATGCATCCTCCATTCGTCTTGTTGTCGATTTGGGATCCTAACCTCGTCTCCCTCAGTCTAACCCATCCACTGATAATACTCATCCTAGGACTACTCGTTCTAAAGTGGGCATTCACTGTCTAAAAATTCGCCTCACATCCCACCACTCACTCACCTTTCTTGCTGAAATAAATCCACAAATTGAACCAACTTTTTTCTCAAGCCTCTAAACTTCCCGAATGAAGAGTTGTCATGGCCGACGAATTCAATGCACTTGTTCGCAATGGAACCGACACCGAGACCATGGTTTTAAGCCTTCAACGAAACTGACATGAAATGACCAGTATGTTTCCGTTTCCATCTCGGCCGGAGCCGAAACAACCAAAATGCATAAATCATAATCATGAGTGTAGTGGTATACTATATCGGTATGTTTTTTTTTTAAAAAATTGACATATATATTCATAATAACAAGATGTACAAAGATTGGGGACAAGTAGTCCCACCCCATTACATACATCATGAACAGCAAGAGGAGTACTCTCCAACGGTCTAAAAGCAACGAAAAGAAAGAACATCATCAGGAACTTCCTTAAAAACTTCAGTTGGTAACCCACGCTGCACCTCCAGAATTAAACACAGAATTACAACATCCCCCAATACCCTATGAACCCAAATGTCAGCACCATACGAGACTTTCATCATCAACATACCATACCCTCTGATATTTAAAACCCCAAACCTTCAATTCAACCGTAGGCTATCTATCCAAGGGCAAGACAAATCACAAGCAGTGAAGAACCAAGGTTCCTCAAGCACCTCTCGGATATCAGTACAATTCAAAACTATATCGGTATGTATTACATAATTAAATTTATATGAATTGCATGTGAAATGTAATGCATGTACTATGTATAAATATTTACATAAATTACATGTGGACTCTAGTATGCACTAAATTATAAGATACGCGACAATGCATGACACTAGTTGTTCGATGTTCTTAAACAATTATGGATGGTTGTTTTGCTTATGTGATGGTTTCTAAGTGTGTGTATGTGCTTATTCTAGCATTGCATGAAGTTTCATCTTTAAATTCTCTCATTTGCATATATTTCCATATGTTTCTGTGATTTTACAGGATTTCCATCAGAATTTTCAACTGAAATCGAAATATTTCCCTTTCCGTGGCGATCAAAACCAAAATTTAAAACCTTGACAGGGACTCTTGTCCCAGCCCCTTGTCACAAAAACATTGTTGGATGCAAGTGGGTATTTCGCATCAAGCGTCGTGTCGAACATCACAAAGAACAACTAGTTGCTAAAGGCTTTACCCAGCAAGAAAATATCGATTACAGTCAGACATTCATCCATGTTGTCAAAACCACCACAATCAAGATACACAGGTAGTTTCTGTCCGCTACCAAACAGCCCACGCAAATCCATATATGGAACTATGGAAGGGGCAACACATTCCTCAGCACCTAAACCGATCTCCCAGACACCTTCTCAAGCAAGGGTATCTTCCATCCTTAAGTAGGCATATTGAAGATTGATCCCAGGAGCTCTCCAAACATCTACTGTTTCCATAATTATGTTACCTAGCCTCCAAATAGCTGGGCTTGAATTAGATTCCCATGCAATAATGTCCGATGTATCCCTTTCAAGCAATAACAAGCCACATAAATGCTCTTTGAGAAGTTGAATCCTCATAAGAAAAAGTTGAAAAACACCTCAAAAGAGTCCTTCATGCCAATTGGTGTTCCCCTCTAATTCTATGGGATCCTTCAAACTTCTATAGGTTTCATCGAAACCAACAATGAAAATTAATCTTCCAAAAGCATCAAAACCTCAACTGCTGCACGGATTTGACAAGTTGAATAAATTAAATACACTAAACTGATTTAGGAAGCAACCAGCAGCAAAAAACCGATGATCTTATGTGGTGTTTCAAAACTCAAACTTGAATGAAAACTCGGCCAATGTAAAACCATAAAAGGTCATAGACTCCAACGACTAAATGATTGATGTGGTCATGACTTGGGCAGGTCAAAGCAGTTTTGATTGACTTGGCCAGGCAAAAGACAGACTTAGACAAGAATTCGGCGAAGGTAAAAGGGGGTCGAGTCGGGCCAGTCGACGTTCGACTCGAGGAGTTATTAAACATTGCTAATGTAGGCTCCCACCTCAACATGATAACTATCTTTCAGGCATTCGTTACCAAGAAGCTAAGCATGGTAACCCTATGAAAAGACCTCTTCTAGGCCTCAAGAAACCAAACCTAATAATGTCCAAGAAGATCACATCATCGCTTCGACCTCAACATTATAACTATCTTTAAAGCAATTGTTACCATTTACCAAGAAGCTAAGCATAGTAACTCTATGAAAAGACCTCCTGGGCGTCATGAAACTAAACCTAATAAGTTCCAAGAAGATCAAATCATCGCTAATAAGATCACAATTCCTTTTTTAAGATCCACAATGCAATAAGTGCAAGTTAGGACATTCAACAAAAGATCAGACCTGCTCGGCATAGCATTGCCTCTTAAGAGAAAAGTGTCAATCTTAACCATAGTCGATCTCTCTAATGTAAGGTTACAACATCACCTGTAAAAATAAATGCAGATTCTATTTTTTCTAACTCCAAAATTACTTGAAAATATATATATGGTGTTTCTACAAAATATTTCCTGGACAAAAGGGTGATTATAAGAAGAAAACAGAGAAATTTCTATTAATAAGAAAGAATGCATCAATGCCAATTTTCCTAAAGTGGTCAGGTAAAGAGACATTTATAATGTGTAATTCAAAATTAAAGCAGATGTTGCAAATGAGAAGCCAAATATTCAAATTTTGATGAGACAATGTTTATGCCCATGATAGGCTTTTTGTAGTAGGGATTCTAATTAAAAACAAAAGCATAGAGCAACCAACCAAAATGCAAAAGAATCTAACTATACATAACACCAAATCCAAGGAAAAACAAGTTGAGACTATAGGCACACTCTTCCATTATTCATCACTCATCACGCCCAGGTACAGGTTTTACAGCAGAAATTTTCCACAATCAGAGGAAAAAATATAACCATAAGGCTGCACACAAATATTACCATTTCCCTTTTTACAAACTTTTCACCCGGACTCCATCTTCTGCAAAATCACCTCCTCCACTCTGCTTGAACCACTTTCTCTGCAATTTAAAAACACAGGGGGTATAACATTTAGAAAAATAAATGATACACTCACTCATTTTAAAAATGATCATATTACTAGTGATCTTAAATTGATAAATTTCTTACCTTCAAAGAAGATGAAGGAAATATATAAAAGAACAGGACACCACTTAACTATCACACTCGGATATTTATACAGGCCCACACCATGTCCGACATGACAAGATACTCAGATACTTCACGGATACTTCTGTTGGTCAAATAATTGTCTAGTTTCAATATATGCCTCTCTATTTTAATTAACTATCATGTTTTTCACTTATTAATGTCTTATATTTCCAATTACAACTTTGAGCATGTGGGTCTTAAAAATCCTATTTTAAATTTATTATTAATTTCATTGTCTCATTTAAAAATAGTTAAGTTTTATGATATTTTATGCATAGATGTATTGTATCTTATCTCATGGGATGCCCTATTCATAAATGTGTCCTACATTTTGAAAATTGCAGAGACGTATCTCCATCCTGTGTCCATATCAGTATCTGGGTATCATAGTCACATACCATGAGCTGCCAAACCATCCTGAGTAGCCATCTGAAATATCTCACATTTTTATAAATAATAGCAAATTTTTTTAAAGGAAATATAGAAAAGAAAGGGAAAGGGAAAAGAACTGTTTCTTTCATAAATATTGGACTTTCCAGAAAACCAGCTTCATCTTAAAAATGTGTTAAAAGTTAAAACTTGTAGGAGTTACATTGACAGAATAGACCCACACAAGCGAGCTCTAAAGACTGCAGCGATTACTAACGCCAGACTCCAGTTCCACTCATTGAAACCCAAGTAGAAGTAGTCATTCGTTTTAAATTTTCTAACTTATCACTTGCTCAAAATGCAAGGGAAAACATAATTCCTTTTTTCAGCAACAAATTCTGATAGGATTCAATACTTTAGCACCAAAAGGAAATTAACGTTATTGCTGTTAACCTAAATGAAAAATACACATAGTCTTGCTATCTGGACCATACCAACAGAAATCTAATTCATTTCAAAGCATACATGAGTATTTTAGCAATCCAAAAAATCTGTTGAGGAAGTCTGAAAAAATAATATTTATTTCTTCTATCGTACTTCTAGAAATGAGGAAGGGAGTATCTAAATAAGTTTATTTCTGTCACATTGTGAATTCTCGGTTATGAAATGGGAACAATAACTCAGTCCCATATGATTTCTTCTCTATATTTTCTTTCATTATCTTCTAAATTAACTTAAGAAAGAAATGGCAAAAGAATATAAAAAGAAGATAGAAAATAACGTAATGTCTTGTGTAGGATAAGAAGCAACAAATTAAACATCCATAAACTTAACCAATTTTTTTTTTAATGGAAACATAATCAATCTACAAAATAAAAAAATAAATAAACAAAGAAAGAAATATAAAGTTCTAACCATTTCCATCTCTCGAAGACAACAATAATCTGTCGCCTCTGATGCCACCTTTACCACTTGCTTGAAACAGTTTCTGTGTTCGCGCCGACGGTGAGGTCACTTTGCCATTGGTAGAAGTTGGCAAGGAATGCCTTCGGGTGTAACCATTTTTTTCAGCTCCATCTGAGCCAAACCGTGGTGAGCCAAGTCCCCGCAGCTTTGCCTTGGCAGATTCAGTTGCTGCCATATAGCTTGGCAAAGTTGGAATGTTCTGCAAACCATTCTCCGAGTATTCTGGCTTCATTGGTAAAGAAGCCCTTCTCCTACCGCCCTTCTGATTTTCATGGCAAGCTTGATCTTCCTTAGAGCTTAAGTCCCCATTCATTAAAGATATGTTCCCATCTTTCTCAATGCTCTCCAATGGATGTAACTCAACAGTTAAATTATCGTTGTCCAGCATATCAACTGGCCCATCGGCAACCACTGGTTTTGTAGCAACTTCCAAATTAGGGTTATTCTCTGAAACCACAGTTGTATCTTTCCTCACCTCTGCAAATTCCCCGATAACCTGATCTGGAACGTCCGTTGGGGAGTCTGACACCTTTCTCAGACTGCGCTTTGGTTTCTCGGGTTCAACCTCTATCGGATCAGAAGCATCTGTTGCGGAATTAGAAACTTTTCTCAAACTACGCTTTACCTTTTCAAGATCAATCTGTGGAGGTTCCTGCAGTGAATTTAGGGGATTGCTTGAGACTTTCCTCACATTGCGTTTGGGTTTTTCAGCTTCGGAGGTGAAATAGGTTGTTGATCCAGATTCCATGTTTGGAGTAGTATTCCTCCGGAGGCTTCGCTTTGACCGGCCAGTAGACTCATTTTCTACAGTTTGAAAAGTATCCTGCTTTGTCTTAGATTTTGAACCAATAAACCTCTTGGGTTGTGAAAGTGGTTCCCGAGAACATCTGGATGTCCAGCGTTCTAACCAGTTCCAGGCCGAATTTGGTTCCGCTTGACCATATTGAACAACCAGAGGCATGGCATTGGGTGATGCAGCAAGAAGCTAAAAGGGACCAAGCAGTAAAAGAAGAGAAATTTCAACATGTTTTCTTCCAACTAAGTGTCAAATCAATCATAGAGAAAATCAAGAAGAAAATTTGTTAATTATTTGGGTTGTTTGGATACCATTTTCCTTTTCTGATTACCCATTTAGAATGGAAGACTTTTTATGGCAATACCTTAAAGCAATACACATGAAACTGAAATATTACCTTAATAAAAAATACGTTCGCCAACAATTTCTCAATCTGAGATGACACGTTCACCAGCAAAGAATCCGAAGGCTTCGCACCCTAACAAAGATGAAGCAATAGTTATACAAGAGGTACAGCAGACAAATAAGCAATTAGTTGAACCATTTACTAATGAATGTTATATACACGATAAGACAACATGAACAAATAAATAAAACTAGACTGATCAAGAAAATTGAAGAGCATTAACACATTTCGAAACACGTCATAAGGTTTACAAACAACCAAAGTATCATCTCTTGCATATTGATATTCATTAATAAAAACTCCAAATGTTATAATAATTTCTTGCCCATTTGCAATATTTAGGTTGGAGAGAATTTGCAGAGAAATGGTGCATTATGACTATAAACGGACATTAGTTGGCTTACAGAACAGAAAATTTATGTTAAAAAAAAGCAAGAAATACGAAGAGGAAGGAAGATGTGTCACTAATCACACAAGAACCTACTAAAGTTTCACCCGGAAGATATGCCTTTTTCATGAAAGTTTACAAGAGCCTTTTCTCTGATGCACTTTTTACATACCCCAAGCCCAAGATCAGAGCGCCTGACTCTTCGAGCACGAAATAGTGCCTGTAACTTTACGATTCTCTGAAAACAGCGTAAAGTTGCCACAGCTTGTCTTCTCACCAAATGTCCGCGGACTAGTGCCTGCAACCTTATGATGCCCCTGAGCGCCCGAAATGCCCGACGAGCCTGTACAAACATTCCATTTACGTCAGCAGAAAAGTCAGTGCCGTAAAGGTGCACAAAAATGCTGCTAATATTATATCTGGGTTTTTTTTTTTAAAAACGTATATCTGGGTTTTTTTTAATGGTGAGCAAATTCATTGAAGAAGAAAGAGGACCGAGAAGGTCCAAGCGAGAAGAAAAAGAAAAGAAAATTACAAGACCCCTGAGTGGTCAAGGGGGGAGAAAATACCAACAATGAATACTGGGTGTTCAATATTCTTTTTCATAAAATAAAACATCAATTTTGGTTTTATTAGATATTGGATTGACTCGCACTTTCAGAAGTGCTCAATACCAACAATGAATACTGGTAAAATGTGTGATTACTTGTTGCCAGATAGGAAATAAAATTATTTCTATAACTACTATACCTGGTCTAAAAACACAGATTAAAAACGATCAAAACAATAAACAAATCACGGGTAAAGCACAAAAACACTATAGACAAAAAATAGGTAGCCAACTTTGTATTGCCGATGCACAATGGTGACAGACCAATGTTTTCAGATCAAATAATAACTAACAGCATTGAGCCAGAATATAAAATTAAAAAACTGAAGCATAACATATAAAATTTCCAAATGAAAAAGAACACTTTCAGAGTGAGAAATTTACAAGATAACCCCTAAAAGCCGCCTGTGCTTTTATAGCAGCTTTCTCCTCCCTGAATTTCTCCATATCATTAAATGCATGAGATCCAACGGTTCCTTGATTTTCTGCATTTTGACTTGCAGGCAATAAGACTTCTCCATCATATGGTACACTGGAAGATAGCCCCTTCTCTGACTCTTTCCATCCATTTTTATCTGTGCTAGCAGATACTGGCTCCGAAATTAAGGGTGAATCAACAGCCAACTCATCAGAGGGTCCCTTTCCCGTAATCCATGTCTCTCTCTCACTTACCGCTTTCTACATAGGTGAATTGAAAGACTGATCAGACTCTGCAAATTGTAACTTGTAGTATATGATATGACAAGATAAACACAGCAAATTGTATAAGCCTGTATTTTACCAATGCAACGTCCAAAATAATATATATACAGGGAAATGATTCTATACTTCTTGGATGTATCATACTACCAATGTTCTGAAAACCGGAATCGAATAGTAAATCAAAATAGGGGCCAAATTGTAAATCGTAAGAGATTCATTCAAATGCATAAAAATATCATAAACAAATCAGAGAACAATAAAATAGCCAATTATTCATTTTTTTCATCCAAATTCATTAATTTAAATTACCATGATTAGTTATTCAATATTATAATAGGTAACAAACCTGTTTGATAATAATCATCTATTTTCCATCCAAACCCATACATATTATATAATAATCTTAAAAATAATAAACGACACAAAATCATATCAATTCTCAAAGTCTCAAACATCAAATGACAAATATTAATTATAAAAAGACTGGCAAGTCGGCGATGTTGTCTTCATTAGAGTCGTCTCTCTATTTGATGCAAGTAATGCCCTCAAGCACATGCATTGTACTTGATTGGTTCAAATTGATTCAATTCATTCAAACTCCTATTCTTTCTTTTTTCCTTCTCACGAGAGGTGTTTCAAAGGTTTCATCTAATACAAATGGGAAATGGGGTCTTTCCAAAGACAGTCCTATTTTCTTTTATATAGAACTTAATTAGGATAAATTGCATGAATCCTATGAATCTTTCGATTTACGATCGAATAGTCAGATTTAATAAAAAAATCACAAGATTCATACAAATTAAGATTCAATAATGGATTGAAATCGAAATTCATATGATGATTTGATTTGAATCGTAAGATTTGAATCACAAATCATAAGATTTCCAAAACAATACATATTACCATTAAGTATCAGATGAATAAGCCAACGAACAAACAAATTGCCTAGCTGCCATTCAAATAAGTCAATAACTAAGTCTATTTGTCAATTAGAAGAAACTTCAATTAAATCTGAAGAATCAGAAAGAGATGATTTTAGAAATAAATTAAGCCTTCAAGTCCAAGGGTAAAAAACTATTTATCAGAGACCTACTCCAGTGGATGTTCAATTTGAAGAAAATTCAGACATAGCCGCTATAAGCTTTTGATGGTTCCACTCTATATGAATGGAATAATGATGGATTAACAGAACATCAAATTTCTACCCCATGTTAAAACATTACTTGTGTATGCTATTTGCATGTAAAATCAGAGAAAACTCTGAAAGTTAGATTGTTAAAATCATAACATCTTGTTTTTCAGGTCAATTAAGAGGGTGGAGCCATTGAACAATCTACAGGACTTAGTTCAGAAGGAAGACACTTAAAAGATGGGGAAAGAAATGTGATATCATTTAGTTTATACAATAATAGTTAATATTGTTCAACACCTTGTCGGAAAACATGAGAATATTTATGAAAAGGTTCGTGAACAACAAATTAATATAAGATGTCCCATCTTATTAGATTTCATGCGGTATAACGATGTTTATTTAACAAAAGTTTTTATGCTCCCGTACTCTAATCAAGAATTTTGGAAAGAGAAGTTTATTTTTGGCCTGCACTCTCCTTTTGTTGAACGAATAATAACTCATTTTGAAATGAAGGAGGTACACTCCCATCATAATAGATTTCATGTGGTATAACGACGTTTATTTAACAAAAGTTTGTGTGCTCCCAAACTCTAATCAAGAATTTTGGAAAGAGAAGTTTATTTTTGGCCTGCACTCTCTTTTTGCTGAACAGTTGGGACCGAGTTGTGATGCCGTGGGGAGGACCTATATAGCAGCACATTTTGGATGCTTACTAAACGGAGTTGAATTCTTCCCACATGTGTGACACGCGCGCGGGGGGGGGACAGATTTCATTAGCCCTTAGTTACTTGTATAATTTCATTCATGCACTTTTATTTTAGTTTTGTTATCCATTTATACATTAGTTGTTATGTTTTTATTGGACCTAGATGTGGGGGATATCCAAATCACTTAGCCACTAATTTACTCATAGCCCACCGCCCATTCTTCACCAACTTGCCATGGCCCATCATTTATGACCCAAAAACCCCTCCCCAATCCAGCCGCTACTTGTCCCACCAAATATTCCCCAACTTCACCCACTTGGACCCTAAAACCAGTCATCCCACTCCATCATATGGTGCACATTGAGGAGAGGGAGGGGGATCTAAGCTATTTTCAGACCTATTTCCGTTCTGTTATTTTTTGTTATATGCACCTTTTCTATCTGGTTTGCTTTAGTTAGCGCGGATCCAATATGATACACTCTGCTTTGGATAGATTATTTTTTTATTGGCAGTTGAACTCAAAATTTATAGATTTCAATGAATGCTGCAGTTGTGAATGGTTAGATTTTTTTATTTTTTTGAATGGTAGTTGTGAATAGTTGTTATTATGTTTTGTTTAAATTGTTTGAAAATGTATGTCTGCTGCCCCAATTGAACCAGTCAATTTTTTATTTATTTTGAAATGGTATTGAATCGTTCCTTAAATAGGTTTGCATTATCCGCCCCGCCCCCTCCCCCCAACCCTTCCATTTCTGACTGTGAGTGTGAAATTTTAAGCATATAAAAAAAAGAACAACCACAATAATAAATGATGTACATCAAAGCTTTTAGAAAAAAATCAAAAACTAAATGCCATTAAAACAAATATTTTCTATTTGCAAATCTCCTACTGTAAGCAAGACAGAGTGACAGCCAATGACTCCTAAAAACCATAATGCTAAATCTAATACTAATTAAAAAATTATATATAATACCTCCCTCATTTATTTATTTTTGTATTTACTAAATTACATAAAAAAAATAGAAAATCAATGTCCCAAACAACAACAAAAGAAGGAGCACACTCCTACATCTCCATGGGAGGACAAACAGAACTGAGGCAAGAAAGGGGGGAATAATAGAGAAGGATTAATACTTAAAGGACATTTGTAGGGAAAAAACAAGATTTTTCATGTAATGGGATTCCTTTCACTACACTGCCAGGTAAAAGATAGGTTTTTAGGAGAAAAAAGGAATCACTCAAGAGAGAGAGAGAGAGAGAGAGATATTACTATTCTTTAAATAATCATTTGACACACAAAGTCTCAAAGAGTTTACTGATTTCTCATAGTCCATCCATTGTGGAAGTATAATATTTCTTTTTCTTTTTACTATTGTAAATTTAAAATGCATGATCACCACATTGCTAAGCACAGATTAGGATAACATTGTTGAACAGTTACAATTTATTTGTTGGTTATCATTCAAAAAAAATATTCATTGACTAAATTAGCCTATCAAGCTACATAGCTGATCAAACCAAATTTTGAGATCCTTTTCATTTATGAGAACATAGCTTTAAATTTTTTAAATGCGATATAAACCTTCACCCTGTGAAAACTCCATTGAGATGCTATTGCTTCAATGCTTCACAGTAAGGAAGAATTGTTACTCGTAGAAGAACTTCCTTTTAAAGATTTGGGGTGCAACAAGCTTAGTTTTGTCTTTGGAAGCATGAGCAATTCGGACTTGCCACATGCATTTAGGGATTTCTAATTAATAGAGAATTCTATTAATTAGTTAAATCAATTGCAATTGACCTAAAATTCACCAGATATTCCTTATAAATATGAACATAATTTCAGACATGACTGTTGTGGCTACATCTTCTGAGAAAACAAAAAACTGATCTGTGAAGCCATGTACATTAGTGTTTGAAATAATCAGATCTCATGGACACAATAAGTTTATATTCATGACTACAACTCCAATATCCATTTGCCAACTAGAAAGCTGATGGGTAAGCACAATCCCCTAAACTGTTCTGTGGTAGAAAAGCAATGCGGTAAAATGATTCAAGTACACAAAATATTTAGACACTCCAACCTATAAGAAAAAAATATCACTAAAACAGAACACTCTAAAGTTGAAGTGATTAAGTTTTTTGCAGAATTATATTATCAAACCACAAGTATTTGGGGATTGGACCTAACCAATTGGTGAATTTGGCAACACAACAGACTCATGGACAGAGAAATAAAACTAACTGGAGAAATAAAACATTGAAAGTTTATAAAACTTACACAAAAAACACAAAATTTTGTCTAACCCAAACAATAAAACACCTCACTCAACTCAACTCAACAAAGCCTTTGTCCCAAACAATAAAACACCAATCAACAAAAATAAGTCGAGGTGAACATTCGATGTAATTATTCTTTTCGACCAGATAGAAGACTATAAGACAATTAAAAGCCGCTTGGTGGCAATAATTGAGTAAACATCTCCCTCACAACATACAACAACAACAAACATTTACAAACCAACCATGGGAATTCGCAACCAGAGGATATTTTGAAAAGAAATAAATGGTGGTCACAAGAATGAGTAGCAATAACAATTTAAAAATGGATTACCAGAGCCTCTCTTCCTTTTAATCCACTAGATCTGGATGATTTCTTCCCGAAAAGCAGTGTCTTGAGCCATTTGCCTGGTGATTTTCCCATCGCAGGGAGGCAAAGAACCTAAAATTGAAAATCAAGACCTGCAAGAATCCATAATGGTACAGTTCAAAAGGCAGAGATTCTGAAAGGCCACAAAACCAGTATGATACTATTAGCAAAGTCTTACCAACAACCAACCATGAAAAACTCTAAATTCTACATCAAAAGACCCAAACCAATTTGATCTTTTTTTAGCACATTCACAACTACAAAGTTCACCATAGAAGAAACCAATGAAACCTCAAAAGGGTACCCTCAGAACCAAAAGATTATATGATCATATTAGCAAATCGACAAAAACAAGATTGAAATTCCCTTGGCAAGAAGGCCTGCTCGGCTGGAAATGAAATTGCCATATGCCCGAATTCTAAAGAATTGACAAAAATACAAGAAGAAGCCAATCAAACCTCCACTAAAATGGAAAACCCAGACTATATTACAAACATCTTAGCAACATTCTCATCTACTAGATTAGTCTAAAATGCAAAACTTGTGTAATCTCACATCTGCTAGAATTTTTACTCAAATGTAAAACAAGTGTGATTGCTTTTGCCCCCAGTAAAACTACTCGAAAGAATGAAAAAAAAAACCTGAAAAAAATGACAACACCCAATATGAGTTAGATCTCCTAAAAATTCCACAATGCAGTGAGATTTTTAATGAAATAAAAAAAAAACATCAAACACTCTGAAAACCAGAACCCAAAACCAGCATGGCATGCTTTGAAATTCACCACCTACATAGGGACATGGTTTGAAATTTCAACTGAAATCCGAAAGTCAACACCGACACCGAAATGACCAAAATCCGAAACATACAAAATTTCTGTCGAAATTTCGTTAATTTGGGCAATTTCGGCGAAATTTGTTAAAAAATATTAATTTTTTATTCTTTTACAAAGTTTCGGTCGAAATCACCGAAATTTCCGACTTCGGTGATTTCGATCAAAATTTCGACCCAAAAAAACGGCGTTTCAAGCACGTGTACCAAATTTCGACCGAAATTTCGGTTTCGAATAAGCCCGAAATTTTAGCCGAAACGGAAATTTAAAACCATGCATAGGAAAAATAAAACCAACCATAACCTTGACGAAAAGCCATAGATCCACATTGTCATTGAAACACTTGCATTGTTGCATGGGTTAAATACACAAGTGACACCTCTATCATCTATTCAAATTACATTAATATGCAAAATACATTAATAGAAAAGGGATTTGCTAGGCAATTTCGCGGAAAGCCATTCCGCGGCTCACTTTTGCAGGAGAGAACAGTTACTTCAGCTGAATCAAATGAAATCCCATTTCGTGGATGTTCTCTAATGCAAAAGTGAGCCGCGAAATTGCCTAGAAAATCAAATGAAACCCCTAAACCTGGAAATGCAATATTTCACCAAAATCACCACAACAGAAAGCCAAACCCTAGTGTGACCATGCTCAACACTAACCAAAAACCAAATGGAAACTGAGATTTGAAAATAAGAAGAAGAGGAAAAAAAATAAAAAATAAAAAACAAATCCAAAAGCAAAGAAGCAAACACCTTAACTAGACTAAAAAAAACAGGAAGAAAAATGAATCGCCAAAATAAAATCCCGAAAAATCTACCTAGATCTGTTCGAATGATCTAAAATCAGAAAAAAACACAAGTAGATGAGCATAGGAAGAACAGATCTAAGACTTACCAGGAAAATGTAGTTCTTGGGAAAACCCTAAATCAAACATCCCTCAACTATAGAAAACTATTGAGAATTGAGAAACAGTAAAAACAAAAAAAAAAAGAAAAGAGAATTGAGAGAGAGAGAGAGAGAGAGAGAGAGAGAGAGAGAGAGAGCAAATGTTGTACCATGAAGAAGAAGCAGCAGCATGGAAGAGATGTGGATGGACCACCACGCCATCATTCACCAAAAAAATATTTAAGGGCTCTCTCACTGTAGAGTGAAAAGAGGAAAACAAAGGAAGATGCTAATCACACTTCCTCACTTTGATAACGGCACTCCTTATATTTTAATTAGATTAGCTGTTTAAGGATAAGGATTTGCTAGGGACCACTCCAGAAAGCTTTGCCGGCCGGCTGTTGCATGAGAGAGCTGCCACATAGGTTTACTTTTCAACATGCAACATCTGGCGCATGAAATGCCCCCTATGATGGTCCCTAGCAAATCTCGGTCTGCCTGCCATTGGATTTTTATTTTCCAATAACTTTGTGGGAGAATAGCTGCCATGTAGGACAAATTACTCGTTTGGTTGCCAAAATAGCATTGGACTCTCCTTTTACTCCCTTAAATGTCTCTCATGTAATAATTACTTTGGTAATACGGACTCCTTATCCCCTCCTTATGTTTTTAAACCAACTTATTATAAAAGCAAGAACTTGTGGTTGAATTTTCTAGGGAATGGTGCTCTCTCTCTCCTCCTCCTTCTCTCTCTCATTTCTCCCTCTATTGGTAACGACACCCCTACTTATTCTCCTACTCTCCGAGTATATGGCGTGCAATGAAACACTACTTACACTATTCTCCGAGGTAATTCTAGACAAATCAAAATGCTTGTCTCCTCCCTTTGGACTTCTTTTGACTTCATATTCCCCTACTCTCCGAGCCACCCCTTCCAAAATTTAAAATGTCCAAATAAGTGCCAATGTAACATTGTCTAATGAGGAAGTATGAATATCATCTAAAAAAGTGGTTAAAGAAATCTAAAAAATAGTTTTTATATGGTGCCCAATTGTCAAGTACCGTGAAATTAGTACCACCCTTGATATTTGATCCCACTGCAAAGCACTTTTTAAGAGTTTGTTGTTGGATCAAACATCAAGGATGCTACTTCCATTGTACCCACCTTCAAGGGACTTGATGGTCGGCCACCATATAATTTATCTCTAAAAAAGATAAAAGAAGGGAGATGATATTTTCACCCCATTGTACCCACCTTCACGGGAACGGGACTTGACAGTCGGCCACCATATAATATCTCTCTAAAAAAATTCAGATAAAAGAAGGGAGATGATATTTTCACCCCCACCCCCCAATACGCATTCGCCCACTTTTAATGTGATTTGACGTAAAAAAGCGTTCATTTTCTTTCAGGGAGATGATATTTTCACCCCTAAAGTACACATTCGCCCCCTTATAACGTGAAAAGCGGGCAACTTAACTCTTTTTTACGTCAAATCACTTTAAAAGGGGGCAAATGCGTACTGCAGGGGATGAAAGTATCATCGCCCTAAAAGGAAAGAAAGTATAAAATATTTCCTCGAAATTCCCTTGAAAAAACCAAATAATTGATAATCCATCTTGTAAACAACTAGTGGATAATTTATTCCTATTTGGGAATTCGAGTGAACATCCAAAAGTGAGTGGGGTTCTAACTAGTTAGATAGTACAAATAGGATCAATTTTAGGTTTCTCATGATACACATTATGTAAAATCATGACCATTAAGGAGACGGCATATTGTGATAATGGCACTACCACTGTTTTACACTTTTTTAACTTGCCTTTTTAGGGAAGCTACAGTACTCGAGATGATCTCCATATCCAATTATAAAAGTTTAGTGCTGTTATCAAAATAACGTACTGCGGATATTTAATGACTTGATAAAGTTTTAGATAAAACAAGTGATGTGTGTCTTGATATGAGAGGAGGAGATGATGTTTAAAAGAAGATTACAATGCTAGGGAGGCCAACCTCCTTACTCTTCAACCACTCCCACTATAAAACTTCAATTTCCTTTCTAGACTCGTTTCCCCACATTGTTAAATTGTTATAAAAATATTACTTCCACCACTATTTGGAGTGACTTCTTGTGCAATGGTTGCGTCTAAGAGTATGGCTAAGCAAATGTGAAGGTCGAGATCAATCCTAACCATCAACCTTTGTGTCTTATATAAGGACATGTTTGTATAATCGAGACCGTTAATCAAACAGACAATCAATATGTCACCCACATGGTCCTTGTCTAATGCCATTAGACATTCAATTTCTAAGGTTAATGCTTACAAAAATTCAAGGGCTATTTTTTTCTTTGGTGCACCTCCAAATGACCCTAATGGATCAAGTTCTTAGGATCAGCCGATCAAGGTGGGGTCAACAAAATTGGGTCAGACTTGAGCTCAACTATCCAATCAACGGACCCGATCACGTTCATTTTGCACGTGTGGGGCCCAAAAGTGGCTACTAAAAAAACTAACAACCACCATCTTTAAGCTGAAAATAGAAACTTGGATGGAGGTTTTCCTTGTGGGACGCACAACCAGAAAGCAACCTTGGGACAACCAATAATTTTTTGCCACATGCCCAATCGCTTTGATGAGCACCCCAGTGACATTTCACCAACTGCTCATTAAAGCAACTTTGGGCATGGCCAAAAATCATTGGTCCTTCCACTTAGTTGTGCACCCACCCTTTGTTTTTTTTCCATTGACATTTTTTTTGGTTAATTTGTTTTGATAGAAAGGGCCAAAGGGGATGATATTCCTATCCTTCTTGGCCACACTACCTCCTCTCTATTTTTTTCTCAACCAAGACACTCTCTTTTGCTATAGCAGAACAATTCTAAAACGAGATCCCGTGCATGAAATAAAGAAGGGATGAAAATAATCAAACGATTTGACCATTTTCATTCGTTTTGTTGTATACGCACCCTTGTTTGTGCACTTGTCTCCATGCTTTTTCTCCATCCTGTTTTGCTAGCAACCTCTTTATTATTTGGGATTTCCTAGGACCATTGTGTTAGGCCTAAAATCGGTAACAGGTACAGCAGTGACGTGAGAGCTGAGCTGGATGACTAGGGGAGCTGAGTCCTGAGAGACCGGAGTGAACGAGGAGTGAGGTGGTCGAGAAAGAGTCCTGCTATGAGAGCTGAGTCCTGCACAAGACAAGCGAGGTCAGAAGACCAGACCGGGTTTTACTCCGGACAGGCCCTTCGACACTCAAGTCAGTATGAGCAGGAGTGAAGGGGAGATATCTAAGAGTTTTTAGGGAGAGAAGGGATTTTTCGCATTACCCATTGGTCTGAGCTTTGATCCTCTATTTATAGGAAAATCTGGTGAGGTGTCCTGGACAGGTGTCCAGGACAGGTGGCGGCCTGTGAGAGGCTGCAGCTCACCTACTCTGGGACAGGTGGCGGCCTGTGAGAGGCTGCAGCTCACCTACTCTGGGACAGGTGGCGGCCTGTGAGAGGCTGCAGCTCACCTACTCTGGGACAGGTGGCGGCCTGTGAGAGGCTGGTGTTTTCACACCCCATTAGTTGCCCCCCAGTTTCCCAAGTCATTGAGAGACTTGGGAAAGTGTGATCAATCGATTCTCTTAACGGGTAGGCATTGTCTGGGAATGAGTCAGAAAACTAAGTTCAGAGATCCAGTCCGGAGTCCGGCTGGAAATTGAGTCCGGAGATCCAGTCTGGAGATCCAGTCCGGAGTCCGGCTGGAAGTTGAGTCCGGAGATCCAGTCCGGAGTCCGGCTGGAAGTTGAGTCCGGAGATCCAGTCCGGAGTCCGGCTGGAAGTTGAGTCCGGAGATCCAGTCCGGAGTCCGGCTGGGAGTTGAGTCCGGAGATCCAGTCCGGAGTCCGGCTGGAAGTTGAGTCCGGAGATCCAGTCCGGAGTCCGGCTGGGAGTTGAGTCCGGAGATCCAGTCCGGAGTCCGGCTGGAAGTTGAGTCCGGCTGGAAGTTGAGTCCGGAGATCCAGTCCGGAGTCCGGCTGGGAGTTGAGTCCGGAGATCCAGTCCGGAGTCCGGCTGGAAGTTGAGTCCGGAGATCCAGTCCGGAGTCCGGCTGGAAGTTGAGTCCGGTTCAAGCCAGACTGTTTTTGTCGTCTTGCGGCCAGTCCGGTTCGGACCGGACTGATTTTTGTCGTTTTGTTGAAACGCGTTATATCCAGTTCGGCTTTTACCGGACTGATTTTTGTCGTCTTGCGGCCAGTCCGGTTCGGACCAGACTGATTTTTGTCGTTTTGTTGAAACGCGTTATATCCAGTTCGGCTTTTGCCGGACTTATTTTTGTCGTCTTGCGGCCAGTCCGGTTCGGACCGGACTGATTTTTGTCGTTTTGTTGAAACGCGTTATATCCAGTTCGGCTTTTACCGGACTGATTTTTGTCGTCTTGCGGCCAGTCCGGTTCGGACCAGACTGATTTTTGTCGTTTTGTTGAAACGCGTTATATCCAGTTCGGCTTTTGCCGGACTGATTTTTGTCGTCTTGCGGCCAGTCCGGTTCGGACCGGACTGATTTTTGTCGTCTTGCGGCCAGTCCGGTTCGGACCGGACTGATCTTTGTCGTTTTGTTGAAACGCGTCATATCCAGTTCGGCTTTTGCCGGACTGATTTTTGTCGTCTTGCGGCCAGTCCGATTCGACCCGGACTGATTTTTGTCGTTTTGTTGAAACGCGTATATCCAGTTCGGCTTTAAAGATCCAGTACGGAGTGCGGAGCATGGAGTACGGAGCATGGAGTACGGAGCATTGAGTACGGAGCATGGAGTGCGGAGCGGAGATGTGAATTTTCATGCACGTAGGAACACGCGCGTGCTTGATCGTATTTTTGAGTGGGAGAATGTGTCCGTCATAAATATGGGACACGTGGCGCCATTCGAGTGTCCTCGAGATGCATGCGTCGTATTTAATGCCCCACCGCCTCTGAAAAGCTATAAAAGGAGGTTTACCCCCTTTCATTTTTTACTTTTTACTTTTCATCTTTTCTTCTTTTTCTTGCTCTGGGAGCTTCGACTTCTCAGTTCTCAGTTCGCAGTTCGCAGTTCGAGTTACGCAAGGACTTGACGAGCTCCACTCACCGGTATTCCTCTCAGCCATTCTCTTTACTACATGTCTGATAGTAATTCGAGTTCCGAGTCCGGTACGGAGTCCTCCACTAGCAGTAGTTCAGAATTTAGGCCGCCGCAGGAGCCTGTAATGGCTAGGACGTCCGCTAAGATAGATCTTGTAGATAGCGACGACGAAGGGGACAAGGAGGAGGTGTTTTTAGACTTGAACGTCACTCCACTCCCCACTGGTAGTCTCTCCCGAGCAGAAGGGAGTGTTGAAAGTGACGTTGCTGAGGCGTCTACAACATTCCCTCCTGGTCAGGCGGTGGAGGTAGTCGCTAGAGCGCGGATGGATGCCAACCCAAAATACAACCTGCGAGCTCTAGTCGAAGAGAACTACCTCACCAGGTCCATGCTAGGCGACATTAGGGATAAGTACTGTGTGCCTCCAAGATTTGAACTGAAGGCAGCTATAGAGGGAGACAGAGCCTGTAACGAGAGTCGAGATCTCTGTATTTATGAGGACTCGATGAGGGCGGGACTCCGATTTCCTTTGCACCCATTCTTCGCAGCGGTGCTTCGATACTACGGACTGGCCCCAGCTCAAGTAGCTCCGAACTCATGGAGACTACTGACTGGGTTCTTGTATCTTGTCCACGGCCGGTTAGAGAGGAGCGTGAGCTTGTCGCTATTCCGTGCTTGTGCACATCTGAAGAGGCATAAGGAAGGGGGCTGGATCTACATCAGCCAGCGCCCTGAACTAAAAATCATTACTGGCATCCCCTCGTCAATACATTCATGGAAGAATAGGTTCTTCTACGTCGAGGATAAGGAGGTCAGTGAGCCCTGGCCTGTCCCTCTAGTGTGGGACACTCCGGACACTTCCAAATTAAGTCAAAAGCCGCTCCTCGAGAGTGAGGACAGAGAGATTTTCGCCTTGATGCGGAAGGAGATTGAGCAATCAGGCCTTATCCGCTGTGCAGAGTTCTCAGGAGAGGAGGTGCTAGTTGGACTGGGCGTGAGTGCCGCGACTCCAGAACGTATGTAGCTAGACTTGTCTTTAGAATATGTTTACTTTTATATGCTTGCTTCTGACTGCTCGCTTGTCTAGTAGAAATGAAGAAACAATCGACTGTCGAGAAGATAAGACAGGGAGCCCAGCCACGGGCACAGGAGGGTGCTGCACAGGCACAACAGGAGCGCCAGAAGAGAAAGGCGACTGTACTGGCGAGTCCGGCCCCATCACAGGGCACTCCTCCACCCCCATCTCAGAGGGCCAAGACTACGGTGAAGCTAATAGGCCCCTTTGCCCAGGGCGGTGGCTCTTCTAAGTCCGGTGGTGCTTCTACTGGAACCGGTTCTGGAGCTCGTCCTCCTACGGGGCTTAGTGAGCACGTCTTTCGACCCAATTGGGCCGTTCTGAAGGATGACACTGCCCTAGGCGAGAGCCGAGTAGCAGCAGAGATCATGAGCAAGTGTCTGCTGCGGAAGGACAAGCAACAGGTCCTTCACGAGCCGCCAGCTACAGGAGAGGAGGCTGTGTTATCCTCAGCATACCAGGTAAGGAAGAGGTGATCCGTTTGCTAACTTTCTGCCCATTTCTTCCTTTGACCATACTGATGCCTGTTTCTTTCTGCAGATCTTGCTCTACTACAATGACCTCAAGGAGAAGAGTAAGAAGTTCTCCCAAGCCATTACTGCATCTGAAGAGGTGAACGAAAAGTTGGCCACTGAGGTGCAGGAGCTTCAAACGAGCATCGGGCGAGTACAGGAGGAGAAGAGGTTGTTGATGGAGGATCTGGCCTCAGAGAAGAAGAAACTGGTCAAGGCTGCCGAAGCCATGGAGGCTCAAAGAGGAAGAGCCAAAGAGAGGCAGGAGACGGCAGTGAAGGAGGCCACAGAGGCGAAGGAGGCTGAACTTTTCAGCCTGTCGAGCGAGGCTTATAGTCTTGGATACTACGACTGCCTCCAGGAGCTCCAGACCTGCAATCCAAACTTAGTGATGCAGAATATGACTCTCCCTGCCAGGCCGAAGATTACTGATGAGGAGCCAGATGCTCCTACTGATGCTCCTGCTGACATCACCTCTCTTCCAGATGCTTAGTATTTTTTTTGTTTATTTTGACCTCATTTTGTAATGGTCCTTGAGACCCTACAGCTCTTAGCAGCCTCTTTAAAATGAATTTTGTAATGGCCCTCGAGGCCCCACATATTCTGATCAATGAAATCATATTTGTCTGTCTCTGATATTTCTCAACTGAGTGATTTGCTCGACTTGTCTTTTTAATTTTGATAACCTGGGACTGAGGCTGTTGATAGTCGAATTGTGACGAGCTGGTCTTCTAACAAGTACCCAAGTTTAGGAACAACAAGTACCCAAGTTTAAGAACTGGGTTTCCAATAAGTACCCAAGTTTTGTGAACTGGGTTTCCAGTAAGTACCCAAGTTTTGTGAACTGGGTTTCCAGTGAGTACCCAAGTTTTGTGAACTGGGTTTCCAGTGAGTACCCAAGTTTTGTGAACTGGGTTTCCAATGAGTACCCAAGTTTTGTGAACTGGGTTTCCAGTGAGTACCCGAGTTTTGCGAACTGGGTTTCCAATGAGTACCCAAGTTTTGTGAACTGGGTTTCCAATGAGTACCCGAGTTTTGTGAACTGGGTTTCCAGTAAGTACCCAAGTTTTGTGAACTGGGTTTCCAATGAGTACCCAAGTTTTGTGAACTGGGTTTCCAGAGAGTAAGAGTGAAACAAAGTCTGCAAAAAAGATTATTTATTTATAACAACAAATTTACAAAGTCACCTTTTTACGCCGTACATTTTGTCTATTGATAATATCTCCTGAGATTTTTGGAGTTCCATGCATGAGGTAATAAGTGCTCCTCCAGTGTCTCCAGCTTATAGCTTCCTGGCCGGATAACTTCTTTCACTCGATATGGCCCTTCCCAAGTCGGGGAGAGTTTCCCGACTTTCGTCGGTTGGGAGACGGCTGCCTTTCTCAGGACCAAATCTCCTGTCCTGAATTCTCTGGGGCGAATCTTGGAGTTGTGATAATTTGATACCCTCTGCTTATAAGCGGCGACCCGGATTCGAGATTCTTCCCGGATTTCTTCTAGTAAGTCGAGATCAGCACGGAGCCCGTCGCCGTTAAGCTGCTCGTTGAAGCTGGTGATTCTGGGAGACGGAGCGCCTATATCGACTGGTATCACAGCCTCAGTACCAAAGGAGAGGTTGAATGGCGATTCACCAGTCGTCGTGCGAGGAGTAGTGCGGTAAGCCCACAGAACGTGATAGAGTTCATCTGCCCATCGGCCAGCTTTTTCATCCAGCCTCTTCTTTATCCCCTGAAGCAGGATTCTATTAGTTACTTCCGTTTGCCCATTGGTCTGGGGGTGAGCAACCGAAGTGAATCTCTGTTCAATCTTTAGGTCCGAGCAGAACTTTCGAAAGTTCCGGCAGTCGAACTGTTTGCCGTTGTCTGTGATCAAGATACGGGGAATCCCAAATCTACAGACTACTGCCTTCCAGAAGAAATTCTGCACATTCTGCTCAGTGATCTGGGCCAGAGGTTCTGCCTCCACCCACTTAGTGAAATAGTCGATCGCCACTACCACGAACATGCGCTTTCCAGAGGTCGGTGGGAAAGGGCCCAGGATGTCCATCCCCCATACTGCGAAGGGAAGCGGACTAATAATTGGAGCCATTGCTACGGCGGGCTGGTGGATGGTAGGAGAGAACTTCTGACACCTCTCACACCTTTTAGCCAGATCCAGGGCATCCTGCCTGATAGTAGGCCAATACAGTCCTCTGAGCAGCACCTTTTTCGCCAGAGCTTTGCCCCCCAGATGTTCTCCGCAAATTCCTTCATGAGTCTCTTGTAGTGCATACGCGGCGTCGCTCGGCCTCAGACACTTCAGATATGGGAGAGTATATGACCTTTTGTATAGATTGTCACCACTGAGGGAAATCGGGCAGCTCTCTGTATCACCTTACGAGCTTCCTTCTTATCCTCCGGGAGTCTAGCATCGCGCAGATAACCCATGATCTCATCCATCCAGCACGGCTCATCTTCCACCTGCATGACTTCCATGGCTTTACTGTCGATGCTGGACCTCTGTAGAAACTCCATGTGTATGCTTCCGAGAGTGGTATATCCAGAGGCAGCCAGTTTTGACAGCACGTCAGCTTTGGCATTTTCTGTTCTTGGTACTCTGATGACCTCGAAACTTGCAAACCGGCTGGAAAGTTGGCGAACCTTGGCGAGGTATTTAATCATACGCTCGTCTCGGGCTTCGTAGACCCCTTGGATCTGGTTTGCTACCAGCTGCGAGTCGCAGTATGCTTTCAATTTTTGGGCCCCGGTCTGAATCGCTAGGCTCATTCCGGCAAGGAGGGCCTTATATTCCGCCCCATTATTTGATGCACGGAACCCGAATCTCAGGGCGTAATCCGCAGTGAACTCATCAGGCCCGGTGAGGATGAGGCCAGCTCCACAGCCGTTTTTATTTGAAGATCCGTCGACATATACTTCCCAAGTCGGTGTGCTGGTTATGGAGTCCTGTCCGGCTGACGGTGGCCTGATTTCCGTCCGAATTTCCTCTGTCATACGCTCTTCAGGGACTACTTTCTCTATAACTGGGAGCTGCAATGCTTTAGGGTCGGCGACCTGCTGGGGGATAGTGCACTCGGCTACAAAATCTGCCAGTACTTGGGCCTTGATAGCTGGCCTGGGTGCGTACTGAATATCGAACTCGCTTAGCTCTACAGCCCATTTCACAAGTCGCCCGGAGATATCTGGTCGATGGAGAACTTGTCGAAGTGGCTGATCAGTCAAGACCTTTACAGTGTGAGCTTGGAAGTACGGCCTTAACTTCCTGTCGGCCATTACCAGCGCGTAAGCCAATTTCTCGACCCGCTGGTACCTTGTTTCTGCGTCGTGAAGAACCTTGCTGACATAATAAATAGGTTTTTGCTGGCGGTGCTCTTCACGGACGAGGACAGCTGCCAGAGCTTGGAGCTGATGGAGAGATACAAAAATAGCTCCTCGCCCGGCTCCGGCTTTGTTAATAATGGCGGAGAGGACAAATATCTTTTCAGCTCTTCGAATGCGATCTGGCATTCTTCCGTCCAGGGCGCAGTCTTGAGTCCCTTGACCGCGCTGAAAAAGGGGAGGCACCTTTCCGCTGATTTGGAGATAAAGCGACCCAACGCCGCTATCATTCCCGTGAGCCGCTGGACTTCCCTGATGGTTTTTGGAGCAGTAAGCTCCATCACGGCTCTGATCTTTTCTGGGTTTGCTTCTATCCCTCGCTGGCTCACCATGAATCCTAAGAACTTCCCCGAGCTGACACCAAATGTGCACTTGGTGGGGTTAAGTTTCATGTTGTGCTTCTTCAGGACCTGGAATGTTTCTCTGAGATCAGACGCATGATCCTGCGCACTCCGACTTTTGACCAGCATATCGTCTACATAGACTTCCATGTTACGGCCGATCTGGTTATGAAAAAGTCTATTCACAAGCCTTTGGTAAGTAGCTCCGGCATTTTTGAGGTCGAAGGGCATAACTCGGTAGCAGTAAGTCCCTTGATCTGTGACGAAGGAGGTCTTTGGTATATCCGACTCGTACATCCTGATCTGATTATATCCGGAGAAGGCGTCCATGAAGCTCAACATTTCATGACCCGCTGTGGCGTCAATGAGTTGGTCGATCTTCGGGAGTGGATAGCTGTCCTTAGGACAAGCCTTATTCAGATCGGTGAAGTCGACGCAGGTCCTCCATTTCCCATTAGTCTTCTTGACTAGGACTACGTTTGCCAACCAGTCTGGGTATCGAATCTCGCGAATGAAGTCAGCCTTCAGAAGCCTCTCCACCTCTTCTTTTATTGCCTACCGCCTTTCGAAGGCGAAATGTCGTCTCTTCTGCTTCACCGGTCTACAGGTTGAATCAACACCGAGCCTGTGTGTGCTGATCTCTGGATCAATGCCGGGCATATCGGCAGGAACCCATGCAAAGACATCTGCATTGTCCTGGAGAAAATTGGTGAGCTGGTGCTGAATGCTGGTGCTGAGGGAGGAACCGATCAGAGCGACTTTCTCACTGTCCTCTGGGCACAGTGGGATGGAGAGGAGGTCTTCAGCAGGTTGAGTCCCTCTGAGCTCGTCCCTTACATCGAGCAGTTCAATTGGCAGTGATTCCACTGCATTTTTGCCTTTGAGTGCCATTGCGTAGCACTCCCTGGATTGAGGCTGATCTCCTCGAACTTCCCCCACACCATTGGGAGTTATGAACTTCATTTTTTGGTGGTAGGCCGAGGCTACTGCACGGATGAGGTTCTGGCCAGGCCGTCCCAAGATAGCATTATAGACCGAAGTGGCCCTTACTACCAGAAAGTTGACCATGGCGAAAGCTTGACAATGTGGATCTCCGACAAGAACAGGGAGCTCGATCTGCCCCACCACTTTCACGACCTCTCCGGAGAAGCCAAATAAATCTGAGTTCGCCGGCTTCAGACGGTCGTCGCCTATCATCATTTTCTCAAAGGCGTGGTAGTATAGAATGTCCGCCGAACTCCCATTGTCGACGAGGATTTTCTTCACCTCCCAGTTGGCAACGAGCATGGTTAAAACCAGTACATCGTCGTGGGGCAGGATAAGATTATCCAGATCTGCATCTGAGAAGGAGATCTCATTCTCCGTTCTCGTCTTTTTGCTGGTTGTGTGCACGGCGTTAACTCGCCGTGCATATGCTTTGCGAGCAGTAGAGGAGGTGCCCCCAGCCGCAGGCCCACCCATAATTGTACCGATGACCCCCCTTGGCTGAGATTGGGGTGCCTCAGGCTGCGCATTGGCCAGCTGAGGGGTTTTGTCCCGAGCAGGGGGCTGCTGTGATCTTCGAGGGCTGCGGCCCTGGGGGCTCTTTCCTCTGCGCTCTTGGTTGCGGCTATCAGTTCGGATATACTTTTTCAAATAGCCCCGGCTGATGAGTTGCTCAATTTCCTGCTTGAGTTGCCAACAATCATCTGTGTCGTGGCCGTGGTCCTTGTGGAACCGACAATACTTTGAAGGATCTCTCCTGTTTCCCTTGGAGATCATTCTAGCAGGCCACTTCACGAACTCTTCTTCGCTGATCGCCGCCAGTATGTGCTTTCTGGAGGTGTTGAGAGGCGTGAAGTTTTCTTCTCTTCTCTGAGGAGGCGGAGACTTCTCTCTCCTGAGAGGTTTATCCTCCCTGCGCTGCTTAGGGAGATTCTTCTCTTCAGAGGTTATCCTCCGATTTGAATTAAGAGCTGCCAGTGTTTCTTCCACCGTTATGTACTCTTCTGCCCCGGCCATAAGATCCGCTAGTGAGTGCGGATTTTGTCGAGCCACCGCTCGACGGAATTCATTAGACCTGGCGCCTGCGAGGAGCGCATTCATTGCTGCTGAGGGATCTAGATTTGGCACTTGAAGTGCATCCCTGTTGAATCGGCGGACGAACACCTTCAAAGGCTCGTTGTCGTCCTGTCGCAAGGCCATCAGGGAAGCTGTTGTTTTCCTTGGCCTGCGGCTGCTCATGAAGTGACGGACAAGATCCTCTCCAAAATCATCAAAATTGTTGATGGAGTTCGGTTTGATCCTGGAATACCAGTCTCTTGCCGCGCCAGTTAGCGTCGATGGAAACGCTCTGCAAAGAAAGCCGTCGGAAGCTCCGTGGAGGAGCATAATTGTTCTGAACGTCTCCAAGTGGTCCACGGGGTCTGTAGTGCCGTCATACTGAGGGACGGCGGGCATTTTGAACCCTCTGGGTGCTGGGGCACCCAGAACATCATCAGTGAATGGCGTCCTTCTTGAGAACGCCCTGGAGACGGGCCGGCCCTGGTCCTTCGCCAGTTCCTCTATCCGATGATCCATCTCCTCCATTCTCTGTAGCAGCGGATCCGTCCTGTGGTCCAAGGACCTGATCCTTTCCACAGACTGGCTCGCCGCGGAGCCGGATTGGCTCTCCCGACTCATACGACGAGGTCGGCGTTTCGCTGGTGGCGCACGATCTTCATGAGCTCGGCGCCTCTGTGCGAAGGGGGAACGCGACCTTTCAAGGTGATGAGGCTCTGTTTGGGCATGCCTCGTCGTGAGGTGAGGGACTTGTCTGGTGGAATGATGAGTTCGGCCCTCACCATGGTGTGATGACTCTCCCCTGTGGACGTCTGGCCTTCCTTGGACAGATCGCGGAGCCTCTGGGGGAGGTTGAGGGGGCACTTGAAGTAGTTGCTGGTACTGCCCAACGAGGGCTGTCATCTGCTGAAATAGAGCTTGAACCTGCTCCGGGGTGGGCAAGGGATTCAGATGTTCTGAGCGAGCCGGGCTCTGCTCTGCTGTAGCAGAAGCTGCTACTACTAGTGATGCGATTCGCTCGCTCCGGGTCCTGCGGGGTAGCGCGGTTTGGGTAGTCCGCGCCCGCGCAGTAGGCATCCGCGTACTCTTGCGTCCTGCCATTTTTGTGAGTGGGATGTGTAAAGACAGCTTTTAGTTCTGGGGTCCCACGGATGGCGCCAATCTGTTAGGCCTAAAATCGGTAACAGGTACAGCAGTGACGTGAGAGCTGAGCTGGATGACTAGGGGAGCTGAGTCCTGAGAGACCGGAGTGAACGAGGAGTGAGGTGGTCGAGAAAGAGTCCTGCTATGAGGGCTGAGTCCTGCACAAGGCAAGCGAGGTCAGAAGACCAGACCGGGTTTTACTCCGGACAGGCCCTTCGACACTCAAGTCAGTATGAGCAGGAGTGAAGGGGAGATATCTAAGAGTTTTTAGGGAGAGAAGGGATTTTTCGCATTACTCATTGGTCTGAGCTTTGATCCTCTATTTATAGGAAAATCTGGTGAGGTGTCCTGGACAGGTGTCCAGGACAGGTGGCGGCCTGTGAGAGGCTGGTGTTTTCACACCCCATCACATTGCAAAGGCATTTTCAGAACGGCTGTTGCATGAGAGTGCAGCTACCTCAGATGAATTAAGTGAATAAGACAAAATTTGTTAAAAAGTGAGCATATAAGGCTGCACTATCATGCAACAGCCATTCCACGAAATGCCTTTTGTGATGGTCCTAGCAAATCCCTTACTATTTACTTTCTAAACTCTGGTGAATGACGACCTTTCCCCTACCCTCCTCTTTGTTTTTTTCCCTCAACCAAGACGCTCTCTTTTACTATTTATTTACTAAATTGTGGTAAATAAATACCTTGCCACTCCTATTCTATCTTTTTGTTGCTTTCTTTCTATCTCTCAAGCTTTGAAAACAATCATATCCCTCTTATCTCTTTCTTTTATCTTGTTCTTTCTTTCAATTGCCAACTATTCTTTCTCTCGAGCGCCAATAAAGATGACATATTCTTTATTCCAAATCAACAAAAAAAGAAGTAGTAATTATTAGAATAATGTGAAGTGGAACCATAAATATCTAAGGGAAACTTTTGATTTTGTCATATATTATGGTAGCATAGATCTTAATTGTGTCCGTTTTAATGATGTGAATTCCACTGTCGACAAGCATAGAAGAAAGTCTATTACATGTTTGTAGGGTATCAAGATTGTAATCAGTTGTGACTTTGTTTATGATAGAATTTGAATATATGGCCACCTTTCCCCTACCTTCCCTCCTCTGTGTTTTTTTTTTCCTCAACCAAGACACTCTCTTTTACTATTTATTTTCTAAATTGCGGTGAATGAATACCTTGCCACTCGTATTCTATCTTTTTGTTTCTTTCTTTCTATCTCTCAAGCTTTGAAAACAATCATATCCATCTTATCTCTTTCTTTCATCTCGTTCTTTCTTTCAATTTCCAACTATTCCTTCTCTCGAGCGCCAATAACGATGACATCTTCTTCATGCCAAATCAACAAACAAAAATCAGTCATTATTGGAGGGGTGTGAAGTGGAATCATAAGTATCTAATGAAAACTTTTGATTTTCATATGTTATGGTAGCATAGATCTTAATTGTGTCAGCTTTAATGATGTGAATTTTGCTGATGACAAGGTAGAAGAAAGTCTATTACATGGTATGTTTTCTCCATTACATATTTGTAGGGTATCAAGATTGTAATCAGTTGTGACTTTGTTTATGATAGAATTTGAATACATGGCCACCTTTCCCCTACCCTCCCTCTTTGTTTTTTTTCCTCAACCAAGATGCTCTCTTTTATTATTTATTTTCTAAACTGTAGTGAATGAATACCTTGCCACTCCTATTCTATCTTTTAGCTACTTTCTTTCTGTCTCTCAAGCTTCGAAAACAATAATATCCCTCTTATTCTTTCTTTCATCTCGTTCTTTCTTTCAATTTCCAACTATTCTTTCTCTCGAGCACCAATAACGATGACCTTTTCTTCATTCCAAATCAACAAACAAAAATCAGTCATTATTAGAATGGTGTGAAGTGGAAGCATAAATATCTAAGGAAAACTTTTGATTTTGTCATATGCTATGGTAGCACAGATCTTAATTGTGTCCGATTTAATGATGTGAATTTTGCTGTTGACAAGGATAGAAGAAAGTTTATTACATGGTATGTTTTCTCCATGGCATGTTTGTAGAGTATCAAGATTGTAATCAGTTGTGACTTTGTTTATGATAGAATTTGAATACATGGACACCTTTCCCCTACCCTCTTTCCTCTTTATTTCTTTTCCTCAACCAAGATGCTCTCTTTTACTATTTATTTTCTAAATTGTGGTGAATGAATACCTTGCCTCTCCTATTCTATCTCTTTGCTTCTTTAATTCTATCTCTCAAGCTTTGAAAACAATCATATCCCCATTTTCTCTTTCTTTCGTCTCGTTCTTTCTTTCAATTTCCAACTATTCTTTCTCTCGAGCACCAATAACGGTGACCTCCTCTTCATTCCAAATCAACAAACAAAAATCAGTCATTATTAGAATGGTGTGAAGTGGAACCATAAATATCTAAGGAAAACTTTTGATTTTGTCATATGTTATGGTAGCATAGATCTTAATTGTGTCTGTTTTAATGATGTGAATTTTGCTGGTGACAAGGATAGAAGAAAGTCTATTACATGGTATGTTTTCTTTATGACATGTTTGTAGGGTATCAAGGTTGTAATCAGTTGTGACTTTGTTTATGATAGAATTTGAATACATGGACACCTTTCCCCTACCCTCTCTCCTCTTTATTTCTTTTCCTCAACCAAGATGCTCTCTTTTACTATTTATTTTCTAAATTGTGGTGAATGAATACCTTGCCTCTCATATTCTATCTCTTTGCTTCTTTCATTCTATCTCTCAAGCTTTGAAAACAATCATATTCCTCTTATCTCTTTCTTTCATCTCGTTCTTTCTTTCAATTGCCAACTATTCTTTCTCTCGAGTGCCAATTACGATGACCTCTTCTTCATTCCAAATCAACAAACAAAAATCAGTCATTATTAGAATGGTGTGAAGTGGAACCAAAATATCTAAGGAAAACTTTTGATTTTGTCATATGTTATGGTAGCATATATCTTAATTGTGTCCGTTTTAATGATGTGAATTTTGCTGGTGACAAGGATAGAAGAAAGTCTATTACATGGTATGTTTTCTTTATGACATGTTTGTAGGGTATCAAGGTTGTAATCAGTTGTGACTTTGTTTATGATAGAATTTGAATAGATGGACACCTTTCCCCTACCCTCTCTCCTCTTTATTTCTTTTCCTCAACCAAGATGCTCTCTTTTACTATTTATTTTCTAAATTGTGGTGAATGAATACCTTGCCTCTCCTATTCTTTCTCTTTGCTTCTTTCATTCTATCTCTCAAGCTTTGAAAACAATCATATTCCTCTTATCTCTTTCTTTCATCTCGTTCTTTCTTTCAATTGCCAACTATTCTTTCTCTTGAGTGCCAATAACGATGACCTCTTCTTCATTCCAAATCAACAAACAAAAATCAGTCATTATTAGAATGGTGTGAAGTGGAAGCATAAATGTTATGATATGTTATGATAGGTTGTCACGAGGAAGAGTCTCATGACGAGTCCCAGAGCCCATGTTCTCTTTCTCTCGATCTCTCTAGGTTATTGAAAACGGAAAGATTTCTCAAAAATGAATTTAACCCAGAATTACAACAAAGCCCGTCTTTACACGGCACCCTCCTTTTACGGTGTGGACCCCGATCCGAGAGAGGCGGGGGGGCGTGCCCCCAGACGAGTCTCTAGATCATCCACGTGAAGGAGAGCTCCGCCAAGGAACTCTCGAAAGAGTGCCCCTCACAGCATGAGCGGCGATGTAAAGTGAGATACCTCTCGATTCGGGGACTAGCCCGGATTCGAGACGCACCTTAAACAAAGAAAGAGTTGCCATCCAAGGAAGTGGGCCCTGGATCCCATGCTGTGCTCTGTCGCAACAGATAACCAGAGATATAAAGGGTCCGTGCCTGATGACGAATTGGGAAGGGGTTAGGCGCCCCCAATTCGCCCAAGTGCAAGCACCTGATCTCTTATGCCATTTATTATTAACTTTGAAGAGTTTTGGGCGAAAATCATGCGAAATGGGAACAAATATCCCCGAGATAACGTCTAGCTAACCATGCATGTCTCGGAGATGAATAATAAAGACAAAAAGAAATGAAAGATATGTCACCTAAGAATAGCTAGGTTATGAGTGTCATGCCTAATTGGTGTCTAAGTTCTGGTGGACAAGCACATGCATGCTACAGCTAAAGGTATAGGATCTGTACATGAAAGTAAGAAAACACAGCAAAACATACAGCACAACCCATGACCTGACTCGACAAACCCTAGACTCTAATGCGATACTTGACTCGGACCAAGATGGCCATCCATCCTAGCTGCACTACGTATCCCGGCCTCGGGAAGAATCAGAGCCAACGTAGTTCGGCGACCTATGCTAAACTACAATGCCTAACCTTCTAGGACCGCTATCCTAGACTCGATCAACTAGACCTGACTAGTTTTTAAAGCTTTCTTGCACGATTGCGTAAGTTCGAGTGAATGGTAATTTTTAGGACTCCCTATATGCCCTAACTAATGCAAGTGGACCCTACACCCTATGTGTGACTAGGTTGTGTGTCCTAAGGAAAACCATGGGCTCTCTAAGCGCGTCCTAGTCTAGCCGACCACGACTCAAGGCCTCCTAACTCTGAGGACACTCATACGACAAGACACGGCAAATCCACAAAATCAGGACAGACTCCTAACCCTATGGGAAGATCTTTTGAAAATGGTTTGCAAGGTTATTTTGAAGAATTTTTGAAGCTTTGGAAGGTTTGAAAGGTTTTGAAGGTTATGGAAGTTGTGAAAGTTGTGAAAGTTGTGAAAGTGTGAAAGTGTGACTGAACTCAGGATGCCAGTTGCACGCCTGAGCTGCCTACGTACCCCTCAGCTAGGGATCAAGCCATCCATAGTTCGGAATTAGATTCTCCTAACTACACTCTAATGACTCAAGATTTTTTAGAGTTTTGATGTTTTGAAGTGTTTTTAATTTTTTGACACAAGAGGACGGAATCCTATCATCACAAGGGGAGGACAGACTCCTGATATCCCGCAAAGGTTGGACAGCATCCTATGCTTTGCGGGAGAATTGGACAGAATCACGACTCTGCAAGGGTTGGACAACATCCTATACCTTGCAAGAGCGGATAAAAATCACGATTTGATGAAAGGTTGGACCGAATCCTAACCCCTATGATGACAGGACTGACTCCTGAAAGACTGAAGGACTGACTCCTATGCTGAAGACTGACTCTGAAAGATGAAAGGACAGACTCCTAAACTCTCAATGACAGACTCTAAAAAGGAAGGAATCCCTTAACCTGCGAAAACTCTAAGGCAGGAAGGGAAAGGGTTGGCTCAAGAAGTATTCTGTCCTAGCCTGGGTGCTACCCCAAATATTTTAGGCTAATCTTCACAAAAACAGTGAAACCATTCCAACTCAAATTACCAACTAGCCATTGGAATCATTTGAGGAAAAAAGCTGGGCGCTGCCTAAACCATGATTATCTGCTATGTATGACTTGTATCCTTTAATCTTAGACAAAGCAATCATAAATGTAAATGGAAAACTAAACACAAGGCCAAGACTATATACTTTATGCTTTGATACATGAAACCCATATCAAAGTGTACATGAAATCAGGGGGAATGGGACTTTTCTCTGGTTCCTTGTTAATCATAAGAAACAACTCCCACGGGTAAAACTGATGTAACCAATCTGACTATTCTTTTAAATAAATCTCTGTGATCCAAATACCAAGAAGAAGAAGAAAAGTAGAATAAAATGGGAATGGAATTCAGACCACTTCAAAGTAGTGAAGAAGAAATTATACCCCAAAGCCACACATATTACCTGATGGAAATTATTGCCGGAGCTAGCGATGACGATCGGGGCTTTGAGAGTGGTAACCGGAGATGCAATCGCAACCGCTGGATTTAAGGATGAATGATCAGGTTTAGGAATCCCGGCCGAACCCTTCACTCCTTCCCTTCTTTTTATAATTTCTTCTCCAAACCTCAACTCACGTTTCTTCTTTCTTTTTTCTTAAAATTGTGAGAGAGAGAGAGAGAGAGAGAGAGAGAGAGCAGTGGTGGCTGTTAATGGGGGTGGGTTTTAATTTTGGGAAACGGTGGATCTAGTGGAGAGGGGCAGATGGTAGTGGGCGATGGTCGGAGGTGGCACGGAGTTAATGGAGGATTTGAGAATGGGTTTTGGCTTAAGAGAGAATGAGATGGGTTTGGGTTTAAAATGGAGAAGGAGTTGCAGAGGCGATGGAGTTGGGAGAATGAAGGCTCGGATTTCGGTGGGATTTGCCGGATTCCGACGAGGATTCGGGTTGTTGGCTGGTAGAGCTTGAGATGGGTTTGAGGGAGATGGTAGTCTCGGTGGAGAGGATGGGGATTTGAAGAAAATGGGTTAGATTTGGGTGGGTGGAGGTGGCACGGCCGGAGTAGTTGCAGAGGTTGTGGGTGAAAGGGGAAGGCCGAGAAGAGGGTTTGGATGGTGTGGGTGATGGAGGTGAGGAAGAAGACGGTCGGTGGATTTTTTTTTAAAAATAAAATAAAATGGGTTTGATGTGGTGGAGGGGTTGCGGCCGATGGAGGTGGGTGGAATGAAAGTGGGTTTTGCAGAGATTGCGGCCGATGGAGGTGGGTGGCTGTGAAATGGGTTTGGTGGAGGTGGTGGCTCGGTGGAGGAGGAAATGGTGAATGGTGGTGGTGATCGGCTTAAATGGAGGTGGCGGTGGATGGGTTTTTTTGATTTTTTTTTTGAATGGGTTTTGGGTGACAGAGGAGGTGGCTGTGGAGAGGCTCGGTGGTGGGGGTGGGGTTGAGCTTGCCGGATTCCGGCAAGCTTACCGGAGAAGATGGAGATAGGTGGTTGGGGCGAAAATCTGCAGAAGAGGTGGTGGTGGCTGGAATGGAGGAGTGGCCGGAGGTGGAAGAAGGTGGTGGCTGGCGGCTCCTCCTTCTCCCTCTCTCTGCTTGTTGATTTTTCTTTTTCCCCCAAAAAAAAATGAGGCCTCCCTCCTTGAGCTAAATAGCTAGATTTTAGGGTTTTCTCTTCCTTGCTTTGATCTCCACCCTCCATTCATCTTATCTTACTTTTCTTTTTCTTTTTTTTGTATCAAACAAGGAAAATGATATGAGCACAACCAGTTTTGATAAGGGCACAAACTCGGCTTGTCTTTTTGCCCATTTTCGCCCATTTCTTGCGTAATTTTTCGAGAGGATTTTGGAGAGCACTGACAATATTTTGGGTAACACTCTGTGCTCAAGCAGACAAGATGGGTTAGCGAAAATATCAAAATAAGGTTGTACAATTAAGCCTCAGGACTCGGGAACTCAACCAGGGGGGGTTAATGCCAAAATTTTGGGATATTACTCGACCTCGGGGATTTATTTGAATTTGGGGAAAATTGGAGGTCAGGTCAAAATGGGGTGTCTACATACGGCACAACCAAAAAGCCCTTTTTCACACAGCATTTCAACCAGAAGTTAACTTTCAGTTAAAAACATACGTTTTACCCCAAAAAACACTTCACATTCCAAAAGCTTGTGATATTAAACTTGTTAGAAATTCCTTGCCTACATGACACTTGACAGATGTCAGGTCAATTTCGCAAATTGCGAAAATAATTCGCAATTTGCGAAATTTCCCCCGAACTCCCGTAAAGTAAAAATCAGATTTTTTAACTAGAGAGAATTCTGAAATCTAGTTTTCTTTACTTTTATACTGGTTTAGGATTTGGTTTTTAGTCTTAAAACCTCTTCTGGCCTTTCAAAAACCCTAGTTTCTTTACTTGAAAGAGAGAAAGTAGAGAAATTCTTAGGTAGCTCATATTGGGCGTCGGCATTCTGTCGAATTTCCAAAGACTCGGAGTGAAATTCTTCAACTAGCGTCGTTGTTCTGCCGAATTTTCGAAGACTCGGAGCGAAATCCTTCAACTGGCGCCGTTGTTCTGCCGAATTTTCGGAGAACTCATAGCCTCTTCGTCCAACTAGCGTTGTTGTTCTGCCGAATTTTCGGAGAACCTGAGCCCCTTTGTCCAAATAGCGCCATTGTTCTGCCGATTTTTTGGAGAACCCGAAACCCCTTCGTCCAAGTAGTGCCTTTGTTCTGCCGAATTTTCGGAGAACGCGAAGTCCCTTTGTTCGAATAGCACAGTTGTTCTGCAGAAATTTTCGGAGAACCCGAAGCCCCTTCGTCCAAATAGCGCCATTGTTCTTTCAAATTTTTGGAGAGCCCGAAGCCGTTACGCCGAATTTTCGTCTGACTAGCGACGTTACGCCGCCATATTTTTAGAAACCATCCCCGCTCCTTTGGTAAAATTACATTTATTTTCTGGCTTTCAACACTTCTATTATAAAATCCGGTACAGGGTAGTTACGGGATCTAGGCCTTCTTTTGCCCTGAGTCCTGTAACGTAAACCCCTTACCTCTATTTGTAAATAGGGCTACGTCCCCTCTCCTTATCCCGCCACTCTGTCTCTGGTCCCACCATAGACAAAAGAGACAGATACGAGAGCCCTTGTGCTACACGGTGTTGGACAAACGAAGTGAATCATAAACCCGGTGTTTTCTTTCCTTTATGCCTCATCATTTTCCGTTTGTTTTAGTTATCCTGATTGAGGTCAACTGAGAGATCCTCCTGGGACTCGAAACATGCAGTGCATGACTTCAATCCGGATAACGCTCAAACTGATTTTTCTTTTTTTCTTTGTAGATCCACTTTATTTTACATACAGGAATTATGCCTAACCGTAATAAAGGGTAAAAAAATAAAGATTTCTAACAAATCTCTCCAAAAATGCTAAATCAAGTCAAGAGTCCAGGTTTAACCCGAGCATGAGGGGTGCCTAACACCTTCCCTGAATGTAACCATAACCCTTACTCAGATTTCTGTAAGGACCAAGCCTTAATAAACAGAGCAAAATTATGGGTTCTAGGCATCCAACTGCGGTTACTGCTCTTTCATTGAAAGTTGGATCTCTATCCACGTTTCATTAGAAAAGCAGACACGGGTCCTAGGCCCTAACCCAGGTGGCGACTCTGAAGCTCTCTTTCTTATGAAATCTGGACCCGATCCCGAGTTCACAAGAAACGCCGATGCACAAACACTCCCACTCTTTCAAAAAGAGCACCCGACGTGGTGATCCCGTACCTCCCACATAAGCAGCAGTGGTGGAAAAAATCGGTTCCCAAAGACTGGCGACTCTGTTGAGGACATGGTTATAGCTCTAGAGTGACTTGACTTGGCAGATTTTCAGAAAATCATAAGAAAACTTGGCTTTTTCTGCCTTTATTATGGTTAATCTTAACCCGACGTTGTGCTCAGGGGCAATAATAAGTTGCGAATCTTTCCTTGCAAGTTGCATCTTCTCCTCACGAGCAAAATAAAACAAATGTTAGTTTTACTTTCTGTACCATACGTTTGCCCTACAGGTTCGCAAGAGCCAACACTCATAATTGCCGCCAATTGCGCAAAAATGCCCTGGGAGGCACCTATGCTTATCTATTTAATTTATGTCAAACACTGCACACACTATGTTTTGCATACCTACTACCCACGAGAGTTACTAGCTCTTGGGTGGCGTTTGGGATTTCATCACCCGGATTGCTGTTTATCACGGTATTGTTTGATGTGAAAGCACCACCTCTTTGCACGTCGCCCTTGTGATGGTGTTAAAATAAAACTGAACTTCCCGTCGCACGAGGGCCTCCTGGTAAGGGTTGTTCATGCATTTCGGCAAGAGGGACCTTCAAGCCTTCATCACAATGCATAACCCCAGTATTGTGGACCCCGATCCGAGGACGGTGCCGAGGGACGCGAGATCCCTCCTGCAATCCTCTAAGATCTCCACAATGTGAAGGAGAGCTCTACCAGGGAACTCTCAAAACGGATGCCACCCTCACAGCATAGCATGAGTGACGACATAAAAAAGAAAGATACATCCTGATCCGGAGCCAGAGCTCGAAACCAAGATATATCTGAAAATATATAACTCAGAGTCGCCATCCATGGATGCGCCATGGAACCAAAACAAATGCTCTGTTTGCAATGGATAACCAGAGATACAAAAGGTCCGTGCCTGATGACGAATGGAGAAGGTCTGAAGAGCGCCCCCAATTCGCCCGAGTGCGAACACTTGGTCTCTTATGCCATTTATTATTAACCTCGAAGAGTTTTAGGCAAAATCATGTTAAATGGGAACAAAATATCCCCGGGAAGACGTCTACCTAATCATGCATGACCAGGGGATAAAATAATAAGCACACACAAAATAAAGTAAAAGATGCGTCACCTAATGACAGCTAGGTTATGAGTGACATGCCTAATGGGTATCTAAATTCTGGTGGACATACACATGCAAGCTACAGCTAAAGGTATAGGCATGTACAGGAAAGGAAATCTAAAATTAGCAGTTGATCATGAATAGTAAATGAAATAAGGAACAAACAAAAATGCCAGGCAAATAATAGAAGAATGAAATAAAACCTATGGCGTGCACATAGCGCCTATCTACAATGGGGCGAATAGATAGCGCCTAATATAAAATCCTAACGCATTTCATCTAGAAAACAGTAAATGACAGATAGCAATTGCAATAATAAAAACCTATGGCGTGCACATAGCGCCTATCTACAATGGGGCGAATACATAGCGCCTAATATAAAATCCTAACACATCTCATCTAGAAAGTAGTAACTGACAGATAGAAAATGTAGTAATACCGTAAAGTGTTACAGCTAAGAAGATAAACCTGCGCAATGAGCAAACGTCAGTAGATGATAGTAAAAAGATAATAATGAATAACCGAATAACGATAGAGAATTACAGCTAAGCACGTAAGAACTACAACTAAGCAACTAGGTAAAACACATAAGCAGGTAAATGTTACAGCTAAATATGTAAGTAAACAAGAAAATGCACACACGCTGCCATGATCCTACGCGAAAATCATCAACAAAATCAAACACAAACCCTAAAGTGCCATCAACAAGACCTAAGACTCTAATGCTTCAGCCCGAGTCTTTAGATGATCTGATAATCATCCAAAGAAGCCTACGTATCCCCGCCTCCACGAGAATCAAGGCAACGTAGTTCTTCGCACATATTCTAAGTTAGGATGCCTAGACACCTAAACCTCTATCCTATACTCGACCTAAAAGACCGGACTAGTTCTTAAAGCTTCTTGAACGATCATTTAGATTTAAATGAATTGTAGATTTTAGGACACCCTATATGCCCTAAATAAATGCATGTTAGCCCTAAGCTAATGCAGGTGGTTCCTACAACCTATGTGTAACTAGGCTGTATTTCCTAAGGAAAACAATGGGATCACTAACGCATCCTAGACCTAGTCATCAGTCGGCGATGTGAATCGCCAACTGACCGGACGGAGGCGCTCCTATAACTCTAGGACAAACCCCTAACTCTAAAACAAACACATAACAAACAAACAACCAAACAACATATCAAAAGAAACTCCTAACTCTAAAACTCTCTATCTAGGAGAAACTCCTAACTCTAGAGGAAGAGCTTTTCGAAAACATGTTGTATAAAAGATTTTTGTATTTTTTAAAAAGGTTTGAAAGATTTATTTTACAAAATTTGGCTGGACTTGGGATGTGAATCCCAAGCTGCACTACGTACCTCGTAGAAGAGGATCAAGCCAACGTAGTTCGAAACGAACTCTCCTAATTAAAACCTAACAATCCAAAAGATTTAAGGTTTTTAATGTTTTTGACATTTTTAAATTTTTGATGTTTTTGGATTTTAAAATATTCCAATGCTTTTAGATTCTTAAATGCTTTCACCCTTCAAGGGAACACGCAAGCATAATCACAAACTAGGGCAAAGCCCTAAATCAAAAGGGGAAACCCCGAACAAACAACAAGCGTCTCAAAGAGACGAACCACAACACGCGAAGAAGTTAGTGTCCCAAGAACAATGAAAAAGATCTAAGATCCCTAGCAGGTAAAAGCATCTTAAAGGATAAACTCCTATCTAACAGACGAACCAAAAAGGCTACGAGGCAAACTCCTAACATATAGGATAACCAACTCTAAATGGGAAGCCAATGAGTCCAAGACTCTCTATTGCTTTATAAGGGAGGGCAAATGAGTCAAAGACTCGCTCTAAAAAGGAGGGCTCTAACATGAGGCTAGATAAGCCTTCTAAAAGGAAAACTCTCTAAATGAGACAAGACTTGTCTCCAAAAAGAAAAACATTCTAATGAGACAAAGTGTGTCCCCTAAAATGAGACTCAAGGAATTTGAAAGGTCTAGACATGATTTGGAAGCGATCCTAGAAGTTTAGATGTCTAGGTTGACATATAGCACGGGTTTCACTCATTTAGCATAAAAATAAATAAATTGAAAGCACTCTACACAATAGGCAATTTTCGCAAATAAGGCTCTAAAATATAAAGTAAATCATGAAAATTGATCAATATGTGATTTGTGACTGGGTAGCATGCTCATCATATCCCAATACAAGCATTAGAATCAATATAGGCTCAAAACAATCTAAAAAAAAAAGAAAGGGTGAAATTTCCACCCAACATGTAATTTTCACCAAAAATGGTAAAAAATGCCGACTAAATCATGGGAATGATTCAATATATGATTTAAAACTTGCTAGCATGCACATCATATCCCAATACAAGCATTAGAATCAATATGGGCTCAAAACAATCTAAAAAAAAAAAAAGAAAAGGTGAAATTTCCACCGAACATGTAATTTTCACCAAAAATGGTAAAAAATGCCAAACAAATCATGGGAATGATTCAATATATGATTTAAAACTTGCTACCAAGCTCAAAACATCCCAAACACTCATTAAAATTGAATAGAGCTCATATTGTCCATGATTTTCAAGAAATGACACAGTTATGTCATATAATGTGAAAATTGCAACTTTGCACTGACTTTTTGACTACTCAAATATCAAAACCATCAAAAACTCTACTAATCAAAATTGTAGATATCAGCATGAATGACATTCTCTCAGTTGACCATTTCGTTTGGATCTGGTCAGAAGTGGCCGGAAAATGGCCTCTTCCGATCCATCGCCATTAAAAGACATATTAGCTTTTTTACTGAAAGCTCGGGCTCAGTTTTGACACTCAAAACCTCGTTTCTAGAAAAATTCGCTCAAGGACAAAGTATTAGAAAATCTTGTGAAGAACACTTTTTCTTTGTATGGCTTCGGACGAAACAGACCTGGAATAGCCTAAAAATGGCCAACAAGCTGCTGTTGCAGAAATGACAGTTTTTTTTAGAAAAACTGAAGCTTGCAAGTCGTTTTTGACTTTTTAAAAAGCATTTATGGAAAAATTTGCCTAAAAAGACAGTTTTAGGAGATATTATAACGAACACTTTCCCAGTTGACAGTTTCGAACAATTCCGATCAGAAGCCGCACAAAAATTATTCGACACGATAATTTCTAAAAAAACTTGAACAAAAGCAACATTGTGAACTGAAAACTTTAAACGGGCATAACTCTCTCATCTTTTGGCCAAATTTGGGCCGCCATATGTCGAACTGACCGGCTTGACGAGATCTACAAGATTGAGAAGTTTGTTTTTGGTGATTTTAAGTTTTAGAAATCCGAAAATAGAAAACAAAGGGCTGGACAGCAAGCATGTACAGTTTTTTTTTTTTTTTTTTTTTTTTTCGAATTCAACAAGTACTTCTAAATTAATACCCCAAAAATCAAATGCTCAAATGGTTAGCACAGGTATAAGAAGTTCACGGACCTGAAACTGAAATAGAGCAGAGAGGGAAATCGAAATCCACCAGAGGAGCTTCCTTAAAGACTCTGAAAGATCTTCCAAAAACCGACATTCTCTTCGAAAAGATGCAAGGCATTTGGTTTTTCGCCATTAAAATGCATCGCTTTATGAGCTTTTTCTTTTCTTCTCCTTCTTCTCTTTCTTTTTTTTTTTACCCCCAAATCTGAATCTCCCAACGCCAATGAAGCTCCAACCTCATCCTTTTCTCGAGTCAGCAGTGCACTGCAATTCCTTAGAGACCTCATCATCGTCCACGAATTTTGCACTTCCAATACTTGCAGTCATTTGAGAAACCTGATCATGACAAGAGTGGACTTCTTCAAGGTTGTGATTGCTAGTGCTCATTGGCACATTCGTTAGCCTATGAGGCGCATCAACAGACACAGAACTGCTGGCTGCCAACTCGGTTTCATTATGGTCGCCACGAGAGTTGTCCAATACATTATCCAAGTCTTCTGCTCGACTGGATGCTGCTGATTGCTTAACCCTGATCTTAACAACAGGAACCCTCCGTTCGTGGCCGTTAGAAACAGTATCAGCTTCCTTGGAAGCTTCTGCAATGGCCAAACCATCGGGTGAGATGATGATAGGTGTATCCTTGGCTTCTGGTGTACCGGTGAGAGCTTCTTGGGGCTTAGATATCCTTAGCTTCAGAGGAGCAGATTTAATCTTCTCATCCATGGACGGTTCAGCATCCACCACAGGTTGTATTTGAACTCTTGGAACACCATAAAGTGTTGGAGGCCTCCCTTGTTTGACACATGTGCATCACATGCACAGCCAACTTCACCTTGTAAAGATGGCTCTTCATCTAAGAATTCCATGAATAATGACAAGGCTGAATCAATGCCTTTGAAGTAGAACTCAAGATCAAGCAGTGCTCTACTTGCTTCAATTCTAACTTGCCATGGTGCCGCCTCAAAATTACGGAAAGGTTTAATAAGACAGAATACGCGATCAAGTGGCACTAAGGCTGTAAGCTTAAGTGTAATCTGCGTAAGTGAGCGAATGCAGCTGATTGTCAAGACTCCATTGTAACTGGGCATCATCCAAAATAAGATTTGAACAATGTAACCGCCTCGACAACGAACTTCAATGCACTAGCAACATTGGCATTGCTGCTGACAACAATCACAATGTACATATTGCTGATTCTCATGTAAAGGAAAGAGCAACCTCCTATTTGCCGAACGGGGCATGTACCAAGCTCCTTTGTTTATATTATATGCGTTCGAAATGCATCCACCATGTTGATTCCACCTATGCTCGATAGGCGCCACGTGTCCAGCAAAAACTAAGAGAAACGGTAGTAAAGATCCGAGCTCGTAAATCTGACCGTTCTTCTGAATCTCCATCCACCATTCAATCTTTTTCGTAAATCCAAACCTTCTCCATTTCACCAAACTATTACCATTGCCCCTGTGTTAAAATAACAAGGATTCCGGCGAGAAAACGTGCCGGAAAACCGATCGGACGAGCAGAATCTCTTCGTAAAATACTTCGTGAAATTCGTGTGGCAATATTCCGGTGCTCCTAGGGTTTTAGAATCGAGATTTGTACTCCATAGCTTAGAAATATCATCAACGAGTACTAGATCTGAGTCCAAATAGATTACTCTCTTTACACACGGCTTGAGAATATCAGCCATGTAACTTCTAGCGCAATTCAGAGGCTGTTCTAAAGCTTGTCCAACAGATGATGAGATCAGGCCTCGTACAATCTCTGGATCGAAAAAATACACCTTGAATTTAAGTTTGGGAAATATTGATCGAACTAGGGTTTCGAGATCAGTTTCTGAGACTAGAAAATGGAAGAAAATATTTTCTGGACAGAGAGAATGCTGGAGAATCGAATGAACGGCTGCGATAGAGCCACGGAGGTAGTCCAGATCTAGCGTGATCGCGATATGAACGAGATCTAGATCACAGATCGTCATCTCGTTGGAGAATTTCTGGTCACCGGAGCGGCATTCTTTCGCATTGCGAAATGTTTGACATTTTCTGAAAGAAAACGGATCGGAATTTGAAATCTGGCCGGAATATCGGAGATAAGAGTCAAAATGAGCGGATCTGATGGCTTCGGAATCCATGGGACTTGCCGGAGTTTTTACCAGTGCTAGGCCGGAGAAGATGATCCAACAGAAAACCCTCCCTCTTTCTTTCTCTCTCTCTTTCTCTCTTCTCAGATCTCAGATCTCAGATCTCAGATCTGAGATCTCACAGGGATGTGATCGGAGGTAGAGTTTTGACCGGAGGCTTACAATTTTCAACGGAAATTGATCAGAACCTGGTGATGATCGCACCGGAGAAGAAGAAAAAGAAGCTAGGATTCATGAATTTTTTTTTTCTCTTCAGCTTTCTGCTTCTCTCTCTGCAAATTTCTAACGAAAATGAAAAGTCTCCTCGACAATGAGCAAGGCACCTCTTATTTATAGAAAATTTGCATAATTTTTTTACCCCTATTATGTAACTTGGACAACCCCCTTTTGATCATTTTTTATTTTTTTTACATAGCCATAGGTGGTCAACAAAAAATTGCTTTAATAATAAAAAAAATTCGTGCTTTTTTTTAACTACCCCGAACACCTTCCTGCAACAAATTAACCCTGTTTTATGCCCAACAGATCACCTCCTGGTCAAGATAATGCATACCCCCTTCTGCGACACTAAATTTATACAACACTATCTACCCTTCTCGTTTGCTATGCAAACCGCGACGGATTCTGACGAAATTTTGCAGGGACCTAGATGAGACCCTAACCTAGCTTAGGGTGAAGTTTGGGATTCTAATTCAATAATTTGATAGGTTTTTGATCAAACAAAGTGAATAGGGGTTCGGTCAAAATGGGGTGTCTACAAGTATACACATGTAGTTGTATACCACACCCACATAGGGCATGCTTAGCTTAGAGTTAGGCAAAGCCAAAACATGTTACCCTCGAGAGATGTGAGCAGATTCCCAAGTAGGAATACACTAAACCTTTGGCCGACCTTGGGCATGTTCAACGAGTCTACAAAGGTGTCCCCGGGTTGCCTCAAGGCTTGCTAGGGATTTCATCCCCTGGCCCTATGCGCATCAGTCGTAGTCATTCTCACGCAAAACTAGGGGTTATTTCAAACCTTGTGTTTTGTCCAGAGTTATGGTTGCAAACCCATACCATCACTTTCCTTGGATAAACAACCGTGGACCTTGGAGGAATTTCTGCCTTATGGTTAAAACGCTTAGCCAAAAGGCCTACGTTCTGGTCCCATCTTTTAAAATAAATGTCATTGTTTATCTTTGAAACCTTGAGCCCTCATTCACTTTCTTCTGACCACCGTGGTCACACCCTTTTTTGGCTCTACTTTTCAGAAGGGAGTAGACCCGTCCTAACCATCATTGTGGTCAAACGATGGAGCTCTGCTCAAAATAAGTCTACCTTCTCATACGAGGATAGACCTGTCCTGACCATCGTTATGGTCATAGCCTTTTTAGCTCTACTTTTCAGAAGAGAGTAGACCCGTCCTGACAATCGTTATGGTCAAACAGCGGAGCTCTGCTCAAACTAATCTATCTTCTCGTACGAAGATAGACCCTTCATAACCATCAACATGGCCAAAGCATCTGAGACCTACTCAAATAAACATGTCCTCTCTTGTGAGGATATGTTCATCTCGACCATCTCCATGGTTAAAATGTCGGACCATTGTTCGACCGTCATTTCAAACAGGGTTAGGCCTTTCTCTAAGCCTTAACCATATTCAATCTTCTCAGGGAGGATTCCCCATTCAACAACCATAAGGGCGGACCTCGTTCTTAACCCCTCACATGTCCAGGATCTGTCAAAGTTTCGTCCAAATTCGAGAAAAATTGTAAAAATTACAAAAATCATAAAAATACAAAAAACAAATGTTTTACCGTGTTTGATGCTCTTTGTCTCATGCGTAGGCAATCAATGGATCCGAACGCTTTGATCGAATGGATCCAACGGTTTTACTCTCCCGAGAGCTGTAAGCACCTCGAATCGCTGATCGACCCCAATGAAAAATTCAAGGACTCAAGCCTTCCATTTTCAAGATGCCCCATTTTGCTGTACATATGACTTAGTTTAAAACTTGGTGTTTTCATTCCTAGGTCTAAGATAAACATCTCCATATATAAATTCAACGCTTGGGCCTATGGTCAGCGCTCCAACACCCGGTCCGAATGGATTTCATGGTTGGTTCCATACCGCTGAAGACTATTTTGGAAGTTAAGTGGGTATGCATCCGCTGCCTTGGCAACCCATAAATCCAACCACGTCAAAATCCTCGCTTTGGAAAACACTTCTTTCTACATTCTAGATAGCATCACGCGCCAATATGGAGCTAGACAGGAGGTCTGTCGCCCCCTCTTTCAGTTTTCTCCTCCATTAGAGTTTAATCAGTGGAAGGTTGGGAAGATTGCTTCTAAATGGAAGAAGAGAGACATAATCCCTATACTCAACATCGTTGCAGCCCGAGGAGACGAGGTGTCACCAGATTACTACCTGGCCTTACAGAGAGAGGTCGCCCGCAGGATGTTAACTCTCGGACCTTGAATCAGCTTGAACAGGAGACATGGAACATTGTTGTTCCTTTCTTTTACCGCTCTCTGTTGTGTTTTGTTTTCAGCCTACTACAGGCCATGTAAAAAGAAAAAGGGAATGTAAATAAATAAAATATGTGCATAATTATTGTACTTATCTTTTGTTCTGAAATCTCCTTTTTATCTTCTGTATGAAACAGACTATGACTGCAGAAATGATGTCCGAATGGATCCAAAGTTACAGCCAGCCTGAGAGCTTCTGACTGTTTGACCGTATGTCTCACCATGAACAATTATTCCCCCCTGTATGAGTCCATCCAAATAGACTGGAACCTTTTCAAAGCAGCGACAAAGTACTGGGATCCCCGGTACCATGTCTTTCGCTTTGGTCTAGAGGAAATGTGTCCTACTTCGAAGAGGGTTGTACTTTGTTGCAGTACCTGGATGATAAACCTCTCAGCCACCCTGAAATTAGGTACAAATTTAACAAATTCCTCTATCTTTGACTACTTTGCATGCCACTGTAAGACCCCAGTGATTTCATGACAGTAGAAGGTGTCTACATTGATAGGCTCATTGAAGCCTGCGCTCCTACAGGAGACCCAGAAGACTTGATATTTCAGCAGCATCGTCACGAGGCCTATCTATTCTGTGTGTATGCAAGGCATCTTCTATGTCAGAAGTCCAATGTGGCCTCTCTTTCCCTCCTTAGGTTTTGACAAGAAAGCTGCAGAAAACCACTTTCCTTTCTCTTTTTCCCTTTTGATTCTGTTTGCAAGGAGTAAGCGCAACTTGCGAGTAATTCCCAACTTGCGATTACCCCTAAATGCAACTCAAGGTTAAGGTTAATCGTAACAAAAGTTTTAAAACCAATGTTTGATAAGTTTTTCGAAATCCACCAATTCAAGTCATTTCAGAGTTATATCCTTGGGTTTATCCCCCAGTCCAATGCGGCCTCTCTTTCCCTCCTTAGGTTTTGACAAGAAAGCTGCAGAAAACCACTATCCTTTATCTTTTTCCCTTTTGATTCTTTTTGCAAGGAGTAGCCGCAACTTGCGATTACCCCTAAATGCAACTCAAGGTTAAGGTTAATCGTAACAAAAGTTTTAAAAACCAATTTTTGATAAGTTTTTTGAAATCCGCCAATTCAAGTTATTTCAGGGTTATATCCTTGGGTTTATCCCCCAGTTGAATCGCCAGTTTGTGGGTCCGTGATCCGGCGAGGCGGGGCCGCAAGGGCACCCCCTCATATCACACCCACAATTGTGTGGTTTTTTCTGGTTGTGCTGTCGGTATCCCTTTTGTCTTTTGTGAGGTTCATGGGTGTGTGTATGGATGAAATATGGACTCGAGTATACTTTGCTTTCAACCCGTTTGGGCCTCTAAGAGAATTGTATTCGTTTTCTCCTCCCAATTGACGACTGGGATTGTGTATGCATTTCCTGTGAACTTGGGATAAAAATCTGAATTCCATAGAAAAGAGAATGTCAGAGTTGCCACCTAGGTTAGGGCCTATGACCCATAATTAACTTTGTTTAAGCACGGTCTCGACAAAAATCTGAGTAAGGGATATGGTTATATTTGGGGAAGGTGTTAGGCACCCCCTCATGGCTAGGTAAACCCGGTCTCTTGACTTGACTTGACGAATATGGGAAATTTTTAGCAAAAGTTCTAAAGTACTTGTTATGATTATTCCCAGGTTGGGATTTAAACAGAAAAATGAAAGAAAATAAAGAGTAAGGAAAATGGTTTTTTGCTCCAAACTGCAAAGGGGAAGAGAGGACTTCCACTATATGACCTGGGGCTAATGGATCCCCGAATCTTATTGCTACCGTCGCCCAAATCGGAAAGCGATAAAGGAAGCAATAAAGAAATGAATTACTTGGAAATTGGAAAATCTGCTATACGACATGGGGCTAAAGGATCCCCAAATCTTATAGCTACCCTCAATCTAGGTGAGACGGAATATGAATGATAGAATTTAAATGACAGAAAGTAAAGAAATAGGTTCATTTCTCTTCTTTTTTCCATCACCGTAGGAGCGTCAAGTTCACTTCTTTAGCTCTCACGACCTATGGTAGGGCCAGAGATAGAGTGGCGGGATAAGGATAGAGAAAAGAACACCATTTCTGAAAAATGAGGGGATTTAGGCTATAGGGCTTGGGGCCAACAGTATCTCCAAACCCCATAGCTACCCACTACCGGTTTGTAATTGAAGTATAGAAAGCTCTAAATGATAGAATTTAATTGACAGAAGGTAAAGAAATGGGTTAGGTTCTCTCCGCTTTTGCATCACCGTATGAGCATAAAGCTCACTTCTCTAGCTCTCACGAGCTATGGTGGGCCTTGAGATAGAGTGGCTGGACAAGGAGAGTGAAGAAAACCCTATTTGTGAAAAAGGAGGGGATTTAGGCTATAGGGCTTGGGGCCAAAAGGACCAAACCCTGAAGCTATCCACTACTGGTTTGTAATTGCAATGCAGATAGCTATAAAGAAAGCTGCAAATCTACCTATGGGTGCCGCTCCGATTCCTAAGAATTTTGGCAGAGTGCCGACGTCCCATGGTTTGGTATAGATTCCGAAGGAGTAATCAAAGTGTGACTACTCCTAGTTTCGATGGGAATCCCGACAAGCTTCTCTAACTTCCTCCCTCTCTCTCTCTCTCTCCCTCTCTCTAGGTTTTCCAAAACCAAAACCCAAAAACCTAGGAAAACAAAGGGAAAAATCAAAAGGGATTAGAAATTTGGAATTTTTCTAAGGCCACGTTTGGATACCAACAAGATTTAGATTTGGATTTAGTTGATATTTTGAACTGGATCAGATCCTTAGATTTCCAAATCAGCTGCAACAGTGCAAAAAATTCTGATTTTCAAATCTGTTCTGCGAGACATTATTTGGAAATCAATATTTATGGCAACTTCCTTCACCATCGCTGCTCCTTGACGTTGCCCCGGTAGCAGCGAGACATCCCTCCCTCCCTCCCTCCCTCCCTCCCTCTCTCTCTCTCTCTCTCTCTCTCTCTCTCTCTCTCTCTCTCTTAAAACATGATCATGAAGATGATTGATGTGTTTTGTACGCAAAACTCAAATCCAAATCAAAATACAATTGCATGAGGTATCCAAACAGGCCCTAAGTGAAAATGAAATGAGCTGAGGGAGGTATTTATAGGGGGGAGTATGATATTGCAGACCTCGATTTTAGACCCCTCCAAAATCATGCCACACGATTTTGGAAGCTCCCTGGGGCACTCCAAAATCGTAGGGGGTGGATTTTGGGTTCCGAAAAGTGGTTTTCGGGTTCCCGAAAGCGGTTCTAGTTTCCCGAAAAGTGGTTCTTGGTTTTCGATTGTGGCTCCCAGTTCCCGATTGTGGTTCCCGGTTCCCGAAGAGTGGTTTTTAGTAGTCAAAAAGTAGTCTTTGGTTCCCAAAAAGTGGCTTTCAGTGGGGTTTTTCTGAGTTTGAGGGTTGGATCTTCAGGATCTGGGGTTGCCGTAAGAGGCAGGGTGCCGTGTGCTAACAGGCTTTTGTGTCGGATCTCCGGGATCTAGGTCTGACAAACTCAGGACTTGGTCGAAAGGTTTTGGTAGATTTGGGTGATTTTAAATGCGAGTTCGGTTAAAGGGGTAATTTGTTATACGATAATTCCTTTGTTTTGAAAACCAGAGAAATTCAAGAGAAAGACCAGAGAAGCTTCATGAGTCATCACAGGAGTCATCCTCGCGGCAACTTTATCATTAGTCCAATCCTGACAAAATTGGGTGTGTACACAAAGTAATCTCCCCCATTGCCCATGTCATCATCCAACATAATATCATCAAAATTGTCGTCTATATTCTAGTAGAACTCAAGACAAATAAGGCACTGCATGTCTTGAGTGAGAGCTCTTATTTTATTTATAACTTTAGATTATAAAGGATAAATATTATTTGAAATTTAAAATATTTTACAAAGGATAAGTACAATTTGAAATTTAAAAGCTGAGAGAACACAGAAACTACAAAACCACTTAACAACTGAGAACTTATGATCTTAGACACACGAGCATATTGTCACAAATTTGGAGAACCTTTAGCTTAGCTTATCCAGGCTGTTTGAATTTGAATTGATTGACTGGATTCCGATAGGCCCCCTTAAGCTCAACGACATGGATTGGACGTTGAGATTGGAATGTAACAAAGAAAATTGAGAGGTTGGTAAGGGTTTTGGAAGAATATCCGCAAATTGAACTTTTGTTGAAATAAAATGAACGTCCAAATCACAACTGGCAGCGTTTTCACGCACAAAATGAAAATCTATTTCATCATGTTTAGTACAATCATGAAAGACTAAATTTGTAGTAAGATAGGTGGATCCAATGTTGTTGCACCATAAGATTGGAGATTGTGGTAGGCAAATCCCAATCTCATGAAGATTATGTACCCATGTTAGTTCAACCATTGCAAAAGGCAAGGCCCAATACTCTACTTTGGTCCTAGATCTAGCCATCGTGGCTTCTTTATGGGAGCTCCACCGTGGTTTTAAATTTCGACAGAAATCCAAAATTTTGGGTTTTGGCCGAGAATGAAACTGAAATTGATAATAACGAAAACGGTAGTTTATTTCAGCCGAAATTTTGTCCAAAATTTAAGGGATTTCACCCAAAATCTCAAATTCTGATAATTATTTAATATCATCTCGAAATTTCAGCTGAAATTACCGAAATTTCTATCGAAATAAACTACGAGATAAAATAGCCGTTGTATTGATTTTGTCAGTTTTTAGCCGAAATTTCAGTTTCGGTGAGGACCGAAATGCTTTCTGAAACCGAAATTTGAAACCATGGCTCCAGGATATGAGATTTGGTCCAAGAAAAAAACAATATCCACTAGTAGAATGCCCATCATCATTAAACCTGGCCTAATCGACATTCGAAAAGTCACTAAGAACAATTGTCTTAGATCTTTGAAGATTGATGCCAAGTAGGATTGTGATTTTCAAATATCACAATATATGTTTAACTGTTGTCCAATGTGGTGTGTGTGGATCGCGCATGAACTGGCATACCTTGTTAAATGTGAAAGAGATGTTGGGCTGAGTTAATGTTAGATATTGAAGAGAACCTAGACTGTGTTGGATAAGAAAATAGATCACCATCATGAGATAATTTATCTGAAGAAAAGAAGCATTAACCCATTTAGCAGGTAGAATTTATCCGGTTAGAAAAGAAGCATTTCTCAATTAAATAAGAAGTATTTACCCACTTAGTAACATGTATTGCCCAACCATCAACATATTAAAAATGAAGAATTTACCTAGTAAGATAAGAAACATTAAAATTGATTTTTAATGTTTAAAAGATTAAATATTAAAAACCAAAATCAGTGCTTTTGGAATCCTTGGAAATCACAAGATGTCACCCAAACGAAATGTTTTAAAATCTAAGATTTTATAACCAAGATTTCTTCAATCCCAACGATCGCCCTTATAATTTATACCAAACCATACAAAACATGGGAGGACAATCATTGTCCAAATCAATCACAACCACCAATTTTTGGGTCCCACGTAGGGACATATATGTGTAATTGAGATCATTAATCTTGTAGATCACCATAAGCCAAATCAAAGGTTCAGGTTTAGTTGGCAAACCCTAAAATGAGTCTTGATGGATCAAGGGTTTAGAAACATCCGATCGTAATAAAATCAACGGCAATGGGCCAACTTGAGATCTCTGGTTGAATCAACTGATCGGATCATGCCACTTGGCAAATTGTGCCCCCAAAAAAGTGTTTGTTAGGAAAGAGCCTAACAAGAACTCTTTCTTTAGCATTCTCCTACGTTTGGCATATATTAATATGATATTCCGTGGGGCCCAAAAGGCGGGAGCCGTTAGGGAGACGTTCAAACTCTTAATCTTAACTAATCATTTTTGACCGTTGATTAGCTTTATTTTGAATTTCAAAATCCCCCTTTTGCCCGCCCAAACGAATCCCTTTTCCTATTATTTATTTTCTCTCCCTTGTTAGATATCTCTGTTTCTCATCCCTCTTTTCTTGTTTTCTCAATCAAATCTGAAATATGGAAGCCACCAAAGATCAATCTGCTGGCCCTGGTAAAATCTCTCTCTCTCTCTCTCTCTGTTGTTTTTTTCTTTCTTCTAACTAATTTTCTGCTTTTGATTTTCAGTAACCTCGGCAAAATCAAAGCTACGGTATCCCTTGCGATCTGCGAGTAAACCAAAGGAAGATAAGTCGGCCATGGCGGAGATATCAAACTCTTCCTCAACTAAGAGGTTATCTTCTTCTTTGTTACTATTTATTATTTATTTCTTGCGTTTTGTGTTTGGCTGTGGAGACTCCTTTTAAAAAAAAAAAAAAACAAGGAAAATGCTTTAGAAGGGTAGGAATGCTGTTAATTCAATTGGGTCTGATTTGTTTTCCTGTAAGGAGAAAGGAAAATGATTCTTGTTGTGTAGAGATTCCCTTCTCTGATCTTTTAGGGAAAAGAAGAGCGAACAAAACTAATTTTAGGTTTTGAATGTAAAATCTCCGAAAAGCGATATTCTGGAATGTGGCAAATGTACAAATTACTTGATTGGTTTACTGTTCCAATCTCATGTGAGAATTCAATACATCATGTAATTTTATTTAGGGTCTGTTCCAATCTCAGTCGTAAAACTTTTGCATGATAAACTTTTTCACCCTAAACTTTTCCTTTTTGGTTGATCCATTGAACACCCAATAAAGTAAGATGTAAAACAAATACAGTTATGACATACCCATTAATAATCACAGTCCATGGCAGGATATCTTTCTCAGGTATTTCATCAAACACCCCTCTTGCAAAGTAAAACCTCAAGTGCTCTTCTGAATTTGAACTAAAGGACCCACACCAATTGAAATATGACAATAATATAAGAGGAGAAGATTGTTCTACACATGTTTTCATTTCTGTCTGTGTTACTAGGAAAGTAGAAACATTCCAGATTTTTAAATTGTGTTATACGTTTGATAAAACTCTTTGATAAAACTCATTCAACCAGGACGCAGCATAATTTTCAAACTCCATTTCCAATTCCAGTAGCTTTGAAACAAGACAAAATGACCTCGATAGAATGTTCTGATCATTATGCATATGGGGCCGTATTTGGCAGAAACAAAATTTGATGAATATTAGTGAGTTGAAACTATGGAAACCACCTCTTAGTGCCCATCCATTTAAATTGGAAAAAATTTAAATTTTGACCACCCCTTTCATGGGTCATGGTCCATAGTCCTATCGGCCAAATGATACTAAGCATCTGAATAATTCACTTCTTTGTGGGCTGTTGCACCAAAATATCTTCTAAGCGTCTATAAGAGAAACTGACGATTTGATAGTTTAAAAACATCTCATTATATTTAACTTCACACTATGATCCATCGAGTGATGGCCTGTAAATTGGGTTGTCTGGTTCAATGGGCATTTGCATTAATTTAATGTTGTTATAGTTATATATTGAGTTATATGCATTTATAGTTATATACTGAGTTATGTGCGTCATGTATTGGTTTGACATTTTGAAAACAGTGTAAAGTTTAATTGGTTTGACATTTTGAAAATTTGAATTTGCTCGTAGTCGAAAGGGAGGATTTAAAACTTTGAATTTAAATCTAATTACAAAGTTGGTTTGTCAATGACTAGGTTAACAAGTCTAAGTGAATTTATAAAATTGTCACCCTACAAATGTATTTTAAAAATTTAGATAAATAATTTTATTAATAACCTAATGTATTAAGTAGACAGATTATAACTGAATGAAATAATAAATCTTAAGGAATATATATCAATCGAGTTCAATCTTGAGATTTATAAATGATTAAGCATGCATATGATCAATTATTAGATAATACGTGAGGCAATAATCAAAAGAAAATAGATTTTTAAATGAATAGAATTTAATAATTGTCCACGTGGTGATTTACTTGAAATTTATGTATGAATGTAATGAATATAATAAATAAACTATTAATAATAAAAGGAGATGGTTAGATCTTTCCAATTCCTTGTGATTCGGTGGTCCAATCAGTGCTTTTGAATCCGTTGTCCGTGGAAGCAGAAATGGGTGGACTGTGGGGATCCCATGTGAAGATCAATATGGATGCTAATGATCTTATGCTTGCATTTCCCCAGTGCGTAACATCGAGTTGAACACATAATACTTTGGAAAAATCGAGTTTAAATTCTAATTTATATTTGTATAGAGATAGCTTCCATGCTTGAAAATATGTGTAACTTGTATTTTTGAAAAGTGTATGAGAGAGATGAATTTTTTTGGAAAGAGTGCTTTCTTGTCTATCGTAGAAGAGGATGAGTAGAGGAGGACGTTGCTGAAGAGGGTCTTTTGAGAATTGCCTAAATCAAAGCAGAATAGGGAGCAATCCCTTTGAGTGGAGTCTTTTGTCTTTTAAAGTTGGAGGGAAGTCCCCTTTTTGTTTCCTTGTAAAAGAAAATGGAAGACAAATTAACGTTTGGGGAGTTTCCAAAATTAATAAAGTGATTTTTTTTAAATGAATAGGAGTCATATGTATAGAAAAAAGATCTTATTATATATCTGGATGTGTGTATTTGACGGTTTTAGTGGAATGAATAAAGATTATAGAGATATGAGCAAAGGGAATTTTTTCAGCAACGGAAACAATGAGCAAAGGAGCATGACTTTTTACTAGTTAAAGTTAAAGGTATGGTTATATTGAAATAAAGAGAGAATATACATAGGTATTTATAATTGTCCCTCTTTGTCATCACTTGTTGTAGACAACAAATGGCAAAAAAGTAAACACATAAATTGTATTTATGTCGTAAATTTAAATTGGATAAGATAAAAAGAAATAGTCCCCTATAGGAGACCCCCCCCTCTTAGATGTCCTGTATGAAGACGTGGGTATCCATGTATATCAATGCCAAAAAAAAAAAAAAAAACCAAACGTGGGGTATCCATGTATATAAATACAAAAATAATTGATAGAAAATAGTAAGGAATGACCCGTGGACAACGTACATAGATTGAAAAAGAAATTGGAGGATATAGGCAACAACATACAACGTCATCCAATGAATGACACACACCTATTTGTCATAGTTAGGGTGGAACTCATCTTCATATGAGAAGCAAAAGATGCTCGTTGTTACACGAAATTGAGTCTGTAGTTAAAGTTGGAACTTCTTGTTTATTCGAATTGCATTAGGGACAATTTGATCATGAGATCCATTCTTACCTTCCAAGTGTAACAATTGCCTCAATTTCATATTTGTTGCGAAGTCTTTGGATTTAAGTTGAGGACTGAATCTGTAGTGGGCGCCTCAATTTCATATTTGTTGCTAAGTCTTTGGATTTAAGTTGAGGACTGAATCTGTAGTGGCTTCAAAGCACACCAATTCTAGAGTTCCTACTGTTGTGATTAAGAGTTGCTTTTGCTGACCACGCTACATTTGATTGGTATCAGAGCATACCAAATCAAAGAGTATAACTGTATAAGTTTAGAAGCTTCAATGATTTCTGCTGCTGATGTTTAGAATCCACTTGGTTTTCACTTCTGCTCCACATCATATTTGGTATCAAAGCCAGGTTGTTGTATAAATTTCATTTTATGTGGTCCTGCGTGCTTAAGGTAACAATTCAGAGCAAGGTTTGTGTACGAGCTGCCATTGAGAGTGTTCTCATTGGATGTTGTATGTTGTTGCCCCAATCTGTTTACTGTTTCCACTAGTTTTTTCTTACTATTTTTTGTTATTTATTTTTGAGTTTATTTATTTGGATACCACACTTTCAAATTAGGCACACAAGAGGGTATTCTATAGGTGTCTATTTAGTTTAATTTTATTCTATTTAAATTACGACCTAAATATTATTCATGTGTTTGCTTCTTTGTTACTTGTTATATAGAAAAGTGATGAAAAAGAGGGGTAATTGTAACTGAGTTTTTATATGGTGGCCGACTGTGAAAATCACAAGGGCAGAGTGTCAAAACTTTGCCCCTTGATTTTTGATCCAAGTGGAAAGTCAAAAAAGGGGCTTTGATCAGGATAATAAATCAAAGGGCAGAGTTTTGACACTCTGCCCTTGTGATTTTCACAGTCGGCCACCTTATAAATTCTCATTGTAACATATTGTTCTTTTATTTTTTATTTCAATAAAAGATTTACCTTTTACCATAACTAGTAAAAGGCTACAGTCCTTATTTTTTCATAAAAGTTTCTTTTACTTATTCTAAAATCTTTGTTCTTTCTAATAAATCTTCTAACTACATACATCCAAATATAGGAGGGAAAGTTTCTCGAAAACTCTGTTCTGTTGGAGAAATTACTTTAGAATGGAACCATTATGACATTTCATGTCTGTTTGGTGTTGTACGATTAAAAAGACCAAAATGCCTTATTCTCATTCTTCTTTGCTTTTCTATTTTTTAATCTCCACCACCATGGCTGACTATTGCTGCAACTTGAAGAAGGAAGAAGAAAACAGAAAGAATCGATGTCGGAAAAAATAGAAGATGCTAGAAAAATGGAAAAGAAGAGGGAGAAGGAAAAAAAGAAGAATCGACACTCGAAAGAATGGATCGGAAAAAATGGAAAAGGGGAAGAAGGGAATGTTGGGGTTGTATTGGTGGAATTGGGGTCGACTCGGTGAGATATAGGATTGACTCGGTATATTTTGAAGTCAGCTCGGTGAAATTTAGAGTTGACTCTGTGAGATTTTTTGGTTGACTCAGTGACGCCACATTTCACGAAGTCGACCGCACTTCTCACTGACACGGCCCCAATTTCCCCTTCCTCTCTCTTTTAATTTTTTTTTTTCTGGAGTCCTCAACTTTTTCCATCGTTGACTCTTTTGTTTCCTTCTTCACGTTATTTTGTTCATCTAATTTGTCCACTTTTTCATCCTCTCCTTCTTTCTCTTCTTTTTCTTCTTCTTCCACGTCTTTCAAGTTGCAGCGATGGTCGTCGGTGGTGGTGGATATTAAAAAACAGGAACAATTAAAAAAGAACGAGGCATTATAGGCTTTCTCACAGTACGCGAAATCGAATAAAACACCATTGACGTGTCATTTCAGAAAAGATAACACAATTTTCGACTAACTTTCCTATTATAGGAAAGGTTTTTTTTTTTTCACATACAACTCTATTTCAATTAAAAATAATCATTTTTTATTTTAGGCACTCCTCAAATATCTTTTTTTTTCTTGCATTTTCTTTATAGCTGGACAAAAAATGGACTCCTATCCTACTTCTAAAAAATAACAGTAGGCTCTTCTCTCAAGAGGATCTTTCATTTCTCTCTTCCCCTCAAAATCCAAGAGGGGATGGGGTGGGGATATCCCCCCCCCCCCCTCTCTCTCTCTCTGTGTGTGTGTGTGTCTCTCTCTCTCTCTCTCTCTCTCTCTCTCTCTCTCCCCCCCCCCTCGCCTCCTATTGCTCAAAAGGTTACAGGAGAACTCTCTTAAAAAAGGTCAATTCTTTCTCTGCACACACTTTTTACTATAATGTAGACTTTCTATAATAGTTTTTTTCACCGTACAAGCCATTAGCACACAAATACAAACTAGAATTTATACTCTTTTCCAAAGCATTTTATTTAATCTCGATCTTATATATTGGGGCGATGCGCGCGTCAAATCTTCGGCATTCATATTGATTTTCACACGGGGCTTCTACGGAATACCAACTTCTCAATCCATCCATGACAGATCCACCATCAATGACTGGACCCACGAATCGCAAGCAACGTGAAGATTTAATCCTCTTCTTTTATTATTCTATTGTTTATTTATTAGATCCATACATAAACAGATTGCGCATAAGCTATTCTTAAATTTTATTTATTTAAATAATTTTTTCTTTTGGTTATTGTCTTATGCAATTTATAGTAACCGATCATATGCATACTTTATCATTTATAAATTTCCAGATCAAATTTGATTGATATAGATTTCTTTGAAGTTATTATTTTATTTAATTATAATCTTTGCTTGCAATACATCATTTTGTTGATAAAATTACATATCTAAAGCTTTCTATACAAATTTTAGGTTAAAACTTTTACATATTCACTTCGACATGTTCAACTAGTCATGACTCATTAGAAATCCAACTTCACAGTTATATTTAATTTCAAAATTTTGATGTCCTCTCTTCCTACTACATTCAAAATTTCAAACCTTTTATTTATTTTTAATCTTGTTTTCTTTGGTGTATGAGATCAAGGGATAAATAAATACATTAAAAAAAGATCTTCTAAAGAGCATGTATAATTGAACTCTGTGTAAAGAAAAGATGGTAGAGAGATGGTGTGTCTAGTAGCAAAATATGAGAGAAATGACTTGTTTCTAAGAGAATTATATGATGAAAGGTCTTAGGAATACGTACTCAGCATCCCATCCTTCATATTTGATCCTACAGCAGCTCACTTTTTGATGGGCTGCTCTTGGATCAAATCTCAAGGATGGTACCTTTATCATACCGCCTTTTGGTGTTCCTACGGCCTTTTAGCATATAATTTCCTTCTAAAAGGGGAGGGAGAAAGATATTTTGGTACAGGCAGATTTTAGCTATAATATAAAATTTTGTTTCTTTTTATATTTATGTATTTCAAATTTAGATGTTTACAACATCTTCTGTAGAAGAAGATGAAGAGATTAATTTCATACTCGCGCAGGGGTCGGGCTGTCTCAAATGTAAGCAAAAGTGTGAGTGTTCTTGACCTGTCTCGCAAGGAAAAAACTGCTAAACCACCCAGACGCCTCTCAATTCCTGCCAAGTCTTCTGTCAGCCCACTACCGAGATCGGTTAGCAACATTACTCCAATATTAGAAATTAGGACAAAGAAATCAACTCGCAGCCAGGGAAATTGTGACACACCTGCCTCTGATGCGTCAAAGTCGACAAACAGGCGGAAATTCAGTGTTCTCTCATCTTTCTCTTATTGGATATCACAGATTAAGATATCTGAATCTGCTGCTAAGCATTCAATTTCGCTTGGGTTTTTCCAGCTTGCCTTAGAGTCTGGATGTGAGGTATCTAGGCCCGTATATTCTTTAGTTTAACAATGACACACTGCTTGTATTCTATGTCACAAATATCTCCAATATTTTCAAATTATCATGTTTTTATTGCGACATTTTGATAAAACGACAATTCCGAAATAATCCCTAGATTTTAAAAATATAGCTATGTTTTTCATTTTTATCATAAAATATAGCAATAATATCATGATATTATCCTGACATTTTTACAATATTTTTATATTATATATTTTTCTTAAATTTTATATATTTATATATTTTTAAAGAACTTTATTTTTATTGTTTTTTCCTTATATAAACCTGGAAGAAATAAAAGAAATTTAATATATTCCGAGATTTTCCCTTGCCTAGAAATTCCCGAGAACGATATTTGTGACATTGGCCTTTTATTCGTGTCTTTTCTTTCCCACATAATTCTCATTTGCTAATGCGTTGTGGCTTGAATTCACAGCCTTTTCAGCGATTGCGTGATGAGCTGAAATCATATGTACTTCGACATAACCTTCTAGAACTTGGAGAACCCACAAAGGAATTGCTGAGAAGCTACAATATTTCAGAAGATTTAGAGATGGTACAGGTCTCTGAGACATGTTCTCTGGTCCCTGAGTCATCTGATGAAGATGGTCATTCGACTTCTACGGCAAGAGCTGGCAATTTGAAACCGAAATCATTGAACTCCGAAAATATTAGAGCTTCTGTCGTTGGAGAAGCGATTAAGAAAGAGGGTGTTCAGAAAAAGACTGCAGTCAAGAACAGGGCATCAGTTAACAAAAGCTCTTCAAATTTCACCTCTGTTGTTGATAATAGGAATAATTTGCAAAAGAAATCTCAGAGGCCAACTAGGCAGGATACCAACAGAGACAAGGGGAAGGTCAAGAATTCAGAGACTAAGTTTGCTAGTGAAAAAGGTAAGAAATAAAACATCTCGATTTTTTTTTTTTTTTTGAGGAATGGTGAGCTTTCTTGCCTTATGACCTTTTTCTCGTGGGATAACTGCAAGGCATTCATTTTTGGTTGTTGTGGCAGTTGACCTCATGGTTACTACTCAATGCTTTGTGGATAAACCCATGCTGAATGTATAATGTCAACCTTTGTCATGGCCTACAAATGGAAATTATTAATTTTAGGGGTAATTCTTAATGAACCAACCATTTTGATAGGGTCACAAATGGGAGTAGGTAAAAGGGGTCCAAGTGTCAATAGCAGTGCTTTTCAGTTGTTCTTGCTAATCTTATCCTTTTGTTATGTTACAGATTCAGGCAATCCTATGCCCAACGATGAAACACACCAAGATGACAAGGAAAACTTGGTATGATATTTTCTTCAATAAAATGAATTTCAATTGACTGTTTTGCTGGAAGGATGGGGCTGCCGTTACTTTTTTTTTGTCACATGTATAATACATGTGACACACTTAGACATTTTCTCCACTCATTTGGCGTGCCACCATTACCTCTAGTCTCACCATTATTGGATGATCCTGACCTGGATAAAAGGATATGACTGTAGGATAAAAGACATGATTTTAACATAAAATGAGGAAATAATGTCAATAATTAAGCTGAACACTCGATCACCTCGGGACTGGAGGCAATGTTCTAGACTAGCTAGGCACACCAGATTGATGAGGATGAACACCATTGGGTGTGCAATTTTTTACAGTTGGAAACCTGTATTACCAAAAAATAATATGGGCACATCTATTCGTATCACTATTCATTTCTACATTGGCACCTTTTCTGAATTTGAAAGGTCTTTTCTTAACTTCTTCCTGCCATATCTGAATTGAAAAGGTCTATTAACTTCTTCCTACCATATCTGAAGAATTGAAAAGGTCTTTTCTTAACTTCTTCCTGTTACTGAATTTACATTGGCACCATATCTGGATTGTTCATTTGATAACTCTATTGCGATGTGTCATATTCAAATGCTAGAAAATGAGAAATTAACTACGGGTTCATATTCAAAGTGGACAAAAATCTTCTGACTAGACGGTTAAGATTGTTCATCTAATGAGGGTTTCAGGCTACTGCAAATTCATGGTTCGCCTTGCTAGATTATATCTTATGTGTCTAGTAGTTGTTTACATTGATTGAGTTGTGGTACATTTATTGCTTCAAGGGATTTGCTAGTGACTATCCCGGATGGCATTTCACGGCTGGCTAGTAGTTGGCTACATTGCTTGGGTTGTAGTACATATATTGCTTCAAGGGATTTGCTAGCGACTATTCCGGATGGCATTTCGCGGATGGCTGTTGCATGTGAGAGAAGCCACACAGGCTCACTTTTCATCAGATTTTGTTTTATTAATTTTATTCATCTGAGGTGGCTGCTCTCAAATGCAACAGCTAGCCATGAAATGCCTTTCTGCGATGGTCTCTAGCAATCCCCATGTTTCAATATATGGTGTTACCTGTTACCTCGATAGAAAAGGTTTGGCTGTAGTGGTCTTTCTGTGGTTGACTTTGTTCAACTTGTTCAGCAGCAAATATGGTTCCCAGGGTTGACTTGCTCAATTGGGAGGTCTTCCAATCTTACAAAGCTTTAGTCTTCATTATTTCAGCACTCTCATATCAATACTCTCATATCAATATATGGTGTTCCCTGTAACCTTGATAGAACCTTGATAGAACAGGTTTCGTCAGAGCTGTTTTGGTCATTTTGAGGGATTTGGTTCAATCTGTTAAGCAGCAATGATTGTCTGTGGCCTTGAGCCTGTTCAATTAGAAGGTCCACATATCTTACAACTTTTTATTTTTTTAGTCCTCTCGTATCAACAATTTATTTTGATCAATTTTAATCTGAGGAAAGGTATCTGGTGTTACAACCATAGTTTCAAAACGCCTCAGCATCATTGTCGACTCGGTCGTGTCAACTCCCTTTTACGCTGGACGAGTTCCTGTCCGAATCTGCATTTTCTCCCTTCAAAGTACATACGTTCTCCTTTGACTCCATAATTATAACTTTTTCATCTGAGTACTCAATCGTAGCATTCCAAGTGACTAGATTTGATTTCGCTTCTTTTTGAAACAGAGATTAAAACCTTTTTTTAATGATTTTGTTGTTTTTGCCTCTAATCCGAAACAATTGATTCAAGTATTCAACTACAATTGATGTGTATTCGTTATTGTGATGACCCAGGGATCTAAAGTGACCTTAGAATATGATTTTAGTCAAGATCTGTACTGTTGATTGTACTGACTCGAAGCTCAATATTCCCCTGGTAGCCGATTTTAATTATTTAATTGAGTTCCGTAACCAATCGAAAGCTGATTGTTGGTTGACTTCTTAGTAGTATTCCATTTGTGGTTCTTGAAATACCTCTAATCCGATACATGTTTTTAACTCAGCTATTAAGGGGCTGTAATCCTGTTCGTTTGAAGGTTTCCTTTTTTCCTTCAATATCGACGCCTGCTAATTTCTGACATTCCCTCAACCTAAACATGAAAGGATGTTTTTGGGGGTCTAGCCCAACTGTGATGTTACTCACAAGAGGAAGGGATTAGAAACACCCTTAACTGAATTAAAAATAGAAATGGCAACACTGGATACTCCGTTAATCTTATTTATCAGTTTCACACCCCTTATATACCCCTTGAGAGGACCACGATTATCAAAATAAGAAATTGTTGATTACATCTCCTATTGTTATTATTATATGTTGTTATATGGTAATTACACAGTTAATGAATGTGCAAAATGTTATTTCATGATCCAAGGCAATCAGGTGTTATGCCCCAATACAGTTTGGCCATGCCCAAAAATCTTTTTCATCGCTATGTTTCTTGAGATTTTTTTTGACTTCTAAATTGGTCTCTGGCCTTTTTAATTTTCTAACCATCTTTTTAAAGCATTTGCTTCTCGTTTTGTTTTCTATCTGTTTGAAGGTCACTAAGAACATGTGATGTATATGCTATTCTCGTTTTATTTTCTATCTGAAGTACACAAATCAGAAGGATAGTTCTGTATGATCATTTGATGTGAGGCACTTTTGGGTCATGGCCCAACGATAGCAGCCTTCAGCAGGTAAAATGGTTTAGATTATAAATAAGTTCCTCACACTTGTGTACACTTACCTGCTTATATGTTTTGCCCCAAAAATACCCACCAATTTGTCATCTAAATGCTCTGTTCATGTTTTGCAAATTTCTTTATCATAGTATTAGTATTTGCAAGTAAACATGTGCATTTTGCCTTGAGTTAGATTATTTTCAATTAGTGTTATTCTCATTCTATTTTTTACCTTTTTTTAATGCAGGGAGCTTCACAGCTTGAAGAGATCAGCTTGACAGTAGAACAGTAGACAGTCAAAACGAAACATATATTAAAATTCTACAAATGTATTCATGTGCTTTTGTGTGCTTGTTTGAAGGGTTTAAGCAGAAGACAAAGAACAAGTGTCTGTGTTTTAGTAGTGAACAGTGATAATTGCTGTGTGTCTTGCATTGTTTTATTCTTGTGGTGATTGCCAGCACTATATTGATATAATTTAATTTTTTGTGTTGTATACATTTGAAACATAAATTATGGGTTTTTTGTTATAAAGGTTGCATGGTTTCTATGAGTGACTTCTTTTTTCTGATTAGGAGATCATCTGCATTTATTTTGATTTTGTCACTTCTCTTTAATAGATTTTTGGTAAATTTTGAACTGTACCAGCTAGGGCTGAAACAGGGTTGGGTTGGGTCGGGTTTTTCAAAACCCTAGCCCAATCCTGGATCCCATTATCTCGGCTCTGTCCGAAAAACCTCAACCCATAGCCCGCCCTACAGGGCTCAACGTAGCCCTGGCCCGCCCTGATTGGGCCGGGCTGGCCCTGATTGACTCTAGTGCAAATACCTGTTAAGAATGCCAAAAATAAAGCAACTACATATCATATAGAACAAAATGATCAATAAACAAAGAAAAGGAACAAAATAAGACAATATGAATTCAACAACATGATGGGCAGCAGAGACAATCAATTAATAATAATAATCTAAAGAAACATCAATTCAAGATAATAGAAAACATTAGCAAACGAAACATGCACAAATGGTTCAATTCTATAATAGAAAACTTAGGGTCGGGTCGGGCTGACCTGAGGTATTAACTGTAAACCTGACCCGACCCTGACTCAGGGCCAAGAAAATGAACCCTGACCCGCCCTCAGAGTTGGAAAATGCAGCCCAGACCTTGTTCTGGCTCAGGGCGCGTCAGGGCTGACAGGGCCAAACTTGCACCGCACAAAGATATAAAATAAATAGTGAAGTGCCATTATCAAAATTTAACGTGCAGATATCAAGTCCCTCTAGTCATGGCTCTCAGTTTTGAATCAATGCATTGAGAATCATCCAGTCCAAATTGCATGAGGGAGGATGGAAAAGAATGCTGGATATTTGGAGGTGGCAGACAAAGGACATGGGGACAAAACTAAAAAACAGGTGAATGAAACAAATAAGACAAGCTAAAACAATCAAACAAAGAGAGTTGAAATACGACAGGCATATAAAAATGTATAAAAATGAAACCAAAAGTACTTAATGTCTACCCAGCCTAGCTGTTTGACAGGCAATACATGGGTCTTCCCAATTTATTCACTCAATGAACAACCTCTTTTTATTCTCTCTTTCTTCTCCCATTAGATCTTAAGACCAGAATCGACCCAGATCTTGAGAAACAAAATTTTTTTGTTTGATAGTGAGGATTCTCAACTAATCCACTATGTGAAAAAATATGTACGAAAAGTCCATAAAGACGGAGGGGGTCACTATCCATAGCCACTTTTGACTTCAACTTTTAAGGTTGCTCCTGTGTCTAGTCTCTCTTTTTATAAACTTACTATAAAATTTTCTATTTATTATCTATATATAATGGGGAGAAATTTTTTAGCTGGCCATTGATAAGCTCCAGGTTATTTAAAACCTTATAGATGCATGTCCTTTTAGTAACTAAATATCATATCTATGCTATATATCTGGATTACTATATATGATGGGGAACTTGGGTGGCTATTGACAAGCCCCATGCTATTTTTTTGAATGGTAGAAAAGTTTATTAAAGAGGAAATAATGGGATAATCCGTGTCTCAAGGGTCAATACAGGACAGAAAAGAAGAATACAAATACAGACACAAGTACTACTAGTGGGACGTTAAGGAGGGAGAAAATCAAACAACTCTAAGTCTTCCTTAGACACTCTTGCTCTAGCTAGCTTATTATTGGCTTCGCCATTTGCCAATCTTACATGCTGGAAAGAAATATAGGTCCCAATATAAATGGCTAATGGCCACACAATTCAGTACTTCGTTGAATTTTGAGATAGAGTTGCTAAAATTCTTGGCATGCATGGTGGCTCCAACTATATATCTTCAAGAAGTAGCATTGTAGTGCATCTTTATTTTATTTTCAACATCTTTTTTCCCCTTTTTTTTTTTTTTTTTTTTACAAAATCTCCTTAGAACATTGTGGTATGTAATGACGCCAAAAACTGACTGCACGAACTAGCTTCGCAGAACCTGTAATCCTGCGCTTACAGAGAAAGCGTCAGTGGGCCCGGAGTTGTGGCTCCGGACTGCCACTTCGACACTCAAGTCAGAGCTGGGCAATCATAGATGATGGACGGGGAATGGGAGAGAGTTTATGTCAAGTTACCAGACCAAAGGAGGAGAGGGAGAATGGAATGCCTTTTGCTTGAGTGCGTAGCCCCCTTTTTATAGGGGAGGAGATCCATGATCTTGGAGATATCAATCGTATCTTTGATTTAGCCCACGTGGAGCGTGATGGCTGGAGAATAAGATCATGGAGATATCAATCATACCTTTGATTTAGCTCACGTGGAGCGTGATGGCTGGAGAATAAAATCGTGGAGATATGACTTCCGCTGATCATGGGCAGAGATCATGGATTGTGACTTGGGCGGGACGTTTTGAATTCAAAACCCACACCTTACGTGTAACGGCTGTCCGGATTAGTCGTTTGAGGGCGAGATCCCCGTGATTGTGTTTGATTTCCCTGGTAGCTCGCTACCGGTCAAGGGAGAAGTATCAAGGAGGCCCAATCCCCGTGATTGTCCGAATCTGCATTTTCACCCTTCAAAGTAAATACGTTCTCCTTTGACTCCATAATTATAACTTTTTCATCTGAGTACTCGATCGTGGCATTCCAAGTGACTAGGATTTGATTTGGCTTCTTTTTGAAACAGAGATTAAAACCTTATTTTAATGATTTTGTTGTTTTTGCCTCTAATCCGAAACAATTGATTCAAGTATTCAACTACACTTGATTTGTATTCGTTATTGTGATGATCCAGGGATCTAAAGTGACCTTAGAATATGATTTTAGTCAAGATCTGTACTGATGATTGTACTGACTCGAAGCTCAATATTCCCCTGGTAGCCGATTTTAATTATTTAATTGAGTTCCTTAACCAATCGAAAGCTGGTTGTTGGTTGATTTCTTAGTAGTATTCCATTTGTGGTTCTTGAAATACCTCTAATCCGATACATGTTTTTAACTCAGCTATTAAGGGGCTGTAATCCTGTTCGTTTGAAGGTTTCCTTTTTTCCTTCAATATCGACGCCTGCTAATTTCTGACATTCCCTCAACCTAAACATGAAAGGATGTTTTTGGGGGTCTAGCCCAACTGTGATGTTACTCACAAGAGGAAGGGATTAGAAACACCCTTAACTGAATTAAAAATAGAAATGGCAACACTGGATACTCCGTTAATCTTATTTATCAGTTTCACACCCCTTATATACCCCTTGGGAGGACCACGATTATCAAAATAAGAAATTGTTGATTACATCTCCTATTGTTATTATTATAAGTTGTTATATGGTAATTACACAGTTAATGAATGTGCAAAATGTTATTTCATGATCCAAGGCAATCAGGTGTTATGCCCCAGTACAGTTTGGCCATGCCCAAAAATCTTTTTCATCGCTATGTTTCTTGAGATTTTTTTTGACTTCTAAATTGGTCTCTGGCCTTTTTAATTTTCTAACCATCTTTTTAAAGCATTTGCTTCTCGTTTTATTTTCTATCTTTTTGAAGTACACAAATCAGAAGGTTAGTTCTGTATGATCATTTGATGTGAGGCACTTTTGGGTCATGGCCCAATGATAGCAGCCTTCAACAGGTAAAATTGTTTAGATTATAAATAAGTTCCTCACACTTGTGTACACTTCCCTGCTTATATGTTTTGCCTCACACTTGTGTACACTTCCCTGCTTATATGTTTTGCCCCAAAAATACCCTCCAATTTGTCATCTAAATGCTCTGTTCATGTTTTGCAAATTTCTTTATCATAGTATTAGTATTTGCAAGTAAACATGTGCATTTTTCCTTGAGTTAGATTATTTTCAATTAGTGTTATTCTCATTCGATTTTTTACCTTTTTTTAATGCAGGGAGCTTCACAGCTTGAAGAGATCAGCTTGACAGTAGAATAGTAGACAGTCAAAACGAAACATATATTAAAATTCTACAAATGTATTAATGTGCTTTTGTGTGCTTGTTTGAAGGGTTTAAGCAGAAGACAAAGACCAAGTGTTTGTGTTTTAGTAGTGAACAGTGATAATTGCTGTGTGTCTTGCATTGTTTTATTCTTGTGGCGATTGCCAGCACTATATTGATATAATTTAATTTTTTGTGTTGTATACATTTGAAACATAAATTATGGATTTTTTGTTATAACGGTTGCATGGTTTCTATGAATGACTTCTTTTTTCTGATTAGGAGATCATCTGCATTTATTTTGATTTTGTCACTTCTGTTTAATAGATTTTTGGTAAATTTTGAACTGTACCAGCTAGGGCTGAAACAGGGTTGGGTTGGGTCGGGTTTTTCAAAACCCTAGCCCAACCCTGGATCCCATTATCTCGGCCCTGTCTGAAAAACCTCAACCCATAGCCCGCCCTACAGGGCTCAACGTAGCCTTGGCCCGCCCTGATTGGGCCGGGCAAGCCGGGCTGGCCTTGATTGACCCTAGTGCAAATACCTGTTAAGAATGCCAAAAATAAAGCAACTACATATCATATAGAACAAAATGATCAATAAACAAAGAAAAGGAACAAAATAAGACAATAAGGATTCAACAACATGATGGGCAGCAGAGACAATCAATTAATAATAATAATAATCTAAAGAAACATCAATTCAAGATAATAGAAAACATTAGCAAACGAAACATGCACAAATGGTTCAATTCTATAATAGAAAACTTAGGGTCGGGTCGGGCTGACCCGAGGTATTAACCGTAAACCCGACCCGACCCGACCCTGACTCAGGGCCAAGAAAATGAACCCTGACCCGCCCTCAGGGTTGGAAAATGCAGCCCAGACCTTGTTCGGGCTCAGGGCACGTCAGGGCTGACAGGGCCAAACTTGCACCCTTAGTACCAGTTCACAAAAGTATAAAATATATAGTGAACTGCCATTATCAAAATTTAACGTGCAGATATCAAGTCCCTCTAGTTATGGCTCTCAGTTTTGAATCAATCCATTGAGAGTCATACAGTCCAAATTGCATGAGGGAGGATGGAAGAGAATGCTGGATATTTGGGGGTGGTAGACAAAGGACATGGGGTGGAGGTGGTAGACAAAGGACACGGAGACAAAACTAAAAAACAGGTGAATGAAACAAATAAGACAAGCTAAATCAATCAAACAAAGAGAGTTGAAATACGACAGGCATATAAAAATGTATAAAAAAGGAAACCAAAAGTAGTTAATGTCTACCCAGCCTAGCTGTTTGACAGGCAATGCATGGGTCTTCCCACTTTATTCACTCAATGAACAACCTCTTTTTATTGTCTCTTTCCTCTCCCATCAGATCTTAAGACCAGAATCGACCCAGATCTTGAGAAACAATTTTTTTTTATCTATATATAATGGGGAGAAATTTTTTAGCTGGCCATTGATAAGCTCCAGGTTATTTAAAACCTTATAGATGCATGTCCTTTTAGTAACTAAATATCGTATCTATGTTATATATCTGGATACTATATATGATGGGGAACTTGGGTGGCTATTGACAAGCCCCATGCTATTTTTTTGAATGGTAGAAAAGTTTATTAAAGAGGAAATAATGGGATAATCCGTGTCTCAAGGGTCAATACAGGACAGAAAAGAAGTATACAAATACAGACACAAGTACTACTAGTGGGCCGTTAAGGAGGGAGAAAATCAAACAACTCTAAGCCTTCCTTAGACACTCTTGCTCTAGCTAGCTTATTATTGGCTTCGCCATTTGCCAATCTTACATGCTGGAAAGAAATATAGGTCCCAATATAAATGGCTAATGGCCACACAATTCAGTACTTAGTTGAATTTTGAGATAGAGTTGTTAAAATTCTTGGCATGAATGGTGGCTCCAACTATATATCTTCAAGAAGTAGCATTGTAGTGCATCTTTATTTTATTTTCTACATCTTTTTTTGTTTTTTTGTTTTTAACAAAATCCCCTTAGAACATTGTGGTATGTAATGACGGCAAAAACTGACTGCACGAACTAGCTTCGCAGAACTTGTAATCCTGCGCTCACAGAGAAAGCGTCAGTGGGCCCGGAGTTGTGGCTCCAGACTGCCACTTCGACACTCAAGTCAGAGCTGGGCAATCACAGATGATGGAAGGGGAATGGGAGAGAGTTTATGTCAAGTTACCAGACCAAAGGAGAAGAGGGAGAATGGAATGCCATTTGCTTGAGTGCGTAGCCCCCTTTTTATAGGGGAGGAGATCCATGATCTTGGAGATATCAATCGTATCTTTGATTTAGCCCACGTGGAGCGTGATGGCTGGAGAATAAGATCATGGAGATATCAATCATACCTTTGATTTAGCTCACGTGGAGCGTGATGGCTGGAGAATAAAATCGTGGAGATATGACTTCCGCTGATCATGGGCAGAGATCATGGATTGTGACTTGGGCGGGACGTTTTGAATTCAAAACCCACACCTTACGTGTAACGGCTGTCCGGATTAGTCGTTTGAGGGCGAGATCCCCGTGATTGTGTTTGATTTCCCTGGTAGCTCGCTACCGGTCAAGGGAGAAGTATCAAGGAGGCCCAATCAATATTCGTTACTGAGTGTTGCTGCGGGGGTTGTATTGATCTAGTTGAGTAATGGAGAAGGGGTTTGAGGGTCGGTACCGTGAATGTCGATTTTTACCCCCAACATACTGCCCCCCTACTTTCTTGTCCCTTTGTAAGGGTCAAGGAAGTAGTTAAATTTTCAAGCGGTGAGCCGGCGCCGACTCTTTGAAAATGATGGAGTTGAAGCGTCTTTATCGGGAATCGGCGGGTGAATTCAATGTGTCACATTGTTTAATAGGCGCGTTATTCTATCCATAGTGGTTTTCGAGAAACGGTGGAAACATTTGAATCCCGCCTATTTTTTGTGTGCACTTTTTCGAAAAGCGGGTCAGGCTATTATTATCCCGCTTCTAAGGAGATTTTGAAAATCGGCGGGACATTAAATCCCGCTCGATTTTGCTGCCTAGCGACCTTTATAAAATGGGAGTGAGGGAAAGAACTATCTGCCATATCTTCTTTCTTTCTCCTTTCTCTTTCTCTTCAGTTTTTCTTTGTCAAAAATGTCTCAGGAGCTCGCCGGCGATGATCAACCATGGGCGACAGTTCCGGTGGTAGAATTGAATTCGCCATCGGATAGAGAAGAGGACCCCTCAGGTTTTTGTCGGGGAGCCGGTGTCTCTTAGAACCAGGGGATCACAGAGGGCAAGAAACTCGCCGGCGGCAGGACTTGGTTCGCCGGAAGTGATGACTCCGGTGGCAGTGATTTCCCCATCGGCTGGAGTTGAGGGGGCGGATCGTGGCTCATAGAGTAAGAAGAAGCGGAAAGTGGAAACCCAAGAACACTCGGGTTCCCCCGCTCCCAGAGATTGCCTTGCTCCTGGCGACGTTCCCAGCTTCATTGCCAATTATAAGCGGTCTTTGAAGCATACTATGGAGAGGGGACGCGAGGTGGCAGATCAACTACTTCAGCAAGGCTCGGAGGTTCTCTGGCTGAGGGCTAAAGTCGAGAAGTTGGAAATGGAGAACGAGGCCCTGAAGGTGATGTTACAAGAAGTAAACGAAGGTGATACGAGGATCGGCTCTGCGTCATCTGGTCTCGAGCCTCATCTGGAGGTGAATTTGCAGGAGGAGGATCCTGAGGAAGACCCTGAAGAGGATCCGGAGGAAGATCCGGACGAATGATTGCATCCTCGGCCACGACCTTGGCACAGTCAGTTTGAAGCCTCCTTCCGGGGCAAAGAAGATCATGCCAAGTGGGTGTCGTGGCGATGGTGGGGTCCAATGTCTGGTAGCACTTGGTGGTTCACCAGGCGTATGATACTGAAGTTCCTGGTGTCAACCCTTTGTAGTTTCCTTCTCGAGCACCTGGTTAAATATCCCAGTAGCATACTTTTGTCCAAGCCGGTGGACCGCCGACCGCATCTCATTGCTTCTGTCTTTTGTAGTTAGCCGTAGTTTAATGGAGTCTCGGATGTATTTCTTTTTTGTTTTTGGCCTAGAGGCCCTCCTTTTCTAAAGGTTCTTTTACTTGTAAATGAAAGGACATTTGACATTTCTATTGTTTCTCAGTACTATTCATTACCGATGGTGGTGTGTGGTCGACACTCGTAGATGTATGTTAAATATGTTGTTTAGTAATAATCGGAGCCGAATGCTACGACTCACGCATCATCATGCGAGGGTGCATCGTTTTAGTTGGAGTTACGTTCATGGCACAAATGTGCACATTCGGTCCCAAGTGTACCTTGACCTTGGCGTGGATGTCTCATAGCTTGAGTGTATCGCATGATTAATTTCACCAAACGATATTCGGCACCCGGGGAAGGTTTGCTTTCTGAGTGCTTGTTGACGTGTCCTGAGGGGTACTTTGAAGAGACACGTGTAACGGTCGCGACTCTTGGATGATGGCGGTTTGGCGCTTCAAGTAATGATGGTGAAACGGTGTATTTATGGCCTTGATAACCGTGTGCATATCACGGAACTCCACGTGCCGTGTAACGTCAGAGGGATGCGACTTTTGAGTTTTCCCGCTCGAAGGCCTCATTCCGGCGAGACCCTCGCGGGTTTTCCAGTATAAAGTTCCCTTTTTTCCGACGGATCATTTCCCTTTTTCTGTCGAAGTCTTCCATTTTGCTTTTCTCTCTTGCGTTGATCGGGGTTTTGTGAGATTTCAAGCTTTTTGGCCCAATTTTTCTTTCTTTTTGCAATGGTATTGGTTCGTCTTCTCCGGCAAGCTTCACAGCCGTTCTCTCCAATTTCACCGGTGCGTTTCTCAACCCGATCTTTGCATTTCATTTCTTTAAAACTAGTCATGTCGAAAAATACGGATTCACAGAACCAGTCGATTGAGCCCGTGGGAATGGAGGAATCATCCTCTTCTCCCCATGTCCTGTCGGAGATGGAAGTGGAGAGCGTACCAGAGCAATTGTCGGTGAAAAGACGTAAAATTAGGGCCAAGAAAGTAGGAGGTGGCACGATGATCGAAGAGAGCGGAGGATCCGAGAAGAAGATAACGCCACGTCCAAAGAAAGATGTGCATCCGATTCTCCCTATTGAGCCTCAAGGGGTGCCAGAGTCGGTGACGAGTGATGCTCCCGTGATTGCTGTGTTGGTTGAGGATAGGAGTGACTCACGTTCGACACCGATGGATGCCCAAATTAGGTGTCTTGCTAGGGAGTCGGTGGAGGTTCATAAGCCGCGTGTGCCTTTCGGTGGGGTATATCGTCCTGAAGCCGCCATGAGCTCAAAGGGCATCCTCCAACCTTTAGATCTCAGGCGGTTGCGGGAGAAATATCATATTCCGGATGAGTATGAAGTTCGGCTCCTTACCTCCAATGAGCGGGCGTGTAGGAGCAGCTTGGAGGGAGAGACAACCTTCTACAAAGAGGTTATTGAGGTGGGTGTTCGCTTCCCTCTCCATCCGATTATGATAGACTTTTTTGATTTCTTAGGCCTGGCTCCGTCCCGAATTTTTCCAAATGGGTGGAGGGGTCTTTTGGCGTACATAGTAAAAAGTAAAATGGTAAGGGCCCCACTATCCTTGGATGTTATTCGGAAATGTTTTCTTATGAAGATGAAAGGGGATTAGGTAGACGTGGCCTAACGGCGGACGCTGATGATCATGGGCGGAGCTCCATCTTCCAATAAATGGTGGAAGAACGAGTTCTTTTTTGTGAAGTCGCCTCAAGCAGCCGGGTGGCGATTCTCCTTCGATTGGAGAGAGCCCAATGAGGAGAAAATGGGGTTGAAGTTTTCCTTAGGAACATTAAGTTAGCTGGTTTTCAACGATGTTGTAGGTAGGGTGTGGAAGTAGGGAAGGAGAGGTTTGATGTTTGGTATTTCAGATCGGGGTTGTTGCTGGCTCCTCGGAGGATGAGGCTGGGGGCATAGGTGTGGAAGGGGGGAGGAATATGAAACGAGTGTTGACGAGAGTCAGTATGGTGATTCCCTCTTCCGACCTTCTTTTCCGTGTTTTTGTTTGCTTCCCTTTTATTATATCATGACTTGTTTCCTTGTTTTATCATAGAAATGGCGGCGCAAGGTTCAGGTGCTAATATTTTTGCTTCGGCGATGGAGGAGGCAAGAAGATTGAAGGCCGAGGAAGTAGCTCGGCAGAATCATGAGAGAGCCTTGAAGCGCCAGGCTGCTAAGGCTGGAAAAGGGTCGGCTCCGAACGTAGGGTCCAAGGATACTGCATCTCCGGAGAGGCCCATTCATGGTAAGCGGCAAGCGGATTTGCCGTGGAAGAGCCCTAGTAAGAAGGGCAAGTCAGCAGAGGGGGAGGGTCTTAAAGGTAAAGACCCAATTGTGACTCAGGAGACCCTGCCTGTCGAGGGTTGCGATGGAACCCAGGCTCTTTTCAAGCCGGTGACTCTTTCGAAGGATCAGGCGACCCAACAGAGGCCTTATTTTGATCCTAAATGGAAGGTGGGTATTGAAGATTCAGCCCTTCGTAACCCGAGGGTGGCTATAGAGATGGCAATGACGAGCATCTTGCCAAGAGACTTGGCCGAGATGGAGAAGTGTTCGCATTATTCTTTGGGCTGGGACATGGTTGCTTTGGCGAAGAAGGTGTGTGCTTTTATCTTAATTCTCCGGACGTCCTTTAGGCTTTATGAATACTTATTTCCCCCTTTTTGTTCACAGTTGTCAGATATTTGTTCTTGTACTTCGCGGCGCATGGACAAGTAACAATCTCTCTATGCTCACACATCCAAGGAGGTAAAGAATTATGCGGATTCGCAGGCGAACGATAGGAAGGTGTTTGAGGAATCCTTGGCAGATGCGAGAAAGCTTCAGGCAGATGGCCAGGCTGAGCTTCAGAGGGTAAAGGACGAACTTAGCCATGAAAAGGAGATCTGTGCTAACCTCGAAAAAGTGCGGGATGACGTTGCGCAGCGTGAAGGAGAGATTCGGTTCCGGGTGATTGCCGAGTTTCGCCAGTCTCAAGAGTATCAAACGAATATGGCACTTCATGTCTTGGAGTTTGAGGCGTACGGGTTCATTGACTGTCGGAACTAGGTTAAGGCCATAGACTCCACATTTTCCGTTGACAGGCTGGAGGTACCACCCGGGACCGAACTTTCCGAGGGAGAGGATTCGGAGGGACTGAAGCGAACGAGACAAACCTCGCGGTTGCGTCTCCTGGAGTGGAATCCTCTGTCCCGCCCGTGGGAGCGTCCTCTATTGGAGAAGATCTGGAGAAGGATGTTTAGGGGCAGGGCCCTTGCAATTTTCTTTTCGCTTTTGTTATGAACTGGATCTGTAAAACTAAATTTTATTGTGGTGTGTTACGGAAGGGTTCGTCCTTCGAGGCGATCCCTACTCATGGTGATGCTTTTGAAATATTTTTACCTTTTTGCTGGTGATAGTAAATTTTTTCCTGATTCTGGCGATATATTTATTTGTTTTTTGAAGCAGTACTTTGTAGATAGACTCTTCACCGAACCTCTTTGGGCATCGGTTTATGAGTCACATCCTTCAAGTAGATAGATTCTCTATCGAGCCTCTTCGAGCACCGGTTTATGAGCCGTATCTTTCAAATAGATAGACTCTCTACTAAGCTTCTTTGAGCACCGGTTGATGGGTCATATCTTTTAAGTAGATAGACTCTCTACCGAGCCTCTTTGGGCACCGGTTTATGGGTCATATCTTCTAAGTAGTTAGACTCTCGTCCAAGCCTCTTCAAGCACCAGTTTATGAGTCATATCTATTAAGTAGATAGACTCTCTACCGAGCCTCTTTGGGCACCGATTTATGGGTCGTATCTTTCAAATAGATAGACTCTCTACCGGGCCTCTTCGGGCACCAGTTTATGGGTCGTATCTTTTATCCTTCGTTTGTAGCTTGTTAAGTTTCGAGATTTGTCGATGTAATCGCTCTTGCGGATGGAGAATCGAAAAGGAGATTTTATTACTTGGGGAGAATGATTACATGTCTGCAATATCACAAAGACAAAGAACAAATACATAGATTTATTGGAAATAAGGAAATGAAAACAAATTACATTCTTGACTACTGGTAGAATTTCTTCAGATTTGAAATGTGCCAAGTGCGGGGAATGGGGTTGCCCTCTAAGTCTTCCAGTTGGTATGACCCAGGCTGGAGAGTGCGGGATATGCAGTAGGGTCCCTCCCAGGTGGGAGCCAATTTTCCCGAGTTGCGAGGGTCAGAGACTTCGGATCGTCGCAGTACCAAGTCGCCCGTCCTTATTAGTCTTCCTTCATCCTAAAGTTGTAGTATCGGGCGACTGTGTTGATACGCGACCATCCTGACTCGGGCTTTTTCTCTAGTTTCTTCGACGAGGTCGAGATTGCTCCTTAGGTGGTTGGGATTGGCCTTTTCATTATATGCTTCAAGCCGCAGAGAGTGGGCCCCAATCTCGACGGGTATGACCGCGTCTACCCCAAAGGCAAGGCTGAATGACGACTCTCTTGTTGCGGTTCTGGGGGTAGTTCGATAGGCCCAGAGGAGATTTGGTAATTCTTCTGCCCATAAGCCCCGGGCGTTTTCCGCGCGTTACTTCAATCCTTGTAAGAGAGTCCGATTGGTTACTTCCACTTGTCCGTTAGCTTGTGGATGACCGACTGAGGTGAACCGTTGATCGATACCGAGTTTTCCACAAAAATCTTTGAACGGTCGGCTCGTAAATTGGGTCCCGTTGTCGGTCACAAGGACCCGCGGAATACCGAACCTGCAAATGATATCATTATAGAAGAAGTTTTCCGTTTCTTTGGAAGTAATCTTCTTCACTGCCTTAGCCTCGACCCACTTGGTGAAGTAGTCAATGGCAACGTACGTCATTCGGTGTCCCTTGGTCGAGTTACGAAAAGGCCCTAACAAATCCAATCCCCACATAGCGAATCAGACTGGATTGAAGATGGGTTTGTAAGGAACTGCAGGAAGACGAGTGACGGTAGCAAACTTCTAGCATTGCTCGCATTTTCTGACAAACTCAGATGCGTCTTGCTGGAGAGTTGGCTAGAAAAAACCTCGGCGAAGGATCTTGTGAGCCAATACCTTTCTACCCGAGTGATCGCCACAGATTCCTTCGTGGACTTCTCTCATGTCGAGTTCTGCAGCGGAGGGTCGGAGACATTTCAATAAAGGCCATGAAAAGGACCGCTTGTATAACTCCTGTCCATCGAAGATATAATTGGCGGCCTTGGCGACCAGGCGTCGCGCTTCCTTTCTATCCGAGGATACGACACCGTCTTTTAAGTACCGTACTGTAGCATCCATCCAACTAGTTTCCTCGTTGAGTTGTAGGATTTCTTCTTTCTCAATGCTAGGTTGAGGGAGGATCTCGGTGTAGATGTTTTTCGGCTCAAACATTCTGGACGAGGCCATCTTGGAGAGAGCGTCAGTGCGGGTATTTAAAGTTCGGGGAACTTGCATTATCTGGAATTCTTCAAAGGTGGAGATTTCCTTTCTCACATTTTCTAGGTATTTGATCATCCGCTCTTCTTTAGCTTCGCTGAAGCCATTTACTTGGCTGGCCACCAATTGCGAATCACTGTGGACTCTGATCCGATTGACTCGTAATTTGGTGGCGAGAGCTATTCCCGCGATCAAAGCTTCGTATTCCGCCTCGTTATTGGATGCTTTGAAATCTAGTCGCAGGGCGTACTCCGCAATAAAATTGTCCGGTCCTGTTATGACCAAGCCGGCACCACTGCCCCGGCATTGGAGGAGCCATCCACGTACAACATCCACAGTGGATCTTGGTTCTGTTGGATCAGAGTCGGTTTTTCGGCTGGGAGACTTGGTGCTTTAGATTCCTCTATCGGTACCGTACGTCTGGATCTGGTTGAATCCGGAGAAGGCATCCATGAAACTTAGCATCTCATGCCCAGCGGTGGCATCAATGAGGTGATCGATCATTGGTAATGGGTAACAATCTTTGGGACAGGCTTTGTTGAGATTCGTGAAATCTATGCAGATTCGCCATTTGCCACTGGATTTTTTGACCATCACAATGTTGGCCAGCCACTCCGGGTAGCAGATTTCTCTGATGAATTTGGCATCAAAGAGTTTATCTACTTCTTCCTTGATGTGCTTTTGTCTTTCGACGGCGAAATTACGTTTCTTTTGCTCGACCGGCTTGGAGTTTGGGTCCACATTCAATTTGTGGACCCCTACATTGGAGGGGCTTCCCTGCATATCGGAGGCGGACCAGGCGAAGATATCCGAATTAGTCTTTAAGAAATTGACGAGGTCAGTTTTAAGTTTACCTAACAGGAGAGAACCTATTTGGACGGTTTGTTCGTCGGCACCGGGGAACAGAGGAATTTTTGTGAGTTCTTCGACCGGTTCTCCCTGCTTTACCTCAACTCGAGGGTTGTTACCGCCTAAGAAGAAGGTTTCTTTGGCGGCCTTTTTCTTTTTCAACAGGGCGGCGTAGCACTCGCGGGCTTTCTCTTGGTCGCCAATAACCTCTCCTACGCCCAGTTTTGTGGGAAACTTTATTTTCAAGTGGGCAGTGGTTTCAGCGCTGGCCTTCCGATGATTCCATTATAAGTGCAAGGGACGTGAACTATTACAAAGGTTTGCATGATGGTGCGTTGGATCGGGTGAACACCAAATGTTACAGGGAGTTTGATTTTCCCTCATACCTTGACTTCTCCTCCCAGAATCCGAAGATGGACCAATCAACAGGCTCCAGCCTATCATGGCTGATGTCCATTTTGGCGAAGGCGTCTTGATGGAGGACATTGACTGAGCCCCAGTGTCTATTAAGATTCGCCCCACGTTAAAGTTGGCGATGGTGAGTCGGACTACCACAGCATCATCATGCTGCCGATCTATCGTTCCATAATCTGCCTCTGTAAAGGTGATAGGCACTCTGATACTTGGGTCCGTCCTTGACTTCTTGGAGGGGTTTTCTATGGAGTTGATTTGTCCAGCATAAAGGGCGCATCCTTCGTCGGTCAATCCTCCGGACGCCGGACCTAGATGGTGTCGATATTTCTGGTGATCTTAGGTGCTTCCTCCTGATCTGAAGCTCTTTGCCCACTGTTTTCTGCACGGTGGTTTGGCGAGCGATGATGTTCGTCCGGCCGGTGTATTTCAGATCGGGGTTGTTGCTGGCTCCTTGGGGGATTTTGAAAGTAACGGTCAATCTGACCTAGTCCTGCGAGTCTTTTGATTTCATTATTCAGATGATAGCAATTGTCGGTAGTGTGCCCATGATCTTGGTGAAAACGACAATATTTGTTAGAGCTTTTACCCTTTCCCGAGTTCCACATTCTTTTGGGCCAGTGTATGGGTTCTCTATCACGGATTTCGTACAAGATATTTGAGATGGTGTTGTTCAATGGACTGTAGTTGACCCTATCAAACTGGGGATTTGGGGCGCGACGATTCTATCGATCGTTGTGTCTTGCCTGCTTATGACTTAGTAGCGCCCTAGAGTCGTCTTTTCATTTTTCGATTCCTCGGGAGTTCTCCAACTCCCTTTCCATGGCGAATGATTCTTCATTATTGATATATCTGTCCGCAGTGGCCATGAGTTCTTGGAGGTCGCGAGGAGGATTCACATTCAAGGCGACTTTCGTCTCTCTATCTCGGATGGCATGGCAGAGTGCGGCGCGAACCATATCGAAGTTTGGTTCGCTGGAAGTGACCGTTGAACTTCCGTAATGTTTCGTCCTTTCCTTGCCGTAAAGCCAGAAGAGCGTTAGCTGGTTTCTTTCGGGGCCGACTGTTAATGAAGTAAGCGACAAACTCCTTTCCCAATTCGTGAAATGAATCGATGGAGTTGGGCCTTAATCGACTGTACCAGTTGCTAGCATCTTTCTTTAGGTAGGCCGAAAAGGCTTTGCACATCGTGGCATCTGAAGCATTCCTGATTACCATCGCACGACGGTAGGTTTGGAGAAACTCAAGAGGGTCAGATGATCCGTCATAGAGGTCTAACCGAGGCATATCCGAATTCGTAGCGACGATGGCATTGGCGATTCTTGGGGTGAACGGGGAAGCGATCTCGCTATCCCATTCTGCTAGGAGGTCCGGATCACATGGTGCCTTCATTTGCTGTTGAAGTTATCTTATCTGACGCTGGAGATCAGCCATGATGGTGGGGTTTTCGTCTGCTTGGATGTTTTTCGTCGGGCTTCTTATTTGCGGAGGTATCTGATTCTCGTTTCGATGGGCCTGATTCTCGTTTCGATGGGCTAGATTCGCAGGTTCCATCATCGAGTTGTCACTCCTTCGATGCTGATCATCACGGCGATGGTCGGGTGGCGGGCTGGTGATTGAGGCAGACCCTTGTTGATGTTGGCAGGGTCTTTGACTCCGGGGATTTCGTCCTTCTGAGGGATCCTTGCTCCTCTGAAATCTCGACGGGATGAATTACTTTGCGCGGCGGGTTTACAGGCGGAGGTGGTGCTGCCGGTTGGGGAGGGATCCTTTGGAGTACTTGTTGGAGGGCGGTCGCGACGCTTCCCAGTTGCCGTGTGAGTTGGTTGAAGACGGTCATTGTTACCGGAGTGTCGCCGGAAATAACCATCTCTCCCGTCTCTTCTGGTGGCTCGCGGTCTCGTTGACTTGCTTGGCTTCTCGTAACCATTCCACCGTTAGTTTGGGAGGTAGCTTTCGACTTTGGCATAGACGGTCCCACGGATGGCGCCAATCTGATGACGCCAAAAATCTGACTGTATGAACTAGCTTCGCAAAACCTCTAATCCTGCGCTCACAGAGAAAGCGTCAGTGGGCCCGGAGTTGTGGCTCCGGACGACCACTTCCACACTCAAATCAGAGATGGGCAATCACAGATGATGGACGGGGAATGGGACATAATTTATGTCAAGTTACCAGACCAAAGGAGAAGAGGGAGAATGGAATGCCTTTTGCTTGAGTGCGTAGCCCCCTTTTTATAGGGGAGGAGGTCCACGATCTTGGAGATATCAATCGTATCTTCGATTTAGCCCACGTGGAGCATGATGGCTGGAGAATAAGAACGTGGAGATATCAATCATACCTTTGATTTAGCCCACGTGGAGCATGATGACTGGAGAATAAAATCGTGGAGATATGACTTCCGCTGATCATGGGCGGAGTTCGTGGATGGTGACTTGGGCGGGACGTTTTGAATTCAAAAGCCGTACCTTACGTGTGATGGCCGTTCGGATTAGTCATTTAGGGGCGAGATCCCCGCGATTGAGTTTGATTTCCCTGGTAGCTCGGTACCGGTCAAGGGAGAAGTATCAAGGAGGCCCAATCAATGTTCGTTACTGAGTGTTGTTGCGGGGGTTGTATTGATCCAGTTGAGTAATGGAGAAAGGGTTTGAGGGTCGGTACCGTGAATGCTGATTTTTACCCCTAACAGTATGTTTGCTCTCAAACACATGAATAGGGTGGGGCCCACCATGTATACCAATTCTCACTATCTCCACCTAAATCCATACATAGCGTCAGGCCCACCATCTTACAACATTTATTTGTTGTGTGGCTCCGACCACCCAAATTCATATTCATCTATAAGGTGGGGCCTACCATTTTGCATCTTGCTTTGATAGGGTGGGCCCCACGATTTTAATGGAATGATAAATACAGTAGTTGGATTGTTGGGTGATTTGGTTCTTAATGGAAGGAAGGAATCTAAAGATGTAGACTTGCTGAAATCCATGCCCTCTCAGATCTTAGCTCACTTCCCAACGCTCCTTCTCACACTACGTACGTGCCGCCGACACGTCCACTTTCTTACAGATTTTTAGCGTATCATTTGCCCCTCTTTTTCTACAGAAAGCTCTACTCTTCCTTTCTCTGCTCTGCTCTGCACTACTCTACTCTTCGGTATGGGCCCACATTATTTGGATGATCCAAAGCGTTCATTTGATGGGTCCTGACATAGATAGGGTGTGCCCAAAAAATCAGCTCCATCGGATCATCCTAACCCTTCAATCTATGGACGAACCTTCAGCTGAGGGGGCAAACCTTAAACAAAACGAAACTAGAGGGGATGTCTTTGTCACTTTTTAAACTATAGGGGTTGAAGTGGATGTGTCAGCAACTAGAGAGGTTGTAAATGTAATTATCCCTACTTAAAATTCACAACCCATTGTAAGAATTTTCATCTTCTAGTAAATGATTTCTCCATCTGGGAAAGAACAGTGAAACTCATACTCACTCCACACCAAAAACCATTTTGCATTGTTCTTCACTTTCAGATCAAAATTTTAAGTAAAATGGGAAAATATTTCATGGTCTTTCTTAGTCTGTAGATTTTACACTCCATTTTGCACCAAATTTCAGCTTTGTTTGCTATCTTGAGTTTCAGTCCCTCCACAATTAATTTCCATAAATGGAAAAGACTGAGATTTAGACTCAATTCTGTGACTAATTTCTAGTCTTTTAGTTTCCAGTAACAGAAAATTTGGAGTTCTTGTTTATTTGCTTCTTTCTTATATTGCTGAATTTTCATTTATGTGATGTAGGACATTGTTTGTTGTTTTCTTTAGATTTCTTATTTTCCTTTTTGTTTATTTCTTAGTTCTATTTGCATTAGGATTATTTACAGATAGTAATAGTTATGTATAAATTAGGAGTCTAAATCGCCGCATTAGAATGTAAATATTTTTATCTGTGTTCTTTCTACATTTACCAATCTTTTCTTCTCAACCATGGAAAAACCTCATGGTTTTACCTTCCTTACAATTCTCCTTTTCTTTGTTCTTCCATTCTCTTTTGCTCAATTGCTTCCCTCTGAAACCATGGCCTTGTCCCGATTTCAACGCATTTTGGAGTACCCATCTGTTCTCAATGGCTGGAACAAGTGGACTAATTTTTGTTACATTCCTCCTTCTCAGTCTCTTAAAATCGTCTGCTCGGGAAACCGAGTAACCGAATTAACTATCATTGGAAACAAAGGATCCCCTTATCCCAGTAAGGCCTTTTCCATCTCTTCTCAAACTCTATCTTCGAATTTTCGATTGATTCTCTTTTCACCCCTCTTTCTAAGTTGTCAAGCTTGAAGGTGCTGTCACTTGTGTCATTGGGTTTGTGGGGGCCTTTACCTGCAAAAATCAATCGATTTTCGTCTCTTCAAGTACTGAATATAAGTTCAAATTTTATTTATGGGAAAATCCCATTGCAAATTTATTCTTTGACCAGCATTCAGAGTCTTATTTTTCATGATAATTTGTTCAATGGAAGTGTTCCTGATCTTAGTAGCTTAACAGTTCTTGAAGAATTGGACTTGGGTTGCAATATCCTCGGACCGGAGTTTCCCTCATTGGGGAATAAGCTTGTCAGTCTAGTATTGAGAAACAATTCTTTCCACTCTAGTGTTAATTCTGAACTTCAGTCCTTTGATCAGCTCCAAAGATTAGATATCTCTTTCAATCAACTTGTGGGGCCAATCCCATCTCTTTTGTTCTCTTTACCTTCAATTCAGTACTTGGATTTGGCTGGTAATAAATTGTGTGGAGCTCTTCCAATGAATACATCTTGCAGAAATGGACTCAATTTTGTGGATCTCTCTCATAATCTTTTGATTGGAGGTTTGCCTTCCTGTGTCCGTTCAAATTCTTCAGACCGAATTGTGTTGTATTCATGGAATTGTTTGTCTTCTGGGGATTCAAAGTATCAACATTCAAACTCATTTTGCCATGTAGAAGGTTTGGCTGCAGTTATGCCTAGTAAACAGAAGGAAACATTGAAAACCAAGTTAGGCCTCTTACTTGGAATTGTTGGGGGAATTGTGGGATCCTTGCTAGCATGTATGATGTTAATGTGCGTGATGGTTAGGAGATTGGGGAAAAAGAATGAAAGAAACTCTAGATCTCAGAAATCTGTCGTAGGAAAAATGTCAGTTCAGATATCCCCAAGACTAGGTACTGAATCTAGTAAGCTGTTCTTTCTCTTCCACCATTATTCATTGCTATCTGTCTATAGAATAACCATGAATGATATTTCTCTCACTTTACCATCCTTGAAAATTTCAGTAGAAATGTATCCAAGTTTTCCAGACTTGCGTCTATGGTTTAAGGGCCTAATCTTTCTGAATTTCTTTTGTAATGTTTCTGCTTGGTAGTGCATATAGACTTTTGTAAAAGGATTCTTGCATGAAGCATTCAATGTTTCTTTGATAGGAATGATTAAAATATGTGAAGCCAATTTTATCTTTGACAGGGCATATGTCTCAGGCAATGAGGCTAGGAGCACTTGGGCTCCCACCATATCATGCTCTTACTCTGGAGGAACTCGAAGAAGCAACAAATAACTTGAGCCGTCGAATTTAATGGGGGAAGGATCTCAGGGTCAGGTATGAGAGTGAATGTATTTCGGATGGAAAATATCACCTACTACTCTTAATAATAATCTTATATATTTGGTCGAAATGCTTGGGGACAAATGATCATGTAATAAAATGTTTCAGTATAATGTTGACTGTGTCACCCTAGCCACTGCATAGATTAATGAAGGCGGCAGAATAGGTAGATCATATATGAAATGTTAATACACTCTAAAGAAAGGATAAGGGAATGATGTTGTATTTTCCTTCTTCTATCTAGACCTGAATGGACTACCCAAGTTGTGGCTCTAACCATGGCATAAAAGTGAATGTTTCCAATGTATGTGCCTGTGAGCATTGAAACGAAACTGATTACAGAAAATAGATGATAGATTTTTAACATCTGGTAGACCTCAATGAGTCCTGTTTATTTGCACTATTGCCACCATAATTTAAACATCCTATCTCCTTGATCAAATGGCTATCTTTTAGTGCTTTGCCAAGAACAATTTAACTGTTGATTTTTGGACTATGCCTGTTGTGTCAAACTCTTTTGAATACTAAATATTTTGTTCATGGGTTCAACACAAAAATCCCCTCAAATTTCAGTCTATTAAGTGGTAAGGTAGTGTAGACACCCCATTTTGACCAAACCCTAATAGCGTCGTTAGATTAGAAATCCTGCTAAATCAGCGTTTTAGAGTCCCAATTTGTACCTTAGGATAGGTTAGGATCCCAGGTAGGTCCCTTTAAATTTTCGTTTGAATCCGTTAGAGTTTACCTAGCAAACGAGCAAAGTTTCGAGTGTAGTGTAGTGTAGGAATAAGAGTGGCGATTTAGCCAGAAAAGGGGGTGTGCTGGAACCTAGAAAGCCAGTTCAAATTTACTGCAGCGGGCTGTCCATAAAGATATATGGGTGTGCAGATTAATGTGTAGCATAATTAGAGGGTGCATTATCCGGGAGCATGGCAGTTTGGTAAATAGGAAAGATTCCTTCCTTCCTTTCCAAGTTACAATTAGGCCTAATCATGAGTTAATGACGTTTAAGGCTAGGATTAGTTACGAAAGAATATTAGGAAGCTGCTTCCTAGGAGGTTTAGAGGCTTTTGATCTTAGCCCTTTATTCATAAAGGCAATTTGAAGGGCTAGGATCATAGAAAGGAAAGAGAATTTTTTGCCTTGTTTTGTAGTTGGACCCCCCTGTAGGTTAGAAAATGTACAAAATACACTATAGGTGGCTGTCTAAGTAGGGGGGGGGGGGGGGGTCTGAATATATCATTTTCCCTTTCATAAAAACCCATCTCAATTAGGGTTTTAAAGGGGAGAGGAGATTTTTCGTTGAAAAATTCTCAGAGGAGAGGGAGAGAAACAGCGGGAGAGAAACAGCGAGGATAGAGAGAGTGAGAGAGGGATTTCGGCCTTCTTCTTCGGCATCATTTCTAGCCGGATCTATCATTTCCACCCCCACCACAACCATCTTCTTATTATTCTTCTTCTTCCCTTATCTCCACCATCACCATCTCTGCAACCCACCTCCACCTCCACCTCCACCTCCACCATCACCATCTCTCTGCCACATCTCAAAACCTCTCCTCCATTGACCTCTAAAATCCTAGATCTAGATCTAAACCCATTTACTCCGGCAACGGCCATAGATTCCGGCCAACACCTTCTCTGCAATTCGCATCTCTCCCTCTTTACCACCACCACCCAGATCCTATTCCATTTTCATTTTTGTTTATCCCCATCAAAACCCATCACCATCACAGCCGGCAACCCCTCTTCTCATTTCCCCAAGACCTCCTTCTCTGGCCTCATTTCCAGGCCGAAAATCCGGCCATCCCATCCTCCACCGCTGGCCGATCCTCCACCATCATCACCGTACCCCATCAGAGAAAGGAGCTTGGGCTCCACCTCATCCGACGGGCCACCATAGCCTCACCTACTTCCCCTATTAAACCTCCCATTTCTCTGTTTTTCATCACCATCTCTAACCCATTTCGGTAACGCCAGCCTAAAATTTGACCCCAAGCAACCACCTCATTTCAATATCCATCGCCACTCAGAAACCCACATCAAATTCTCCACCACCATCATCTTCCATCAGCCCAACAATCCAGGAAACCCTTTTTGATTTTTATCTCCACCATCACCCTTAGCTCCTTCCTCAAGCTCTTGTTTAATTTGTTCCAAAGCACCCTTTCCATTGCAATTCACTCAAACATAGTTCTAATCCCTAGATTTAAGATTCTCTTCTACTTGGGTTTCACCCATTTTCTGAGACCGAAACTTCCTAGTTCAGATATGTTCCTCTGGTCAATAATTTCGAAAAGTGGAGAGAAGAAGAAGAGGAGGCTTTGGACCAGAGCAATTTATTTAGGCCTACTGGCGTTGGATAGAATAGAAAGCGATCAGTGTTGGTGAAATTCTGGATTTCGTGAGTTGCGTGATTTTCGGCAAAGAAAGAGGGATCTTCATTTTTTCTCTCTACCGGGTATGTATTGGGGTTTATGCATTATATTAGTTTTCTCGTATATATTCTTTATGACTCCGGAGTTTACTTTGCTTATCATTGTTATCCTGTTATTCCATATTTAGTGCCCAGTGCTCATGGAATCTGTTTGGGCATTACTTGGTTTTTTTTTTTTTTTGAAAATTAAATAACCTTTTCATTTAAATCCAAACCCAAACCCAGACCTTGGACCCCGGCCCGGCACGCGTTTGTTTTTACACATGCATTACTTGGTATTTTGATTTGCATTTTACTGTCACAATACAAACTTATCACGTCAGGTTTCTTGCTACTCTTTTTAAGCCTCCCGTTTCTTGCTACTCTTTTTAATAATATATGCCGTTATCCCGCAAAAAGGAAAAGCTTTGAGTCTCCTGTTTTGGAATTGATTCCCATGGTTCTCATTCTTTATGCATTTTGAATAATCAGTTTCATCTATGTAGTCATTTGCTTTATGAGAATTTTCTGTTTGGACTTTGGATAATGATAAAGATAAAGTAGTATCTTGTATATGAGCGCCAAGATGTTTTACTCTTAGAATCCAGCGGATGCAATGTGCATAGCAAAGCACATGTTACATGCGAATTTTCAGTTTGGAATCCTTATGTTAAATTTTGATGGAGCATGTCCCCAGATATTTCTACTTATTTATTCTGTTCTTGTATATGGCATGCCTTGAGGGGCTCAATGTGACTCTTTCTTATTTTGGATGTCATTTGTAGAATTTTCTTTTATGGATTGATTTGCAGTTATGGTTTTATATGTAGGTCTGTTCTGGATGGTTAAGGTATAACTTCAATTAGCGTTAAGCTCCGCGCTTCATTTTCATTTTTCTTACCATCCTAGTAAGGTTATTGTGGCTATTTTCATCTTAGAATCGGAGAGGACAAGTCTCAAGGTCCTTGTATTTATTCTATTTCATGTGCACAACATGCTTAGAGCGTTTGACTATGATTCTACTGTTTATGGAGGCCGCTGTTTTCATCTATGACTTGATTATTATTTGTCATTTTCATCTAACTGTATTATGGATGGTTAAAACTTAACTGTACATTGTAGGGTTCACCTCGAACTGCATGCTTCACTTTGCATTTATTTGCAGGTGCACGGTTATTTTTATTATTTTCTTCTTTTTGTTTTTAAATTTAAAACTTTGAATTTCTGGACGCCTATAATATTCGTTCGAGTGGATAGGTTCTAATTGCTAAACCTCTCTCTTGCTGTGTGATTATTACATGTTTGCACTTTGCAATGTGAGAACATTTTTTTATTTTTTATTTTTTGAATGGTAATGTGGGAACAAATTCCCCATGTCTTAATTCTGTAATTGTTTCTTTGTTATATGGTAGGGTATACTTTCTTAGAAGTTTTAGTTTAGGTTATTTCCTGTTTTGAATTTATTGAGGTTCATGATTTTTCAATAAATACGAGTTTGGCTTCTTGTGGTGGATGTCAAAACTGTAGATCTTACTTTTATATGGTCCAATTGGAGAAGTTTTGTACAAGATTGTTATACACTTTGAATGCTTCAGTTTGGTTGTGGCTGATTTGTTTTATGATGAAGTTGCAGTGGACCCTTTTTTTTTTTTTTATGGCACAGGGTACCCCTTCCCCGTTTAGGAGTCCAACCTTCGTTCACTAAATATTATGGCCTGTAGTTAAATTAAGGCATGAACCTGGGTATACCTTTTCTGCAAGAGCCCAGTTCAAAACTCCACTTTGACTATGTGTGTGTAATTTGTGACTTATTTCTCTACATGGACTTTAGGGTAGTGGGTATTGGTCGATACAGAAGGGAAGGTGTGTATTATCTATAGTTGTGATCTTTTCTAAAATTAGTTTCCTATTTGTACTAGGGTATTTCATTAAGAAATCATTGTTGGGAAGGTGTGTATTATCTATAGCTTGTTTATTGTATTATCTTTAGGTAGAGTGTTCGTAGTCTTTTAGGTGCCCTTAACCCATAAGTAGCCAATTCATTGCAAGGGCAAGGAAAGAGTCATCTAGAGCCCTATTAGGAGACATACCTTGTCTCATGAGGCAATTCTCTTTTGAAGACAAGCCTCATTGTTTAGAGTTTATCTCTTAGGGTGTATACCTTGGATTTAGCGTTAGAGGAGTCCGCCCATAGGAGGCTTTGTCTCATTTATAGAATTCATCCTTTTAGGAGGCTTGTCTAGCCTCATTTGTGGAATACCCTCATAAGTAGAAGACTAACTTAGTCTTTTTAGTTGCCTTGACCTTGCTTATCATTACAAGGGTGATGATAGGGGTACATGGAGCTCACCTTTGTGTCTAGGAGGCATGCCTTGCCTCGTTTATAGAACCCCTAATTGGAGACAAGCCTTGTCTCATTTAGAGAGTTTTCCCTTTAGGAGGCCTACCCAGCCTCATGTTAGAGTCTCCCCTTTTTCTAGAGTAACTTTTTGACTTATTTACCCTTGTTTTGATAGTGTTATTAGAGAGTCTCTGACTCATTTGTACTCTCTTCTTTAGTGTTGGTAGCTAGGGGTTTCTCCTTTAGAGTTGTTGTCGTTCTTCTTTATTAGAGACTAGCACAGTCTTATTAGAGCTTTGCTTACTTAGGATTTTAGATTGTTTTCTTTGTTCTTGGGGCACTTGTTTACTTGTTCGTGGATTGTTTCATCTTATTTTGGGATACTAATTTGTTGGTTTGGGGTTTCCTCTTTACCCTAAGGGTTTTACCCTAGGGTGTTGCATTGTGTGTTCCCTTTGGCCTTTGACCAAAAGGGTGAAAGCATTTGAAATTTTAAAATCCAGAACATTTGAAATCTTAAAATCACAAGAACATTGAAATCTTTTAAAATCACAAAAACATTAGAAATTTGAAACCAAAAAACAATTGAACATTTTAAAATCCAAAAACATCAGAAATTTAAAACAACAAAAACATTTGGAAAAACATTAGAAGCATTTGAAAATAAAAAACATTTGAAAACATCAAAAGCCTTAAATCATTTGGAGTGTTAAATTTTAGTGGTAGTTAGGAGACTTCGATTTTCGAACTACGTTGGCTTGATCCTCTTTCACGAGGTACGTTGTGCAGCTTGGAATCTTTATCCCAAGTTCAGCCAAACTTTGTAAATAAATCATTTGAATTCTTTAAAAAGCACAAAAATATTTTAAAACCTTGTTTTCAACAAGATATTCCTCTAGAGTTAGGAGTTTGTCCTAGATAGAGAGTTTTAGAGTTAAGAGTTTGTCTTTTGATGTGTTGTGTGTTTTGTTTGTGTTTGTGTTAGAGTTAGGAGTTTGTCGCGCCTCCATCCAGTCAGTTGGAGATTCACATCGCCGACTGATGACTAGGTCTAGGATGCGTTAGAGATCCCATTGTTTTCCTTAGGACACACAGCCTAGTTACACATAGGTTGTAGGAACCACCTGCATTAGCTTAGGGCTAACTTGCGTTTATTAGGGCATATAGGATGTCATAAAATCCACAATCCAGTGGAATTTAAATAATTGCATAAGAAGCTTTAATAACTAGTCTGGTCTTTCAGGTTGAGTCTAGGATAGAGGTCTAGATGCCTTAGGCATCATAGCTTAGAATAGGTGCGAAGAACTACGTTGCTTTGATTCTCGTGGAGGCGGGGATATGTAGGCAGCTTTAGATGAATATCAGACCATCCAAAGAATCGGGCGAAATCATTTAGAGTTTAGGATTTGTTGTGTTGCGTCTTATGTGGTATCAAGTTATATTGCATGTTTTGTTGTGCTTTCATATTTTCCTGTGCAGACCTTATACCTTTAGCTGTAGCATGCATGCGTTTGTCCACCAGAACTTAGACACCCATTAGGTATGTCACTCAAAACCTAGCTGTGATTATGTGACACTTCTTTCGTTCATCTCGTGTGTGCTTATTATTTAATCCCCGGGACATGCATGATTAGGTAGACGTTTTCTCGGGGATATTTCGTTCCCATTTCACATGATTTTGCCCAAAACTCTTTGGAGTTAATAGAAAATGGCATAAGAGACCAAGTGCTTGTACTCGGACGAATTGGGGGTGCTCTTCGGACCTTCTCCATTCGTAACCAGGCACGAGCCTATCCATGGCCTATCCATGGATGGCGACTCTGAGTTTGTTTTAGGTACGTCTTGGTTTGAGGATTTATTCTTGGATCAAGAGGTATCTCATTTATCACCACTTGTGCTAGGCTATGAGAGTGGCACTTATTTTGAGAGTTCCTTGGTAGAGCTCTCCTTCACATGTGGAGATCTTTGAGGATTGCAGAGGATCTCATGTCCTCAGCACCCATCCTCTCGGATCGGGGTCCACAGGTAGTGAATTTTATATAAAGTTATCCTCCTTATCAGTTCTCAATTCCCTTAGCAGCCTAACTCCCAAGTTATGAATGGATCAAGAGCAAAGAAGAAATGTTTTTAGGTGTTTACAGTTAAAATCTGTCTGACGGATTCCACATAACTAAGCTGGTTTCCGAATTTTTTATTTTCTCAAAATTTGAACAAGTAATCACACGCGCTCATCGTAAAGATCTCAAAGTAATATAGGTTATTTGCATACATTATAGGCTTAATTCAGTCGGTAATAGTGTTCAACTCTATCGAAAAATATTTATTTTCACTTGTATGATTTGTTATTGTCAGTTCATTTTGAGTTTCCGCACTTTTATAATTTCATGTAGTGAAAAGTTGGATACTTCAAAATGCATCAATGCTCTGATTTATATTTCCACAAGTAGTTGATTGGATTTACTTTTTCTATGTTTGAAACTTCACTTGGTCAATCATTGACTCGCACAAATCAACTTGCTTTCAGATCTACTGAGTCAGTAAAACTCGTTGATCCACCCAATGCAATCAACTCGCTGGGTAAATCATTGACTGCCTGATTCAACCCACTTTTGCTTTGGGTTAACTTCTTGAGCAATGATAAGATTTTACGCACTACCATATCTCTCTCTAAATGGTGTCTTTCAATCACTAGTTATATTTTTAACCTAATTCATAAAACATACCAAGTGATTTTTCTACCTACGTAAGACAAATTTGGGAGCTATAGCTCATGAACTAAAGTAACTCAAGAGGACAGTAAATTACAGTTTTCTTGTAATGTCTATGTCATTAGAGTTTCAGACATGGGCATCTCGTAGGTGGATTTCAGATGCCATACATGTACTCACGAATTAAAATAAATGAAAAAAACAAAAGATTTGGACTGTTCTATTTAATGTCCCAGAAATAGGGATAACATTCCCATTTTCATATGTTGCAGTAACCTTTCCTGATTATGGTGTATCTTACTGGACCAATATACAATATTTGAAAAACTGGAAGTTATTATTCTTTTGTGACTTTGGGTGATGATTCCATCGTCATATCTCCATGAATTTGATAGAATTTTGTAAATTAATATGGTTAAAACATCATCTCTACTAGACACAGACTGCTTCACTTTCAATGTTGACATCTGAATAATTTCACATCGTCTTGGCTTCTTTTGCAATTTTAGTTGTACAAAGGCTGGCTCAGTGACGGATCAGTGGTCGTGGTGAGGTGTCTGAAACTAAAGCAAAGGCACTCTTAAAATCTTAAAACAGCAAATGGAAGTAATTTCAAAGCTCAGACATCGCCATTAGGTCAGCATTCTTGGACACTGCTTTGTCACTTATGAGGAATCCCCTAATGCCACTGATAGCATCTTTCTTGTCTTCGAATACGTTTCAAATAGGACACTGAGGAGTCATCTTACTGGTAAGGGGAATAACCATTATCCTATTGCTTTTCGGCCATTAATATCTAAAATATCATAAGATTTCAATTCTTACAATTTATTTGGCTGAACCATTATCAAGATATTTTCATTTTAATAATTCATTGTGAAATTAACATGATAATTTAATGATATTTTTTATTTTATACTTTTTTCTTAAATTATACATTTTTATTTAGCCTACTGATGATATTTGTTAGAAAATTAATCAACCTTAAGCGCAAATAGATCGTTACCTCTGCCATGATGATCAAATTGAAGGTGCAGATGATGCACATTATCTGAACGTTGAATACTCTCCTTGAAGAACTTAGTTTTGATGTGGCCTTCAGATCTATCCAAAGCCTTATGCTTAAATCAATGTGAATCCCCAGTAGGGCAACCACGAAACAGGGGGGTGGGAATTGGTTGGCTATTAAAATTTTAAGCTCTTTAAACTTTGATCTTTAATCCTAACCCTTTTGCTTATTAATCTTTAGTTGAGTGGTTAGCCAAGTAGAATGAAAATATAAACACAATAAGCATAACTAAGAGAAGAAAAGAAGATAAGGGAAAGAGAAATGTACACCAATAATTTATAGTGGTTCGGCCTTCAAACCATGGCATACTCCACTCTTCTCAAGTTTTGCTCCTTGATGAAATCTACTATTGCTATCCTCCCTAGTAGGCCGTATGTGAGCCCATACAAGCTTGAAGCTTCAAGGGGTTTAATATTGGTGCCCTTCCACCTTTACAATGAAAATGAATGAAGAAGAGAAAGATCTTGCTTTGCCTCATTTTAGGGGCGGGTTGCACGATGAAGAATGAAGAAGAAATCTCTCACAATATAATACAAGTTGAGCATAATCCAATCTCTCAAAGGTTTTAGCCAAATCAAGACACAAGAGATGGAGAGAGTGGTTTTAAATCCAAAATAAAACACAATATCTTGTGATATTCATCTCATGATCAAGGGGTCAAAGACATAAACACATATTATCAAGATATAATGCATGATTGGTGTGCCTTTGAAATGTTGGATATTTTTAAAATATTTTATTTTTTTAAAATAGAAAAATGAGATTTTTCAATGAGAAATTTGAAAGAGACATTTCTCTGTGTGAAATGATGTTTCCAACTAGAAGACACTTTAGGCATTGAAAAAGTATTGTTTTAAAATGAAAGGGTACTTTTCATTTGACGTGGTGCCTTCATATCCTTTTTATTTTCTATTAACCAAAAAAAAGGCTTGCGGTCTCAATTTTAAGATAACTTTCTCCCCTTTAACTCTTCTCTTTTCCTATATGTAAGGGCATACTTGTCCAAAATTCGGGGTGTAGACCTTGTTCTTGGCGTATGCATTATTTTTGTAGGGAATTTAACCGGGTAGAACTCGCCCCTAAAAGCTAGTTGTTAGAAGAAGCGTGCCCATTCCCTTATAATCCATCCCCATCCATCTTACTTAACCGATGTGGGACTATTTTGCTTTTGCGTGGAACCCCAACAATTTTCGTGGGCCTTATTTCTGTGTAGCCACCTTCATAAGTGGAGAAAAAGAATCTATAAGAGAAAGCTTCGTTGTGCCTTGCCTACCTCTCTGTCTCTCCTATTATGATTTTTTGTTCTAAAGAGTCACTTTGTTCATCCACCGATATATATTTGTCACAACATGAAATGGGCGATTTAGATCAACCTAAGTTGACACCCACTATGTCCTAGTGGGGCATGCCCCATTGTCACACAATGAGGTGTGCCCAAATGAAACATATTGACAATACAATTACTCTACTCTACCGCGAATTGAGTATTGGTTTGGTGGCATATTTCTTACTCGGTTTTCTTGCATTTTTTCCCTTCCTTTAAAAATCAAACAAAGTTTGGAAATGCCATCTTTTTTAGGAAAAGATAAACGAAAATGGGTGAAAATATTAGAAAAGAATGGAAAAAGTATCATTTCCCGTATATACTCCAAAAGATTACCAACAATTTCAATGAAAGGTCTCTTAATCTCCATTTCAATTATCCATATCTATGCCATGTTATACAATTCAGACGACCATCTGAATCACACTACCTACCAAGTTTCCCACCTTACATTCGTGGTGGTGGTCCCACTAATTAGCAATTGTGTATTCCACATTCTCTTTTTGAAGGGAAATGATATCTAGCCCTTTTTTCTTCACTGGCCACCCCTGTTGAAAAGAGTAGTCATAAATACACTAGAGGGGTGGCCCGAGGAAGAAAAGGGGGTGAATATATCACTTCCCATATAAGGACACGAAAGGTCATTTCCAATCCACCATTTTCATCCCCATCAGACATGAGGCAATGTTGCAGGCATGGAATCCAAAGGAAACTACAAAAGTGGGGAAAATCTCTCATATATACAACACCATCGTCTCAATCACTCATCAGATCATCATGGGCCCACCTTGATCTACAACCATGCACAAAACACACAGCTAATCATCGTAACCATCAGGTCAAGATCCTAGAAATTAATGATCAAGAAAAGAACAGAAGAAATAATGATGAACAAGTACATTTGCAGAAATAGTTAAGATTCTTGGCCAACGGTAAGGTTGCTCCAATACTGGTCACGAGTTCGAGTCACGAAAACAGCCTTTCTGCAAAGCAGGGGTAAGGCTGCATACATGTAGCCCTACACAGACCCCGCAATAGCGGCAACCTCGTGCACTGGGCCGCCTTTTTAGAGATAGTTAAGATTATGTGAGTGTATTGATCTGTTACATGGTCCGAATTAAATGATATGGGTGGGACCTACATATTCTGATACATGTAGGTATAGAACACTTCATTTAGGAAAGTACGAGGCAAATGTAAGTAAACGAAATAAAACTTCAGCAAACCCTGCTCAATCGAAAATAAATACACATGCGAAAGATGCCCGGCATTAAAACCCTGTTTGGATTGCAATAAAAATATTTCCGAATGAAAATATTTTTTTCAATTTTTTTCTTTTCTATGACCCTGTTTGGTTAATTTAGAGGGATACTATCAGAAATTGAGGGTCCCTAAGTAAAAATTGAATAGGGTTGGTTTGTGTAAAAAAAGTTTGGAATTTTTTGAAATATTTTTCCGTTCCCTACTTTTTCGAAAAATTCTTGCAATCCAAACAGGCCTTAATGGAAATGGAAAATGCTAAAATGAAAGACACTTTTATTCGGGAAATGATAAATGCACCCCTTTCCATCGCTTGGGACACCTGGCTGCATTGTACGTGGCAATCAAGTCACTTCATTCCTTAAATGTGAAGTAAATCAGCCCCTTTGCAGTCATAGATACACTCTAGCCAGGTGTCCCAAGGGATGAAAATGGGTGCATTTATCATTTCCCTTTTATTCTCCTTTTTAAAAGACATTTATCAAGACCCACTTCTCCTTCGTTTACATGCAAGGTGTCCCAAGGGATGAATGTGACATTTTGGTTTTAATGTTTCTCAATGTTTAAAGAAATCAAAAGATTTTATTTACTATTTACTTTTTATGGGTTGAAATGGTGGGAGACATTAAAACCTATAAATGAGGGAAAGTGGAAACGTTAAGAGGGCTTTTAGGAGGGGTGGAGACGTTTCATGTTTATTCTTCCGTACAAAATCTTTGTTTCGATAATCTCAAAATGGTAGAAGGACCACTTTCTGGTGAGGTCTCTTTATCTCTATAAAAGCTATCTATTTTCTTCTCCAGAAACTCCATTGATTTATTTTTGGTTACATCTTTTATCATCTTTTGTAACACGGGTGGTGACGAGTTCGAGGGATCGTGTCAAACAACCAGTTGCTTCAAAAGCTTAAGCGGCTGGAGAAGGCATTATTTAATCTTTTATACTTTTACACCCCCTCACTTGTGGCCCCTCTTTTAGGGTTGGCCTACATGTGGCACATGTGTCCTCTCTTTTGGATTTGGCCATTGCATATGGATTTTTGTATTCAAGGAGGTTTGAACTCGGGACCCTTGCATCCGATACCATGTCATACAACCAGTGGTATCAATGCCAGGCCATGGTAACTCTGGTGTGCCTCTGAGGATGAAAAATCCCTCAAGGAAGATCTCAGTAACCCCGGTATGCCTCTGAGAATGGTAAAATATCTCTCGGGGAAGATCTCGTAGTTCCCATGTTGTCTCCACATGGAGGGGGAGATTGTTGGGGGATCCACGTGAAAGCAAAGATCCCACATTGGAAGTGTAATAGATGTGGATGGACTTTATAAGGGAATGGGCACCCTCCCCTTAACGGCTAGGTTTTAAGCGTGAGTTCTACCCGCGTCCCCACAGATCGATTCCGGAAGAGACCCAACGGATTGTTGTATCTTGGGAGCCGAACGCCGATCAACCCAGTGTAGAAGGGGGCACATCATGTCCAAGGGTAGCGCATTTTTCGGGGCTTGGGTAGCGTGTTTTCAATTACTTTGATTTGGAATATCATTCCGGGGCTTGAGTAGCAAGTTTTCCAAGCCGGGCCGGGCCGGGTTAGGTTAGTTTAGCATAAGCTATCGTTATGAAAACATTTCAAAACAGTTTTCAACATAACTTTTCTTTAATCACGTCTCTTTAACTTTTTGAAATATTCGATCGAGAATACTTAAAAGTTATTTTAGAATATATTTGTTCTCTCCCTTCTTCCCCTGTAAAGTTTGGTCCCTTTTCTGTTCTATTTTTTTTATCATGGCAAACATAATCATTTTCCCAAGGCGTCCAGGTTGTTTGAATGCACAATCCTGGAGCGGAGTTGTTGTATCCTGGAGGCATACATTGGAGATCCCATATGTACCATCGATTAGTCGTTTATGAGGGCAATATTTGCCTTATGGATAGCAGATTCATATTCATGCCTCAACTCAGTCGATAAGTCACTTCTTTACCATTTGATTCTTATATTACTTTCTTGCGATCAATTACTTCATTTCCGCCGTTTATTAGTATAATCCTAAAGCCCATGCTCATTTTCAATCACAAGTAGGACCTTATAGGCAGTAAAACTTTCACTATAGGTGTAGAAAACTACATTTAAAAAAGAAAACCCCATAAATGTGAATAATCATACTGAAAATATGTACTATAGTGAATAGTTATACTTAAAATGTTATTAGTATGGATAATCACACCGAAAATTTACGATAGTGTGGACACCTACACTGAGTATTTTATAAAGTGCGGATGGATTCAGTGAGAAAAGCTAAGCTAGTGAGGATGGCTATCATATATGCTAGTGTGGATAACTACAATTAAAGTATGTCTTAGGTGTGGATCTCCACACTAAGAAAACCATACGGGATAAGGTTTGGATAGCCACAATGAATTGTAACTAGATTTTTTTTTTATGGGTGAGCTGGGGTTTGGCGGAACCCCTACCAGTGCATTGAATAGAAGGAAAGAATACAAGAAGAAAAGATGAAACTAGAGAACAAATTACAAACAAGAGTACAATTTTCTTTCCCTATCTGATTGGATTATTTCCATGAGCATTGGAGGGACGAGGAGAAGAGGGATATCTTCTCCCTTTCATGGGCAACCTCACTTCGTTTCATATGGTTTGATTTGGAATATCCTTTCAGTAATACTGTCTGGTGTTAAAGCGTGTAGCATTTCTGACCCTTCAACAACCAGCATTAGTTAGCAGACTTATGCCAGTCTTTAGCAAGTGTTGTATTTTTTAGGTGCCTTGAAGTTCTCCTTTGGAATGTATTAAGCTAGTCATTAAGATTCCTTTTCAGGTCTACCTTATGGCCTTGTTTGAATTGCAAGAAAAAAAATTTAGATGGAAAAAATTTTCTTGGAAAATTTCCTTCTTTCCACAGTTTAGATGGAAATGATATGATTATGGTTAATTTGGAAGGATATTATTATAAATTGTAAGTTCCTCTTAATAAAATTTGAATAGTGCTGGTTCCAATTAGCTTTTTCATGTGTAAAACAAGTACGAAATCTTTGAAATATTCCTTTCCAAACTTTTCCTTAAAATTCTTGCCATCTAAATAGGGCCTAAAGGATTTCAAGTCTGCTAGCAAGAGCTTGAAGTCTTCTGTAGGTTTTAGAAAGTTTTCACAAGCAAGCAAAGCTTATTACTTTCCTTTTTTCGGTAGGTAAGCTGGGATTGAACTGCCGACCTCTAGGTTATCTTGTGCAGTTGTGGATATACTATATTCTGATGGCTATAGATAGTTAACAGTTTGACCTCAACCATTTTGGCATATTTTATAGATTTACCATGGGGTGATGATAAATTCGCACCCCATGTAGGATTATTCAAACCCTTTAACGTGAATTGACGTAAAAAAAGCGTTAAAGGCTGATGCTTGTTTATGCTTTTTGACACTTTTTGACGTCAATTCACCTTAAATGGGTGCGAATTTATCATCTCCCTTTTCTATATTCCAATGACTAAGGTAAATGTTATATATCTTGATGAGTTTGTGTTATATGGATTAACTATATAGTAGAATGTTTTGAGCAAGGTATTCCATATTGTTTGTTATATATATATATATTATGTGATATGAAGCTACTTTTGAGTGTGATGATAGATCATACATGTGGCCTTGTTTTCACCATATATTATCTCTCTTTAGTGTGTATGATGTGCCATATATAATCAGTCGATATATCTGACACACAACATCCACATTGGATGTGGCAATTTGTGGAACATGACGAGAACAAGGTTTATAAAGCCCTATTTTACAGAGTGATCTTTTCTTCGTACTTGAAAACTTTTTATATGAGGAAATTGAGCTCTATCAAAAGAAATTTTTACAAGGTTTATACAGCCCTATAGAAAGAAAGTATCAAATTTTATTTTTTCAAAATTTCTACTTTAAAACCAAAAAACTAAATGTCAATTGTTTATTGTCTAAGACTAGATATATGCACCCATTGGCTACATATTACTATTTCCTCCTCTTCTTCCACTTCCGGATTTCATTGGTAGTCGGTGGTGCAACGAACACATTGCAGGAGATGAAAAGATAGGAAAAATAATATGAGAAGAAGATGACAAAATGGTCTTTTGAACCGTGAGACACGCCTCCTAGGTCAATAGTTTTTAAACTACCATTCATCTAGAAATTCAGAATTTGAGTAATTACTTAGTAAAATGTCTATATATATAGTGAAGATATCTCAGCTATCACTCTAAGAGGATGTTATAGTCTAAAGAGATTGCTAGGAACAACCAACACAATCTGGGACATCCTCACAATGCAGGTGATGATTATCTAATAATAATTTATTAAAAGTTCAAGCAGTTATTTTTTGTGTGCCATCCCAACCATATAATTGTTGATATGGAGTGATCAACACCATTGCTTTGGGTAGGCGGTTTGATCTTTGTGGTCATAAGCCATTCATTACAAAAATATCAAATTATTAACTTAAAACTCAAGATAAAGCTTATTATTAGTTCCAAAAATCATTTTGCATTACAGCTAAAGAAAAATTGTACCATTATTTGAAACAACAAGTTTTCAAGTAACTGCAGAATTCTGAGAGCTTCTCAATCGACCGGTCAATATATGCATCCATAGCTCTGAAGTATTTATGCCTCCCATTTTTGTTGAGGATGAGAAAGCCGATGAATCCCCAAAATCCCAAAGCATATGACATTGCCACAAATGAGTAGAAAATCATAGGATTATCAAGAACCCTAGAATTTTTTCCCTCATCTCTAGGAGGTTGTGAAGGGATTTCCAAGGAGCAAATTCTTTCTAGTGGTGGTCCACAAAGATTTGGATTTCCCTCATAGCTATCCTTATCAAATGTGGTAAGGTGTTTATCAAAAGGGATCTTACCGAATAGGTTATTGTAGGCGACAGAGAAAGCACCAAGTGAATCCAGTTGAGATAATTCATAAGGGATTCTCCCAACTAACTTGTTGTGGGAAAGATCCAAACTCTCCAAGCTTTTTAGGTTTTGAAAGGATTGTAGAAGATGGCCAGTTAGCAGGTTCATGGAAAAATTTAATGAGTGAAGCGCTTCCAAGTCTCCTATTTGGAATGGAATATCACCCTGCAATTGATTCATGGACAAATCAATTCCAGTCATCAAGCCAAAAGGAAGGCCCTCGTAAACGTAAGTTATACGCTTTGTGGTGAAAGAAGTTGAAAGCTTAGGACGAAATTTTCTATAACTTAAGAAAACAAAAGGAATTTGGATTTGATCTGTTTTCTTCCATGACCTTATGTTATTGAGACAAGAAGGTATATTTCCAGAAAAAGAATTGTTGGAGAGATCCAAGGTATGGAGGTTACTTAGTTGACACAGTTGTATTGGAATGTTTCCTCGAAATAAATTATTCCCTAAAAGAATTGATACCAATTTTGAGAGGGAGAATAACCAATTAGGAATAGTGTCGGATAGGGTATTTTTTCGCATATCAAGAATCATCAAGTCAGGGCTATTTAACAGGCCAGATGGAATTTTTCCAGTGAAGTTATTGTGGCTGGCAAATAAATATTGCAATCGTATCAAGTTAGCATCAACTGGGAGAATGTCTCCTTGCAATCTATTACTTGATATATTGAGGTAAACCAGCTGAGTGCAATTTTTGGTGAGTTGATGTGGCATTTCTCCTGAAAAGTTATTGGAAGATAGGTCCAATATAGATAAGCGTTCTATTTCACCCATGGATGAGGGGATCCTACCTTGCAAAATATTTTTGGATAGGTTGAAGTAAAGCAACCGAGGGAAGAGAGTGCCAATGTTTGTAGGAAGTGACCCGCTTAGATTATTCTCAGAGATATCTAGAACAGTGAGAAATGATATAGTGTTGTGGGTAGACTGAGGAATTGAGCCTTCGAACAAGTTACCCCTCAACAAGTAATCACTTGACGTATTATAAAATAGCCAAGATGGGATGATCCCTTTAAGAGAGTTATGACCCAAATTTAATTGAGATAACTTAACCTGGCTAGAAAGAAAGCTGGGAATGCTACGAGTGCTATGTTTGTTGAGGTTGCAATTTTCTAAGGACAACCACCGGAGTTGAAAAGTAGGAACCCAATATGGGTATTGGGTTTCGACTTCTAATTGGACATTGTTTGAAAGGTCAACAACTGAAAGTTGCGAGAGGTTGGCAAAACTAGAAAATGAGAACACACCCATGAACTGATTCTTTGAAAGATCAATAGACTCTATCTTCGTTAGGTTGTTGAAAATGAATGAAGGAATCTTCCCTGTAATGCGATTGTCGGAGAGAAAAAGCCCTTGCAGGTTATGCATGCCTTCCATACATGGATGAATGCCCTCAATTGAATTGTTCGAAAGATCCAAGAGACTTAAGTTCCTTAGTTTGCAAATCCCTGTAAGAATAGGACAGAGAGAAAATGGTGACAAAATTAGATTGATGTTGCAAAATGATAACGAGGAAGCCCCATTGTATGATTATGAGGCAAGATAAAATTCTTCGCTAAAAAACAAGTTTCTAATAAAAATTTATTTTTCTTTTTTTTCCAATTTATTAGTGTAAATGTAAATAGTCATATTTTGGGAAATAATATTCTCACACCTTGACTCAATGTAAGGCCTATCAAATGTAAGGATAAGATCAATCAAAGGTGGGACCCTCAAGACCACCAACTTCCTCTGGATGACGCCCTCATGCATCAAATCTCCAACGTGGGGTCCCAGTCGCTATTTCTTCCCTTTTCATTTTTTTCCTTATCTTCGTAAAAAATATTTTTTATATATTTAGTTGAATGGATTGGATAGCCAAACAATGGACCCCGCCTTAAGATATGGCCCAGACATTGTATTTGTTGTCTCGTGACTTGTGAGATCTCAGGATCTTAAAAGAGGGGGTGGGAATATCATTTCCCATTTTCTTTATTAAATGTATAGTTTACTTTTCATAAAGCGGGTAGTATTATGTCAGAAAAATAACAAAAGCCTGTCAAAAAATACTTCACACATCATCATTTTGGGTGAGGAAATGCTACTGCCCCGTACCTGTTGAGATGGCGCCAGATGTGAATGTCAGACTATTCTCTGATAAATCCAGATTTTCCAGGGAGGAGAGGTTGCCTAGACATGATGGAAGACTTTGATCGTGAAGATTGTTATAGTCGAGATATAGATACGTGAGTCTCTTCAAGCCACATAAACCTACAAGAAAAATGATCAAGACATAAACACCCAAAACCCATTTCATTTATTACTAAACAATAAATTGCTCTCAATGGAATATAAAACTAAAAATGCTAAAAAAATGCTAAAAAATCATCTCAAAGTTGTTGTTATCGGGTGGTTGTTGTTACATTACATATACGCAGTATCTTTTAACCATAGTAAAAACCCCCATTTTCTGTGGAAAATGTTTTAAGCACGTTTAAGATGGTATTAAATACATTTTTAACCGTAGTGAACGAAACACTGTTTAAGGGGAGTTTTTTTTTTCTTTTGTTTTTTTTTTTTTGAAAAAAATCTCTTTTTATTGGCATGGAGTTAGTACTTTGTTTAAAACTTTTATAGTAAAAACCCCCATTTTCTGTGGAAAATGTTTTAAGCACGTTTAAGATGGTATTAAATACATTTTTTGCCCAACTTTATTACCCCCACTATATTTTTGTAAATGACCAAATTTTTAATGCATTTTTTTTGTGTTTTCATTTTTTACTACATTTTTTGAACCAATATTGTATTAATCCTCGTTTTTATGGTTTCTCCAAAAAGAAAAAACAGGTTAACTTATTATTATTATATTTTTCATAGGCCTATGACAGTCATTATATGCCGTGATCAGTTGGCCTTTCGAAAATTGAAAAAGGGTGCAGCTGCTGAAGATCCCCAGATACCCTAAGGACTATACCAAAAGCGTATTGTATGCATCATCTTATCATTGAAATTATGAGATAAGTGAAAGTGAAGAGGAAAACTACTTCAACCATCATCATTTCGGATGAGAAAACAATATAGCCACTCCGTACCTGTTGAGATGCCAAATGGGTTTCTAAGATCATTATATGATAATTCTAAATGTTCCAGGGACGAAAGGTTTCCTAGACATGATGGAAGACTTCGATCATCAAGTTGGTTACGGTTGAGATATAGAGTCTTGAGTCTTTTTAAGCTGCAAAAACCTACAAGAAAATGATGAAGACAAAAACATATGAGCACATTTCATTTATTACCAAAAAACAAATTCCTTTCAATGCAAAGGAAAAAAATCAGATTTCTATATTACTTAAAAGAAAAAAGCTAAAAAAATGATTCTGAGGCCTTGTTTTCTTTTGGATAGACACATCGTGAGATGTTAGGAGTGTCCGTTTGGGTTTTTGGAGATCCAAAGCAATGCTAACGAAATAAACGGATTAGATCAATCAAAGGTGTGACTCTCATGACCACCAACTTCCCTGCGATGATGCCTGCATGCCTCGAAGCCCCAACTTGCCTCCATAGTAGTTTTATATTATGTGTGGGCCAATGGACCCGCGTTCCATTTCTTTTTTTCCATAATTTGTCCAAGAAAAAAATTATTTTTAATAGCATTGATCAACATATGAGCATCAGTTGAATGACTTGGATAGCCAAAAAATGGACCCCACCTTACAACAAAAATATGTTGTTTTAGTTAAAACCGAATAGACAATTTTCAGTTCTAGAAAAAAAAAGGTAAAAGATCGACAGCTTCTAAGTCCTAGAAGGGCGTATGTGGTACGTAGAATAACATAACAAAAATATTTAGGGATGTCCTCCTACTTATATGGAAGGAGGGAAATCTCTTCTCATACAAAACATGAAGCATTAGTGTCAGATCTTTTCTTATAGTATTGAGGCAGAGTTTGTTCCATGCTACAAGACTGCGATACATGCACTATGGTTGTAGAATTTTATTACAAGGCTTGGAGTCGTACACTCATATCTCTAGGCTATATCTTATTTATTGGGATAATGCTACAGTAGGTTTCTTCTCTAAGGAGAAAGAAGAGTGACAATGACAATAAGCATAATTACTTAAAGTATCATATTGTTAGGGAGAACGTTAGGGATCATCATTTGGGTATTAAGTACATATACACTGTGATGATAGTTGCATACCAAGTGACAAAAAAGGCTTCCATACATATCACATAAGGGGCATGTAGAGCATATGGGATTCTGTTATGTTTGAGACAATCGTGAAAGAATATGCTAAAAAAATATGGAGATGCTAACCAATCAAGCCTTGGTTTAAGGATCCTACTAAAAGAAGCTAAAGCTTTGATTTAATCTAACAAATGAGATCTCAGTTAGGCATAAGACTTGGACAATATGGGTTGACTTATGATGGTCAACTTGATCAACGGTCTTGATTACACCCCTGACCATATGTGGAACTTAATGTTGATCAACGGCTTCATCCTAACCATGACCACTCAAAGTAATAACATAATTAGTCCTGTAAACATGTGGAGATGATATAACTATAAGATTTGGCCCAGCCATTGTATTGGTTGTCTCTGTGTTGTGACTTGACTTGTGAGATCCAAAGATCTTAAAAGAGGGGGTGGGAATATCATTTCCCATTTTCTTTATTAAATCTATAGTTTACTTTTCTTAAAGCGGGTACTATGCAGAAAAATAACAGAATCATCATTTTGGGCGAGGGAAAGCTATTGCCCCGTACCTGTTGAGATGGCCCCAAATGTCAGATTAGTCCCATCTAATGCCAGATTTTCCAGGGAGGAGAGGTTGCCTAGACATGATGGAAGACTTTGATCGTGAAGATTGTTATAGCTGAGATCTAGTTGCGTGAGTCTCTTCAAGAAACATAAACCTACAAGAAAAATGATCAAGACATAAAAACCCATTTCATTTATTACATTTCATTTATTACTAAACAATAAATTGCTCTCAATACGAGAAATCTCAAAGTTTTATATGACGTATATGAAAAATGCTAAAAAAAATCACCCTTCGAATTTTTTCCCCTATTGATCACTTTCTGGGCACACTTGTGCCATGTGGAGATGATCAATTCTGTTGATTTAGAAGACAGCCACAAAAGTGGCTCTTTATCATTTTCCTAATCTTGATCAGATGATCCTAAGCCTTGATTTGAAATAATGTCGTTTGAGAGGGATCTCTGCGATTGATCTCGGATTCCTTGGGGTTCATCTTGTTCTTGGATCTCCATTGAACCCAAGATCTTTCTCTGGCCTAATTGATTTTGACCTATATCTTAGATTCTCCTCTGATCGCCACACCAATGGACCCACTTTCCCTTTCTTCCCCTTTTATTCCCTTTTTTTTTTTTTTTTTGCCTAATTTGTCCAAGAAAAACAAATCTTTTTTGGATGGCATTGGTCCACCAGCATATGAGCTGAATTGAATGGCTCGGATAACCAAACAATGGATCCCACCTTACAACAAAAATATGTTGTTCTTGCTCAAACCGAATAGACAATTGATCTAATGGGTATTTTTGTTATTTTAAAAATTGAAGGAAGGAAAATTTGTTCATTTCGCCATGAGACATGATACTAGCCTATTTGTTAATTTCGCCAACGACAGTCATTATCTGATCTCCCCATCCATGTGGACAAGATGAGTTAATTTGCTCTATTGTCAAAACAAGTTTTTGCCTTGATCAGTTGCCTTTCGAAAATTGAAAAAGGGTGCAGCTACTGAAGATCCCCAAATACCCTAAGGCCTATACCAAAAGCATATTATATGCATCATCTTATCTTTGAAATTATGAGATAAGTGAAAGTGAAGAGAAAAACTACTTCAACCATCATCATTTCGGATGAGAAAAATACTATTGCCACTCCGTACCTGTTGAGATGCCAAATGGGTTTCTAAGATCATTATTTTGTAATTCTAAATTTTCCAGGGACGAAAGGTTTCCTAGACATGATGGACGACTTCGATCATCAAGTTGGTTATTGTCTAGATATAGTCTCTTGAGTCTCTTCAAGCTGCATAAACCTACAAGAAAATGATGAAGACAAGAAAATATGAGCAAATTTCATTTATTACCAAAAAACAAATTCCTTTCAATGCAAAGGAAAAAAATCAAATTTCTATATTACTTATAAGAATAATGCAAAAAACAGTGATTCTTAGGCCCTGTTTTCTTTTGGATTAAATCAATCAAAGGTGTGACTCTAATGACCACCAACTTCCCTGCGATGATTTGTTACTTTTGCCAAGAGACATGATACTAGGTTCTTTAACCAACCCTCGTTTTAAGGTTTCCAAAAAAAAAGAAGTTAACTTTGTTTTATTATATTTTCATAGTCTACGAGATAAATAGTCATTATTAATTCTTCGCATCCTTGAAGACATATAACTTCCTAGGCTCACATCCTGGGCCCTCCACTTGTGCCTTGTGGACGTGATCTGTTTCGTTAACTAACTGGCGAACATAAACCTGGCACATTATTGTTTGCCCAACCTTGATTGAATGATCCTAGCACTTGAGTATTAGGCTTCGTTAAGGTTTTCTCTATCAGAAGCTAAAGCTTTGATTATCTATAGCAGTTAATTGGGTAAATGGGATGTCCATTAGGTACGGGACTAGAACCATATGTGTTTTCCTCATCATGTTTCACCAGATCAATGATCTTGATTCCACACCCTTGTCCCTATGTATGACATGATGTTGACGCTAGGCTTGATCGTAAGACTCATTTGAGGTTTTCGTTGAGTGATGTTCTGTTTAAGGATCAGTCACAAAAGGATAACCTGCTAATTTTCTCTTATAAATACAATACCTCGATCATATGAAGTCTACTTTAGGGTATGTCCTCCTAGTTATGTGCAAGGAGGGAAATCTCATCTCATAGAAAACATGAAGCATTAGTGTCAGATCTTTTCTTCTAGTATGAAGGCAAACTTTGTTTCGTGCTACAAGACTGCGATAGGAGCACTATGGTTGTAGAATTTCATCACAAGGCTTGGAGTCGTGCACTCATATCTCTAGGCTATATGTTATTTATTGGGATAATTCTACAGTAGGTTTCTTCTCTAAGAAGTAAGAAGGGTGACAATGAAAGTAGGCATAATTACATATAATATCATATTGTTAGAGAGAACATTAGGGATCATCAGTTGGCTGCTAAGTACATATACACTGTGATGATAGTTGCATACTAAGTGACAAAATAAGGCTTCCATACATATCACATTAGGGGCATGTAGAGCATATATGATTGATCAGTTCATTTAGGCCCTATTTGTGTTTGGATTTTAAGAATCATTTATGAGTCCCAAACTGATTATTGAACTCAAAATTACATTTAATTTTTACTCCAGTAATTAGATTTGAACTCACAATCCATTCTCAAAATCTAAAACAAACAGGGCCTTAGTGTTTGATCGCGATTACGAGACACTTTTAAATTTAATTTTGCCACTAATTTTGGTGATTCGTATCTTATGCAAGGTTTTAAATTTCAGTTTCGGTGTCGGTTTCGGTGGTCGTTTCGATTTTAGGCCGAAAAGTTGCCGAAATTTCATTTTTGGACTTTTTTACAAAATTTCCACCGAAATATATGAAATTTCCACCGAAATAGCAAAAATTTCAACCGAAATTGACACCGAAAAATTTCCGAATTTCGGTAAAATTTCAGCGAAATCTTGTAAAGAAACGACTTCATGTGAATTTCGTTTCGGTTTTGTGCCGAAACCAAAACATTTTGTTCGGCCGAAATTTAAAACCATGATCATATGTAAAGTGTATACATTTGGATATAGTCAAAGGAAGATTAATCACGAATGCATATTAGTTAGTCTTATCATAAAGAGTGCACCACATTAAGTACTCATAAAAGGAAATCATTATTTCTGTGATATATGGAATGTAATGCTCATTATTTGGGTATTTGCTGCCATGATCTATCTATTTAGTTCTCTTTACATGAATGTATATTTTCCCTGAAAGACTATTCTAAAGAGATTATTTGTTATAGGAAATGATGTATGCCCATACTTCAGAAATTTAAAGTGTCCAAAGCCCTGTCTTTTTTTACCCAGAACATAGCACTGTCAATATGGACCAGTGGGAGAATGCTGGAATAATCTCTTGTGAGATCTAATAGGGTAGACGACATTGCCACTTAGATTTTTTATTAATCCGTGTTTAGGATTTTTGCTAAAATGGATTTTAGATAAATTAAAGATTAAATCTATTAGAAGTTCAACTTTAAGAAGGAAGGTGTGTTTCACTAGGAGGATTAACCCTAATCTCTTTTATTAATATGAGTTTCTAATTGATGAGAGCAAGAGATATTCAGATCTCAGGATTTCTTATGATTTTTCTTTGATATACCAAAGGTAAGGCCAAAGATTCTATTGATCTGAGCATCACGACTTGGCTATATTGCAAAATCATTCCAGTGATCAACAATACTCGAAGATAGGAGCATTTTCAATAGTAGCACATATCATAAAGCAATGTCAATATGATCATCATGGCAAGAGGTACAATCAATTTTCCACATCTTTTATTTGACTTAGATACTAATACAAATTTCTATATCACTTTCTGGGCACACTTGTGCCATGTGGACATAATCTTACTGATGGGATGGCAGGTAGGTGTGGTGCTAGGGCCATATGCGTTGCCTCATGATGGTTTGCCAGATCAAGGGCCTTGATTACGCACACCCTTGTGCCTATGTGCGATGTATCTGATCTTGGCCTAGCATTCATCCTATGAGATTTATTTAGGCCCTGTTTGGATTGCAGGAAAACATTTCTCACACAAAATATTTTCTTTGATTTTGTTTATTTCACAATGTAGACTGAAATCATATGGTTACGGTTTATTTAGAGGGGTACCATTGAAAATGAAAGTCCTAATAAATAAAACTTTGTAATCAATCAATGGAAAAGGAAGAAATTTTATAAAATTTTTCTTTTCCAAACTTTTTAAGAAAATTTCTGCAATCCAAAATGGCCATGACCATGCATGTGATTATAACCATTAACCTTGTACTTCCTCACGGGGTGGCCCATAAGGTTCTGATCACATTAGAAAGGGCGGTGATAAATTCGCCCCTTGGACTCGGCATTTGCCCCCTTTAACGCCTCTCTAGTAGAAGCTAAAGCTTTAAGAGGGTGTTTTTGTCTATTTGCAAAACCTGGGTTAGGGCTTCATATTAAACACCTAAAAATACAACTTTTGAGTGGTTTTTCTAGAGTTTAACCTAATCTAATCGTGTAACAGCCCTAAAGGAGTGTGTTCGTGTGGGAGAAAGTGGGGAGACCTTCTTGGTGGCCAGAAATCGTGATCCAAGCTAAGATCCCATCCAAAAAATGGTTTTGATCTTTAAAAACCTAAGATTTAAGTTCTGTTGATTTGGAATAATGTCGTTTTGGACATGTAATTGCGTTTGAGAGGTCTCCGTGATTGATCTCGGATTCCTTGCGGTTCACCTTGTTCTTGGATCTCCATCGAACCCAAGATCTTTCAGTTTTGGCCTAACCCTCTGATCGCCGTACCAACGGACCCACTTTCCATTTCTTCCCCCTTTATTCTTTATTCTTTTCTTTTTTTGCCTAATTTGTTCAAGAAAAACAAATCTTTTTTGGATGGCATTGATACACCAGCATATGAGCATGAGTTGAATGGCTCGGATGGCCAAACAATGGACCCCACCTTACAACAAAAATATGTTTTTCTTGCTAAAACCAAATAGACAATTGATCTAATGGGTATTTGTGTTATTTTAAAAATTGAAGGAAGGAAAAATGTTAATTTTTCCATGAGGCATGATATCAATCAATCCTCGTTTTAAGGTTTCTCCAAAAAGAAAAAAGGTTAACTTTTTATTAATATATTTTTCATAGGACTATGACAGTCATTATATGAGTTTGCTCTATTGTCAAAACAAGTTTGTGCCTTTCAAAAATTGAAAAAGGGTGCAGCTGCTGAAGATCCCAAGATACCGTAACGACTATACCAAAAGCGTATTTTATGCATCATCTTATCATTGAAATTATGAGATAAGTGAAAGTGAAGAGAAAAAATACTTCAACCATCATCATTTCGGATGAGAGAAATACTATTGCCACTCCGTACCTGTTGAGATGCCAAGTGGATTTGTAAGATTATTATCCCCTAAAACTAAAACTTCCAAGGACGAAAGGTTTCCTAGACATGATGGAAGACTTCGATCATCAAGTTGGTTTCCCCGGAGATCTAGAGTCTTGAGTCTTTTTAAGCTGCATAAACCTACAAGAAAATGATGAAATACAAAAAAATATGAGCACATTTCATTTATTACCAAAAACACAAATTCCTTTCAATGCAAAGGGGAAAAAATCAAATTTCTATATCACTTATAAGAAAAAAGCTAAAAAAGTGATTCTCCGGCCTTGTTTTCTTTTGGATAGACACATTGTGAGATGTTAGGAGTGTCCGTTTGGAGTGACACTTGGGTTTTTGGTGAACTAAAGCAATGCTGACGAAATAAACGGATTAGATCAATCAAAGGTGTGACTCATGACCACCAACTTCCTTGCGATGATGCCTGCATGCATCAAAGCCCCAAGTTTAACATAAATTTTCTCAATAGTAGTTTTTGATTATGTGTCGGCCAATGGACCCACATTCCATTTCATCCCCTTTTATTCCCCTTTGATTATGACTTGGATAGCCAAAAAATGGACCCCACCTTACAACAAAAATATGTTGTTTTAGCTAAAACCGAACAGACAATTGAAGGAAAAAAAATTTGTTACTTTTGCCAAGAGGCATGCTACTAGGGTCTTTAACCAACCCTTCCAGGGACGAAAGGTTTCCTAGACATGATGTTGACCCTAGGCTTGATCGTAAGACTCATTTGAGGTTTTGTTTGAGCAATGTTTTGTTTAAGGATCAGTCACAAAAGGCTAACCTGCTAATTTTCTCTTATAAATTGAATACCTCAATTATATGAAGTCTACTTTAGGGTATGTCCTCCTACTTATGTGGAAGGAGGGCAATCTCATCTCATAGAAAACATGAAGCATTAGTGTCAGATCTTTTCTTCTAGTACGGAGGCAAACTTTGTTTCGTGCTACAAGACTACGATAGGAGCACTATGGTTGCAGAATTTCATCACTAGGCTTGGAGTCGTGCACTCATATCTCTAGGCTATATCTTGTTTTCATGAGACTTAGAGTTTTAGAGATTTAGCAATTGGAGGAGAGCCTTGTTGTTTGATTCCATATCCTTGAGTGTTCTTTTTCGCTTTGTTCTGGACGTGCAATCCATTCGGTCCTCTCTGCCTTCATTGTTGGACTTCATCTCTGAGATCTTTCCTCATAAAGATCTAATAGATCAAAGTCATCTAGGAGGCAATAAAACCACTGTGTTTTTACACTACTTCATGGCAGATAATTCGTCTTTGGAAAAACTGATCATTCGTCTTAATGGAATACAGAGTGCTAACTGTTAACAACAAGGATTGTGGATCGTATACTTATTATCTTCTTACATCTCTACAAAACAACAAATCCACTTGATCTTAAAGGATTCAACTTTTGTTTCTTATATTCTAGAAGAACACAGAAACAGAGTACCACGGACACTCTGTTTTTGAGAAAAGTCTATGCTTTCTGGTTGTTCGATCCAAACAGGTATTTGAGAATTGGTATTGCTGGACCTTTGATCCATTTTGAGCTGGAAAGAGAAAAGACATCATGCTAAGTTATCATGAAAATCAACTATGTGGAGTTTGAGCTGCCACCTACTTGTAGTATCCTGGCTTGAGGCGATAGTTTTCTGAAGCTGAGCTTCGGTTCACCCCAATACAAAGGCATTCCGGATCTACAAGTTTCGGCCCTCCACTCTAGAATTCTGCAAGTTCTAGGTCCTATTGCTCCTTCTCTCTCATTTGTATTTTCCCCCTGCAATACTTGGGTTCAAGTGCTAGATCTGAGTATCCTAGAATAGGAGAACTCAGAGCTGAAGGTATTCAGTTACCAATTTGATACTTCTTATTATCTTCTCTGGATCTACTTCTAATCTTCACAATAAACTCGAACCAGTTTAGAGAGTGAAGCAAACCTCGCTGAACTCCAATCCAGCGAGCTATTGTCAAACAACAAGCAAGAGGATCTGGCCAAATTGAGTTTACTAAGGAGCAATCATTGGAGGAGTTTCTTTCAACTTGGAGCTTGCAAATCTGAGATTGTTTTGCAGCTTCCATCACTGAAACACAACTGAATCCTAAAGAATCAAAAGTCCTTGGTTAGAAGAATCTTCAATCTGAGAGCTCAATATGAGCAGCAGTATACATTCGCGAGTATTAATTTCACAAAGAATATAGTGATAGCGAAGCCTCGGCCTGACCAGAATTCTAAAACTCATTTTTGAAGAGTGAGTAGATCGAACTTCATCACTGTTGTTGAAAGCTTTGCATTTAGATCCAAGTCTTGAAGATCAGGTCTTCAGAGATTTCCGCTAACCTTTGGAAACTAGCATGACAATTTGATCTAAATGTGGCGATCTACATCAATTGATGTGTGTACATGAGCAGGTTGATGATAGATTCTTGTGTGGAGACAGGAGAGTTTGACACACAAAGTGAGATTTGTGAGGATTGTGGTACACAAGTTGAGATTTGGGAGGATTGTCAGTCTGACGTCGTAGATACAAGGAACACTTCATAGAGGATGATGGAGAATGGATGGTATTTGTAGATGACGGCCATATTGTGCCCAGGGGTGTGGGCAGTGGACGGCCTAGATCTTGAGATAAGAAGGGACCATTTTGACTTAATAGAGCTTTTCATTCACGATCCTTTTCTGGATCATGATAGAACATTATGGCAGAAAAATTTGATTCGTGGGGATAGCCTTGGGACATAAAACTTACTTGAAATTCAAGATGGAGATAAAGACAAGGCACCATCAGAAGTAGGCAGGTGGTGCGATACACCATTGACAGCGAGGCAAGGTGTTGACATGGATCGGCCCCAGGCAAAGGGCCTCCTAGAACCTGTGTCGAGTCTACCTGGAGAAAGGCGTGAGCTTGAGGGAATGTTCTTTTGAAGGAGGAGAGTTCGAGGAGCGCGGGTTTCTTTTTAGCATAGAGTAGTCGTATTTTTACTTTCCTTTATGTGTACAGGGGGTTAAATGTAGTAATGTCAATGTTGTCATATGAGAGGCAATATCGAGTAGAAAGGATAGTAGGGCATAGTCGGTTGGGAGGACTGATTGTTAAAAGGCGTTAAAGCACAAGAACACATCATGTGTCACTCAATTGGGAGCTTAGAGAAGGCGAGAAGGGGGGCCTTTGGGCGAGAAGGGACCACATGATTGGGAGCCTTACAAGAAGCCATGTGGCATGCCACCTCAGCAAGCCAGCTGGCCCGAGCTGTCATAAGATGGCAGCAGCTTCTAGTAGACTTCTCTTCCTCTATAAATAAAGGAGAGGAGTTTCATTTTTGGCAATTTTTAAAGGTAAAGCGGTCAGTGGGCCAAGAAAAATAGAAAAATGTTCTTTCATGAGTTGGAGTTAACGTTCTGTTTTAAGTGTTTCTTTTCGGCCGATCGGTTCTGAGTTGTTATTGATAAATCCTCATTCATTACAACGTTCCAAGATAGAGTGTGCTGTTTCTCTAAAAATTAAACTTGAATTTTGACCTAAAATACCTCAGTCTAAAGAAATTAAAGTTTTTCTGCTTAAGACCCATTTCCTACTCACCTGTTCCACATCACTAATTCTAAATGGAAAAAATCTACTCTTTAATTTTTCACACTGCTTCAACAAACACAGAAATGAAATGGCAAAATGCAGAATACCAGGTAAGTCTCCTTTCAGGTTATTCATATATAAGAACAACGCTTCCAATGGAGAGAGCTTGCTTAGCATACACGGTGGAAGTGCTTCAAAATTGTTGTAGCTAAGATCCAAATAGAGTAGGTTTTTCAAACCACATAATCATGCAAGAAATGAGCAAATTATAGTGAAAACAAGCATTTTACAAATGAGAAAACAAAGAAGAAAAGAATAGATGATGTTTCATACAAATCATAAACATGATTCAATTTCCATCCAAAGCATGTCGTTAGAATATGATTCTATCGACTGTTACTCCACGAAATATTTATTGGAATTTTTGTATGTGTGTGAGTTTGTAGAATTCGATCTAGACTCGATACCTGACAAGGATTGGCTGCTTTGGTTTAGCATATTGCCCCCAAGATGCAATATCTTTAAGTTTTTCATTTGACTGAACCCTGTAAAAAGGAAGAGATGATGAGAGAGTGAGGTGTTGATGACTATATTTCCTCCCCCTTTATAATAATAATAAAAAATATATGGGCCTCATGCCGGTAATGAACTAAAAGAAAACCTGATTTGCTAAACATCCATCAATATCTTTGAATTGCCTAAGAAAAGAGATTGAGGGTTTTTATGCAATTTGAGGAAGAATTTTATAAAATTGGAGGAAACGAGTATTACCTTCTGGCATAACCCATCCACCGATCCGATTAAAGCCCAAATGTAGTGACTCCAATTCCTTGAATTGGGCAAACAGAGTAGCATTAGGATACCACACTCCTAATGAAGGATCCCTTGCATCTTCAAGGTCGATTCCTATCACGTGAGATGAAGAATTAGAGCATGATACACCCCCCCATTGACAACAATCCTCTCCAACCCAATCTTCCCAGACAAAATGAGTAGCTTTATTCGGAAAGTGGTTGGCGGAGTCTTTCAATTGTAAGAGAGCTTTTCTCTCTTCCTCCAAACACGCTTGGCCCCTGTAAAAGCAGCAACACACACTCACAAACAACAACACCCCAACAATACCATACGCATGTAAACCCCTCATATTTTTAACAAGTTTATCTCCAAACTCCAAACTCCAAACTAAAAGCTCGGTTGTAGTTTCACTCTAACCTTTAACATAGATATATATGTAGAGAAGGAAAGGTGGAAGGTGGATCCAAAGTCTTCCCAGTCTTAGCCACCTCACCATTCATAAATCTGGACCGTCCAAAATGTCTAAAGTAGAAGCTCAGCTCACAAATAAGGAAAAAGCGCGTAGTAATAGTGACATCTCATAAAGAGTGAGACCCACAACTGTGACAGGAAAGGTCGTCTCTTTTTCTATCCGTCTAACATGAGAGTCAAGAGAATACTTCCACTGCGTGCCTCACACTCTAAATGAGAATCAGATCAAAGACACTTTTGGTCAATCTAAACCTTGATTGTAATACATGCATGCAAGAAAGATTTCGGCTGGGAAAATGTTTTGATAGTTTCACTAACTCATATTGTCTTGTACTATTCAACCAGCTGTCAATGGCTATGACAATTTCAAAAAATGCTATAGAAGCAAATTATGAAATAAAAGACAAGGTAACCTAGTGCAAATATCAAAACACAGCAGTGCCAAAATCAATAGCCTTCTTATAAACTGCATATTTAAAACTGGTGGGACTGATATCTCAGTATCTCCACGACAATGTTTTGATAATGAGGACAACCCACATGTACATTTTTTTAACGAGCTGTACTTTGGTTATTTTTATGAGATATGAGTATTTTTGTCATGAGAGAGTTGCTTTGGGCATTTTTCAAATTTGATATGAGCTGTTTGATCAAGATCAGTTGATCGGTCGGATTGACCATGGATTAGTCGCGTAGGTGGCCGAATGAACCGTTGGATCGGTCAAGGTCCCACTTGGTCGGATTGGGCCATGGTTTTGGTCATATGGGTGGTCGATCTTTTGGTCCAACACACTCCAACGGCTAGTGCTTGAGCGGGCGGGATCCAAAGCGTCAGATCATGGTGTAACAACTAGTGGGTGATAAGGTGTGATGAGGATTGTTGGATTATGTCCCGTCATGTCCTAATGATCAAAAGCCAAAGGGTGCAATCCGCACCGTGGATCATTGACCTAGCAGTTACAGGGGAGGACGAAGGTCTTACACAAACCAATAATCACTCCAAGATTGCTCTGGACTGTAGAATCATGGATTGGAGCGATCTAACGGCCAGATTTCAACCTGCTTTTAAAAGGTACCCTTGTACGGATGCAAATCAAATAGAAAGGTAGCCAAATACTCTATTAAAAGAGTAGATAACAGCCTTTGAAATAAAATACAAAAAGTACACTTGTGGGACTTGAGTTTGAGTAAATCCATAGCCAAAATTACTCTCTTGGAAGTTTATCAACTTTGTTCTTTGCTTTCTTTTCACAAATCTATTCTAGTGTACTGTTTTCTGTAGAAACAGTAACCGGTGTCTCAAATACTTGTTTATCCAAAGGTGATTTAGAGTTTGTTTCTGCTTAGTGCAAAGCGTCAACAAACATTACATATAGATAACACCGAGCTTCATTGTATTGTGGAGGCAAATTCTTGATACCCCTTGCACACTAACTAGCAGGGGCGAATATTATCTTAAGGAAAGCGACAACGCGCTTTGAAGCATCTCTTTCTTTTCTATTTCCCACCATCACCACCGACATATTCTCTCCAACAATAACTACTAAATAGGGAGGAGACAAACATTTGATTTACCTAGAATTTACTTCTTAGAATAGTGATAAGTAGTGCATGGTTGCTAACCTTGTAGAGTAGTGGGAGGGGTGTCATTACTAGTATAAAAAGGAAAGAGAGAGAAAGAGAGAGAGAGAGAAAGCAAGAGAGAGAAAAGGCATTATTCTCCAAGCCAAAATCCACATTTTTTGAGAAATTTGGCTTGGAAAGGTGGAAGGTGGATCCAAAGTCTTCCCAGTCTTCGCCACCTCACCATTCATAAATCCAAACCGTCCAAACGTCTAAAGTAGAAGCTGAGCTCACAAATAAGGGAAAAACGCGTACTAATAGTGACATCTCATAAAGAGTAAGACCCACAACCGTGACAGGAAAGGTCGTCTCTTTCTCTATCCGTCTAACATGAGAGTCAAGAGAATACTTCCACAGCGTGCCTCACACTCTAAATCACTCATCAATAATTAAAGGATGGTAGGTCTCACACTCATTATCATTTTATTTATTTATTTTCTATTTATTTAAAGAAGATGCAGGTATATATATTACAAAATGAGAATTAGATCAAAGACACTTTTGGTCAATCTAGACCGTCAAAAAACTGCAGAGCTATTAAAAAAGATTTTCAAGTCTATTAAAAAAGAAAAAGACAAACCAATAAAAAATAAATAAAAAGACAAGTGAGGTAGGAGCAATTGTTCAAACATGGTTGTGCTGATATCATTTCCCATAATATAAATAATAAGAAAAATAAGAAAACAAAGAAAGCGATGATGATTTTATCGCCCCACTGTAGGATAATGTGCCCCGCATGTCACGTGATTTGAGGTCAAAATGCGTTAAAGTCTGCCCCCAGTTCCAATTAACATGGGGCGCATTATCCTACAAGGGGGGCGAAAAAAATAATCTCCCATAAAATCGGTTTGGGTCTTTTTGAGTGTTGACCCGACCTGGCCTGGAGACTCGGAAGCAGTGAGGAAATATCGTGAGTTCGCACCACCTCAGCCCACGAATTTGTCACGCGTGGTGGCCGGCCGGCACGCGGATCCCTGAGTGGGCCCAACTACCTCTTGCTTTTTCCATGTCCGTGGAAAATTGCGAGAGCCATCGGAATAGGCTGGAAAAGAGTAGCAGGGGGGCCCACATGCCTACTTTTTTCTTTTTTTTCCTGAATTAAACTATTGAATATGATGAATAGGTGGATCCCACAAAGAAAAAACGATTGCTCGATATATATTTTCTACTTTTTTCGTTGGCACCCTTTATTTATTTATTTTCTATTTATTTAAAGAAGATGCAGGTATATACAATACAAAATGAGAATTAGATCAAAGACACTTTTGGTCAATCTAGACCGTCAAAAAACTACAGAGCTGTACATGATACTAATCCCGTCAAGCCCTACCACAAAAGTGACCGTTAGGATTTGTTTGAATGTAGGCTCTGTTCGGATTGCAGGAATTCTTTCCTTTCAGGAAAATAGAGGAAAATGATATGGTTACGGCTTATTTAGAAAAATACATCATAAATTGAATGTTTGTTTTCCACCAAAAATTGAACAGGTTCAAGTTATTTTTTTCATACAAAATCAAACAATGGAAAGGAAGGAAAAATTGGATAAGTGTTTCCTTTCATTTTTCATAAAGTTCCTGCAATCCAAACCGGGCCATGATGGTTTGGTCGAGATTGAACAAGGTAGTTGGCATATACATATTGTAATACATGCATACAAGAAAGATTTCGGTTGGGAAAATGTTTTGATAATTTCACTAACTCACATTGTCTTGTACTATTCAACCAGCTGTCAATGGCTATGACAATTTCAAAAAATGCTATAGAAGCAAATTATGAAATAAAAGACAAGGTAACCTAGTGCAAATATCAAAACACAGCAGTGCCAAAATCAATAGCCTTCATATAAACTGCAGATTTAAAACTGGTGGGACTGATATCTCAGTATCTCCACGACAATGTTTTGATAATGAGGACAACCCACGTGGTTTTACATTTTTTTAAACTAGCTGTACTTTGGTTATTTTTATGAGATATGAGAATTTTTGTCATTATTATGTGAGAGAGTTGCTTTGGGCATTTTTTCAAAAGGAGATAACGAGTTATGCACAGTTAAAAACAAATAAGGTGCAAAATTTTAAAGTAAATAATTCACGAATGTAAACTTTTACGCCCATTTTATGGCAACACAGACACGGCTGTAAATTCACACCAAAAATTTCTTCCATTCGCCCTTGGCTCAAAATTGGCAACCTAATTTTTGAGGAGTCAACAAGCCCACTGTCCACTCGGATCTGTTTCAAAGCGGATCCAAATTAATTGGGTTTTCCCTCGGATCCTACCTTCAATTTTATAATCCATAATTGTTCAAATATCTTAGTGCATAATGCTAACGTTGATAACTCATGGACAATATTTATGTGTGGATTATGTTGGAAAAGTGTTTCAAATTATTTTACAAATACATTTTTGGAAATTAAATTTGTTAGAAATGTGTTTCAAATTGTATTATTTGAACAATTAAATTTGTGGCTTTTCATATTCTTTGAAATTCCAAAGGCCATTACTTGGATAAGTGAAGAGTTAGACTAATGAATCTATTTAATTAGTTATATTAATAGATTCATGATAAGCTTTGACTCTTTGTGAGACCCTTTGTATTCCATTAATGGTAACTCTTTGGTTTTCTCATTTGAATTGAATACCTTAAGTGCTCTCATTAAGGGTGATTCCAAAATGGAGAGTCTCTTGGATAGCTTCTATTAAGAGATCAAATGGTTTAGAGAATGGTATGGAAAAATCCAATCATTTTTCATAGAGTTTCGTTTCAAAGAGAAAAGTTAATTTTGAACAAAACTCGTTACACTTGTCGATCGGAGGTGGAAACACGATCCATTTTAGAGAAGTGCAACTCTCTTGAATGTACAGGGAATCTGGGCTTGGTGGAATCCCGGAGATAGTGCTGCCATAGTTGTCTTCTGTTTGCAAGTGGGAGAGGCTTCAACTATCTTCAAGAAGCGTTTACGCGTCTCTAAGTCTTGGTTCTTTCTTGCTTTGTTTTGGGTAATATCTTATTCTGTTTTGTGCATTTGTTCCAACAAATTATGCACACATGTAAGTAGGAAAAGATGGCGACCCTCATATCACATGACCTAACATTATCAGATTGGAATGAGTTTTTATATAATGCTTAGGAGTAGCTGTGCCATATTTATTATTAAAAAAAAAAAAAAACAAATAGTTGAGCCGAAGTTTGTTTACAGATTTATGAGGAATGATAGATGCAAGGCCGCCCTTGCATAAAGAGCTGGAAAAGGGCCCTTGATTGCATCACACCATTTTTGGTAACAGTCTAAATCGATTGAAAAAGGTAAATTTGGTTTTAGTTAATGATGTGGATCCAATCAAGGGCCCTTTCCAGCTCTTTATGTAAGGGCGTCCTTGTATCTATCATTCCTCTAGATTTAAATAATTCATTTGGGTCACCTTAATGTAAGTAGGTGGTGCCCCAAAATTCATCCCCCTAGGATGATCCTAACCCTCCTATCTGTATCATTTTTTGTAATGCCGTCGTTCTATTAATTTGGGGTTAGGATCATCCCGTGGAGATGATTATTGAGGCATAACATATTTATGTTATGATAATCCAAATGAAGGGTTTGGATCTTTGAACAAAGTGGGACCGTTTTTTTTTTTTTTTTTTTTGAAAAATACTCATATCTAGGCACAGACGTCATATTTAGGCTAATAGGGCTCTAAAGCCCCCTCTCACGCCCAATTAGTAAATGATGCTTGCTAGGTATACAAGATAAAGAGAAGGCCTCAAGATGGACAAGGCGGCACCGTCGAGAGATATAAGGCAAGACTTGTGTTGTGGCGCGAGGATTTGCGCAGAAGTATGGTTTAAACTACGAAGAAACGCTCTGTCTTGTTGCTAAACTTCCGTCAAAGTTGTGATTGCCTTAGCTGCAAAGATGAATTTGAAGATCAGCTAGATGTGAAGAATGCGTTCCTGAACGGTGACCTTGACAAAGAAAGATATATCTAGGCACAGACATCATATTTAAAATTTAGAAGTATGTTTTCATGATAAATTTCCTATTTGTTGAGTTATTCAAAATTTGTATAGGGCAGAGCAAAAACAAGTGCCAGCAGGACGGGGCCATTTTTTAGACGAAATGACAAAACTTAAAGGTATTTTAGGTTTTTTAATTCTTTATGGTTAAATTTTAACTTTTAATAAAATTCCATAAGTACTTATGGACTATTAAATACATATGGGACCCAACTATTAAATAAGTAACCAGGTATTCCCTCGTTGATGGCTTATGACTATTAAAAACATATGGGACCCAACTGAAAATGAAAGGACATCTCTTGTGGACAACTTTCACTCCTATGAAAAGGATAAGAGAAGGGCAATGATAAATTCGCACCACTTAGGATGATTCGCACCACTTTTACACGATAAAAAAGTGGTAAAGTCTACCACAATTCACGTTAAAAGGGGTGCGAATTTATCACCACCCAGGAGATCGGAAATCTTAATTTGTGGGACCTATCATCCTTCGATGGAAGATGATGAGTAATTGAGACGGTTGTGTCTAGTGTGGAGTGCTGGTAGGACAGTTTTTAATGTCTACTAGTGAAAAAGCAGCCTTGTTGATATAATATAGATTTAAGAGTTTTTATATGATGAAGAGCCGTAGAAAGCAGTATTGGAGTACGATTCACATCCCATCCTTGCATCATGACCATCACAATCACTTGTTACTAAGTCCCTCCTCGCATTCAATGATAATAGTCCCACCACAAGACTCAAAGTAGTCTCCACGGCATCTAAAATCCAATAGATATTTTGAGTATGATGATGAAGAGGTGTCGTGATTTTGTTTACCTTCCAATTTGCATTTCTAGGTGTGGACCCCGATCCGGGAGAGAGGTGAGGGACGAGCCCCCAGCGGCCTCTGGATCATCCACACGTGAAGGAGAGCTCTACCAAGGAACTCTCGAAACAGGTGTCACCCCCATAGCATAGCACGAGTGGTGATATAAAAGAGATACCTCTCGATTCGGGAACAAGTCCAGATTCGAAACGTACCTAAACAAACTCAGAGTTGTCATCCATGGTATACGGCCATGGATCCTTAAACAAATATGCTCTGTATACCATGGATAACCAGAAATGAATGGGTTCGTGCCTGATTACGAATGGACAAGGTCCGAAGAGCACCCCTAATTCGCCCGAGTGAGAACACTTGGTCCCTTATGCCATTTATTATTAACTTTGAAAAGTTTTGGGCGAAGATCATATGAAATGGGAACAATCCTTAGGAATCGTCTACCTAAACATATATTTTCTGAGAATAGAAATAATAAATACACACAAAATAAATGAAAGAAGTGTGTCACCTAAGCACAGCTAGATTATGAGTGACATACCTAATGGGTGTCTAAGTTCTGGTGGACAAACACATGCATACTACAGCTAAAGGTATAAGGTCTGAACAAGATGTAACAAATATAATAAGCAGAATAAGCAGGACAATAAAATAAGTAAGTAAATGAGATATAATAAGCAGTAAAAGGGATAAAGCAGTAAAAGAAATATAGCTAAGCATATAAGTAAGAAATAATAGACTGATAAGCAGTAAAGATCTACAGCTAAGCATGTAAGTGATCAAATAAGAAAATAATTTCAATCTAAAAGAAAACACATAAGAAAAATGATAACCACAAACACAAAACTCTAAAAAGAAACATTAACAACAAATCCTAAGGTTCTAAAATTGTCCTCGACTCTTGGATGGTCTGATATTCATCCAAACAGCCTACGTATCCCCGCCTCCACAAGAATCAGAGAGACGTAGTTCTCCGCACCTATTCTAAACTAAAATGCCTAAGACATCTAAACCTTTATCCTAGACTCGACCTAAAAGACCGGACTAGTTATTAAAGCATTTTGTGCGATTATTTAAATTCCAGTGGATTGTGGATTTTATGACACCTTATCTGACCTAACTAAATGCAGATTAGCCCTAAGCTAATGCAGGTGGTTCCTACAACCTATGTGTAACTAGGCTGTGTGTCCTAAGAAAAACAATGGGATCACTAACGTATCCAAGACCTAGTCATCAGTCGGCAATGTGAATCGCCAACTGACCGGATGGAGGCGTTCCTATAACTCTAGGACAAACTCCTAACTCTAAAGCAAATACACAACTACCAAAACACTCTACTTAGAACATACTCCTAACTCTAGAGGAAGAGCTTTTTGGAAAACAAGTTTTTTAAAGATTTATAAAGTTTGGCTGGACTTGGGATAAAGATCCCAAGCTGCACTACGTACCTCGTGAGAGAGGATCAAGCCAACGTAGTTCGGAACATATTCCAAAATAAAGATGCTAAACAAGTGTGATTCACAAACAAGTAAACAAGCGTGCTCACAAACAGGTACACCAGCGTGGACACAAACAAGTAAACTGGCATGATCACAAACAAGTAAAACGCCAATCAGATAAAACATGTCTAAAGGAAAAGATACCCCTAAAACAAATGAGACAAAATCTTTCTCTAAAAGAAGAAGGCAAGCCAGATAATGAGACTGAGAGAGACCTATACTATGATAGAGGGTTGTCTTAAAGACTTAGAGAATCTTCTAAAAGGAAAGAAAATAGAGGGGAACACTGTATGGACTAAGCTAGTCCCCTAATGATGAGCTTGGGATGACTCTTTCATTGCCCCTGCAATGAGGGAAAAACTAGTATCTAAAAGACTAGGAAAGCACCTAAAAGAGAAGAAAAAATACTACTGGGACTTAGCAAGTCCCCTAAATGATGGGTTTGGGCTAACACCTTCATCGCCCTTACAATAGGGGAAGAATTCTATCTAAAAGTATATATAACATCTTGAAGTATAAATATAAAAAAAACAGATTCTTACTATTTCATATTTTCACAACTCATTCTAAGTAAGCATAACGTCTAAATACAAGAGTAAACTTTAATTCCCCTTAGCAAGGACTCAAACATTTACATACATACCTAAAACTAAATCATGTATCACATCTGATCAATTTAATTTCCAATTTACACATTACAAAGTCAATCCTTATAATGAAGAAATATAACTATCAGACCACATACTGATGGAATTATTTAATCTTGATTCTAAAACTAGTCAAAAGTTTCCCATGGAGGAAACAAAACGTAATCATCCAGTCCTGAACTGAAAGACATTATCCAATCACAATTCTATGTTTGGTTTAAGCTAGTCATGAAATAAAACGCAAATATCAGATCATGCACTTGATAAAATTATCTAACATTAATTCTACGTTTTTTTCAAAAAGAATCCATGAGATAAAACAAATGCAACCATCATACCATATACTTACCAAAATAAGAATTCAAATGGGTCTATTATCATGGCATAATGATGCAAAGATTATGAGCTCTATGTTATATGGTCAAACATGAACATAATTTCTAGTTAAAAGATTAAATACATATATTATTTACATAGGATGTCAATACTTAAAACATGTACAAAAAGAATATTACTGACAGTCATATTAAAATCAGTTTACCTCTTATAACTTTCAAATTTACCTTCATCAAGCAAAATAAGAGGCAATAAATCAAGTACAACTATTACCCCTAACTTTGTCAAGATGTAGCGACAAGTCTTCTTAAAATCATTATAACCATCAATGTTTCTTTACATAAGTTTTAGCCTTAAAATTCTAAAAGACCCCTACAATATTCATGGTTTCAAAATATCCAAAAGCTAAAAATAAAATTGTAATCTCAACAAAAGAAAATGATCACGTCAAAAATTTCTTTACATATCTAAACCTTTATATATCTGAACAAAAAACAATGCATGCTCTACTATCATATAATGTATAAAAACTCATCTGAAAGCACGCGTATCACTGAACAGGGTGATGTAGTCATTTAAACATAATTTGCTTCATCATGTTTTGAAAAATTATTAAACTACCTTGAAAAAGGGAAAGATAACTAAGACCAAAGACATTGACATTTCTAACAAGTAAACAATGACATCTATGTCAATAACCTCTTTTATTTGAAGATAGAATTCAAAGTCCCACATCATCACTACAAACACTACAAATTTAATGTCCAAAGCATTCCAACACAGAGAGGGTCGTTGATATAGTTCATCCAAGTCTCTACTAACTGATTAAAAGGATAAAGTCTATCCATAGAGTGTAATGAGAGACTATCATCTTTTTATTTATGAACCTGTTGAAAAACCTATCTTATTTATAAATCCAGACAATTATCAAGATAAGAAATGAATCCTTATGCAAACTTGGATCATTAAAATAATTACATAAGGATAACATCCAGATACACAACAACTCTATGTTAACATTTCTTAAATATTTAAATACAAGATCAAAGTGAGGCTCAAACCATTTTTTGTGAGAATGAACAGACCAATTAAAGATTATAAAAATAAAAAAATAAAAAAAAATAATGAGTTGCAACCATATGCATTACTCTCATAAATCTAACAAGTACACAACTGACTTATTCTTAAATAGGGTAAACTATCTAGAGCTAATGAGAATTACTAGATTTCATTGTAACAGATTTGTTGCAAAAATTGGAAGATTTATAACCAATTCAGAGAATTGAGAAAAATCTAACTGAGAAAATTGCTAAATGAAAAAATATTTGAAATTGAGGTTGAAATGGGTTTGGACGGGGTAGACACTGGACTGGGTGGGCGCTGGATTGTGCAAAAACTAGGCTTGAGTTGTGGACTGAAATGTGCATAAAACATGGCTGAATTGTGCAAAACTGGAGCTGAATTGTGCACTGAAAAATGTACATAAAACAGGGGCTATTTTGTGCAAAACTAGGGCTGAATTGTGCACTGAAATGTGCATAAAACATGGGCTGAATTGTGCATAAAACATGGGCTGTTTTGTGCAAAAACTGGGGCTAAATTGTGCAAAAACTGGGGCTGAGTTGTGGACTGAAATGTGCATAAAACAGGGGCTGTTTGCATAGACACAAAGAAAATGAACTAAATTGCAAATAATGAGATGATTCTATGAAACTCAGAACATAGACTGAACCACAGAATGAATAACATGGACTGAACTTGTGTATCCAATCAAATGTAGACCATAGGACCTAAACCATGGCATTAAAAACAAAAGGAAATGCATGTTGGGAAAGGTATGAATTACCTGATAAAAAAAATGAGGATTGCTTAACATGTAATGGTTGAGGGTAATGAGATGTGATAAAGAGGCATAGCTTCTCAGGTTTCTCTAACTAAGACACACTTACATCCCAAAATCTTTCAAGTAGACATCTTAGGTTAACCAAATGCATAATTTTTGAAAATTGTCCTCTCATAAGTCACCCAAGCAACGTAAGTTCTCTCGGACTTCAACATCAAGAACTCAGTAAAAAACAAATTATAACGTAAAGGACATCACGCTTGCTTACTACCTGATCATGAAATTACTACCATGAGGAGCTGCTATTCCACAAACTGCATAAACATTCTCAATTTGTACTACTAAAAATCCCAACACATATATTAAATGAACTGAGTTCATGCAATTACTACACATGATAAAATTGAAATTCCCCCTTTTTTTATCACAAGAAAAAGACTCAACGAAGAGGTTAACTCATCAGGAAATAATATTGTGTGACTAATACCCTAACATCTGAACAATAAACGCACGAGATTCTAAAAAGAAAACTAATAAAAAAAAATAGCTCAAAAGTCACTGGAGCATTTTCTCATCATTTTACTTTAACAAAAAAAAACAACAAATCCTCATTTGATCTTGAATAAATGAAAAGATGAAATCTTCATATCAAGAAAAACTCAGAAAATATCATAACATTTCTTAACCTAATCAATTCATAATGAAGGAAATAATGAACAAAAAATTATCAGATTATCACTAGACAAAACAAAACACATACTAAAAAATCAAGAAATCTGTAAAACAAGATGTATTCTTAAGAGAAACATCTAAAATTTTAGTTATTTTCAGCACGTTAAACACAAGAGATGAAGAATACCTGAATTATTGAAAGAGTTCGCTCAAATTAGGAATGATCAGAGCTCAAAGAAGCACCACAGAACAATAAAAACCTCTAAAAAATATGCTCAATTCTTGATCAAGGACAGCATTCGATCGTCAATTTGTGGCTGTACAAACAGATCCCATGGACAAAGCTCCTGATCTAGAGCTCGAAATTTAGACCTAAGATGAGCTAGGGTTTTACACCAAAGAAATACAGATCTAGGGTTTAAGGTTGCAAATAAGGGCTTCAACAATGAGAAACTACTAAATTTAGAGTTAGAATGGGAGCAAAAGACAACAGAGATGTGATCAAATGAAGGAATAATAGGCTTGAGAATGATCGGAGCTTGCCTGAGCTTGGCTGGAGAAAGGAAAATCCGATCGGAAAAAAAAAAGAAATTTGATTGGAAAAATCAAGAACAGGTGCTAGGGTTTCGGTGATTTGGGGAATTTTTTTTTTTTTTTTGAGCTCTGCTAGGGTTTGTAAAAATAAGGAAAATGAGAGCCTCCTTAGCTTCTCTTGCAAGCCAATGTCTATATATAGATATTTGGGCAAAGTTTTCGGGCGCCTTAAGTTTCCTTCGAACAACCTCTTTTGATAAATGTTCACATGGTTTCGGTTGAAAAAGGTGGTACATAAGAAAGAGCTATAGAGAAAATTAAAAGATAATTTCGTGCTCCTTTCAGCTACTTGGGACAGCCTCCCTACTGCAAAAAATTCATTAACTGGGCTATCCCCGGACTGGATAAACCACCCCCCTTCTGCTACACTAGACTACACCACATTACCTACTACGCTCGTTAGCTGGACAAACCCCGTCGGATTTTGACGAAATTTTATGGGGACCTAGTTGGGACCCTAAGCTACCATAAGGTGAAATTTGAGACCCTAACTCACTGATTTGATAGGGTTATTCACAAACATGGCGAACTAGGGTCCGGTTAAAATGGGGTGTCTACACTAGGCCACTTAGCAACTGGAGTGGGGTTTGTTCGACTTTTTATTCTTATCACTTTTCTAAATTACAAACAACATGGGTTGCCCACTAAACTCTCTCTGTCTCTCTCTCTCTCTCTATACTTTTATGTATATATATTTGTCTTTCAACCCATCTACTTTCTTTTGCTCAGTTTCCATGTATATTCCTCTTATGAAAAGAACACCCCACCAAATGTCTATGCCGTGCCATATACTCCATATGACCATCTCGGTCACTCATTACTAGGTCTCTCGTTACATTCAGAGTGAGTTTGGTTGCACAAAAGCAAGGGAGGCTTAGGGGTTATGCTTGGCATTTGGTTGCCATGTCAGCAAAATTCTTCGTTTTTGGTTGCCAATATAGCATTGAATTCCTTGGAGACTCCCTAGCATGTTACCTGGGCAGGGTCGGAGCTAGGAATTTACACTTGGGGGCCGGAATAATTTTGGGTGGGCCGCTTACAATTACCGGCGTTCCTGAACGCCGGGAACGCCAGTAAATGTATGTTCCTTTTAGCAGCGTTCATGAACGCCGGAAAAACCCTTTTTAAGTTGTACTCATAAAAGGAAATTTGCAAGTCTTTGGGGGGGCATGGTTACCCCCACATTATATGTGGCTCCGCCCCTGCCTGGGTAACTATTTCATGTCTATTGATATGACATTCTTGTCCATTGTAACATACAAGAATTTTGCTTGTAGATGTGGCTCTATTTGGCTGCAGGTAATTATCGTGTAGATTAGTGGTATAAGTGTTAGTCTATTTTCAAAATGAAAGTGTTTTGAAAAGATTTTATAAAGAAAAGTCTATTTGGTTTGTAAAAGTGGGTGCTTTGGAAAGGAGATGAAAAGTGCGTTGGGAGGATAGGCCCACATTGGAAGTTCAAAGAGTTGTTGAAGGGTATATATAGCGTTACTCACTTCTCTCTAATGTTTTGTTGCACAGTGGGTGGACCCACAAGACGGTGCAACCGCATGTGCGGCGTGGGCTGTAGGGTGCTAGTGGCGCTTTTTGGCGCACTTCGCATCATCGCTAGGAGCGATTGGAGCGCTTGAAATTTATCATATTTGATCTAGGCTGTCTAATCATTTCTGTTGATCGGTCGGATTGACCATGGATCGGTCACGTTGGTGGCCGAATGGACCGTTGGATCGGTCAAGATCCCATTCAGTCGGGTTGGGCCATGATTTTGGTCATATGGGCGGTCGATATGTCGGTCCGACACGCTCCAACGGCTAATGGTTGAGCAGGTGAAATCCAAAGCGTTGGATCGTGGTGTAACGGCTAGTGGGTGATCGGGTGTGATGTGGACCGTTGGATTCTATTCAGTCACGTCCCAACGATCAAGAGCCAAAGGGTGCAATCCGCACTGTGGATCATTTATCTAGCAGTTACAGGGGAGGATGTAGGTTTTACACAAATCAATAAATCACTCCATGATCGATCTGGACTGTAGAATCATGGATGGGCGCGATCTAACGACCAAATTTCAACTTGCATTGCAAAGGTGCCCTGTAAGGGTGAAAATAAAAAACAAAGGTTGCCAAATACTCTATAAAAAGGGTAGATTACAGCCTTTGAAACAAAATACGAAAATACACTTGTGGGACTTGAGTTTGAGTAAATCCAAAGCCAAAATTACTCTCTTGAAAGTTTATCAACTTTGTTCTTTGCTTTCTTTTCACAAATTCCATTCTAGTGTACTGTTATCTACCTGCAGAAACAATAACCGGTGTTTTAAATACTTGTTTATCCAAAGGTGATTTAGGGTTTGTTTCTGCTTAGTACAAAGCGTTAACAAACATTAGACGTAGACAACACAGGGCTTCATTGTATCATGGAGGCAAATTCGTGATACCCCTTGCACACTAACTGGTGGGGGCAAATATTATCTGAAGGAAAGCGACTACGCGCCTTGAAGCATCTCTTTCTTTTCTATTTCCCACCATCACCACCGACATTTCTCCAACAATAACTAGTCAATACGGAGGAGACAAACATTTTGATTTACCTAGAATTTACATCCTAGAATAGCGATAAGTAGTGTTTGGTTTCCAGCCTTGTAGAGTATTGGGAGGGGGTGACATTACTAGTATATAAAGGAGAGAGAGAGAGAGAGAGAGAGAGAGAGAGAGAGAGAGGGCATTATTCTCCAGGCCAAAATACACCTTTTCTAAGAAATTTGCCTTAAAAGTTATAAGGAAGGGACATGCAGGGGCGGAGCCAGGAATTTGTTCCAAGGGGGGTAGACAATGGTTGTTATAGCATGTCGGGCCCACTATTTTATACGTCATGTTTCGATAGGTGGGGCCCACCATCTCCCCCCTAACCCATGCATAAGGTGAGCTGACAATTTACATCTCATATTTTGATGCAGTGGGGCTCACTATTTACCACTCATCTTTTGATGGGTGGGGCCTACTGTTTTACACCCATGCATAGCATGGCCCAGGAATGTTAGGGATTTAACCAGAATTTTATATGTTGTGTACGTGTGAAGTCTAATATTTTACAAAAAAAAACCATAGGGCCCACTTCATAGGATGATCCAGATCATTCATTTGTAGGGCCACAACGTAAATAGGGTGAACCACGTAAATCATTTCCATAGGATGAACTTAACCCTCCGATCCGTAGAGGATTCTGTAACAGTAGATCTGAGTGTTAAGATCATCCAATGGAGATGTTTTTCGTGGTACGGCCTATTTACGTTGTGGCCCAACAAATGAATGGTTTGGATCATCCTATGAAGTAGGCCCGCAATACTTTTTGAAAGTTACTGGACTTTTGGTGTACACACCATATAAAGGGGCAACTTTTACAGCAAAAAATCAAACTAAAAAGGAAATTCTGGATTTCAGGGAGAGAGAGAGAGAGAGAGAGAGAGAGAGAGAGAGAGAGAGAGAGAGAGAGAGTGGGGCAACTGTAGGGAAAATAGAGACTCGGTGGGACAACTGTAGCGAAAATAGAAAAAAACCTAAAATACTCGGTGGGGCAGCTGTAGGAAAATAGAAAAAATCCTGAATTTTAGGGGGGCAACTGCCCCCTCTTGCCCCCCCTTGGCTCCTCCAATGGGGACATGGATGCCATGTCACCAGACATGGAAGGTATAAGGATGGGACATGAATGTCATGTCACTAGACATGCAATAATCACCTATGAATCTTGTCTGATAGTATCCAGAGATTTCGATGCTATATTGGCAACCAAACAAGAGATTTTGCTGATGTAGCACCCAAATGCAAAATAAAACCCCTAAACTATCCCGGCTTTGTGCAGCCAAACACACCAAAAAAGGTGGAATTTCACTTTAAATTTCTTGGGAGCAGTGCTCTCTCTCTCTCACTGCATTGGTAATGACACCCCTTCCTTACTCCCCTACTCTCCGAGCGTATGCTACGTAACCAAAAACTTTTAACGACTATTCTCCAAGGTAATTCTAGGCAAATCCAATGCTTGTCTCCTCCATGTGCTACCTATTCCACTACTCTATGAGTCCATGCAACCAAACAAACCCTCATAGAAAATAGTTCCACTAATTAGCATTTTTGAATTATCTAAAGAATTAGATAAACTTGCATGTATGTTAGAAATGTATTTTACTTAGCAATTCAAAGTTGTCCGTGTGGGATCTAGAAACCAAGAGAGTCACGTGACAATCTTAATCACTCTTAGAAAACACTTCAAAACGGGATCCTATGCCAAAAATAAAGAGATGAGAATCACCGAAGGATTTGTATATTTTTATACTTTTTTTGGATTTGTGGGGATGCACGCTCTCTCTTTTTGTCTCTTGCGCGTATAACGATAGAGGATCTTGTGCCTTTTTCAGCACAGGATCCCGTCTTGCTAGCAACCCCCATCACTTTTTATATTGCCTTCATCTTACCCTCATGGATGATAGTCCCAATAACTAGCATTTGGTGCATCCCATATTTTTTTCAGGGAAATGATATTTTCACCCCCTTTTCGTCCTTAGGCCACACCCTTCTAGTGGGAAAAGAGTAGTCGTAAACAAGGTTTTAAATTTCGGCTGCGGTCAAGACCGAAACCAAAAGGGCCAAAATCTGAAATTGGCAGAATGTTTTAAATTTCTTTTATTTTGGCCGAAATTTCAGCCAAAAAAATGAAATTTCAAGTTCCTTTATCGAATTTCGGCCGAAATTTTGGGATTTCAGCTGAAATTTCGGTTTCGGTGAGGACCGAAACTAACCCCGAAACCAAAATTTAAAACCTTGGTCCTAAATGGCTAAATACACTAGAAGGGGTGTGACCAAGGACGAAAAGGGGGGTTATAATATCATTTCCCAAAATAATTATGTAAAGAAACTGTGAAGATTACACGTGTTATAAATGAGGAGACTAACATTAAAACTCACCTTTGGTCAATCTAGACGGTCACTTTGTCACAGGCCCACCTTGGCCTGGAACCATCCAAAAGCACATAGAGCCAATGACCCTAACCATCTAATTAAGACCGTACAAATGGATGATCCACAAAAGAATAAGAAGCAAAGATCCATATTTAGTTGAAAAAAGTACATTTTTGGCTAGGCAATTTCGCAGAAACCCATTTCGCGGCTGGCTTTTGCATATGAGAAACTCTAATTACTGCAAATTGTAATTTCAAAAGTTGGTTGAAAGTCTAGCAAAACTATCCAAAATTCTGCAATTTCGAAATTAAGGAAACTATCCATATTCCATAATTTGAGGCCTATATATCGCACTCAAATCAATACAATTAGATATATAAGAAAATTCCATGAATCCATGTACAATAGAATCCAGAACGTTGTATAAGAGAATCCAATGTATGAGAGCATTCCTTCGTCCTTCCAAGATAGAGTTCCTGCGTTCTTGTGGAGCTGAGTTAAATAACACTTGATCTTTAGAAATTTTCCCCTAGTTTTGGATTGTGAACTTTAGAAAAAAAAATCTTTACGCCCATTTTATGGCAAAACAGATTGACCCTGAAAAGGAAATATATGATGATTGGATTTTTTTCATGGGTAGTTCCTGATAAATTCACACCCAAAATTTCTTCCATTCGCCCTAGGCTCAAAACTGGCAATCTGATTTTGGGGAATCAACAAGCCCACTGTCCACTCGGATCTGTTTCAAAGCGGATCCAAATTAATTGGGTTTTCTCTCGAATCGTACATTCAATTTTATAATCCATAATTGTTCAAACTCAGGCCATCCATTGGATTGTTCAATATCTTAATGCAGAATGCTAAGTTGATAGCCCATGGACAATATTTATGTGTGGATTATGCACACAAGTGGGAAAAGATGGAACGACTTTTTATATAATGCTTAGGAGTAGTTATGCCTTATTTATCTTTTATTTATTTTTTGAAAACATATAGTTGAGCCGAAGTTTGTCTACAGATTTATGAGGAATGATAGATGCAAGGGCGGCCTTGCATAAAGAGCTGGAAAAAGGGCCGGTTTTACTTAGGTTGATCCTAACCCTCCATTTTCTGTAATGTTGTCATTCTGTTGATCCAGGGTTAGGATCATCCCGTGGAGATGATTATTGAGGCACAACATATTTATGTTATAGTAACACAACATATTTATGTTATGGTAATCCACATAGAGCAATTGACCGTAACCATCTGATTAAGACCGCACAAATGGTTGTTCAAAAAAGAAAAAGAAGCAAAGATCCATATTTAGTTGACAAAAGTGTACTTTTGGATAGGCAATTTTGCGGAAAGCCATTTCACAGCTAGCTCTTGCATGTGAGAAACTCTAATTACTGCAAATTTCAAAAGTTGGTTGAAACTCCAGCAAAACTTTCCAAAATTATGCAATTTCGAAATTAAGGTAGAACTAGTTGCGGACCCGCACGGGCCTTTTATACTAAACCAACTAAAATGGCAACTTAGAGATAAATCTTAAATTAAATCTTAAGAAATATCCTCCACTACCCTGTTTGTAATTGGGGGGCCTTAATTTGTGTGTTACACAATACACATACCCAAAAGGTTGGTTCACCCCTATGGAAATTGGATACTATCATCACTTTTTTTTTTCTTTCTATTTCCTAAAATCCCACAGCTGGAGGACTATTTTGTTTCTATTTTCTTAAACCCTACCAATTTGCATGTATTTATTCCCGTAGAATATTTAGGCAAAAAAATAGCTATTTTTTCTAATCGTGAATTCTATGGAGAAAGGAAACTGGGTATAGAAGGGGTGCCATGTGGTGCCCCCATGTCGTCCAGGATTTTGTTTTACATATATATTATATGATGTTTAGTCCCACATAGACTAAAACTATCCATATGCCATAATTTGAGGCCTATATATTGCACTCAAATCAATACAATTAGATATATAAGAAAATTCCATGTACAACAAAATTCAGAACGTTGTACAAGAGAATTCAATGTATAAGAGCATTCCTTCATCCTTCCAGGATAGAAAGAGCCTGCGTTCTTCTGGAACAGAGTTAAATAACACTCGATCTTTAGAAATGTTTCCCCATTTTTGGATTGTGAATTGTAGAAAAAAAAAATCTTAGGAGTAGTCACTACAACAATAAGCTCATATTTAGTTATATCTCTACGTATATTTGCCGTGTTTTCATAGTAAATTTCCATTATTACATTAGGAAACTGAGTTTCCTTCTAATTTCAATTCCTTGGGCAAGATCCATATACTAGTTTAGATTTTTTTTCGCTTACATTGTTCCTCATCCTTCGAATTCCAGAGTTGGATATTGAGGCTAAGCTCTAGATCTTGGGAATTCAGGTTTGAATCATGGAACAGACTCCTAAAAGAAAGGACAGACTTCTATACTTTATAAGGGTAGGACAGACTCCTAAAGTTTGTCAAGGTAGGATAGACTCCTAAAATCTGCAAGGGTAGGACAGACTCCTAATGTCTGCGAGGGTAGGACAGGCTCCTAAACTTTGCAAGGGTATGACAAAATCCTATGACTCTATGACAATAGGACAGAATTCTATGACTCTATGAAAGTAGGACAAAATCCTAACTCTTTACGATAGTAGGACAGAATCCTACTGAAGAACTGACTCCTAACTAGAGAGTAGACTCCTATTCTATGGGGGTAACTCCTAGTCTATAAGCTCTAAAGGGAGTGCTAACTAGACTAAAGCAAGTCTCCTAGAAGAAGAGGAGACAAAGAAGGGTGCTAGTGAGACTGAGGAAGTCTCCTAGACACAGAGATGGGCTCCAAGTATCCCTATCATTGCCCTTACAATGATAGATAGGATAGGGCAACTAAAAGACTAAGCTAGTCTTTAACTTAGTTAGGGGTGCAAGTTATAAGACTTGGATAGTCTCCTAAAGGAGGGTACTTTTCTAATGAGACAACGCTTGTCTCCTAAAGAGTAACTTACTATAGAGACAAAGCATGTCTCCTATAGGGGGCTCTAGATGACTCTTTCATTGCCCTAAACAAATTGGAAAGACTAACAGATTTCTTGGATAAATCCTAAACCAAAGTATACTTCATAGGACAACTAAGAATTCGAGGAAGGATACAATTACCTTGAAAAAGATGAACAGATTACATATGATTGCCTAAGATATAATAACATCATTATGAAAGTTAGAGTAAATATTGGTCTATTTTGATAACTACCACATTTTATCCAATCCAATGAGTATACACATGCCTTTATATTCTTTTGAAAAACCTCCTGAAAATGAAATACATGGAACACCCAAAACATGCCTCAAGTTCCTAAAGAAAAGTAAACACATGATTTCAATGAAATGTACAACTGACCAATAATCATCAAATAGACACATTTTCCTCAGACCCCTAAAGTTTAAATATTTATACAGATTTCAAAAAAACTGTAAGCATCATCTACCTTAAATGACAAATGATAACTAGTTTTACAAAACAAATGAAATGGAACTAACTCTAATTGAACAGAATCTGTTTGCAAAAGAGAATGCGGATAAGATATAATAAAATCATTGGTCTAAACCATTCATTTCTATAGAATGAAGAAGGGTAATACTTTACACAGACAATATGAACATATTATCATGACATACCATGGATGATTAAATTGGAACAAGTTAATAGAAAGGAAATCACATATAATTTTAATTCACAACAATCATGGAACAAATTGAATGTAATAGGTCAAATATAACCTCCCAAATCATCTATCCATCTATCCAATTGAAGAATTTGTCATTCAAGCAACCTAAATTCCATTCAAGTAGTCCTCTACACATATGGAGTCAAGAACACAAGCCAATATTTCTATAAATGTCTCTCTTAATTATGGCTAATGTTTTAGGCATTTCGCCTAGTGCGAACTTAAAGTCAGGTCAGTTAGCATGCAAATTCTGTGATAAAGTTGCTGTAATAAAGTATATATCCATTTAAGAACAAGCCAATTTCATGTATTTATCAAAACTATAGCTGTTTCCAACCAACTGAAGCTTGTAAACTTCGTGCCACCACATGTAGTATGTTAAACGGATCAACAAGGCACACAAATTTTACACCTTCTCTATTCATCTTGACAGCTTTACAATGACCAAGGTTACTGTGGTTAACTATTGAAATAACAAAAAGGAATACAAACAACAGATCAATTTTAGCCCATTCACTCAAGGCTTGATGAACTAATAAGACACAAAAATGTATTAACTCTTGAATTAAGAATATTATTCACTCATCACATATCATGAAAATGCTACCCCTTTTTTTTTAGGAAGTTAAAACACTATAATCAGCTATAAAGGAAATCTACAGCAAAGACGTCAAGAAATCATGATGAAATGAAATTCTCATTTGGCTCTTCAAATGATCACAAAATAAAATGGCACTATCCGCCAATTCTACCAAAAGAAAAATCATTAGCTATTTATAACCTATTACCAGAGAAAAGAATATATGTGAAATATAACCGAGACATCAACATGGTCCTGCATTTTGAACACCTAAACATCACGCAATCTAAAGCAGATCTACTCATCGAGTCTTTTCCATGTATCACAAATATACTAAACACACCACTGGAAGATTTGAAACTGAACCGGATTCACCATTATGTCATAAGATCAGAATGGAATTGCTCTAATTCACAAATGATTTATGACATGCAAAATAGAATCCAAAGCGAATTTAAAAAAAAAATGAAATGCATCAATCATATAGATTAAAAAAAAAAAACCTGATGACAGATGCAATGGTTTAAAGCTCTTCATGTTCTCTTCTCTCTTTTCCTTTCTCTCAAAAATAAAAGTCAAGTTTCAGAAAACCTTAAGAAAATGCCATATATCTGAATGTGCAATGACTCCAAAACAATACAAGTAAGAGAAATACCTGTAAAGCACTTGCACTGATGTAAAAGTGATGAATCGGAGATATCTCTCTCTGCTATTAGAAACTCTCCTTCAGCTTTCTTTTTTTTCTGAGATTTCCCCCTATGTATCTATTTCAGATCTACTCTTTAAAAAAAAAAATTAAGATCAAAGACCCTAATCTCTTTCCCTCACAAATTTGTCTTAGATCTCTCTTCGAGATTTTCTCTACAAATCTCTCAGTCTTCTCCTCTCCCTCAATTTCTCCGTCTGCAGATCAGAGAACCCCTCTCTCCTTGATTTTTCAACGAAAATGGAACCCCCCTTTCGAAGCCCTAATTCGATCCATTATAAGGGAAGTGATAAATTCCGCCCCCATTTTCCTCCCTAGACAACCCAACTTTAGTGTATTTATAAACACTTTTTTCCCTACGAAGGAGTGACTCAGGTAGGAAGGAGGGGTAGCATTTAGATTTTTTTTGGCACATGAGATTGATATAGGCACACTAGGGCTGGATAATTCACCCACCTTGCGCATTTCTTTATGTTACTCTCAACTTGAACCCAAGACCTGGGTTGGGGTGCGACTTGGGTCGATTTATGGGGTTCGGGGTTCGAGAACTTATTCGATTTTGGGGAATTACGGTCCGGTCAAAATGGGGTGTCAACAATATCCAACTCTAGAATTCGAAGGATGAGGAACAAGGTAAGGGGAAAAAAAAATCTAAACTAGTATATGGATCTTGCCCAAGGAATTGAAATTAGAAGGAAACTCAGTTTCCTAATGTAATAATGGAAATTTAAGATGAAAATGTAGCAAATATACTTAGAGATATAACTAAATATGTGCTTATTGTTGTAGTGACTACTCCTAAGATTTTTTTTTCTACAATTCACAATCCAAAAATGGGGAAACATTTCTAAAGATCGAGTGTTATTTAACTCTGTTCCACAAGAACGCAGGCACTTTCTGTCCTGGAAGGATGAAGGAATGCTCTTATACATTGAATTCTCTTGAATATGGTAAGTAATAAGGATAAGAACTATGGCGAGGTACTCCTAATCAACTAAGTTTCTTAATCTAAATAATTAATTAATCAGTACCCAATAATCCTACGGTCAGATCTTAATGGATCTGATATATTCTAACATATATTAGACTAGAATTCGGGGGGCCATGCTATGTATGAGTGCAAAGCAGAGGGCCCATACTCCGCTGTTTTCCATTCGATCAATGTCCATCATCGCCTTTTTTTTTCAAAACAGAGATCTAAGGAGGTCTGTCCCTCGTATAACAATGAGGTGTGTAAGATCTCACATCGAAAAGCGAGAGAATGTTCTTGGGCTATATATGTGGATTCTCCTTCTCCATGTGTAGATGTGTTTTCAGCATTTCCAAGGGGTGGGCCCCGCGGAGTGGGTCGGACTCGGTTAGTGCTATTGGAAAATAAAACCGAGGAGGGTAGAAGACCCAGAATCGAACAATATTTACAAAGTGGGGTCGAGGCGTGACAAGGTGCATTTATTATCTCACTAAAAGATGAATCTTTCCTAACTATAGCTTTTTTTGCTCCCACGTGTACCTTCTGCATGTGATCAATATTGTTGATCTATCTGGTGACCGAAAGTTTTTTTTTTTTTTTAAATGACAATTTATTTCAATCTTTCAAACATCTTTACAAGGGTTGCGACCAGGAGTCCCAAGTACAGAACAAAAGGTATCCTAAAGTATGACCTCGAATACCCAAAGACTACCTCTAAACCTCCGCAAGTGTACTTATGTTACCAAAAAGACCTAAGATTCTGACAATGTCCCTAACGCTATGGAAACCACCCTACTTTCAGAAAATTCCAGCAGCAACTCATCTTTAGATGGCTCACCTATGCCGAGCACTTCTCCAACTCCTCCAGGATGTGCTGGATTTGGAAATCCGGCATTTCAATGAGGAGATCCTCCGGAACCCGATTCAAGAATCCAGGAACTTTTCTGCTAGCAATCATTTCCCCCACCAGGTGGATGCCCACCACCTTGTTAGCTTCCCAGTTCTGCCTCCTCACCACTCTTTCTTCGTTCAAGATTAGTTTGAAGAAAGGGTGTTTATACAACGGCGAGTGGGTGTCTTTGACTGTGTCTGTCCCATAGAGGCTATAAAGTTTCCAAGGGCAATCTTGGGTCTTTAGCTTAAATAGTTTCCATTGCTTCCGGAGAAGATCTCCCGACATCTCTTTATCGGTTGGGTCATTGAAAGAAGTCCTCTCTTCATCATAGGTCATCGTCCTCATCCTCTTAAGAATTTTTTTCTAGAACCAAAATCTCCATAAACAACCGCCTGCTTCAACTTCCATAAAGAAATTTTTTCGATCATAGGTGATCGAAAGTTGATCTATCTTATGGATTTGATTTTCATGTGGTGTGGGACTAGCAATAATTAGGTCATCTCATAAAGGACTTAAAAACACTTCCAAAACAGGAATTTGTTTGGAAAATACAGACGAAAGTGAAAGGGCAGTCATAATTCAGCTTCACAATAAATTCACCCCCCTTAGCGATCCTTTCACTCAAAAGGTTAAAGGGACTTATGTATCCGGTTACCTATCTTTTATTTTTACAAAGCAATTCCCCCCTTGGAGAGCCACTTTTTTCAAAGGAGCCTTTGTTCTGAAATAGCGGACAAAGACGACTCTTTGCGGTGTTTCTTCCTTCCCGTTGCATTTTTATCTTTTTTTTAGAGAGAGAGAGAGATATATATTCCAAATGATTATTGATAGGGAGAGATATTTAAGAATTTGTCCCTTCTTAGGAAAAGTAAACATTATCTAATTAGGTAATATAAGGATAAAATGGGTAGAAAAAAAATTAAAATCTCTCTAAGGCGAAGATTAAGCTATTGGTAATTAAGAAAATTACGTGGAGATTCTTATAGATATGTTGTGATGTAGTCGGTTTTTAGTAGTTTTCCCTAATATAATTAAGGTTGAAATTGGTAGAGACAAAAAATTAAAAACTATTTAGGACACAATACTGTGCTATTGGTAATCAAGAAAATTTTGGGCAGACTCTTTTAGATATGTTTTTATGTAGAGGGTTTTCAGTCATTTTCCAAAAAAATAACTTGAAATGCCCTCACTAGTTTCTTACCAATAAAAGTCGAAATGGTAAAGTAGAAAAAGATAGAGGGTTACATTTTCAACTAAATGTTAAGGTTAATTAGTAGTATGTCCATTAGAAGTGTTCAATGCCAGGTGGAGTCCTGCCGTCGACCAAATTTCGTCTGGCGGACTGCCCATTTGAGCCATAATAATTAGGGGACAAGGCTTTGATCGATGTTGGTCTCCGATTATTTTTCTGTTGGACACATGGCCCATATGTACACAATTTTTTTGAATAAAAATTATTCAAAACATCATAGGAATATAACAACAAACTCTTCGGACTAAAACATTGCCTTTTTAGCATTACTCAAAAGGTCATGTTGAAGAAAACAAGTTCAATGTCTAATGCATGCAACATAAATAAATACGTAGTAGAAATACCTCAGGCCCAGCTCTGCTTTCAGTTCCTGAAGGAATACACGGTCCAAGAAAAAAAGGTATTTCCTTATCTTCCTCTTCTTCTTAGGTTTCCTGTTTATCTTCTACAACATTGGGATTTTTGTATTTTTATTTTTTTTGGGTAATTTAGGGTTTCATACCCTCATTGCCTTTCCCTGTCTCCATGTCTAATACATTGGCTTTAGGGGTATTTGTCTCCTGTATGAAATCTAAGACAATTTTTTAGTTTTCTTCATGGATGACAATTTCATATCTATTTTTGCTACAAACCTATTCTCATGCCCAGCTTCATTCTTGGAAATCAGGATCTGGAGGGCAGTTTTCATCTCCTACGAAGGTGAATTGTACCACTGTGTGTTGCTCTGTCAAGCTATGGTATTACTTTTGATAGAAAAAAAGGTAATATTTTTTACTATTAATGAGGCAATTTTTCTCTTCTTTTCCTTCATATCCTCGAGGATATGAAGGAAAAGAACTTAGTGAACTTGCAGTTTTATTCTTTTCTCTGTTTTCTCATTCCATTCACTGATTTTAAGGGGCAGTATATCTACCATTTGCTCAACGTTATATTCTTCTTTGTATTCCATTCTCTGATATCGCCGGGTGATTCAAAATTCCTATGCATAGTTCCCAAATTGCAAGAGTGACCCACCACTTAGAGTTTTATAACAACTAGAGCCATAAGAGGAACCCATGTGTAGATTTAGCAGGCACAACATTTTTTAGCACAGTATTGTAGCCCTGGCATTCAGCAAGAGTGGAGCGAGGAGGGTGCTGCTTCTCCCAATTCCTTTTCAGTTTTGCAAATCGTCATGGGTATCTTCTCTTTTTGTTACAATGGATGGGTATCTTCTCCAAACATTTCCAAGAAAATCCTGCAATCTTAAATTTTTTGTTTGGGCTACTAATTTTTAATGTAAAATTTTTTTCATTTTCCAAACATTTCCAAAAAATCCTAGCAACCCAAACAGGGCTATTATTTTAGTCTCATCTTCTTTTTTATGGTGCGCTGAATTGTTTAGATTAACTTGCCATTTTGATGGCCTGTTGGTATTTAGATTATCTTCATATTTTTCAGTCAAATTTTGGAAGGTGTTATTTGGCTGATTTTTTTTGGGATTGGTTATTTCTATCTCAAGACCTGCTTTGTTATAGAAAATGGTGTCCAAAGCTCAAAGCCGTCTTTGAAATGGAAGAAATTCATGTCCGTGCTCAATGCCATTTCTAAGAAGTTTCATCACATTTCTTAGTGGGCATGCACGTAGTTATGTTTGTTGCATTGATGTTTATGGGATTAGTTATGTTTGTGCCATTGTTTGTGGCATCGATATTTCCATAGAAAATTCCTGCTGCTTTTCGTAAGGGGAATTTACGTGGTTATGGATGAAATGCCAACTCCAATCGTCATTCCAATGTTAATATTGGTTTCTTTTTCATAACGATTTTACATATCTTCGACAATATGGGATACCTTCTTTGAGAGGAAGATATCCAAGTCAAGTGTACTTGGACTACGATTCAAGTATTTCAGCGTCTATTAAGATTTTTTTCTTCTGGTTTTCGTAAGGGGAATTCAATGCCAAGTCCAAACATCCTTCCATATTCCTTCTTTTTTGCAAAGTTTCTTTCTCCCAATTCCATTCTTGCCAAATGGAAAAATCATTGTTTGAAGATGGTAGAAAACTAAGTTTCGAGGTCTTTTTTTTTACATCCCTACCTTCAAAAAACAATCCCTCTTTCATGGAAAGATCATTGTTTCAAGATGCTAGATAACCACATTTCTGTGGCCTTTTTTTTGTTACTTATTAGGAAATTGAACTTTGGAATTTATGCACAAAAACTTTCTAATCTCATGCCAAGGACCACTTTGATGCCTCTGATTTCTACACCTTTACTAATCAGATCCCTCATTCATTTTATACGGTCACCAATTGCAGATACTCTTAAGGTATTTTCTGTGATACACATAATCTCACCCTAACCATGGTTTCAAATTTCGGATTTACCATAACCATGGTTTCAAATTTCAGCCAAAATCCAAAATACAGAAAACCAAATTTGGCAAAATCTGAAATTCCATGTTTTACCATTCGAAATTTTAAGAAATTGATTTTTTTGAAAAATATAAAATTATTCCAAAATTTTGGTAATTTCAGCAGAAATTTGTTAAATAATTAATTAATAAATTTTCCAATTACCAGTTTTTGGCCGAAATTTTCGGCTTTGGTCAAGACCGAAATTATAACCAAAACTGAAATTTAAAACCATGGCCATAACACAAGTTACTGTACTACAAATTGAGTTGAAGTTTATTTAATACAGGTTTACTTTGTCTCCACTCCATAAAAATCCGCCCTCACTTCTCTTGCCTAGAAAATTCATGACTGTTAGTTGTCTGCTGGCAATAGTTATTACAATTTCCATGACGATTGGTAGAATGTTAATTCTTCTTTGGTATCTCATAGTCCTCAATGTTTTTGAGTTCGGAACTCAGGTAACATTTTTCTTTCTATGATTGCTGCTATATTTTTGTTTAAATAGACACGTTTCGAGGATATCTACTGCTGCCTCTGAGAGGCAAGCCGTACTTCAGTTGATAAAGGAAACACAAGCCTCTCAATGCTGATTGCCAAGGTATGTGGCATCCTCATGTATTGTTTACAGTGATTATTCGTCTCTGGGCATACAAGCTGTCCATGTATACCCAACAATATCTCTGCACTGGATTATGTGTTTGTAACAAGATATGAATGTGTACACATTTGAATCCAAGAATGGCGAGGGCAGGTTGCTACTCTATGGAGAACTTCTAAGAAGGTGACTCCTTGAGTAAGTATACTCAGATTTGTTTGTCATGAATCCATGTTGCAGATGGTACTATGTCAATCCTGTTTGTTTCTTTCATACCGAAATAGATAATTTTATGAGAAGGAGATGGTAATTTATTTACTATTACATGAACAGTACAAAAATGTAATGCACATACAATCACTTTCAATGTAATGCGTGTTTGCATACAGGATGGCCCAAACATTTTACCAAGTAGGGTTTACAAATCTGTCAGATATAATGTAGCTTTCAAGGCACTAAATTTGGCGGTTGATAGATTAGGAACCTCCAATGTATGCGTTGCTGGCCATTCTTTAGGAGCTGGCTTTACCCTCCAAGTGGGTACAGCTTTGACCGAACAAGGGGTGTTTGTGGAGTCTCATCTGTTCAACCCACCATACCAAGGTTAATGATCTCTTTATTGTGCTTGAATAACCAACTGTATGGATCATTATCAGCAAAACAGCATCTCCTTTTGATCATTGTCACATTTGTCCTAAATGGTATGTATTTTGAAATTTGGATCATAGGAGTTACTTATTCAAAATTTCTGCTTTTTGATAAAGAAATAAAATCTTCTAATGCTTCCGTAGTTGCATTTCTGCTTTTTGATAAAGAACCGAAATCTTCTAATCCTTCCGTAGTTGCTTTTTCATAGGTCCCACATGAATAATTTTGTTGTTGAGCTTGCAGGCTTGAGTTGCAGTTGGAGAGGTCTACTTGCAAAGAATGACAGTTGCTTGGGTGGAGTAGAGTGGGAAATTCAGGTTTCATCTTATTTCATCACTTAAGAACAGGAGACAATGTTCACCACTTGAACTTTCTGTTGATAGTCTGTCTTTGATTTGTTGGCTTAGAAGTTGGGATTTTGCTCGATTTTCATTCTGTTTATGTTTGCGAAACTGAATTTGTTATTCCTTCCTCTTTCCAAGAAAATGAATTTGTTATTCTTTACTCCTCCATTTTCATCTCCATTTTTAAATAGATAATTTATAAGAGCTATTACTCTTTTTTCACATGTTTTGAGGCAAAACCTGCATCTCCAAACTTAATATTTTTAACGAATGCATATTTTTGCCTTTGCAACAATTTTAAGCCAACTTTCTTTTTTTTGCCCGTGCATCGCACGGGGTGTAGAATTGAGGTTCATTACTGTGTCCATGTAGAATTCAAAGTTTTTGTGATGTTCTAATACCACTTTACGGGTTAAGATTTCGATTCGTCATTGTACTGAAAAGAAGGATAGTAAATTGTCCTTTGTTATTTTGAGTGGGGGTCTTTCATTTGTCAAGGTGGGGCCCACGTATTCAATTATTCAAATTGTTTATCAGTTTGGTTGTGCTAGGAATGGCCATATCAAAATCCTCTTCATAACCACCTCTTCAATTGATAGTACTATATTGTGGTTGAGGTTCTTTTCATGCTTGGTCTTTCTATTTTCCTCACATCTGTCATATCAATAGGCTGTTGAGAGAAGTCATATTAGAAAGGTGAATACCTTATTGTTAGGTTGTTTATATTAGTTATGAAACATTGCCAGCTACATTTTAATTTCATTTCCCAACAGGCTTGCCGCTTCTTTGGATCTCTCTTTCAGTTCTATTTACCTCTTATGGTATTTTTTATCTTTCCTTCCACATATGCAATCAAGCTATTTAAGTGTAAGTTTTTAGGGCTTTTGTTTTTTTACCCGTGCATCGCACAGGGTTTCTTACTAGTGTGTGTGTGTGTGTGTGTGTGTCTATATATATATATATATATATATATATATATATATATATATATATATATATATATATATATATATATGAGGAAAGTGTCTCTAGTCTCTCCCCTAGATAAGCTTATCTACTCCTCCCTTTAAAAAAACACAGTGGGCCCACGCTGTTTGGATGATCCAAAGCATTCATTTGATAGGTCCTAACATAGATAGGGTGTGCCCAAAAAATCAGCACCAAAGAGTCATCCTAGAACTTCGTTTTGTGGGGCCTTGTGGTACCCAGAATGGACACATATAAACGTCCACGTTTATATGCATCCATTTTGGACACGGTGTGCCCCACAAAACGAAGTTCTAGGATGACCCTTTGGTGCTGATTTTTTGGGCACACCCTATCTATGTTAGGACCTATCAAATGAATGCTTTGGATCATCCAAACAGCGTGGGCCTGTAGACACCCCATTTTGACCGTACCCTAAACCTCTCATGTTTGAGCAAAACCTAACTAAACCAATGTTTTAAAACTCCAAATTTAATTCCAAGGTAGGTTAGAGTCCCAGCAAGGTCTCTGCGAAATTTCGTTGGAATCCGAGCGTGTTTGCATAGCAAACGAGCTGAGAGAGAATCATAGTGTAAACCAGACAGGGGGGTGAATATATCCTGAGAGGGGGGCGAATTTATCCTGGAAAGGACGAATCTAGGCCTAAAAAGACGTGGATTGCGCGCGAGCGTTCATCAATTTTTGTGCGCTTATCAAATGGTAGTGCCAATATCTGCACCCTTATTTTGGTATAAATATACGTTTTCTCTCTTTTTTTTTAAAAGAGAAAAAAAGAGAAATTCCAGAGAGAGAGAGAGAGAGAGAGAGAGAGAGAGAGAGTAGATCTTACGGTTTAAACCCTAACCGATCGCGTTTATTTTCTCCGGTCTCTTTTCCGGCGAGCTCCTGTCAAGCTCCGGCCGGCATACTTCTTCCATTTTCTTCCTTATTTTCCTCTGTAACTATTGATTTCCAGTTCTTTCTCTTCATAAAACCTTAGAAATCTTAGATCAAAGGCACAAAACCCTAAGATCCTTGCTCATTTTCAGATCTAGAGTTCCTCGTGTTCTTGAAAGAGAAAAATCCCTAAAAATCCTCAAAAATCTAATCTAGTTTTATTTCGTCATCTTCTCAGATCTTTACACCGGCAATTTTTCCGTTCATCTTCTTCAAATTCCGGCCGTATTCTAGTGAAGCTCCGGGTGAAACTTCAGTCAAATCTTTCATTTTCTTGTCTGATTGTTCTTATTGTGTGTCTCTCCTCTTTTAATTTTTCCATCTCAGATTTGAAGCTTTTAAATCTCATTTTCTGGCCTTAGAAACCTCAGATCTGCAAATTTTTACACTTAGATCTATGATCGGTGATTTTTTTCTCGAAAAATCTTAGATCTGTTGATTGTGAAGATTTTATACAAAGGAAAGGAAGGAGCATCTGCAGATCTAGCCTTGTAAGCCTTTGATCCATTGATTGTGTAGCCTGGAGAAAATCTAAAGGAAATAGGTATTTATTTTTTTAATTGAATTACTTTTCTTTGATCTACATGATCTCTAGCTCCTTGATTTTATAACTGTTGAATTGATTGTTCATGTTATCATTTATTATTGCTTTATTAACCTTATAGGTAGTATAGTTTATAGCAATTTAAGATTCCAGTAGGTTTTGATCTTGAAGTGTATGTTTTGTATCCAATTATTTATTTTTTATCTGGCGGTATTTATAATTTTTTTTAGAGATTTGGCTTCTTGTTTGAGCATTGATATGTATGGTGCTCGAATTGATTTTTACAAGGAATTTGGGATTAGTATTGTTTTGAGTTGATCTTGTGCATTAATTAAAAATAAAAGGGGATTTAAGTTGCATATTTATTTGTTAGTTAATTCTATCTTATGAGAAATAAATCAACCTTAATGAATAGCAGATTTCTTATCATTTCTTTTTTAGTGTTTGTTTAATATTTTGAAAAATCTATAGTTCTGAATTTCATGCACTTTGTGCTACCAAAAGAATTCCAGCGGAAATTCCAACATTACTTTAGTATAAGATACCACTCCCTCAGATGTTTATGGCCAGTATTTTACCATTTCTGTGTAATTTCTCTTAAGCTATATTTCATATTCACAGGCTTGTGGGGCCATAAGATTTACACAATATGTAGCATTTTGTTCATCGTTTTTGTCATTCTTATTGTAGTCACGACATTCTTAAGTATTAGATTGACATACTTCCAGCTTGCCAGGGAAAACCTTGAATGGTAGTAGAAATCTGTTTTATGTGGGGTCACAAGTTCCATTTTTGTGTACGGTTATCACTGCTATTTTGTCCTAAATCACAAATGAGAGGTTTTGATACACCATATACATATATATATATATATATATATATATTTATTCTGATGAAATTATAAATCTCAGCACTGTTTTGCATAGAATTCAATGACAACATAATCTATACTTAGTTTTGTTTTGGATTTGATAACTTATATATGCTTCGATGAAGTAGAAAAGTTAGAAGCAGAGTTTTCATATCATAATCCTTGGTATGTTTGAGAAAATCATCTTTTTGTTTGTTTGTCTGAATAAAAGTTGTAAGTCATAGAATAGATTTCATGGATTCTATTTTGATTCTATGTTTTGTCTAGATTATTTTACCATTTCTGGTTTGTAGAGTTGAATGTTTTTCAGAATATGCTTTGATGTGGTTAAGAAATTTCAAGTTATAATTTTTTAGTTAACTTAATCATTATGTGTTTTTATTGTTTGAGTAAATATGGAGAATGTTGGAGTAGACCCTGTTTACGAGGAATTCTCTAATGGATTTTGGAAAATATTATGCTTTCTTTGACAGGTGTGATACTGTTTGTACTGGCCTTGTATATTTAGTAAAAAAAATTATTGTCCTTTTTGAGAATCAAATGTTTAAATTTGTCAAAAAAAATGCAAAAATCTGTTTTACAGACGGTACAAGATTAAACAATGTTCTTTAAGCAGCTCAAAGTATTATAGCGGATCTTATGTCATGCATCATAATAATTTCATGATATGATAAAAAATTTCAAGAAATAAACTGGAAGAGATTGTCATTAGTCTATACATGTTTGAGTTGTTATTTGCAGCCTTACATCTTTTGATAATGGTCACCTTCATCTCATTGATTTTTAATGCCATCATTACATATTGATATTGCTGCCCTGTTTGGTATACAATTTCAATACAAAATCTGTCTACATTTGATGCTTAATTTCAACACAGATCTGTCCCTGTTTGATGCACAGATTTTACTCACTTTAGACCCTGTTTGATGCACAGATTTTACTCACAATCTAGCCCATGGCTTGGCACTGTTTTGGCACAGATTCATATAGATCCAGCCCTATTTTTGCCTTTGTTTTAGCATAATTATGTTCACATTTCACACCCAGTTTTCCCATAGTATTTGTTAAATGTCTTCAAAAGGATTTGGGCATAAGGTTTTGTGTTGTTTGAATATTTTCAAATGAGCAGGTCTGTACTAAGATAATATTTACTTCGGAAATCTTTTTCTCCTTATCCTTAATTCTATCAGGTTGAATTGTTTACTGAAAATTTTTCCCAAGACCACTCTAAAGTGCATGCCATTTTAAATTGGATACCATATGGAAACTCAGATTTGTATGAAGTATTGACCTATTAATGAATATTAAATTCATGATTATCTAATGCAACAGAAATATGTTATTGATTTATTGTTGATTAAGAGTGAAATGCTCTCTTTAGATATCCTCTAGTAAGAATCTGTCTTTGTTTTGATTTAGTTCATGCTCTTGGGATAGTATAATGATGTGGTGATGCTATAGATATTGTTGTATTGTAATAGCCTCGCAGATTTGTTACTTCCTTTATAACATATACAGAACTATGGATAGTAGCAGTTTTGAATTGTGAGATCTATGTCTTATGTCTTATATCTTATCATCTGTAGACTGATCTCTAATGGCTTACAATAGTAGTTTTTCCCTGGTGAGTCACAGAAATGCCCATTAGTTGCCCCTTCTTTTGTATATAACAATTTGTTTTTTATTGTTCAGTTAAGATACTCATAGCAGCTCCTCTATTGTAGAGTTACGGTGATGCTCATAGCAGGTCTTCCATTGGATTTTGAGTCTTGGTAAGGCTCATAGTGGTTATAAGTCACACGTTGTTCTGTTTATAATTGTTTGGAATTAATAAACTAATATAGACATAGAGGAGATGTAGTCTGAAAGTTAGTAGTCCCTAGACTTCTCTGAATGGCTCTTAATTTTTTTCATCAAGTGAAAATTGGATGTTTCATATTGTCAAAATTTATAATTCCAATGATTCAAATTTGATAGCTTGATGGCATACACAAGAAAACTGATGATCACACTGATGTTTTTAAGTATCATCTATTTTTATATTGATCATATAAGTTTTGGGTGTAAGAGCTTGCTTTATCTTGGATATACCCACTGTTTCAGCACAGTTTCTGTATATTTCACCCCACTTCAGCCCTTATTTAAGTATAGTTTTTCACCCACGAATCTGTCCATGTTTCATCCACAAAATCTGCACAGTTTTAGGTACAAGATTTGCTCGTTTTTTGCACAATACAGCCCAATTTCTGTACATTTCTGCTCACAACTTAGCCCCAGTTTCTGTATATATTTTTTTTCCACAACTTCAGCCTCCTGCTTCAGCACATTTTTCACCCATTGCTGCCCCAGGTTTGAACCCAAATCTGCCCCTGTTTGAGCCCCGCTTTTTGCCCCCTAAATCTGTCCCAGTTTTAAGCCCAAATCTGTCCAGTTTTGAGCCCAAATCTGTCTATGTTTTAAGTACATATCTGCCCACAGATTCACCCTTTTTGTTACCAGTTTTAGCCCTCATTACAACCCCTGTTTTAGCCCAAGTCAGCCCTTGTTTTTTAGCATATTTCAGCCCCTATTTTTTAAGCACAGTGCAGCATTATTTTTAGCACAGTTCAGCCCCTAAATCTTTTTCATAATTAGCAGCCCCTACAAACCATTTTGATATGTGTAGCCCCTAACCAGTTTTTGGTATGTGTAGCTCCCTAACTATTTTTAATAAGGGCAGCCCTTAACCTTTTTGGGTATGTGTAGCCCCTAACTACTTTTGATATGTGTAGCCACTGTGTTTTTTTAAAGGGAGGAGTAGATAAGCTTATCTAGGGGAGAGACTAGAGACACTTTCCTCATATATATATATATATATATATATATAGTGAAGATATCTCAGCTATCACTCTAAGAGGATGTTATAGTCTAAAGAGATTGCTAGGAACAACCAACACAATCTGGGACATCCTCACAATGCAGGTGATGATTATCTAACAATAATTTATTAAAAGTTCAAGCAGTTATTTTTTTTGTGCCATCCCAACCATATAATTGTTGATATGGAGTGATCAACACTATTGCTTTCGGTGGGCGGTTTGATCTTTGTGGTCATAAGCCATTCATTGCAAAAATATCAAATTATTAAGATAAAGCTTATTATTAGTTCCAACAATCATTTTGCATTACAACTAAAGGAAAATTGTACCATTATTTGAAACAACAATTTTTCAAGTAACTATGGAATTCTGAGAGGTTCTCAATCGACCGGTCAATATATGCATCCATAGCTCTGAAGTATTTATGCCTCCCTTTTTTGTTGAGGATGAGAAAGCTGATGAATCCCCAAAATCCCAAAGCATATGACATTGCCACGAATGAGTAGAAAATCACAGGATTATCAAGAACCCTAGAATTTTTTCCCTCATCTCTAGGAGGTTGTGAAGGGTTTTCCAAGGAGCAATTTCTTTCTAGTGGTGGTCCACAAAGATTTGGATTTCCCTCATAGCTATCCTTACCAAATGTGGTAAGGTGTTTATCAAAAGGGATCTTATCTGATAGGTTATTGTAGGCGACAGAGAAAGCACCAAGTGAATCCAGTTGAGATAATTCATAAGGGATTCTCCCAACTAACTTGTTGTGGGAAAGATCCAAACTCTCCAAGCTTTTTAGGTTTTGAAAGGATTGTGGAAGATGGCCAGTTAGCAGGTTGTTGGAAAAATTTAATGAGTGAAGCTCTCCCAAGTCTCCTATTTGGAATGGAATGTCACCCTCCAATTGATTCATGGACAGATCAATTCCAGTCATCAAGCTAAAAGGAAGGCCCTCGTAACTGTAAGTTACACCCTTTGTGGTGAAAGAAGTTGAAGGCGTAGGAATAAAGCTTGTTCTATTTAAAAAAACATAGGGAATTTGGATTTGACCTGTTTTCTTCCATGAACTTATGTTGTTGAGACAAGAAGGTATATTTCCAGAAAAAGAATTGTTGGAGAGATCCAAGGTATGGAGGTTACTTAGTTGACATAGTTGTATTGGAATGTGTCCTCGAAAGAAATTATGCGCTAAAAGAATTGATACCAAATTTGAGAGGGAGAATAACCAACTAGGAATAGTATCGGATAGGATATTTTTTCGCATATCAAGAATCATCAAGTCAGGGCTATTTAACAGGCCAGATGGAATTTTTCCAGTGAAGTTATTGTGGCTGACAAATAAATATTGCAATCGTGTCAAGATAGCATCAACTGGGAGAATGTCTCCTTGCAATCTATTACTTGATACGTCTAGGTAAACCAGCTGAGTGCAGCTTTTGGTGAGTTGATGTGGCATTTCTCCTGAAAGGTTGTTGCAAGATAGATCCAATACCTGTAAGCTTATTATTTCACCCATGGATGACGGGATCCTACCTTGCAAAATATTTTTAGATAGGTTGAAGTAATTCAACTGAGGGAAGAGTGTGCCGATGTTTGTAGGAAGTGGCTCAGACAGATTGTTCTCAGAGATATCTAGAAAAGTGACAGATGATGTAGTGTTGTGGGTAGACTGAGGAATTGAGCCTTCGAGCAAGTTACCCATCAACCACAAGTAAGAAATTGACATGTACAATAGCCAAGATGGGATGATCCCTTTAAGAGAGTTATGACCCAAATTTAATTCATATAAATTAACCTGGCTTGAAAGAAAGCTGGGAATGCTACGAGTGCTATGTTTGTTGAGGTTGCAATTTTCTAAGGACAACCACTGGAGTTGAAAAGTAGGAACCCAATGTGGATGTTGGGTTTCGACCACTAATTGGACATTGTTTGAAAGGTCAACACCTGAAAGCTTTGAGAGGTTGGCAAAACTAGAAAATGAGAACACACCCATGAACTGATTATTTGAAAGATCAATAGACTCTATCTTCGTTAGGTTGTTGAAAATGAATGAAGGAATCTTCCCTGTAATGCGATTGTCGGAGAGATAAAGCCATCGCAGGTTATGCATGCCTTCCATACATGGATGAATGCCCTCAATTGAATTGCTCATGAGATCCAAGTAACTTAGGTTCCTTAGTTTGCAAATCCCTGTAAGAATAAGACAGAGAGAAAATGGTGACAAAATTAGATTGATGTTGCAAAATGATAACGAGGAAGCCCCATTGTATGATTATGAGGCAAGAGATAAAATTCTTCGCTAAAAACCAAGTTTCTAATAAAATTTTATTTTTCTTTTTTTTCCAATTTATTAGTGTAAATGTAAATAGTCATATTTTGGGAAATAATATTCTCACACCTTGACTCAATGTAAGGCCTATCAAATGTAAGGATAAGATCAATCAAAGGTGGGACCCTCAAGACCACCAACTTCCTCTGGATGACGCCCTCATACATCAAATCTCCAACGTGGGGTCCCATTCGCTATTTCTTCCCTTTTTCATTTTTTTGCTTATCTTCATAAAAAGGCCAGTGTAGTAGGTAGAATACCATAACAATAATATGTAGGGAGGTTATCATGCTTTGTCATGTGTGTAACGTTACAGTCATAATTATTTTTTAAGACAAAAATATCCCTCTTGTTAGGAAAATGATAAAACATTCCGTTATGTTTGAGAAAATCGTGAAGGAAGTTCCGCATCCTTTTTCAATGTTTTGTAGGCCTTAATCTGACGAATGGGATCTCAGTTAGGCATAAGACTTGGACAGTATGGGTTGACTTATGATGGTCAACTTGATCAACGGTCTTGATTACATCCCTGAGTCCCCTGACCATATGTGGAACTTAATGTTGACCCTAGGCTTCATCCTAATTAGTCCTGTAAACATGTGGAGATGATATACCTACAAGATATGGCCCAGTCATTGTAGTAGTTGTCTCTGTGTTGTGACTTGACTTGTGAGATCCAAAGATCTTAAAAGAGGGGGTGGGAATATCATTTCCCAGTTTCTTTATTAAATGTATAGTTTAATTTTCTTAAAGCGGGTACTATGCCAGAAAGATAACAAAATCCTGTCAAAAAATACCTTCTCAGAAAGATAACAAAATCCTGTCAAAAAATACCTGTTGAGATGGCGCCAGATGTGAATGTTAGATTATTCTCTGATAAATCCAGATATTTCAGGGAGGAGAGGTTGCCTAGACATGATGGAAGACTTTGATCGTGAAGATTGTTATAGATGAGATCTAGTTGCCTGAGTCTCTTCAAGAAACATAAACCTACAAGAAAAATTATCAAGACATAAAAATCCAAAATCCATTTCATTTATTACTAAACAATAAATTGCTCTCAATATGGAAGGGAGAAATCTCAAAGTTTTATATTACTTATATGAAAAATACTAAACAAATCACCCTCAGTGGACATGATCAATGTGGCTCTTTATCATTTTCCCAATCTTGATAAGATGATCTTGAGCCTTGATTTAGGAGGTCTCACATCAAAAGCCGCTAAAGCTTTCATATTTGTATTCAATAATTAATCTTACTGATGGGATGGCCGTCAGAGGTGGTGCTTGGGCCATATCCGTTGATTTTGTTTATTTCACCATTTAGACTGAAATCATATGGTTACAGTTTGTTTAGACTGGTACCATTATAAAATGAAAGTCCTAATAAATAGAACTTTGTAATCAATCGATGGAAAAGGAAGAAATTTTATAAAAAATTTCTTTTCCAAACTTTTTAAGAAAATTCCTGCAATCCAAAATGGCCATGACCATGAATGTGATTATAAGCATTGCCCCTCATGGGGTAGCCGATAAGGTTCTGATCCCATTAGAAAGGGAGGTGATAAATTCGCCCCTTGGACTCGGCATTCGCTTCTCTAATAGAAGCTAAAGCTTTAAGAGGGTGTTTTTGTCTATTTGCAAAACCTGGGTTAGGGCTTCATATTAAACACCTAAAAATACAACTTTTGGGTGGTTTTTCTAGAGTTTAACCTAATCTAATCATGCAACAGCCCTAAAGGAGCGTGTTCGTGTGGGAGAAAGTGGAGAGACCATCTTGGAGGCCGAAATAGTGATCCAAGCTAAGATCCATCCAAAAAATGGTTTTGATCTTTAAAAACACTAAGATTTAAGTTCTGTTGATTTGGAATAATGTCGTTTTGGACATATAATTGCGTTTGAGAGGTCTCCGTGATTGATCTCAGATTCTTTGCTGTTCACCTTGTTCTTGGATCTCCATCGAACCCAAGATCTTTCGGTTTTGGCCTAACCCTCTGATTGCCGCACCAATGGACCCACTTTCCATTTCTTCCCCTTTTATTCCCTTTTTTTTTTTTTTTTTGCCTAATTTATCCAAGAAAAACAAAACTTTTTTGTATGGCATTGAAATTGATCCACCGGCAGTTGAATGGCTTGGATAACCAAACAATGGACCCCACCTTGCAACAAAAATATGTTTCTTTTTGCTAAAACCGAATAGACAATTGATCTAATGTGTATTTGTGTTATTTTAAAAATTGAAGGAAGGAAAATTTGTTACTTTCCCCAAGAGACATGATACTACCCTATTGATCAATCAATCCTCATTTTTATGATTTCTCCAAAAAGAAAAAACAGGTTAACTTTTTATTATTATGTTTTTCATAGGCCTATGACAATCATTATATGCAGTGATCAGTTTGCCTTTCGAAAATTGAAAAAGGGTGCAGCTGCTGAAGATCCCCAGATACCAAAAGCGTATTTTATGCATCATCTTATCATTGAAATTATGAGATAAGTGAAAGTGAAGAGAAAAACTACTTTAACCATCATCATTTCGGATGAGAAAAATACTATTGCCACTCCGTACCTGTTGAGATGGCGCCAATTGGGTTTCCAAGATTATTATATGATAAATCTAAATAGTCCAGGGACGAAAGGTTTCCTAGACATGATGGAAGACTTCGATCATCAAGTTGGTTTTCCTGGAGCTGTAGACTCTCGAGTCTTTTTAAGCTGCATAAAACTACAAGAAAATGATGAAGACAAAAACATATGAGCACATTTAATTTATTACCAAAAAAACAAATTCCTTTCAATGCAAAGGGAAAAAATCAAATTTCTATATTACTTAAAACAAGAAAAAAGCTAAAAAAGTGATTCTCAAGCCTTGTTTTCTTTTGGATAGACACATTGTGAGATGTTAGGAGTGTCCGTTTGGAGTGACACTTGGTTTTTTGGTGAACTAAAGCAATGCTGACGAAATAAACGGATTAGATCAATCAAAGGTGTGACTCAAGACCACCAACTTCCCTGCGATGATGCCTGCATGCATCAAAGCCCCCCTTTTTTTTTCTTTTTTTTTTGGCATAATTTGTCAAAGAAAAAAATTATTTTTAATAGCATTGATCTATAAAAGGGGGCAACTGTCCCCCTTCCCTTTCAAGTGCCCTCGCCCTTGGCCCTGTGGATGTGATATGTTTTGTTAACTAACTGACGAACACAAACCTGGCCCATTATTGTTTGTCCAACCTTGATTGAATGATCCTAGCACTTGAGTATTAGGATTCGTTAAGTTTTCCCTATCAGAAGCTAAAGCTTTGATTATTTATAGCAGCTAATTGGGTGAATGGGATGCCCATTAGGTATCGGACTACGGGACTAGAACCATATGGGTTTTCCTTGTATCACAAGGCTTGGAGTCGTGCACTCATATCTCTAGGCTATATGTTATATATTGGGATAATGCTACAGTAGGTTTCTTCTCTAAGGAGAAAGAAGAGTGACAATGACAATAAGCATAATTACTTAAAGTATCATATTGTTAGGGAGAACGTTAGGGATCATCATTTGGGCATTAAGTACATATACACTGTGATGATAGTTGCATACCAAGTGACCAAAAGGCTTCCATACATATCACATAAGGGGCATGTAGAGCATATGGGATTGATTAGTTCAGTTAGGTCCTGTTTGTTTTGGATGCCAAATGTGAATGGTCATGTCATTTAGGCTCTGTGCATATATATGGGAATTCCAGAGTTCATTTTTGACAACTTGAGATACTTGATCGCGTGAAGGGTCACCATGTCCCGTTCCATCTTGTAAATGACAAAAGTTTTAATTCTTTTTTTTGTGTTTTCATTTTTTGCTACATTTTTTGAACCAATATTGTATTAAACTCGAATTTTTCCAATCCCCGTCCTTTTTGTGGTGCCAAATCACGTTTTGCTAAGTACGCTTTTAACTTGGGTTTCGAGCTCGGTGGATCATGTTTCATCTGGGACGGTTGCTCTCCAAAAGGCTAAGAAATTGCAAAGAGACAAACGGAAATGGACGTGCTTTGCTATTATACTCCTTCTCATAATCGTGGTTATCATTGTCGTTGTTGTCATCAAGCCTTGGAGTAAGAGTGGTGCGTGATTTGCGTAGTGTTTGTGTAATATACATCAACAAAAGCCCAACTAAAATCTTTCATTTTTTTTCTTTTTTCTTCTTTCCCCTTTTTAGTGTGGTTTATTTCCCTGCATTATTGTTATATATTCTTTTCTGATCTATGTTTTGTGTACTTTATTCCGAGAAAAACAGATCTTTTATTTTGAAATATGAACTTGCAATTGTCTTTATATTGTTCAATAAAATTGAAAGGTGCAAAAATTGAACTTCCATCGTAGGTATTGTATTAGTGTATATTCTAGGCTACTAATGTTGACACTCCCATGTTTTGATAATTGCACTAACTCATCTTGTCTTTTATCATTTAAATAGCTGTCAAAGGTTATTATAGTTCCCCAAAAGCACTCAAAGCAATTAAGGAAGAAAAGACAAGCTGAGATTCTGCAATTATGAAACAAGGTAGTGCCAAATTCTATTGTCACAAGGTTGGAAGATTATTTTAGGGGGACTGATATCTGCACTACCGTATTTTGATAATGACGCTACAATATTCAAGATGGTATAAACATGTCACTCATAAAAGGTGCAAAACAAAGTGAGTAATGGCATTATCCAAATATGGTCTGCCGGTCTGCCTTATACTATATCACATGTCATTGTACTTGGATCATCTTTTAAAGCATGTTTGGATGTGCAGAAAAGTTTTATATTACTTATATGAAAAATGCTAAAAAAATCACCCTTAGAATTTTTTCCTATGGATCACTTTCTGGGCCCACTGGTGCCATGTGGAGTTGATCAATTCTGTTGATTTAGCTGACAGCCACAAAAATGGGCTCTTTATCATTTTCCCAATCTTGATCAGATGCTATTTTCTTTATTAAATGTATAGTTTACTTTTCTTAAAGCGGGTACTATGACAGAAAAATAATAAAATCCTCTCAAAAAATACTCCACACATCATCATTTTGGGCGAGGAAATGCTATTGCCCCGTACCTGTTGAGATGGCACCAGATGTGAATGTCAGATTATTCCATGATAAATGCAGGGTTTGAAGGGAGGAGAGGTTGCCTAGAAATGATGCAAGACTTTGATCGTGAAGATTGTTAGATCCGAGATCTAGTTGCGTGAGTCTCTTCAAGAAACATAAACCTACAAGAAAAATTATCAAGACATAAAAATCCAAAACCCATTTCATTTATTACTAAACAATAAATTGCTCTCCCTGCAAGGGAAAAATCTCGAAGTTTTATATTACTTACATGAAAATTGCTAGAAAAATCACCCTTGGATTATTTTTTTCCTATGATTACTTTTTGGACCCACTTGTGCCATGTGGACATCATCAATTCTGTTGATTTAGAAGGCAGCCACAAAAGTGGCTCTTTATCATTTTCCCAATCTTGATCAGATGATCCTGAGCCTTGATTTATGAGGTCTCACACCAAAAGCCGCTAAAGCTTTCATATTTGTATTCAACAAATAATCTTAGGGCCCGTTTGGATAGTTGATATTGTTTATTTGGATTTGGAATTGAGTTTTGAATACAAAATGAATAGATCCGGCAGCTCATGTTGAGGGAGACAGATTTGTGGATTTCCAATTACTTATTACCACAGCATATTTGGAAATCTGATTTTTTTCACTGTCAGTAGCTGATTTGGAAATCCAAGGATTTGATCCGGATCCAAATCAAAACACAAAAAGGGCTGCAAATGTGAGAAATCCAAATCAAAATCTTCTGGGTATCCAAATGGGCCCTTACTGATGGGATGGCCGTTGGGTGTGGTGCTAGGGCCATATGCGTTGCCTCATGATAGTTTGCCATATCAAGGGCCTTGGTTACGCACACCCTGTTTGGATTGCAGAAAAACATATGAGATTTGTTTCAGCTCTGTTTGGATTGCAGAAAAACATTTCTCGCAGAAAATATTTTCTTTGATTTTTTATTTATTTCACAATTTAGAGGGGAATCATAGGGTTACGGTTTATTTAGAGGGGTACCATTATAAAAAGAAAGTCCTAATAAATTAAACTTTGTAATCAATCAATGGAAAAGGAAGGAATTTTATAAGAAATTTATTTTCCAAACTTTTTAAGAAAATTCCTGCAATCCTCATGGCTGTCTTCTAAATGGTCAAGGGTGTAATTAAGACCGTTGATTTAATGGACTATCATGAGGCAACCCATATAGTCCCATCAGAGATCACATATGTTAGATTTAAGGCCTACAACTATAAAAGCTTTAGCTTCTATTGGGGACAAGGAAATGGGCCACATAAAAGCTTTAGCTTGCATTAGAGAGGCGATAAAGGGGGCGTATGCCGACTCCACATAAAATACTATTGCCACTCCATACCTGTTGAGATGCCAAGTGGATTTCTAAGATTATTATATGATAAATCTAAATCTTCCAGGGACGAAAGGTTTCCTAGACATGATGGAAGACTTCGATCATCAAGTTGGTTTCCCGAGAGATCTAGTTGCTTGAGTCTCTTCAAGCTGCATAAACCTACAAGAAAATGATGAAGACAAGAAAATATGAGCAAATTTCATTTATTACCAAAAAACAAATTCCTTTCAATGCAAAGGAAAAAAAAATCAAATTTCTATATTACTTATAAGAATAATGCAAAAAACAGTGATTCTTAGGCCCTGTTTTCTTTTGGATTAAATCAATCAAAGGTGTGACTCTCATGACCACCAACTTCACTGCGATAATGCCTGCATAAAATGCCTCAATAGTAGTTTTTGATTATGTGTGGGACAATGGACCAAATTTCCGTTTCTTCCCCTTATATTCCCTTTTTTCTTTTTCTTTTTTTGCATAATTTGCCCAAGAATAAAATTCTTTTTAATAGCATTGATCTACCAACATATGAGCATGAGTTGAATGACATGGATAGCCAAAAATGGACCCCACCTTACAACAAAAATATGTTGTTTTAGCTAAAACCTTATAGTCAATTGCAAGAAGGAAAATTTGTTACTTTTGCCAAGAGACATGATACTAGGTTCTTTAACCAACCCTCGTTTTAAGGTTTCCAAAAAAATAAAGTTAACTTTGTTTTATTATATTTTCATAGTCTATGAGATAATAGTCATTATCAATTCTTCGCATCCTTGAAGACATATAACTTCCTGGGCTCACATCCTGGGCCCTCCACTTGTGCCCTGTGGACGTGATCTGTTTCGTTAACTAACTGGCGAACATAAACCTGGCACATTATTGTTCGCCCAACCTTGATTGAATGATCCTAGCACTTGAGTATTAGGCTTCGTTAAGGTTTTCTCTATTAGAAGCTAAAGCTTTGATTATCTATAGCAGTTAATTGGGTGAATGGGATGTCCATTAGGAACGGGACTAGAACCATATGGGTTTTCCTCATCATGTTTCACCAGATCAATGATCTTGATTCCACACCCTTGTCCCTATGTATGACATGATGTTGACGTTAGGCTTGATCGTAAGAATCATTTGAGGTTTTGTTTGAGCGATGTTCTGTTTAAGGATCAGTCACAAAAGGCTAACCTGCTAATTTTCTCTTATAAATACAATACCTCGATTATATGAAGTCTACCTTAGGGATGTCCTCCTACTTATGTGGAAGGAGGGCAATCTCATCTCATACAAAATATGAAGTATTGGTGTCAGATCTTTTCTTCTAGTATTGAGGCAGAGTTTGTTCCATGCTACAAGACTGCGATACAGGCACTATGGTTGCAGAATTTTATCACAAGGCTTGGAGTCGTGCACTCATATCTCTAGGCTACATGTTATTTATTGGGATAATGCTACAGTAGGTTTCTTCTCTAAGGAGACAGAAGAGTGACAATGACAATAAGCATAATTACTTAAAGTATCATATTGTTAGGGAGAACGTTAGGGATCATCATTTGGGTATTAAGTAGGGGTGGACATGGTCCGGTTTGGTTCAGTTTTGGGCTATACCCAGGACCGAACCATATATAATCGGTTCCCTGAAATTGGAACCAGAACCAAACCATATGTGTGGAACCGAACCGAACCAGAACCATATATAATCGGTTCGGTTCGGTTCTGGGTTTACCCAACCTTCACCAATGGCCCTGTTTATATATGAATTACAAGCACTAACAGTAACAGTAACAGGCACAAATTTGGGCAATGCAAAACTTATATGAAGTATGAAGAAGTACAAACAAGTGGGATAATCATGCACAAATTTTGGCAATGCATGAAGCCATGAACTACAAATTTGGGAAATAATAAGGCCCTAATATTCAAAGCAAACAGTCCCTAATATCCCAAGCAAAAATCACATTAAACCAATTCGATTCTCGGTTCCGGGATCCCAAACCCAGAACCGAACCGAATTTGCACCCGTTCCCGGATTTCTGAACCGGAACCAAACCATATAGAAATGGAACCGAACTGAACATAACCAAATGTGCTGGTTGGGTTCGGTTCCTCAGTTCGAACCGGAACCATGTCCACCCCTACTGTGAAGCACATATACATTGTGATGATAGCCGCATACCAAGTGACAAAGAAAGGCTTCCATACATATCACATAAGGGGCATGTAGAGCATATGGGATCGTAAGACTCATTTAGGTTTTCCTTGAGTGATGTTCTGTTTAAGGATCAGTCACAAAAGGCTAACCTGCTAATTTTCTCTTATAAATACAATACCTCGATCAAATGAAGTCTACTTTAGGGTATGTCCTCCTAGTTATGTGCAAGGAGGGAAATCTCATCTCATAGAAAACATGAAGCATTAGTATCAGATCTTTTCTTTTAGTATGGAGGCAAACTTTGTTTCGTGCTACAAGACTGCGATAGGAGCACTATGGTTGCAGAATTTCATCACAAGGCTTGGAGTCGTGCACTCATATCTCTAGGCTATATGTTATTTATTGGGATAATTCTACAGTAGGTTTCTTCTCTAAGAAGTAGGAAGGGTGACAATGAAAGTAGACATAATTACATATAATATCATATTGTTAGAGAGAACATTAGGGATCATCAGTTGGCTGCTAAGTACATATACACTGTGATGATAGTTGCATACTAAGTGACAAAAAGAGGCTTCCATACATATCACATTAGGGGCATGTAGAGCATATATGATTGATCGGTTCATTTAGGCCCTGTTTGTGTTTGGATTTTAAGAATCATTTATGAGTCTCAAACTGATTATTGAACTCAAAATTACATTTAATTTTTACTCCAGTAATTAAATTTGAACTCACAATCCATTCTCAAAATCTAAAACAAACAGGGCCTTGGTGTTTGATATCGATTACGAGACACTTTTAAATTTAATTTGACACTAATTTTGGTGATTCGTTTCATATGCAAGGTTTTAAATTTCGGTTTCGGTGTCGGTTTCGGCCACACCGAAACCGAAACGTTTCGGTTTTAGGCCGAAATTTCGGTCAAAATGTAGCCGAAATTTCGGTTGAAATTTCATTTTTGGACTTTCTTACAAAATTTCCACCGAAATAGCAAAAATTTCAACCGAAATTGACACCGAAAAATTTCCGAATTTCTGTAGAATTTCAGCTAAATCTTGTAAAGAAACGACTTCATGTGAATTTCATTTCGGTTTTGTGCCGAAACCAAAACATTTTGTTCGGCCGAAATTTAAAACCATGATCATATGTAAAGTGTATACATTTGGATATAGTCAAAGGAAGATTAACCACGAATGCATATTAGTTAGTCTTATCATAAAGAGTGCACCACATTAAGTACTCATAAAAGGAAATCATTATTTCTGTGATATATGGAATGTAATGCTCATTATTTGGGTATTTGCTGCCATGACCTATCTATTTAGTTCTCTTTACATGAATGTATATTTTCCCTGAAAGACTAGATTAAAGAGATTATTTGTTAAAGGAAATGATGTATGCCTATACTTCAGAAATTTAAAGTGTCCAAAGCCCGGTCTTTTTTTACCCAGAACATAGCAGTGTCAATATCGACCACTGGGAGAATGCTGGAATAATCTCTCGTGAGATCTAATAGGGTAGCCGACATTGCCACTTAGATTTTTTATTAATCCGTGTTTAGGATTTTTGCTCCAATGGATTTTAGATAAATTAAAGATTAAATCTATTAGAAGTTCAACTTTAAGAAGGAAGGTGTGTTTCACTAGGAGGATTAACCCCAATCTCTTTTATTAATATGGGTTTCTAATTGATGGGAGCAAGAGATATTCAGATCTCAGGATTTCTTATGATTTTTCTTTGTTATACCAAAGGTAAGGCCAAAGATTCTATTGATCTGAGCATCACGACTTGGCTATATTGCAAAATCATTCCAGTGATCAACAATACTCGAAGATAGGAGCATTTTCAATAGTAGCACATATCATAAAGCACTGTCAATATGATCATCAGGGCAAGAGGTACGATCAATTTTCCACATTTTTTATTTGACTTAGATACTAACACAAATTTCTATATCACTTCTATGAAAAATGCTAAAAATGTCACTCACACCCCGGTTGTTTGAAGCTAAATTTCGATGGTTCTAGCTTTGGCAACCCAGGCCCGACCGACATCGGAGGCCTTGTTAGAGACAAGACTGGTGATAATAAGTGAGCCTTCCCTCGGCCTTTTGGTATCAAGGAATCTAGCAAAGAGGAAGTGAGGGCTGCTTTCCAAGACATAAGACTAGTGGCATGGTTTTAAATTTCAGCCAAAATTTCGGATTTCGGCAAGACCGAAACAAAATTCACAATGAGTCATTTATTTTACACGGTTTCATTGAAATTCCAAAATTTCATTTTCGTGCTTATTTACAAGATTTCCACCCAAATTTTAAATATTCCCATCGAAATTTTAAAGATGTCCACCAAAATTTCCATAGAAATTGTCGAAAAGTCCACCAAATTTGCGGAAATTTTGTAAGCAAAAAGGTTCAACGATCACCCCTATTTTGATTGATCCCAAACCCAAATTGATTGAAATTTATAATCTAATGATTTTCTTGTTAGTATTGTGGATTAAGTTCAGGTCAATATGAGATTACTCCACAAGCAACTCAAATGGAAAGCCTCATGACAAGCACATCAAGGAGTGACAAAGTCCTTCTTCTTTGGTCGATCATATTTCCTCCATTGAGAATTTTACAGTTTTCCATTGAATTTATTCACAGAATAAAAAAACAGAGCATCAAACATTGCTCTACCTCCATTGTTTTTTTTTCCTCGGATCATATCAGGAAAACCATCCCCGTCACACGAACTGCAGCTTATTAGGATACTTGAGGAATTCTCTTTGCTTTCATGGGACTTAGAGTTTTAGAGATTTAGCAGTTGGAGGAGAGCCTCGTTGTTTGATTCCATATCCTTGAGTGTTCTTTTTCGCTTTGTTCTGGACGTGCAATCCATTCGGTCCTCTCTGCATTCATTGCTGGACTTCATCTCTGAGATCTTTCCTCATAAAGATCTAATAGATCAAAATAGAATATGCATGAATCTATTCATGTTTTTCATGAAATTTCAAAAGCCTTCCTTGAACAGAATTGAAATGGGGAAAGGAGTCATCTAGATGGCAATAAAACCACTGAGTTTTTACACTACTTCATGGCAGATAATTCGTCTTTGGGAAAACTGATCATTCGTCTTATTGGAATACATAGTGCTAATTGTTAACAACAAGTATTGTGGATCCTATACTTATTATCTTCTTACATCTCTACAAAACAACAAATCCACTTGATCTTAAAGGATTCAACTTTTGTTTCTTATATTCTAGAAGAACACAGAAACAGAGTACCACCGACACTCTGTTTTTGAGAAAATTCTATGCTTTCTGGTTGTTTGATCCAAACAGGTATTTGAGAATTGGTATTGATGAACCTTTGATCCATTTTGAGCTGGAAGGAGAAAAGACATCGTGCTATGTTATCATGAAAATCAACTATGTGGAGCTTGAGCTGCCACCTGCTTGTCGTATCTTGGCGTGAGGCGATAGTTTTCTGAAGCTGAGCTTCGGTCCACCTGAATACAAAGGCATTCCGGATCTACAAGTTCCAGCTCTCCACTCTAGAATTCAGCAAGTTCTAGGTCCTATTGCTCCTTCTCTCTCATTTGTATTTTTTCCCCTCCAATACTTGGGTTCAAGTGCTAGATCTGAGTTTCCTAGAACAGGAGAACTCCGAGCTGAAGGTATTCAGTTACCAATTCGATACTTCTTAATATCTTCTCTGGATCTACTTCTCCTCTTCACAATAAACACGAACCAGTTCAGCGAGTGAAGCAAACCTCGTTGAACTCCAATCCAGCGAGCTATTGTCAAACAACAAGCGAGAGGGTCTAGCCAAATTGAGCTTACTAAGGAGCAATCATTGGAGGAGTTTGTTTCAACCTGGAGCTTGCAAATCTGAGATTGCTTTGCAACTTCCATCACTGAAACACAATTGAATCCCAAAGAATCAAAAGTCCTTGGTTAGAAGAATCTTCAATCTGAGAGCTCAATCTGAGCAGCAGTATACATTCGCGAGCATTAATTTCACAAAGAATATAGTGATAGCGAAGCCTCAACCTGACCAGAATTCTAAAACTCATTTCTGAAGAGTGAGTAGATCGAACTTCATCACTGTTGTTGAGAGCTTTGCATTTAGATCCAAGTCTTGAAGATCAGATCTTCAGAGTTTTCCGTTAACCTTTGGGAACTAGCATGACAATTTGATCTAAACGTGGCAATCTACATCAATTGATGTGTGTACATGAGCTGGTTGATGATAGATTCTTGTGTGGAGACAGGAGAGTTTGACACACAAAATGAGATTTGGGAGGATTGTCAGTCTGACGTCGTAGATACAAGGAACACTTCATAGAGGATGATGGAGAGTGGATGGCATTTGTAGAGGACGACCATATTGTGCCCAAGGGTGTAGGCAGTGGACGGCCTAGATCTTGAGATGACAAGGGAACATTTTGACTTAATAGAGCTTTTCATTCAAGATCCTTTTCTGGATCATGATAGAACATTATGGCAGAAACATTTGATTCGTGAGGATAGCCTTGGGACATAAAACTTACTTGAAATTCAAGATGGAGATCAAGAGAAGGCACCATCAGAAGTAGGCAGGTGGTGCGATACACCATTGACAACGAGGTAAGGTGTTGACATGGATCGGCCCCGGGCAAAGGGCCTCCTAGAACCTGTGTTGAGTCTGCCTGGAGAAAGACGTGAGCTTGAGGGAATGTTCTTTTGAAGGGGAGAGTTCGAGGAGCGTGGGTTTCTTTTTAGCATAGAGTAGTCGTATTTTTACTTTCCTTTATGCGTACGGGGGGTTAAATGTTGTAAGGTCAATGTTGTCATATGAGAGGCAATATCGGGTAGAAAGGATGGTAGGGCATAGTCGGTTGGGAGGACTAATTGTTAAAAGGCGTGAAAGCACAAGAACACACCATGTGTCACTCAATTGGGAGCTTAGAGAAGGCGAGAAGGGGGGGCTTTGGGCAAGAAGGGACCACATGATTGGGAGCCTTACAAGAAGCCATGTGGCATGCCACCTCAGCAAGCCAGCTGGCTTGAGCTGTCATAAGATGGGAGCAGCTTCTAGTAGACTTCTCTTCCTCTATAAATAAGGAGTTTCATTTTTGGCAGTTTTCAAAGGTAAGGTGCTCCATTTCATCTCCTTTATCTTGAATTTCTTTGAATGTAATCAGTCCCACGCTTGTAAAATTTCTCTTTCAAGTCAACTTTGAATCTACAAGGGTCTTTCCCATCTCATGTCATCTCTATGTTCAGATGACAAGTGTGAAGAGAAATTAAGGAATCTCCTTTAGCTTCCACCTACTAAATCAGTTCTGCATCCATAGTGATCAGATCCGATCATTTCTCTAAGCGGTCAGTGGGCCAAGAAAAATAGAAACATGTTCTTTCATGAGTTGGAGTTAACGTTCTGTTTTAAGTGTTTCTTTTCGGCCGATCGGTTATGAGTTGTTATTGATAAATCCTCATTCATTACAATGTTCCAAGATAGAGTGTGCTGTTTCTCTAAAAATTAAACTTTAATTTTGACCTAAAACACCTCAGTCTATAGAGATTAAAGTTTTTCAGCTTAAGATCCATTTCCTACTCACCTGTTCCACATCACTAATTCTAAATGGAAAAAGTCTACTCTTTGATTTTTCACACTGCTTCAACTAACACAGAAATGAAGTGGCAAAATGCAGAATACCAGGTAAGTCTCCTTTCAGGTTATTCCCATATAAGAACAATTCTTCCAATGCAGAGAGATTGCTCAGCAGACACGATGGAAGTGCTTTAAAATTGTTGTAGCTAAGATCCAAATATAGTAGGTTTTTCAAACCACATAATCATGCAAGAAATGAGCAAATTATAGTGAAAACAAGCTTTTTACAAATGAGAAAACAAAGAAGAAAAGAATAGATGATGTTTCATACAAATCATAAACATGATTCAATTTCCATCCAAGGCATGCCGTTAGAATATGATTCTATCGATTGTTACTCCACTAAATATTTATTGAAATTTTTGTATGTGTGTGAGTTTGTAAAATTCGTTCTAGACTCGATACCTGACTGTGGGACCCGATCCCGCGAGAGGGGTGGTGGCGCGAGAGCCGCCACGCACTATCTCTTGGTCTCTCGTACCCACGCGATTGGCGTGTGCCTTTTATTATTAATTTTAATTCATCTTTTATGTGAACTTGGGATCACTAAGGCAATCCGAATTCCACACAAAAGAGACTGACAGAGTCGCCACCTAGATGTGGGATCTAGGACCCATAATTAACCAGAAATCTAGACTCGCTACCTGGTTACAAGAATGGAAGGTATGGGGATTTATCCACCACATGCACCATTCCTGCCCGATAATCGGTCTTCAATTCCAAAAGTTAACTCTTTTAAATTCATTTTTAATGGCTCATTCAACTCTCTGTTAATGTGCTATCTATGTGACATGCATCCTATGATCTAATTTCAATGTGAATCCTAAATGTGTATCTTGATTTCTTAATTGGTTTGGATTCAATCTAAGTGAAAGTTCTCATAAAATTCTAATTTCATGGAAAATCCTAAGTGATTTGATTGTTTCAACAGTTTTAAAAGTGATTAGCCCGAGTCCTCAGATGATCTGGTATTCATCCAAAGAAGCCTACGTATCCCCGCCTCCACGAGAATCAAGGCAACGTAGTTCTCCGCGCCTATTCTAAGCTAGGATGCCTAAGACACCTAGACTTCTATCCTAGACTCGATCTAAAAGACCGAACCGGTTATTAAAGTTTCTTGTACGATTATTTAAATTTCAGTGAATTGTGGATTTTATGACACCCTATATGCCCTAACTAAATGCAGATTAGCCCTAAGCTAATGCAGGTGGTTCTTACAACCTATGTGTGACTAGGCTGTATTTCCTACGGAAAACCAAGGGTGGACTAGCGTATCCTACTCTAGTCATCACTCGGCGATATGGATCGCCGACTGATCGGACGGAGGCGCTCCTATAACTCTAGGACAGACCTCTAACTCTAAAACAAGCACACAGCAAACAATCAATCAAACAACCTATCAAAAGAAAAACCCTAACTCTAAAATTCTCTATCGAGGAGAAACTCCTAACTCTAGAGGAAGGTCTTTTGAAAACAATATTTTAAAGGTTTTTGAAGAAGGTTTAAAACGTTTATTTACAAAAAAAGTTTGGCTGGACTTGGGATATAAATCCCAAGCTGCCCTACGTACCTCGTAAGAGGATCAAGCCAACGTAGTTCGAAACGAACTCTCAAACTACGCTTCTAAAAGAAACACTCAACACTTTAGATTTTTTTAAGGTTTTTGATGTTTTCAAATGTTTTTTGAGTTTTAAATTTCTAATGTTTTTGGATTTTAAAGCTTTTCCAATGCTCAGGACCTTAAAATATTTTTAATCTTAAAGGGAACACGCAAGTAATACCACAAACTAGGGCAAAGCCCTAAAGCAAAAAGGGGAAACCCCGAATAAGCAATTAGCGTCTCAAAGAGACAAACCACAACAAGAAAGATAGCGTCCCAAGAAGAGAGAAAACGATCCAAGATCCCAAGCAAGCAAAGCTCTAATAAGACTGAGTTAGCCTCTAATCAAAAGCGAAGTAATCAACAACTCTAAAGGAGAAACTCCGAACTAACAACATTAAAGAGGGGAACAAATGAGTCAGAGACTCTCTAATACTACAACTTAGAGGAGGAATGAGTCAAAGACTCCCAAATAACGCCAACAGAAGAACCAATGAGTCAAAGACTTCCTAGTAATACAACAAAAGAACGAATGAGTCAAAGACTCTCTAAAAGAAATGGAAACATGAGTCAAAGACTCCAATAACACCAACTAAAGGATAGATGAGTCAAAGACTCTCTAAAAGAAAAGGAAACACGAATTTGCACATTTGGCAGAGGTAAAACACCAAGCCGGGCCGGACAGCTACCTAGCCCTAGGGTGCAACAAATGTGCAACCCAATACCCATAAGGGTAGGGGTATGAAGCCAAGCCGAGTAGGGTGTTCTCCCAAAACCAAACGGCGCACAAAGAGGACTAACGAGAGAATGAGACCTGGCGGGTCTCCCAAACACACACAAAGATGAAGGTGCTTTAGAGATTTTAAGATGATTTTCACTTAATTTTTTATTTTTTTAATGGATTTTACCAATTTTTAACCATATGAGTGATTTTACAAGTGAAGCTGTTGCAAACGAACTCGAAATGAGTTGAAACTTCTCCACCAACAAGATATGATGAGATGTAATTTACTGGAAGATTTTTACAGATTTTTACATTAAACTCATATTTAATATGGATTTAAAAATTAATTAACCAGATTGCAAAAATAACACATAAACTACTAGAAATAGATATCTAAATTCCATGAAATTTCTACAGTAGTAAGAGATAAGTGAAAATAGCATGCTGTGAGATTTCCATGAATTTAGAAAACTATTTACTATCAGTTTCGGATTTTTCAAATTTCAAACCAGATTATGAATTAACACTACAGCTCATATGAAACAAGATCCAAATCACTTGAAAATTTTACAGAAGCAAGAAGTATAGAATTTAAGACTACTGTAAAACTTTGGAGAATTTTATCTGTGATTTGACGTCAGTAACAATTCTCCCAAAATCTGATAATTTTCAAAGAATGCGTAAAATAATATACCAAACAAAATCCAAAAATTCTCACAAATTCATGGTAGAATGTATCATTATCATATTATTTTCTCACGAAATTTCATTATTTTTGGAATCTGTTTAGTATATCGTTTAGTTTTCTTTGTTAAAAATCATGCAAAAATCCGAAAATATACCAAATAATTCTAAAAAAAATTCCGAGAACGGTGTACCTACCTGTGATCGAAATCCTCGCCGAATCCGAGAGCCGAAAAACTCAAAAATTCCGCCTCCGTGCGATCGCTTCCGCTTTCTTTCTCTTTTTGCTTCTTTTTTTGTTTCTTTTTCTTCTTTTCTTGTTTCTTTTCTTTTTTTTTTCTTTTCAACCCCTCATAGCAACTTTGTTAGAACACATGATAGAAGAGAAATGAGTTCTCCCTCACTCACCCTCATTGAACCATTTATAGCAAAGGAATGGGAGGGTGGTGGCCACCATTGTGGACTTATTCCATGGTAGGTGGCCACCATTGTGGACATATTCCATGGTAGGTGGCCACCATTGTGGACATTGAATTTTGACATGTGTGTGGCCCCATGCATGTTTTTTAAAGTCCTTTTGAGTAGGTAAAAGATAATCCAAATGGGTCCCATATGTGACCAAATTCCCAATTGTGCATAAAATCATATGCCCCACTCCAAAGTATGATCGGAACCGTTCATTTGATGGGCGACAATGTGATTTAATTTGTGCTCCGCTAATCAATCCTATGGGCTGATCCAAGCCATCCAATAGATCAAAATGTGAATATGTTACCCCATTTTTAAATCACTCCCATTTGATGATCCGAACCGTCCATTTGATGGGCGACAATTGATGATCTTGACCGTTCAAATGGTGGGTCGCAATGTAAATTGGTTGTGCCCCCTTAAATCATTCCTCTATGACGATCCAGACCATCCAATTGATGGGTCCCCTACCTAAGTAGGTTGTGTCCTCCTAAATCATTTCAATGGGCTGATCCGAGTAACTCAACCTGATGATCGAAACAAAATTGGTTGTTAAAACGACTTCTCTGAGATCTTGACCGTTCTCTTGATGATCATCTTTAGGTGTTGGATCGAAGTAGGTTCAAAACTCATTTTTCACTAAAACAATGTGCGGGCCACCCTGTTTGATCCAAATCTAAACAAATGCTCAAGACGGGCCCATCAATCGGATCCAAATTCTCTCTTGTTCGGATTCTTGGGAATAATCTCTCTCAACACTTAACGGAAAAGTGCGAAACATGGCGGAAATGATTGAACGGGATTTCGCCCAAGCATAGCGAACTTGGGTCCGGTCAAAATGGGGTGTCTACAGATGCCCCTCTTTGGCAAAGCGTGTGTAACACACGAATGGCAAAGCTGAACAGACGACACATTTTGGCCGGCCCGAAAACAAAGTAAAACAAGTTTTTTTTTTTTTTTTGTTTTTAAAATGATGTTCATCAGGGTAAAACAACAAAATAGCACTACGAGACTGAAAGACTAGAAGCAAAAGGGAGATGACCTCTCACCGACCCTTAACTCGGCAATCACGACATCTCAATGAGATGGCCTCTCTCTAATACTCACAACTCAACTATTTAAATCAATACGCAAAGACTCTATTAAAGCAAACACAAACATACTCTGTTAAAATAAAGCTTTTAAGAAAACGAACCCAATGAAATTACCTCAAAGAAAGCAGACCACTATCGATGCAGACGTAAATCAACCCTTCAAAGAATATCAAATCAAATTACTCAAAGAGTATGTAACACTCATAGAGTCTCAAATCAAACACTCAGAGAGCTTCATAGAAATCTTTATACTCAAAGAGCCTCAACTACCCGAAGAGTCTGTAACACTCAAAGGGGCTTAACTACTCAAAGAATCTCAAATTAACGCAAAACATTTATACTCAAAAAGTCTCAACTACCCGAAGAGTCTGTAACACTCAAAGGGCCTTAACTACTCAAAGAGTCTCAAATTAACGCAAAACATTTATACTAAAAAAAGGTCTCAACTACCCGAAGAGTCTGTAATACTCAAAGGATCTCAACTACTCAAAGAGTCTTAAATCAACAAAGATCATTTATACTCAAAAAGTCTCAACTACCCGAAGAGTCTATAACACTCAAAGGATCTCAACTACTCAAAGAGTCTCAAATACATCACAAAAACATTTATACTCAAAGAGTCTCAACTAACACTCAAAGGATCTCAACTACTCAAAGAGTCTCAAATCAACAAAGATCATTTATACTCAAAAAGTCTCAACTACCCGAAGAGTCTGTAACACTCGAAGGGTCTCAACTACTCAAAGAGTCTCAAATCATGGCGAAACATTTATACTCAAAGAGTCTCAACTACCCGAAGAGTCTGTAACACTCAAAGGGTCTCAACTACTCAAAGAGTCTCAAATCAACACAAAAAATATTTATACTCAAAGAGCCTCAACTACCCGAAGAGTCTGTAACATTCAAAGGATCTCAACTACTCAAAGAGTCTCAAACGCACACAAAAACATTTATACTCAAAGAGTCTCAATTACCCGAAGAGTCTGTAACACTCGAAGGGTCTCAACTACTCAAAGAGTCTCAAATACACAAAAACCATTTATACTCGAAAGAGTCTCAACTACATAGAGAAACATTTATACTCAAAGAGCCTCAACTACCCGAAGAGTCTGTAACACTCAAAGGGTCTCAACTACTCAAAGAGTCTCAAATACACCAAAATCTATTTATACTCAAAGAGTCTCAACCACCCGAAGAGTCTGTAACACTCAAAGGGTCTCAACTACTCAAAGAGTCTCAAACACGTGCAAAAACCTTTATACTCGAAAGAGTCTCAACTACATAGAGAAACCTTTATACTCAAAGAGCCTCAACTACCCGAAGAGTCTGTAACACTCAAAGGGTCTCAACTACTCAAAGAGTCTCAAATACATCACAAAAACATTTATACTCAAAGAGTCTCAACTACCCGAAGAGTCTGTAACACTCGAAGGGTCTCAACTACTCAAAGAGTCTCAAATTAATGCAAAAACATTTATACTCAAAGAGTCTCAACTACCCGAAGAGTCTGTAACACTCGAAGGGTCTCAACTACTCAAAGAGTCTCAAATCAACACAAAAAACATTTATACTCAAAGAGCCTCAACTACCCGAAGAGTCTGCAGCACTCGAAGGGTCTCAACTACTCAAAGAGTCTCAAATCAACACAAAACATTTATACTCAAAGAGTCTCAACTACCCGAAGAGTCTGTAACACTCGAAGGGTCTCAACTACTCAAAGAGTCTCAAATCAACACAAAACATTTATACTCAAAGAGTCTCAACTACCCGAAGAGTCTGTAACACTCAAAGGGTCTCAACTACTCAAAGAGTCTCAAATCAACACAAAACATTTATACTCAAAGAGTCTCAACTACCCGAAGAGTCTGTAACACTCAAAGGGTCTCAACTACTCAAAGAGTCTCAAAACAAATCAAAACATTTATACTCAGAGAGTCTCAACTACCCGAAGAGTCTGTAACACTCAAAGGGCCTTAACTACTCAAAGAGTCTCAAATCAACACAAAAATATTTATCGATCTTATATCGAGTTCATTGATAGCATAGCGATCTCCTGCCGAGAATAAATGGGAGTGCATGATCTTTGCTGAAAGCAAAACTCAAGTAGATTGATGAGATTTTTAGGTGCTGACTCTCTTTAACAGATGAAAAGCATTCTAATGAGGTTTGAAGGATGCAGGAGTAGATTATATACCCCGCTGGGAATTGAAGTTTATGAAACTTTGACTCCAAAAGAAACAACTTGATCAAGGGAATTCAACTCAAAGAGTATGTTCAAGCTTCTCTGGTTTCTATTTGCTAAGAATAGATATCCCAGTTATCATTGTGTAATATCTTTTATGACGCAAGTCATAAAAGATGCCCCTAGTATGATGTGCTTCCATGACAAGGTTTTAAGAAAGCAGAACCAAGGTAAGTAGGAAAAATTTGAGTTTGCATGGGTTCTTTCTTTGGTATAATGGTAAGACCACCTTCACAAAGGCTGAACTAAGATTCTTCCTTTCATTGATGAACATTACTTGAGGCTTGATGTGTCTGGTAGGTTTGGACCAAATGTTTCTTGCCCTTTCCTTGATTCTTAAACCAGGATCTACTCTAGATTTTTCTTTACATTTCGGAAGGTGTACACCCATTCTTTTCAGTGCCAAACACTTTGGATTCTAAAAGAAAACAATGATAAACAAGGAACAGACTCCTGAGGACTCTTTCAAAGAAGACTTACAATATTCAAGGGACTTGACTAAATTTTGATTCACTCTTAAATCAAATGTATAATTTTTTAAATGGTAAGGTCAGCCACTCTTAGAGTAGTCTCAAAAACCATGCCAAAAGGCTCTAGTTTCCTCCATCAGGACATCCGTCATGGTTATACCCCTTCGGATTGCTCGGTTTTAATGCCCCTAGTTTAAAAAGGTGTCAAAGTAAGCCTTGCTGACACTATTCGGATTCCAGGATCCTGCCCTATAGAGGTTGCTTCTCAGTCTCCTTGATTTGTCTTTTCGGAAGAAGTCAAAATTAATGTCTTCCAAGTTTTCAGTCTAAAAGACCACTTATCTCAACTTTTGCTTTCCAAGCTTTCAGTCTAAAAGACTGCTTATCTCAATTTTTGCTTGTACTCAAACTTAGGAATTCTACGTAACTGAGGAACTCCTTCTGCTTCTATTCAACTCAACTTTTCATGGGAAGTATTTGCCTCTGACTAGATTGTCTCTTCAAGTTTTCAATCCAGCATACCACTACCCTTACCTTCTGATAAGTCAATCATTTTGCTTGTTGACTTAGCAAGAAAAACGACTTTCACCTTTCTCTAGGCCGCCCTTTCGGGTTTTCAACCTAGCGGGTCTTCAGACTCTCATTCTTTTCTTTCTGTTTTTCTTTTCATTCGCCTCGAACCTTTACTTGTTTCACCAGAAGGACTTTCTAGGTGGGCTCGGGTTCAAAAGGGTTGAATACCTAAGGTTCTAAGGATTTGGACCGAATCTGGTCTAGCCAGACTACCTACGTACCCCAAAAATGGAGGATCAGGTCCGCGTAGTTCGCTTAAGGATTTTTCAAAGAATGGTTTAGCATTTAGCTTCAAAATTTTGAAAAGGGATTTTATCCCAAGGTTTGACCGAACTTGAATTAATCAAGTTGCCTACGTACCCCTGAAGAAATGAGGATCAGGTCCGACGTAGTTCGGGTGCATAAATGCCCCGGGTTTATAATGTGTTTGAAAAGAAATTGTTTAATTTTGCTTTTGGCCCAAAGGGTTTATAGAAGGATTCTTAAACGCTGGGATTTTGGCCATAAAAGTTCAGACGTCCAAGGATGGCCTTCCGATGTATTTGATGTACAAGCTCTTTTGCTAAGGTTCAAAGACTTAGAATTTTTTTCGAGGAGTCTGACGGCATGTCAGGCAAAACTTCAACCGCTGTGCTCCACTCCCATCTCGAAGATCTTGAATTTATGCTCAAGGTTCCACAACTCCTTGTCCGAAAATCTTCTCTCAGTATTTCATCAGCTCCACAGGATGTCTGATGCTTATCTCTTTAAAATTTTACTCTTCAACTGGATGTCTAAAGCAGATGAAGTCTTGCTTTGCTCAACGACAGGGCATTCCCCTGGTTTATCCTTATAGGATCAAGCAAGACTACCTCAAACCCCTCTAAACAGGTTTATCAATTCTTTGCGTTCCTTAGGAGATAAAGTTTTTCCAATCCATTTCTCCCGAGTTTCGAATTTCGATACCACTATCAATGGCTTCGATTTCTTCTTCAAGTGGCTATGCTCGACGCTCTTCCTCTCGTTTGACCATCTTTCAAATCTCGAGGGGAATTTCGTCTGCATTCTCATCCGAGAAGGGGGTCTTGTAGTTGTTTTAAACATTTAATCCAAGAGTGAATCATAAAAAATTGAAGATACAGACTCAAATGCTTTATTGAATTGAAATACTTTGAAGTACATAGATGACTTTGAACGCGCCTCAGTAGGCTCTACATTGAATTTAATCAAAAAGCTAAACACCGACTCTGAACGAGAAAGACTGATTGACATGACACATTTTCTTTTCTTTTTTTAACATCAACATAACTGAACTTTTCCAACTTCGAGAGAAGAAAGTTGATGTACACTCAATGAAAGACAAATCTAAAGACACAGGACACTTCTTCAAAGGTAGTGAACCGGCACTGAAAGTTTATAGGTGATACACCTTTCTTCATGATAATGATAATTACAAAGTTCGATCCCGAAGTAGGAATCCCAGAAAAGGCAACTCCACAAGGTCTAGGTTAAATGGGGCAACAAAAGGCTTATGCTGACAATGTGGGTAAAGCAATAGACTGATGTATCGAATGAATTCAGAAATGGTCAGTCTTTTGGAAGAGGGGCTTTTTGTTGAACACAGACTTTTGACTTAGAAGCAATCACACTATCTCAATAGTCATGGGATAAAAATTCTAAACAAATAGAGAAAAGAGTAATCTTGAAATACATCAACGGGTATGTTAATTTGGAAAGAATCCTCAATCTATTCCTTAAGGTGTTCTTTGGATATAACCGTTCTTCTTTTGGGAATGAAAGAGTCAGGAACGATAAACATCCCTAATCAAAATAAGTTTCGATCTCAGCAACGATCATGCACTCAAAGAATACAGGTGAGATCAAACTTTTTCATCAATGATTTCGATATGATCCAGGGGTAAAAGATATATGATAAACATTGGATCAATCAATGGCTCAGATAATAGACCATGGCCATAAGAATGACAAAAGTAGGGTCAAGGACCAGATCTAAAATCTGAATGATGGATATCAACAACAAGATGAGATCAAGATGAGATGAGATAGCATAAGATTGCTTTCAACAGATGGATCATGAATGAGTAATCCTATGAGATCTTTGGAAATGAATGGGATTTACATCCTAACCCCAAAGGAAAAGTTTTTTAATCTTCGCACATTTTATCAGTGTTACCTGAAGGCATCAACCCTAACCCTAATCTAGCGGAGTGGAGAGAGGATCTCGACTCATGACTTTGTTTGTGTACCTAGGACCGATCGTAGCCATTGGAAGATGGACTACGGCTTAATCTAGACACAAATGGGTTGGATATCCTAAACTAGGCTCACACACGTGATGCACATGTGTTCGTATACTACATGCATGTGTGGGTTAATCTAGGGGTAAGGCCAAGAGTTCCCTTAGCGCGAATCCATGTTCGATATACTGTACCAGTGTCCGGTGTATCAGTACGTGAACAAGAGATCCGTTTACGTACCATAAAGGTACTAGGCTAAGGGTGGAATGCTTCTCTAGCACAGAGGCACCAGGTGATGAAATCCCAGTCAACCATGCTAGATAACACTCCGGGTTCCTAAAATAGGACGTGTGTGCATGTGAGATGCAGGGGTTTAGATGAAAGTGATGTAAGTGTGTGCAATAAGTTCGCGCAATCTATGATGCCTTCAGGTTTTCTTAGATTAAGTTTGAGTAAATGTGATGAGAAAATAAAGCATACAAAGTAATCTAACAAGCATAAAAGAGATAGAGTTTTCATGAGCCAGTTGAAATAGATTCAAATGAGTAATCCTTTGGAATTGTAATGAAGTTAGGTTATCCCCAGCAGAGTCGCCAGTCTGTGGGACCCGATCCCGCGAGAGGGGTGGTGGCGCGAGAGCCGCCACGCACTATCTCTTGGTCTCTCGTACCCACGCGATTGGCGTGTGCCTTTTATTATTAATTTTAATTCATCTTTTATGTGAACTTGGGATCACTAAGGCAATCCGAATTCCACACAAAAGAGACTGACAGAGTCGCCACCTAGATGTGGGATCTAGGACCCATAATTAACCAGAAATCTAGACTCGCTACCTGGTTACAAGAATGGAAGGTATGGGGATTTATCCACCACATGCACCATTCCTGCCCGATAATCGGTCTTCAATTCCAAAAGTTAACTCTTTTAAATTCATTTTTAATGGCTCATTCAACTCTCTGTTAATGTGCTATCTATGTGACATGCATCCTATGATCTAATTTCAATGTGAATCCTAAATGTGTATCTTGATTTCTTAATTGGTTTGGATTCAATCTAAGTGAAAGTTCTCATAAAATTCTAATTTCATGGAAAATCCTAAGTGATTTGATTGTTTCAACAGTTTTAAAAGTGATTAGCCCGAGTCCTCAGATGATCTGGTATTCATCCAAAGAAGCCTACGTATCCCCGCCTCCACGAGAATCAAGGCAACGTAGTTCTCCGCGCCTATTCTAAGCTAGGATGCCTAAGACACCTAGACTTCTATCCTAGACTCGATCTAAAAGACCGAACCGGTTATTAAAGTTTCTTGTACGATTATTTAAATTTCAGTGAATTGTGGATTTTATGACACCCTATATGCCCTAACTAAATGCAGATTAGCCCTAAGCTAATGCAGGTGGTTCTTACAACCTATGTGTGACTAGGCTGTATTTCCTACGGAAAACCAAGGGTGGACTAGCGTATCCTACTCTAGTCATCACTCGGCGATATGGATCGCCGACTGATCGGACGGAGGCGCTCCTATAACTCTAGGACAGACCTCTAACTCTAAAACAAGCACACAGCAAACAATCAATCAAACAACCTATCAAAAGAAAAACCCTAACTCTAAAATTCTCTATCGAGGAGAAACTCCTAACTCTAGAGGAAGGTCTTTTGAAAACAATATTTTAAAGGTTTTTGAAGAAGGTTTAAAACGTTTATTTACAAAAAAAGTTTGGCTGGACTTGGGATATAAATCCCAAGCTGCCCTACGTACCTCGTAAGAGGATCAAGCCAACGTAGTTCGAAACGAACTCTCAAACTACGCTTCTAAAAGAAACACTCAACACTTTAGATTTTTTTAAGGTTTTTGATGTTTTCAAATGTTTTTTGAGTTTTAAATTTCTAATGTTTTTGGATTTTAAAGCTTTTCCAATGCTCAGGACCTTAAAATATTTTTAATCTTAAAGGGAACACGCAAGTAATACCACAAACTAGGGCAAAGCCCTAAAGCAAAAAGGGGAAACCCCGAATAAGCAATTAGCGTCTCAAAGAGACAAACCACAACAAGAAAGATAGCGTCCCAAGAAGAGAGAAAACGATCCAAGATCCCAAGCAAGCAAAGCTCTAATAAGACTGAGTTAGCCTCTAATCAAAAGCGAAGTAATCAACAACTCTAAAGGAGAAACTCCGAACTAACAACATTAAAGAGGGGAACAAATGAGTCAGAGACTCTCTAATACTACAACTTAGAGGAGGAATGAGTCAAAGACTCCCAAATAACGCCAACAGAAGAACCAATGAGTCAAAGACTTCCTAGTAATACAACAAAAGAACGAATGAGTCAAAGACTCTCTAAAAGAAATGGAAACATGAGTCAAAGACTCCAATAACACCAACTAAAGGATAGATGAGTCAAAGACTCTCTAAAAGAAAAGGAAACACGAATTTGCACATTTGGCAGAGGTAAAACACCAAGCCGGGCCGGACAGCTACCTAGCCCTAGGGTGCAACAAATGTGCAACCCAATACCCATAAGGGTAGGGGTATGAAGCCAAGCCGAGTAGGGTGTTCTCCCAAAACCAAACGGCGCACAAAGAGGACTAACGAGAGAATGAGACCTGGCGGGTCTCCCAAACACACACAAAGATGAAGGTGCTTTAGAGATTTTAAGATGATTTTCACTTAATTTTTTATTTTTTTAATGGATTTTACCAATTTTTAACCATATGAGTGATTTTACAAGTGAAGCTGTTGCAAACGAACTCGAAATGAGTTGAAACTTCTCCACCAACAAGATATGATGAGATGTAATTTACTGGAAGATTTTTACAGATTTTTACATTAAACTCATATTTAATATGGATTTAAAAATTAATTAACCAGATTGCAAAAATAACACATAAACTACTAGAAATAGATATCTAAATTCCATGAAATTTCTACAGTAGTAAGAGATAAGTGAAAATAGCATGCTGTGAGATTTCCATGAATTTAGAAAACTATTTACTATCAGTTTCGGATTTTTCAAATTTCAAACCAGATTATGAATTAACACTACAGCTCATATGAAACAAGATCCAAATCACTTGAAAATTTTACAGAAGCAAGAAGTATAGAATTTAAGACTACTGTAAAACTTTGGAGAATTTTATCTGTGATTTGACGTCAGTAACAATTCTCCCAAAATCTGATAATTTTCAAAGAATGCGTAAAATAATATACCAAACAAAATCCAAAAATTCTCACAAATTCATGGTAGAATGTATCATTATCATATTATTTTCTCACGAAATTTCATTATTTTTGGAATCTGTTTAGTATATCGTTTAGTTTTCTTTGTTAAAAATCATGCAAAAATCCGAAAATATACCAAATAATTCTAAAAAAAATTCCGAGAACGGTGTACCTACCTGTGATCGAAATCCTCGCCGAATCCGAGAGCCGAAAAACTCAAAAATTCCGCCTCCGTGCGATCGCTTCCGCTTTCTTTCTCTTTTTGCTTCTTTTTTTGTTTCTTTTTCTTCTTTTCTTGTTTCTTTTCTTTTTTTTTTCTTTTCAACCCCTCATAGCAACTTTGTTAGAACACATGATAGAAGAGAAATGAGTTCTCCCTCACTCACCCTCATTGAACCATTTATAGCAAAGGAATGGGAGGGTGGTGGCCACCATTGTGGACTTATTCCATGGTAGGTGGCCACCATTGTGGACATATTCCATGGTAGGTGGCCACCATTGTGGACATTGAATTTTGACATGTGTGTGGCCCCATGCATGTTTTTTAAAGTCCTTTTGAGTAGGTAAAAGATAATCCAAATGGGTCCCATATGTGACCAAATTCCCAATTGTGCATAAAATCATATGCCCCACTCCAAAGTATGATCGGAACCGTTCATTTGATGGGCGACAATGTGATTTAATTTGTGCTCCGCTAATCAATCCTATGGGCTGATCCAAGCCATCCAATAGATCAAAATGTGAATATGTTACCCCATTTTTAAATCACTCCCATTTGATGATCCGAACCGTCCATTTGATGGGCGACAATTGATGATCTTGACCGTTCAAATGGTGGGTCGCAATGTAAATTGGTTGTGCCCCCTTAAATCATTCCTCTATGACGATCCAGACCATCCAATTGATGGGTCCCCTACCTAAGTAGGTTGTGTCCTCCTAAATCATTTCAATGGGCTGATCCGAGTAACTCAACCTGATGATCGAAACAAAATTGGTTGTTAAAACGACTTCTCTGAGATCTTGACCGTTCTCTTGATGATCATCTTTAGGTGTTGGATCGAAGTAGGTTCAAAACTCATTTTTCACTAAAACAATGTGCGGGCCACCCTGTTTGATCCAAATCTAAACAAATGCTCAAGACGGGCCCATCAATCGGATCCAAATTCTCTCTTGTTCGGATTCTTGGGAATAATCTCTCTCAACACTTAACGGAAAAGTGCGAAACATGGCGGAAATGATTGAACGGGATTTCGCCCAAGCATAGCGAACTTGGGTCCGGTCAAAATGGGGTGTCTACACTGACAAGGATTGGCTGCTTTGGTTTAGCATATTGTCCCCAAGATGCAATATCTTTAAGTTTTTCATTTGACTGAACCCTGCAAAAAGGAAGAGATGATGAGAGAGTGAGGTGTTGATGACTATATTTCCTCCCCCTTTATAATAATACTAAAAGAAGAAACATGACAAGGCGCATAGGCCTAAAAGGACATGGATCATCATAGTATTCACCGGGGAGCACTAGCCGGTGCCGGAGACCGATGGGAGGAGCATCATAAAGGTGAGTAGGGTGCCCGTGGGAAGAAAATTCACTAGCATTGATGTCTTAGAGAGGGTTTTTTGGAGAAGAGGGGAACGAGGAGGGCTCACTCTGGAGATCGTATAATTTGATCGGAATTCCATCGGTTTGGTCCATTTTTTGGCAAGATTCCGATCAACCACAAACATGGAGATGATGGGTTTTGAGGGTAATGGGTTGAAAGAGTTCGTTTCTTGTTTGTAGGTGTTGTCTGATAGAGGGGCTTTGGTTCGGTTTTTTTTTTAATCAGATTTTGAATTTGAATTTTTTAGTCTTAACGGTTAGTAACTGATAGCCGTTCCAAACCTTGGGGATTAGTTACAAAAAGGCACAAGTGATACTAATAATCTTTATAAAAATCTTGGGCCCCACCTCTGCCTCAAACAGAAAGGTTGCCAAATACTCTATTAAAAGAGTAGATAACAGCTAACCCGGAAGGGTGTGGCTCTTTGGCGTAAAGTCATGGGTTTGCTCCCCAGTGACGAGCGTTCGAATCCCCCCTTGATTACCCGATGCACGAGGTTTCCGGGTGATTGCGCGCATCCGTAGGGAAATAGTCCTACCCCCGAAGGGGGTGGGGACACCCTTCGTTATCAAAAAAAAAAAAAGAGTAGATAACAGCCTTTGAAATAAAATACAAAAATTACACTTGTGGGACTTGAGTTTGAGTAAGTCCATAGCCAAAAATTTGGCTTGAAAAGGTGGAAGGTGGATTCAAAGTCTTCCCGGTCTTCGCCACCTCACCGTTCATAAATCCAGACCGTCCAAATGTCTAAAGTAGAAGCTGAGCTCACAAATAACGGAAAAACGCGTAGTAATAGTGACATCTCATAAAGAGTGAGACCCACAACTATGACAGGAAAGGTCGTCTCTTTTTCTATCCGTCTAACATGGGAGAGTCAAGAGAATACTTCCACTGCGTGCTTCACACTAAATAAAGTAGGTCAATTTAGGGCGCTGATATTCCCCACCCCCACCCCCACCCCCACCCCCCCCCCCCCCAACGGCTGGCTAACGTTAAACGTTAGGATTTAACTTATATGTCACTTTCCCACCATTTGACCTCTCTCTCTCTCTCTCTCTCTCTCTCTTTCTCTCTCTCTCTCTCTCTCTCTCTCTCTCTCTCTCTCTCTCTCTCCACACACACAACAAGAACAGTTGGTGGGCCCAACAGAAACCGTTGGTGGAATGGTGGGCCCATCTTTGAACAACGTAAGCCCCGCCCATACCACACCATAGGATAATCCAAACCGTCCATTTGATGGCCATAAACATAGATAGGTTGCATGGCAAAATATCATTTCCATAGGCTGATCCTAGCCCTCCAATCTAAATAGAAACTACATCTTATGCAACCTCTATAGATTGTAGGGTTGTGATCATCCTATGGAAATGATTTTTGGGGCACAACCTATTTACGTTGTGGCCCATCAAATGAATGGTTTGGATCATTCTATGGAGTTGGTCGTAAAGTAACTTTAAGTTTTTCATTTGAATGAACCCTGCAAAAGGAAGAGACGATGAGAGAGTGAGGTGCTGATGACTATATTTCCTCCCCTTTTATAATAATACTAAAACATATATGGGCCTCATGGCGGGAATGATTGTTGGATACCACTGCTTTCAAATTACCATTTGTCCATTGTTGTTTTTGTTCTTTTTTCCTTTTGGAGAATTCCAGAAAAATATATAGACGGTGAATCCATTTTAGGTCTTTGTTGAACCAAAAGAAAAACCTGATTTGCTAAGCATCCATCAATATCTTTGAATTGCCTAAGAAAAGAGATTGAGGGTTTTTATGCAATTTGAGGAAGGATTTATAAAATTGGAGGAAACAAGTATTACCTTCTGGCATAACCCATCCACCGATCTGATTATAACCCAAACCCAGTGACTCCAATTCTTTGAATTGGGCAAACAGAGTAGCATTAGGATACCACACTCCAAACCAAGGAGAATCCATTGCATTGAAAAGGTCGATTCCTATCACGCGAGATGAAGAATTAGAGCATGATACACCCCACCATTGACAGCAATCCTCTCCAACCCAATCTTCCAAGACAGGATAAGTAGCATTATTTGGATAGTCGTTGATGGAGTCTTTCAATTGTAAGAGAGCTTTTCTCTCTCCCTCCAAACATGGTTGGCCCCCGTAAAAGCAGCAACATACACTCACAAACCACAACACCCTAACAATACTATACGCGTGTAAACCCCTCATATTTTTAGCAAGTTTATCTCCAAACTAAAAGCTCGGTTGTAGTTTCACTCTATATGTAGAGAAGGAAAGGTGGAAGCTGGAAGGTGGATCCAAAGTCTTCCCGGTCTTGGCCACCTCACCATTCATAAATCTGGACTGTCCAAATGTCTAAAGTAGAAGCTGAGCTCACAAATAAGGGAAAAACGCGTAGTAATAGTGACATCTCATAAAGAGTGAGACCCACAACTTTGACAGGAAAGGTGGTCTCTTTTTCTATCCGTCTAACATGAGAGTCAAGAGAATACTTCCAGTGCAGGTATCAATAATTAAAGGATGGTAGGTCTCACACTCTAAATCACTCATCAATAATTAAAGGATGGTAGGTCTCACACTCATTATCATTTTGTGTAACCTTTATTTATTTATTTTCTATTTATTTAAAGAAGATGCAGGTATATATATTACAAAATGAGAATTAGATCAAAGACACTTTTGGTCAATCTAGACCGTCAAAAAACTACAGAGCTGTCCATGATACTAATCCCGTCAAACCTACCGATGGATTATCCACCGGTAGGTTAGGAGACGTGCACCGTGGTGAGTTTCACCTTTGATTAATCTGGACCATCCATTAGGGTCGGCCCCATCTTTTCGTCTCAAACTGGCTTGGTGATCCATGTATCCTTGTTCAGAGTTGGGTGGAGAAAAATTAAAACATCAATTTTCATATCCATTAATCTATAAGATACAACGGTTTGGACAGGAATTTACAGTTGGGGGCCGGACTAATTTACACTTGGCTGCATTGGTAGTTGGGGGACATGACCACTAAACTAGCTAACCATGCATGTAAAGCCACAAGTTGAAAGTTTGTTTTTCACCAAAAATTGAACAGGTTCAAGTTATTTTTTTCATATAAAATCAAACAATGGAAAAGAAGGAAAAATTGGATAAGTGCTTCCTTTCATTTTTCATAAAATTCCTGCAATCCAAACCAGGCATATACATATTGTAATACATGCATGCAAGAAAGATTTCGTTTGGGAAAATGTTTTGATAATTTCACTAACTCACATTGTCTTGTACTATTCAACCAGCTGTCAATGGCCTCTTCCTTACACTCAGCTAGCAGATGTATTTAAAGGGAAAGGTATTTTAGGTTTTTTAATTCCTTATGGTTAAATTTTAACTTTTAATAAAATTCAATAAGTACTATTTTATAAAATATTTAGCCAGGTATATCATTGATGGCTTATGAAATATTTAGCCAGGTATATCATTGATGGCATAAGACTAGTAAAAGCATATGGGACCCAACTGAAAATGATAGGACATCTCCTGTGGACGACTCTCACTCCTATGAAAAGGATAAGAGAAGGGCGATGCTAAATTCGCACCCCTTGTAGGATGATTCACACCCCCTAATACACGTAAAAAGTGTTATATTCTACCAAGAGGTATGAATTTATCATCTCCCAAAAGATCGAAAAATCTTAATTTGTGGGACCTATCATCCTTGGATGGAAGATTATGAGTAATTGAGACGGTTGTGTCTAGTGTGGAGTGCGAGTCAGACTGTATTTAATGTCTTCCAGTGAAAAAGCAGTCTTGTTGATAGAGATTTAAACAATTAAAATTTAATAGTCAATGTCTTGTCATATAAGGGAAAAACGCGTAGTAATAGTGACATCTCGTAAAGAGTGAGACCCACAACTGTGACAGGAAAGGTGGTCTCTTTTTCTATCCGTCTAATACGAGAGTGAAGAGAATACTTCTCACACTCTAAATCACTCATCAATAATTCCTTCACCTTACATTAAAGGAGTATCTGTGCCTTATTTATTTTTGTTTTTATTTTAAAAACAAATAGTTGAGCCGAAGTTTGTTTACAGATTTATGAGGAATGATAGATGCAGGGCGTCCTTGAATCTATCATCCCTCTAGATGTGGATCAAATCAAGGGCCCTTTCCAGCTCTTTATGCAAGGACATCCTTGCATCTATCATTACTCTAGATTTAAATAATTCGTTTGGGTCACCTTAATGTAAGTAGGTTGTGCCTCAAAATTCATCCCCTTAGGATCATCCTAACCCTCCGATCTGTATCATTTTCTGTAATGTCGTCGTTCTGTTGATCCGGGGTTAGGATTATTGAGGCACACCATATTTATGTTATGGTAATCCATATGAAGGGTTTGGATCTTTGAACAAAGCGGGGCCCACTTTTTTTGAAAAATACTCATATCTAAGCACATACATCATATTTAAAATTTAGAACCATATTTTCATAATAAATTTCCTATTTGTTGAGTTATACAAAATTTGTATGGGGCAGAGCAAAAACAGAGTGCCAGCTAGCAGGATGGGCCAAGCAGATGTATTTAAAGGGAAAAGTATTTTAGGTTTTTTAATTCCGTATGGTTAAATTTTAACTTTTAATAAAATTCAATAAGTACTATCTTATAAACTATTTAGCCAAGTATTCTCTCGTTGATGGCTTATGACTAGTAGAAGTATATGGGACCCAACTGAAAATGAAAGGAAAAACGCCGTACTAATAGTGACATCTCATGAAGAGTGAGACCCACAAGTGTGACAGGAAAGGTCGTCTCTTTATTTAATGGCTTTCTATCTGTGTAACATGAGAGTCAAGAGAATACTTCCACCGTGTGCCTCACACTCTAAATCACTCATCAATAATTAAAGGATGGTAAGTCTCACACTCATTTTCATTTTGTGTAACCTTTATTTATTTATTTTCTATTTATTTAAAGAAGATGCAGGTTTATATATTACAAAATGAGAATTAGATCAAAGACACTTTCAGTCAATCTAGACCGTAAAAAAACTACAGAGCTGTCCATGATACTAATCCCGTCAAACCTACCGATGGATTATCCATCGGTAGGCTAGGAGACGTGCACCGTGGTGAGTTTCACCATTGATTAATCTGGACCATCCATTAGGGTCGGCCCCATCTTTTCGTCTCAAATTGGCTCGGTGATCCATGTATCCTTGTTCAGAGTTGGGTGGAGAAAAATTAAAACATTAATTTTCATATCCATTAATCTATAAGATACAACGATTTGGACAGGAATTTACAGTTGGGGGCCGGACTAATTTACACTTGGCTGCATTGGTCGTTGGGGGACATGACCACTAAACTAGCTAACCATGCATCATAAAAGAGATTTTGCCAGTCAGTGGGGGCCATGGCACCCCTCATGCTATGTGTGCAAGACCCAAAAGTTCACTGTTCAAATTAAATTCGACCAAATTGTATTAAAAGTTTACCGTCATACGCAATCCAAATAACATCTCTTAAGTATGTGATATGATACACAGACTTTGTTGTAGCACATTCAATAATTTTGATAGGCTCCTGAAATTTGCACACCATGTTCTGATAATTTCACTAACTCACATTGTCTTGTACTATTTTACCAGCTGTCAATGGTATCACAATTTCAAAATAGGGATTTGGGGATTTGCTGGCGTCGCAGACGGCATTTCACGGAGAGTCTTTTGCATGAGGGAGCAGCCAGCTCAGATGAATTAAATGAATAAGATGCTCCGCAAAATGCCTTCTGCGATGGACGCTAGCAAATTCCTTTAAAAAATATATCGTAAAAGCAAATTAGGAAATAAAAGACAAGGTAAATTAGTGCAAGTAAAAAGTGCGGAAGTCCCACTGCCAACATCAATAACCTTCTTATAGACTTCATATTTAAAAATTGTGTGTGTGTGTGTGTGTGTGGTGGGGTCGGGGGTTATTATTATGTGAGAGTTTTGCTTTGGTCATTTTCAAGAGGAGATAACGAGTAATGCACAGCTAAAAACAAATAAGGTAAAAAATTTCAAAGTAAATAATTCAAGACTGTAAACTTTTACACCCATTTTATGGAAAAACAAATTGACCCTAAAACGGAAATATATGATACCCTAAAGGATAAGAGAAGGGCGATGCTAAATTCGCACCCCTTGTAGGACGATTCGCACCCCTATTACACGTAAAAAAAAGTGTTATATTCTGCCAGGAGGTGTGAATTTATCATCTCTCAAAAGATCGAAAATCTTAATTTATCATCCTTGGATGGAAGATTCCGATTAATTGAGACAGTTGTCTCTAGTGTGGAGTGCGGGTCGGACTGTATTTAATGTCTTCTAGTGAAAAAGCAGTCTTGTTGATAGAGATTTAAACAATTAAAATTTAATAGTCAATGTTGTGTCATATATGGGAAAAATGTGTAATAATAGTGACATCTCATAAAGAGTGAGACCCACAACTGTGACAGGAAAGGTCGTCTCTTTTTCTATCCGTCTAATATGAGAGTCAAGAGAATACTTCCAGAATACTTCCACTGCGTGCCTCACACTCTAAATCACTCATCAATAATTCCTTCACCTTACATTAAAGGAGTAGCTGTGCCTTATTTATTTTTGTTTTTATTTTAAAAACAAATAGTTGAGCCGAAGTTTGTTTACAGATTTATGAGGAATGATAGATGCACGGGTGCCCTTGCATCTATCATTCCTCAAGATGTGGATCAAATCAGGGGCCCTTTCCAGCTCTTTATGCAAGGGCATCCTTGCATCTATCATTACTCTAGATTTAAATAATTCGTTTGGGTCACCTTAATGTAAGTAGGTTGTGCCCAAAATTCTTCCCCTTAGGTTGATCCTAACCCTCCGATCTGTATCATTTTCTGTAATGTCGTCGTTCTGTTGATCCGGGGTTAGGATTATTGAGGAATGATAGATAGGGTGTGCCCAAAAAATCAGCTCAATCGGATCATCCTAACCCTTCAATCTATGGACGAACCTTCAGCTGAGGGGGCAAACCTTAAACAAATTGAAACTACAGGGGTGTATTTGTCACGTTTTAAACTATAGGGGTGGAAGCGGATGTGTCAGAAACCAGAGGGGGTGTAAATGTAATTATCCCTAAAATTTAATACGGACTTCTGATGAAAAAGCAGTCTTGTTGATAGAGATTTAAGCAATTAAAATTTAATAGTCGATGTCGTGTCATATACGTCACATGACCATCTCAATCACTCGTTAGTAAGTCTCTCATTACATTCATTGAAAACAGACCCACATGACTCAAAGTAGTCTCCACGGTATCTAAAATCCAAGAGATATTTTGGGTATGATCAAGAGAGTATAATTATTTCGTTTACCTTCCAATTTTATTTTTTTTGGCAGTTTAGCAATTGGAGTTAGGGAGGAGTGGGGTCGGTTCCAATTTGATTTTTTAGGCCATTTAGCGATTGGAGTTAGGGAGGAGTGGGGTCGGTTCGATTTTTTATTCTTATTACTTTTCTCAATTTCAATTAGCATGGGTTGCCGTCTCTCTCTCTCTCTCTCTCTCTCTCTCTCTCATCTACTTTCTTTTTCTCATTTTCCATTATGAGTTTTTATATGTTGCCCGACCGTCAAGCAGCCTAAAAAATGTACCGCCCTTGATCTTTGATCCAACAGCAGCCCACTTTTTAAGAGGCTGCTGTTGGATCAAAGATCAAGGGTGGTACTTTTGAAGTACCACCTTGACGCTACTTGACGGTCAAGCACCATATAATTTCTCTTCCATTATATTTCTCTCATGAAAAGAACACCCCACCAAATGTCTATGCCGTGCCATATACTGCATATGACCATCTCAATCACTCATTACTAGGTCTCAATCACTCCAGTTTGTGGGACCCTCGAGGGAAGAATGGCACCCCACGATCTCCACATCCTTACATTCAGAGTGAGTTTGGTTGCATAAAAGCAGGGGAGGCTTAGGGATTTTGCTTGGCATCCGGGTGTCATGTCAGCAAAATTCTTCATTCTTGGTTGCAATATAGCATTGAACTCCTTGGAGACTCCCTAACATGTCGCCTGGGTAATTATTGCATGTATGTTGATATAACATTCTTGTGCATTGTAACATACAAGAATTTTGCTTGTAGATGTGGCTCTTGGCTTCAGGTTAGTGGTATAACTGTAAGTGTATTTTCGAAGTAAAAGTGTTTTGAAAAGGTTTTATATATAAAAGTGCATTTGGTTTGTAAAAGTGGGGGTGCTTTGGAAAAGAGGTTAAAACCGCTTTGGGGGGGATAGGCCCACAATGGATGTTCAAAGAGTTGGAAAAGGGTATAAATAGCGTTATCCACTTCTCTCTATTGTTTTGTTGCACAACAGGTGGACCCACGACACGGTGCAACACACCATCCGCATGCGTGACGTGGTCTGTAGGCTGCTAGTGGCGCTCTTTTGGCGCACTTCGCATCATCGCTAGGAGCGACTGGAGAGTTTAAAATTTACCAGATTTGATATGAGCCGTCTAATAAAGACCAGTTGATCGGTTGGATTGAACATGGATCGGTCGCGTAGGTGGCCGAATGAACCGTTGGATCGATCAAGGTCCCACTCGGTCGGGTTGGGCCATGGTTTTACTCATATGGGTGGTCGATCTTTTGGTCCAACACACTCCAACGGCTAGTGCTTGAGCGGGTGCTATCCAAAGCTTCAGATCGTTGTGTAACGACTAGTGGGTGATAAGGTGTGATGAGGACTGTTGGATTATGTCCCGTCACGTCCCAACGATCAAAAGCCAAAGGGTGCAATCTGCACCGTGGATCATTGATCTAGCAGTTAGAGGGGAGGACGGAGGTTTTACACAAACCAATAATCACTCCAAGATTGCTCTGGACTGTAGAATCGTGGATTGGCGCGATCTAACGGCCAAATTTCAACATGCTTTTAAAAGGTGCCCTTGTAGGGGTGCAAATCAAACATAAAGGTTGCCAAATACTCTATTAAAAGAGTAGATAACAACCTTTGAAATAAAATACAAAAATTACACTTGTGGGACTTGAGTTCGAGTAAATCCATAGCCAAAATTACTCTCTTGGAAGTTTATCAACTGTGTTCTTTGCTTTCTTTTCACAAATCCATTCTAGTGTACTGTTTTCTGCAGAAACAGTAACCGGTGTCTCAAATACTTGTTTATCCAAAGGTGATTTAGAGTTTGTTTTCGCTTAGTACAAAGCGTCAACAAACATTAGATACAGATAACACCAGGCTTCATTGTATGTTGGAGGCAAATTCGTGATACCCCTTGCACACTAACTAGTGGGGGCGAATATTATCTTCAGGAAAGCGACAACGCGCTTTGAAGCATCTCTTTCTTTTCTATTTCCCACCATCACCACCGACATATTTTCTCCAACAATAACTACTTAATAGGGAGGAGACAAAATTTTGATTTACCTAGAATTTACCTCCTAGAATAGTGATAAGTAGTGCTTGGTTGCCAACCTTGTAGAGTAGTGGGAGGGGTGTCATTACTAGTATAAAAAGGATAGAGAAAGCAAGGGAGAAAGAGAAAAGGCGTTATTCTCCGAGCCAAAATCCACCTTTTTTGAGAAATTTGGTTTGGAAGTTATAAGGAGGGGAGATGGATGCCATGTCACCAGACATGGGTCGGAAGGTATAAGGGTGGGACATGGATGCCACGTCACTAGACATGCAATAATGACCTATGAATCTTGTCTTGTAGTAGTATCCAGAGATTTCGTTGCTACATTGGCAACCAAACAAGAGATTTTGCTGATGTAGCACCCAAATGCAAAGTAAAACCCCTAAACTATCCTGGCTTTGTGCAATCAAACACACCCAAAAAGGTGGAATTTCGCTTTAAATTTCTTGAGAGCAGTGCTTTCTCTCTCTCTCTATGCATTGGTAATGACACCCCCTCCTTATTCCCCTACTCTCCGAGCCTATGCTGCGCAACCGAAAACTTTCAACGACTATTCTTCGAGTTAATTCCAGGCAAATCCAATGCTTGTCTCCTCCATGTTGACTACTTATTCCAGTACTCTCCAAGTCCATGCCAAGCAACCAAACAGACCCTCATAGAAAATAGTTCCACTAATTAGCATTTTTGAATTATTTAAAGAAATAGATAAAGTTGCATGTATGTTAGAAATGTATTTTACTTGTCCATCCAGCAAACAATTCAAGGTTGTCCGTGTGGGATCTGAAAACCAAGACAATCAAGATAATCTCTCTATGGCATGCTACACACTCCACATGACAATCTCAATCACTCTTGGAAAACACTTCAAAACGGGATCTTGTGCCAAAAATAAATCAGGGATGAGAATAACCAAAGGATTTGGATATTTTTACCCTTTTTCTTTTGGATTTGTGGGGATACACGCTCTCTCTTTTTGTCTCTTGAGCACGTGTAACAATAGAGGATCTTGTGCTTTTTTCAGCACGGATCCCGTCTTGCTAGGAACCCCCATCACTTTTTATATTGCCTCTCAGCATACGTGAGGGGTGATAGTCTCAATAACTAGCATTTGGTGTATCCCATATTTTTTAAGGGTAGTGATATTTTCACACCCCCTTCTAGTGTTTAAAAAAGTAGTCCTAAATACACAAGAAAGAGTGGCCAAGGACAAAAAGGGGGTGAAAATATAATTTCACAAAATAATTGTGTAAAGAAACTATGAAGATTACACGTGTTATAAATTAGACTAATATTAAATCTCACCTCGGTCAATCTAGAGGGTCATATTGTCATAGGCCCACCTTGGCATGTAACCATCCAAAAGCACATAGAGCCAATGACCGTAACCATCTGATTAAGACCGTAGAAATGGTTGTTCAAAAAAGAAAAAGAAGCAAAGATCCACATTTAGTTGACAAAAGTGTACTTTTGGATAGGCCGGAAAGCCATTTCACGGCTAGCTCTTGCATGTGAGAAACTCTAATTACTGCAAATTTCAAAAGTTGGTTGAAACTCTAGCAAAACTCTAGCAAAACTATCCATATGCCATAATTTGAGGCCTATATATTGCACTCAAATCAATACAAGTAGATATAAAAGAAAATTCCATGTACAACAAAATTCAGAACGTTGTACAAGAGAATTCAATGTATAAGAGCATTCCTTCATCCTTCCAGGATAGAAAGTGCCTGCGTTCTTCTGGAAATGTTTCCCCATTTTTGGAATGTGAATTGTAGAAAAAAGAAAATCTTAGGAGTAGTCACTACAACAATAAGCTCATATTTAGTTATATTTCTAAGTATATTTGCCGTGTTTTCATAGTAAATTTCCATTATTACATTAGGAATCTGAGTTTCCTTAAATTTCAATTCCTTGGGCAAGATCCATATACTAGTTTAGATTTTTTTTTTCGCTTACATTGTTCCTCATCCTTCGAATTCCGGAGTTGGATATTGAGGCTAAGCTCTCGATCTTGGGAATTCATGTTTGAATCATGTTTATAAGGGCAGGACAGACTCCTATTCTTTATAAGGATAGGACAGACTCCTAAAGTCTGTCAAGGTAGGATAGACTCCTAAACTTTGCAAGGGTAGGACAGACTCCTAAAGTCTGCAAGGGTAGGACAGGCTCCTAAACTTTGCAAGGGTACGATAGAATCCTATGACTCTATGACAATAGGGCAGAATCCTATGACTCTATGAAAGTAAGACAAAATCCTAACTCTCTACGATAGTAGGACAGAATCCTACTGAAGAACTGACTCCTAACTAGAGGGTAGACTCCTATTCTATTGGGCTGACTCCTAGTCTATAAGCTCTAAAGGGAGTGCTAACTAGACTAAAGCAAGTCTCCTAGAAGAAGAGGAGACAAAGAAGGGTGCTAGTGAGACTGAGCAAGTCTCCTACACACAGAGATTGACTCCAAGTATTCTTATCATTGCCCTTGCAATGATAAATAGGATAGGGCAACTAAAAGACTAAGCTAGTCTTTAACTTAGTTAGGGGTGCAAGTTATGAGACTTGGATAGTCTCCTAAAGGAGGGTACTTTTCTACTGAGACAGGGCTTGTCTCCTAAAGAGTAACTTACTATAGAGACAAAGCATGTCTCCTATAGGGGGCTCTAGATGACTCTTTCATTGTCCTAAACCAATTGGAAAGACTAACAGATATCTTGGATAAATCCTAAACCAAAGTAGACTCAATAGGACAACTAAGAATTCGAGGAAGGATACAATTACCTTGAAAAAGATGAACATATTACATATTATTGCCTTAGATATAATAACATCATTATGAAAGTAAATATTGCTCTATTTTGATAACTACCACCTGTTATCCAATCCAATGAGTATACACATGCCTGTATATTCTTTTGAAAAACCTCCTGAAAATGAAATAAATGGAACACCCAAAACATGCCTCAAGTTCCTAAAGAAAAGTAAACACATGATTTCAATGAAATGTACAACTGACCAATAATCATCAAATAGACACATTTTCCTCAGACCCCTAAAGTTTAAATATTTATACAGATTTAAAAAAAAATGTAAACATCATCTACTTTAAATGACAAATGATAACTAGTTTTACAAAACAAATGAAATGGAACTAACTCTAATTGAACAGAATCTGTTTGCAAAAGAGAATGCGGATAAGATATACTAAAATCAATGGTCTAAACCATTCATTTCTATAGAATGAAGAAGGGTAATACTTTACACAGACAATATGAACATATTATCATGACATACCATGGATGATTAAATTGGAACAAGTTAATAGAAAGGAAATCACATATAATTTTAATTCACAACAATCATGGAACAAATTGAATATAATATGTCAGATATACCCTCCCAAATCATCTATCCATCTATCCAATTGAAGAATTTGTCATTCAAGCAACCTAAATTCCATTCAAGTAGTCCTCTACACATATGGCGTCAAGAACACAAGCCAATATTTCTATAAATGTCTCTCTTAATTATGGCTAATGTTTTAGGCATTTCACCTAGTGCGAACTTAAAGTCATCAGTTAGCATGCAAATTCTGTGATAAAGTTGCTGTAATAAAGTATATATCCATTTAAGAACAAGCCAATTTCATGTATTTATTAAAACTATAGCTGTTTCCAACCAACTGAAGCTTGTAAACTTCCTGCCACCACAAGTAGTATGTTAAACGGATCAACAAGGCACACAAATTTTACACCTTCTCTATTCATCTTGACAGCTTTACAAAGACCAAGGTTACGGTGGTTAACTATTGAATTAACAAAAAGGAATACAAACAACAGATCAATTTTAGCCCATTCACTCAAGGAAGCAGAGGAAGAGGTCTCAACCAATTCTCAATTGAAAGCCATTTCCCAAAACATATTAACAGCTTGAATGAAATAAAAAAACTCAATGCTTTAATAGTCATCAAATACCCTGGAACTCGCCTATATATCACAAAGGAATATGACCCAATATGTATACCATGAACTTTTAGTTAGTTTTATTTCAACCTTACTTCAAGGCTTGATGAACTAATAAGACACAAAACTGTATAACCTATTGAATTAAGAATATTATTCACTCATCACATATCATGAAAATGCTACCCTTTTTTTTAGGAAAAATACGTGCATTGAATACCTTCATATCAAAGTAACTCATGTAAAAAACAAGGAAACCTAAAATAATCATGAAAATTCTCAACTAATCAACATTTATCTTATATCCATAGGATGTGTGAAAGATTATGAAATAAGGATTTTGTATTACAATATTCAACTGAAACTAGGAAAATTACCATAGAAATAAATAGAGCTTATCATTTTCAGATATCCATCTCGGTAATTTTTATTTGAAACATTACACAAACAACAATACATTCCAGTAACTTAAGTCAAACAAAATCATAAGTTCAAAGCTTTGTCTTCTAGTATATTCTGGAAGAACTTAATAAGAAAAATTATAAGTCAAAATACCGGCTTCTATCACATTTATGAAATAATAAAAAAAATGTTGTTGGTTTAATCTCTAACTAGTTGCAGACCCGTGTGATGCACGGAGTGAGGAGCAAAATATGCTTTAAAACTATTTTAAAAAACAAAATGCATTCTTAAAAAGATCCATGAGGATAAATGTTGACAAACCTATAAAAATAAAAGAAAGAAAAACTAAATGTACAAACAATTTAGTAATTAAAAAACAAAAGAAAGAGAAGATAAAATTATCAATTCCTTAGTTCTGAGGTAACACTACCAATAAAAGAATGAAATTGATACCAAACCCTCGTTTGATAGAAGTAAAACTGATCATTGGTTGTAATCTATTGGTAAAGAAGTATATTCCAATAAAACTGAGAAAATGAACAATAACTTCGTAATTACCTCCACTGGGTGCACATGCAGGCCAAATCGCTGATATAGAAATTAAGCTTATCATTGTCGGGGCGATTTCAAAGGCAATATAAAGAGACAAAGCCATTTCAACTGCAATTACAAAAACCTGGAAATAGACAGTCGAAAGTGCCAATCTAAACAGCACAGCATAGCTCATTACCCAATCTAAACCACACATGAAAATAACCTAACAACCATCATGTTGTGCAACACATGGGTTGGTAGGCAAAATACCAACCTATTTTCACAGGCAAAAAGCATGGGTACAAAGAAATAATGCTACTCTGTGGAAAAAATGATGCAAAATGTGATTTCTAAAATTGCATATACACACTCTTGTTTTAATATGCAAATAGGGCAGTAAGGCCTTTTTTAAAGTCAATAAATATATTATTTCTAATGACTTCCTAACAGGCGTTAACCTTGCCCATTTGGAGATAAGGATCGATTTTGGTGACATCCAAAGAGGCCCATAATCTCCTATTCATGTGGAAGCTGCCCCAAATTCGTAGAGCTTGAGGGAGCTGTGGCATGATAATGTATTAGCCTTGACCCTAAACTCAACCCATTTACAATAAGCTTAAACCAAATTTTACCCCCACAAATAGTAGCAATTAAATAATCTCAATTTCCCAGCAAATAAAGTTTTGCTATATCTATTCAAATAAAATATGAACCACTGGTGAGATTATGAACCATTGATTTGTATAGCCAAGGTCCCCTAACCCAATTGGTGAGATTATGTACCATTCAACATATTAAGGAGAGAATTACACTCCCCATTATCATGGAACAAAGTTTAGAAAAAACAAATAATACAACTCACTTGCTAAGCATGCTTCTTAATACAACTCACTTACAACTCACTTTTTTCCGCGCCTGCTGAAATAAAAAAAATTTATTGATGAGAACAATGAAAAACATAACTCACATTAGAGAGAGACAGAGAGGGGCTTCAAATAATACTGCTCACCTGGTAAGAAATGAAGAGCAAATAAAATAGCTATGTTCCTAAGAAAAGCAAAAAATAAAATAAAATAAAATTTGATCCAAAATCCAAGCAAATGAAGAATAGATTGGGGGTAATATTGTACTAACCTCTCAAATGACAAGGCATATCAATGAACGGGGAAAGATGTCATGTAGCAAGAGATGTTCGTGCATGGAAGGAGTTAAAGGCTCTAACACCCAGTCATGTAAACATCACATCATGACAAAAAAATGGTGCAAAGATAGAAGTAGTCCTGAAAATAAGAGGCTTAACTACATACATTGTGATGATCATTTTAAATAGGATGATAAAAAATATCATAACGAAATATCAAAAATAGGATTTTAACCCTAATGAAATATCAGGAAAAAAAACTGAAAGGAAATAGCTGAAGCAAAAATCTCCAGGAAAATAAAAAACCCTAATGAAATTTCTGGAGAGAACCAAATAAATCTCAAAAAAAACTGGAAAAATTAGTTGAAGCCCCAAAAAAACCCAAAGCCCAAACAAAATAAAGGGAAAACAAGTTACCTCTTCTTCTTGCTGGATCAGCAAACATTGGAGAGAGAGAGAGAGAGAGAAACGAACACGCTTTTCCCGAGAGAAACGAATGAATCAATGGGAAGGATTTCTTGCCTTTTATTCTTACCTATCTTTAGCGTTTAAAAGGCATTAAAGGAGCTAGGCAAATTGTGAAACAAAGTCGAAAAGAATTGTGCGACTCTTACACTTTCTCATTTGCATGTGTTTCCTGTTTACATGCGTTAGGGAATTCAAAGAGGCAATGGACATTTATGGAAGAAAGAGGTCTTTTGGAATTCCGACTGAGACACACAGGTTAAATTTCTAATTAAGTGCCGTAATAAATTAACCAAAAAATGCCTGTATGGAAATTGAAACTCTCTCTTCACGATTTTGTGCTATATTTATGGAGATTAAATAGGGAAGAGAAGATTGTGAAAATCCGTCGATACAGATGGGCGTGTATAGGAGGGGCTGACACGTGGCACCACCACAGCTTAGAGGATTCCGCTTTACTTATATATATAGTATAAGATAGCTGAAACTAGAGTTCTTAAACTCTAATCTTAAAGGTGACTCTCATTCTACACCCCTTATCATAACATCCACAATCATAAGGAGAATCAAGCGAAAAGTTAAAACACTATAATCAGCTATAAAGGAAATCTACAGCAAAGACCTCAAGAAATCATGATGAAATGAAATTCTCATTTGGCTCTTCAAATGATCACAAAATAAAATGGCATTATCCGTCAATTATATCAAAAGAAAAACCATTAGCTATTTATAACCTATTAACAGAAAAAAGAATATATGTGAAATATAACCGAGACATCAACATGGTTCACAAATGATTTATAACATGCAAAATAGAATCCAAAGCGAATCTAAAAAATAATGAAATGCATCAATCATATAGATTAAAAAAAAAAAAAATTGATGACAAATGCAATGGTTTAAAGCTCTTCATGTTCTCTTCTCTCTTTTCCTTTCTCTCAAACATAAGTATTCAATTATCCAAATTGTTTATCAGTTTGGTTGTTCTAGGAATGGCCATATCAAAATCCACCTCCTTTATATCCACCTCTTCAATTGATAGTACTATATTGTAGTTGACCTTCTTTTCATGCTTGGTCTTTATATTTTCCTCATATCTGTCATATCAATAGGCTGTTGAGAGAAGTCATATTAGAAAGGTGAATACCTTAACATTGCCAGCTACATTTTAATTTCATTTCCCAATAAGCTTGCCGCTTCTTTGGATCTCTCTTTCAGTTCTATTTACCTCTTATGGTATTTTTTATCTTTCCTTCCACATATACAATCAATCTATTTAAGTGTAAGTTTTTAGGGCTTTTGTTTTTTTACCCGTGCATCGCACCGGGTTTCTTACTAGTATATATATATATAGGAAATGTTTGTGAATAGCTGCTCAGATATCTGAGCATGGATTTTTAAAACAAGGGTGGGCCCACATTTTGGGGGTGATCTTAAGCATTCATTTGGAAGGTTTCCATCATGGATGGGGTGTGTACCAAAAATCAGCTCAATTTGATCATATTAACATGACCATTTGAGGAGGTAAAAATGGACAGATACTGTTTGTCCACAAATTTGCCCAATTTTTCCCTCCACAAATGAAAGGGTTAGGATGATCCAATGGAGCTGATTTTTGGTACACACGCCATCCATGATGGGGCCTTCCAAATGAATGCTTAGGATCACCCCCAAAATGTGGATCCACCCTTGTTTTAAAAATCCATGCTTAGATAAGCTATCTAAGCAGCTGCTCTAAAAACTCATGTGGCCCACATTTTTGGGGTGATCCAAAGCATTCATTTGAAAGGCCCTTCCATGGATAGGGTGTGTACCAAAAAATGTGGGGCCACATGAGTTTCTGAAGCAGCTGCTCAAATAAGCAGTTGCGCAGGAACATCTCTCTCTCTCTCTGTGTATGTGTGTGCGTGTCTATATACATATACTAGTAAGAAACCCGTGCGATGCACGGAGTGAGTGATTGATGCCGGTGGAGAATGTACTGGTTTGACATGAGGCCAAATATCAGATTATAAGAAATCATTTAGTAGTTGCTACAGAAAGAGGAGGGGGGCACATCTCAAATATAAGAAATCATTTAGTAGTTGGTATAGGAAGGAGGGGGGCCAGCCATACCACCTGCATCTCAACAAACTCGGCATGAGGCTACAATATTGTATAAAAAGTGGACTGAGTAACCACTGTAAAACATTTAGTAGATGCTACAGAAATTCGAACGGATAGAACTCTAGCAGACAGTAGTGAGGCATACAAAGAGATATGAAAGTAAGAAAGCAGTAACTTTTCATGTGTTGACGATAACAAGAGATATGAAATTAAGATGTTACTTTTCAATGAAGAGATGTGAAAACAGGGAGAGATTCCAGCTCCTTATTTTTCTTTCAGTCGTATAATTCGACTCTAAAAGAGTAAAAAAATCCAATTCAAAGAAGATTGTTTAATGCTTTTACATGAGTGGAAATGCAAAAGCTGATAAAAATTCCCATCTTAAAAATGGGTATCAACTAAGATTATACAATTCATGTTATGATGCTGTCTATAAAAACATCCTCATTTCATGGGATAACAAATTTTAAATCGAGGAAGAATGTTTTGGATTCGTCTAGTGAGACAACCAAGAAATTCTACACATGAAACATGTCCAACTGTTATAATCAAACTAAAGACCAATTCCTTTCCCAATACAGGAAAATAAAGACAAAAGTCAGACAAAAAGAGAGAGCACCTTTTGCAAGAAACTGTTGAATGTGAAAAAAATTGCTATAAAAAATTAAAAGCGTACAACATTCCCAGAATTCGGCAGTATACATATGCAATCAAAATCCAAAAACTGAAGCAAGAGGATAAAAACAGACAATAACAAAGAAGAGAAAAACATTCCAAAAAAAAAATACAGCTTACCACATTCTTGAGAACATGTTGATAAAACTAACCGTGGGTCAATCTCGGGATCATGCAATACTGTGTTTCTACTTCCACCAAATGCGAAGCATCGAGCAGTTCTTGACATTGAAATGTAACATCAGATCTTCTCAGCTACAGTTCCAAAAAGCAGAAAAGTGCAAAGAAACATGAAAGTTTCGAACCTTCTATATATGCTTCTTCCACCTATAACAGTTTTCAAAACCTGCCCAAAAAAGAAATTAATTAAGAATAATACAAATAAAAGCATGCAAATGGTGGATCAAAGAAAATAAAAATTAGAAAAGATATAAAATAAGAGGAAGCTCCACAAATTAGAGCTCACCTCAACTCACCTTCTTGAGTGAGACATTTTTAGCGGCCCTAATATACCGAGATTAAATATAAAAAAACAGTTCAAAGATCGAAAATGTGAAACTGATTACATGTTCTTTAAATGTTTTCTCGCAAATTGGGATAATTGGGATAATTGTGATATGCTGACTTTGTGTTGTTTTAAAACAGTTCCAAAATCAGTTAAACTGATAGTGTCCAATGTTTAACTTTGACCGGTTGTAGGATTATAGTTATAGATTTGATTTAACCAAGGATGTGAAACAATTTATGGTTAAGATTGGGTTTGATTAGAAGTCTATTGTGTGTCTTAATAAGTGTATTTGACGGTCAACAAATTGAGATAAAAAAAGTGTTCACATTCAAAAAAATGCGGTGTTGAAGATGAGCTCCAATTTCTTGACCTACCTCCTACTTTATGGACCCACACATTTTGATTCTCTTTGATTAATCATTTGTATGCTTTTATTTGCAGTATTCTCAATTAATTCCATTTTTTGTCATGTTTTGGAAACTATTACTGGCGGAAGAAGCTTATACAGAAGAAGGTGAGCTCCAATTTCTTGAGCTTCCTCTTGCTTTTATCTCCTTTCTAATCTCTGTTTTCTCTTTGATCCACCCTGACGTTTATCATTTTCAGCTCTCTTTCTTACAGTAATAGGTTCTCACTTCCTCTGCTTTTCTTCCATTCCTATTTTTTTTTTCATTTTGTTGTTCACTTCTCAGTGTCTATTTCCATTTTAAAGTCATCTATTCTGGTTGTAGTTACTTTATAGGACTTTGGCATATCTTCTTCCAAGGGTGGATGCGTTATAGAAACTGCCATGAATCACCCAAATTAGAGCTCACCTCAACTCACCTTCTTGAATGAGACATTTTTAGCGGCCCTAATATACCGAGATTAAATTAAAAAAACAGTTCAAAGACCGAAAATGTGAAACTGATTACATGTTGTTTAAATGTTTTCTCCCAATTGGATCATTGTGATATGCTGATTTTGTGTTGTTTTAAAACAGTTCCAAAATCAGTTAAACTGATAGTGTCCTGTGTTTAACTTTGACTGGTTGCAGGATTATAGTTATAGATTTGATTTAACCAAGGATGTGAAACAATTTTTTGTTAAGATTGGGTTTGATTAGAAGTCTATTGTGTGTCTTAATAAGTGTATTTGACGGTCTACAAATTGAGATAAAACAAGTATTCACATTCAAAACCTAGAGACCATAGTTTACAAACGCATTTCATCACTTTTCCTGACATGGGTTCTACATAAAATCTCAGTAAAGTGAAAAGCTTCATTTCCATATCAACAATCAAAATTCCAAAACAAATAAAAAGGCAAAGAACTGCCTGCACATACTGAAACAAAGAAAATGAAGTAATATTGAAATTTTTTTCCATTTATATGCAACAACAGGAAATGAGAAGGAAGCACAAAAATAAGGTCAAATGAATAGCTTCTAGATAGAGATAGAAACAACCTGGCTGGTGATATTTCTTTGATGGAAGCAGGTAAGTTGAGATATATCAAGTTGTACCATGCGAACAAACGATCTCAGGCAATCCTAGATTCAACAAATCAAAAACCTTAAAAACCCAATATAAACAATGTTGGAACCCATAGTAGATTATTACAAAGCTTAGGAAAATCATGCCTACAATTAAATGAAACATAACATATCCCTATAGAATTCCATGACTATCTAAACTATATAAATGTGAAAAAGAGAAAGTTTTTTGGATAAACCTGAAAGGAATTGTCATGAAAAAAGGAAAGGCCAGCAAGAGCAAATCTCTGCTCGGATGTAAAAGACTAACATTGCACAAAAGGTAGGTAAAAAATTCTTTCTTTTCTTAAAAACATTTCATCGAGCAGTTTCTGTGCAAGTGAAACATATGTGGAATATCAAATGGTTTTCCCCATACCTTTCAAGCTACCACAACCCACCCTTTGCAGGGGCTACTCTATGTGGAATATCAAAGGTTTTTCCCCATACCTTTCAAGCTACAATAACCCATCCTTTGCAGGGGCTACTCTGTAGATTTAAAAGAAGAAGAAAGAAAACACAGCAACCACATCCAAATTTCATTGCACTCCACCTTTATAAACCAACTTTTATCACCTTCATGCCAGTGAAATTGATATATGCTCTCAACTTCATTAATTGCTATTGTACTTAATACATACTTGAGAATCTGAAAAGCCACCAATACTCTCTCAAAATCACCCATAGTTGCTATAAAAAAGTCACCGATACTGGCTCCCAAAATCAAGCTCATAAGAAATTTGCAGAGATCATTAGAAAAGATCATTGGATTGATTTTCATCGTTTTCAAATATTTAAGAGAAGAAGGGAAACCAGAGAAAATCTTAAATACTTATACAGAGTGGATAGTATGGTTTCTGAGTTAGACCTTGAAATAGAGGACGTGAACTCAATGGTACAATAGATCTATCTAAATAATAAAGAGAATCATATAATTACCTCTGTAGACAATTGCAAAAAGGCCTCTCTCTCTCTCTCTCTCTCTCTCTCTCTCTCTCTCTCTCTCAAAAAGTTCCACTACTTCCAACCAGATCTCATAAAAGAACCCAATAACCGGAGGGCTCATAGACAGGAAAAATTGGGGAAAAAGGAAAAGAAGCTGGAGGTACTTCGATGCCCAACCTTGAAGAGCATGAGAAAGAGACTTTGATCTTATAAACAAAAACATCTACTATTATAAAGAGGGAAAAATATCAGAAAGATTAGTGGGAAAAATAGCATTTTTTTAAAAAAAAAATTAATAGCATTATCTTTTTTTAGGAAATAAAATCTCACACTTGCTTGGCTGCATTCTCATCCATTTCATATCATCCACATAGCATCAATTACTGATATCACGAATACATCAACATCACATTTAACTTCATCAATTTTGAAACATTTGTAGATCCTGTCATATTCTAAATACGGAAATTGATGGATTAAATACTACAACCGAATGAACTTGGTATATTGTGTTAAAATAATTTTACAATGGTGGTAGCCAATGCAAAAGAAATAGTTCAGGAGCACAATCCTCATTTCTATCACCATCAGGCAATCAAAATAGATCCTCAAGATAGCTCTGCAAAGTATGATATTGTTACAACTCCAGACACATAACCCAATATTGGGTATATGTAGGAAGCTTTTCAACATGGAAAGAATAATCACTGCAAAGAATGAAGAGGAAAACATACAACTTGTATTACCAGAAGTCCAAAAACCTCACTAAGTAGGAAACAAACCTACGAAGAAACGATGTACCTATGTTATGAAGTTAAAAACATTGACCCGCAACTCCCACAACAACCAAATGCGTAAAATAAATGGGTTCTGAATCCATCATTGTTGTGTCCATTAACCCTAACCAATTGTCAGAGTTGGAAGAAACAAATTCCTCCTGAAATTGTAAAATCCCAGATGGAATGCAAGCAATCTTTTTTCACCAAAATTTAAGGAAAAAATGCAGAAATACATACCTGAGAAATGCAAAGATGGACGATGCACGGGCGGCAAGGAAAAACTAATACTTATTAACACTTTAGCATACCCATCCATTGAATACTTCCTATATCAACTTCATAAATTAAATCATTGAGGCCATGAAAAATGCCACTGGGCGCATAGAAAGAATAGCAAAGACGACTATGGCCCAGGTTCAAACCCAGCTCACCTACCAAAAAAAGTATAGCGACGTAAGAGAATTGCAGATGATCTAAAGAATTTTAAAGAGATTCACCACGAAATATATATCAGTGAAATGTCCTAATTAGAATGTAAAATAATCAAGTTTAAGATAAAAAAATTCCCAAATTAAGTAAACTTAAAGAGTATATCTGATGATTAACGGCTGCAGTGCCCAAAGTACAGCCTCCCGAGCATTGAGGACAGATCTTGGCTAGCCAGACATCCTGTAGACTCGTATTAGTGCATTGGCATGAATTTCCATAGACTCGTTTGAGTTCATGGCATGAATTCCCAAAACTCTAGTCTTTCCGGATGCATTTAACTACACAATCCTCAGAATCCAATCTATAAGAAAACCTCAGAACACAACATCACAAGCTAAAAAAAAAATCACACAGAAGCAATAAATGATAACAACACACCACCAATCAACCCAAAGTTCCAACATCTCAACACACTATAAATGAAAATTATGTAATGCACAGTTCAAAAAGGGAAATAGAGAAACATATACAACAATATTCCACAAGAATTACCTAATAATCATAGTCTAAACTTCTGAAATAGGATAAGGAAACGAACCAAATGAAAGAGCTTTTGACCTGTAACTGACGGCTAGTTACTAAAAAGATGAAATAAAAATGATTGAGCGGGGTAAAATTAAAGAAATGATATCATTGCATTTTAATTTCTACATATTAGCTTTTGACAAAAATATACACCACTGTTTGATGGTTGGAAGGGTGTGTACAAAGAGCAAATGTGAACAACTTATATCCAAAGAAACTCATCCTTTCTAAATCTTCTAGCTCAGAATTAAGTAAACTTCAAAAATAACAATGTTTGATGGTTGGAAGGGTGTGTACAGAAAACCAAAGTCAAGAAGTTAAATTCAAAGAAACTCATCTCTTCATCGAAATTCAAAGAGACTCATTTATTCTAAATTTTCCAGTTCACAATTAAGTAAAATACAGAAATACCACGACTAAATTTTCAAATTATGTTGCATCCAACAATGACCCTATTGGTTCAAATTCAAACATGATTAAGCAAACTTCAAAAATACCATGATTAATTTTTTTCATGAGAAACTTTTATATCCAGAGATTGTGTGCAATTCCAACAGACAATTGAGCAATGGTAAGATTTGTTTATACCTGCAATACAATTTTTTTTTAATGGTATACCTGCAATACAATAGAAAGTGGAAGATCATAATCAAAATAGATAAAACCCTCAAAAAAACATTCTTTAAGTAGAAAAAAATTAATACAACTGCTCATCACCACCTTCTCACTAAAAGTACCATTGTCCGCAATGACGCACCAAGGCTGTAACAGTCCATCTGCCATAAATATCCATTGATTCAACAAAGAAACCTCATAGTAAGGATTTTTCATTTCAATCCAGAAGTACTAACTTCCTATAGTTGTAGGCTTGTTTGCTTACACTCTTTGAATTTTTTAGCATCCCCTAATTTTGATAAACCTTATTTTCACTCAACCAAAATATAGAGCACCCCCTTCCTGATAAATCCATCAAAAAAAGGCTAGAGAGGTGACATTAAAGTCTGGAACCCAAACTTAGCAGCAGATGGCAACAGAAGGTGTCTTAAATGTTTGACGCCCAAAAGCCTACTCCTGGAAGAAGAAAGGAATCGAATCAACAACAACCAAAAAAAGGAAGGAAGGAAGAAAGAAATTCCAAAACCAACAGCAGAGCTTGAATAATCAGTCGCAGATTGGGAAAAGAATCTCCAGATCGATTGTTGAGCCCCAAAACCCATCGAATCTTTAAAAAACCAGGACATGCCGAAGGGATGGAAAGGGTGAAGGCCGATGGGAATTCGTGGACATCTCTTTTTGCACAATTTTCTCCCCTAAGAACTCGCCAGTAAAGAGAGCGATTCCGATTTTCTCCCCTAAAAACTTAGCAGCAGATGGCAACAGAAGGTGTCTTAATCATTTATAAAGTAGCGAAGGGGGAAAATGTAAGCAATAGGAAAAAGCGGTTGAATAAATGGGCTTGCTAAGCAATTTAGCCGAAAGCCATTTTGTGGCTAACGTTTGCACCAGCGAACCGCCACTTTTGAGCCTCCGTGGATTTTCTCACATGCAAAAGTCAGCCGTGACATGGCTTTTCTTAAAATTGCCTAGCAAGTCCCAATGAACACATGTATAGTACAACATCAAGTGGTCTTAAACTATGTTGCCTGTAAGAACATTTTAGATAATTCAAGTAAGCCGGCCATCATCAGCATCCTCTGGAAAAAGTAGTACCCTCATAATCTCCGAAGTATCATCAGATTAAACAATGGATGAATCGGTGTAATTCTCAATAGTCAATACACATCAAATTACTTTTCATGAATTCTAATAAGATAGAAGATGGAATTCTCCATCGAAGATTCTGACAACAGTTGGCATGGTCGTTCCTCTGAAAATACAGGGAAAAAAACTGAGAAAAGAATCAGAGCATAATTCATCATAATAAAACTTCAAGGGGTGCATTAGAAAGAGGAAGGATGTGAGGTTTTGGGAAGAGAGGTAAAAGGAAAAGAATATGTTCGAACAGTGCATTGAGTTGGAGCTCGAAGACTTGAAACAAAACAAAAAACACAAATCAAACGAACACTCCTAACATCTGGCAAAATCCAGAAACTTCGTGGTTGATGAAGCAGCTGTATGGCAGTTGTGGTGCGTGTGTTGAGGCGGTCCTGAGAAGATAAGTTCGGTGAGGATTTTCGGGCTTTGCTAATGATCTCGCGATACCGAGATTTTGGAGAGAGAGAGACAGAGAGTCTTCGTGGGAATCTTGGGTCGAAAATCTCGATCGAGATTTTCTCTTAGGCGAGATTTTGGGGGTGAGCGAGAGATACAGAGGGCAATATTCTTGGCAAGAGAGGGTTTTCCCTATTTTAATGGTTTTTTTCCTGTTATTATTATTTTTTTTTTGGTGATTTTTTGGGAATTTGAGAAAATCAAAATAAACAGGAGGAGGAAGGGGAGGACGACACGTGTCTGTGAACAGTAAAACTTCCCTTCCTCTTTGTGGACACACTTTGTGTCCATTTTTTTCCATTTTCCCTCCACTGTTTGATGGGTTAAGATCATCCTATGAGTCTGATTTTTTGTGGACACCCTATCTAGGTAGGGACTTTCAAATGAATGGTTTGGATCACCTAAACAATGTGGGCCCGCAATGTATTTAACCTGAATGAGTAGATAAGCTTAGCTACAAGACCGAGTAGCAACACTTTTCTAATATATATATATATATATATATATATATATATATATATATATATATATATATATATATATATATATATATAGGGATTTGCTAGGATCCATCGCTAAAGGCTTTTCGCGGCTGGTCAATCGCATATCAGACTAGCCACCTCGTGAATGGAGACAAAAGCTGTTGTCTCCATTCACGAGGTAGCTGGTCTGACGTACGACAAACCACCCGGGAAATACCTTTTGCGAAGGATGCTAGCAATTCCCATATATATATAAGTAAAGCTGAATGTGAGAAGCTGAGGCTGCACCACGTGTCACGCCCACATTTAGCTTTACACTGAATTTCTGTGTATAAGAAGATAATTAATTAAAGACGTCTACAATCTATATACACCGAATTTCTATGTATAACGCACATTTAATAACACATTAAGGTGATGTGGCACACTGTTTCACACGTTTTCCTCTATCACACGTAATTTAAAAACGTTTTAAGGGGATGTGGCACCCGAAATTTAAAACATTAATATGGAAAATGTTTTTTTTTTTTTTTTTAACTTTCTTATGCATCGATATCCCTCTAACATGATTACTTGCCTATTTTCAATGGCACTAAATCCAATCAAATCGTTTCCTCATCCAATATATTTTCCTAAAATATTGCAATCCTTATCATATATCTTATCTCTATCCAAATCTACTCTAAAATCAAGGATTCCAATCTCTCTATTAAATAGCCTAAAATGAAATGAGAAAAAGGCCTAAAATCAAGGATTACAATCCCTCTTGATTAAATAGCCTAAAATGGAATGAAAAAAATGCCTAAAATCAAAGATTACAATCTCTCTCTCTCTCTCTCTCTCTCTATATATATATATATATATATATATATATATATAGAGGAAAGTGTTGGTGAGCTTAAGCGCCCAATCACATTGGGGCCTACTTTGTTAGGATGATTCAAAGCATTCATTTGAAAGGCCCTTACATAGATGGGGTGTGTACCAAAAATCAGCTCCATAGGATCATCCTAACCCATCCATTTGTGGAGGTCAAAATGGACAGACACTATTTGTCCACAAATCTGCCCATTTTTGTCCTCCACAAATGGAGGGGTTAGGATGATCCTATGGAGCTGATTTTTGGTACACACCCTATCTATGATAGAGCCTTGCAAATGAATGGTTTGGATCACCACAGAAAATGTGGAACCCATGTGATTGGGGCGCTTAAGCTCACCAACACTTTCCTCATATATATATATATATATATATATATATATATATATATATATATATATATATATATATCTTTTTTAGTTAGGGTTAGTTACTGTTACGTGCTGGAGAGTTCAAAATATGACATGAAAATGTTGGCTTTTAAAAAAACTCTAAAAAATGCTAGTTTATTAAAAAAAATAATTTTGAGGACAAAAATGCCCTTTAGGTAGCTTTACTCTTTTAGTTTTAGGTTTTACAATTTTACTCTTCTCAAGTTCTCAGACACTCCTTTCTACAGAGACACTCGGAAGGGTTCTTCTCTGGCGAAATCATCATTATGCTGGTGATTGAAGGCTTCTTTTTTGGCTAAAATCTTCATTTCGCCAGCCACAGATCCTCATTACTCTTCCAAATGTACAAAATCTCATTCTCTTTGTTACGATTTCTCTCATTCAAATATACAAAATCTTCATTTCCTGTTTCTTTTTGCAGAGACTTTCTCTCCTTCAAATAATTTTCCTTGGGTTTGATTGTTTTCCTGTTGTACATTGGTGTAGATGGCCCAAAATCTGTATGTAGCATTGAAAATAGTATAAAAACAGTTAGTCGAAGCAAAATATAGTTACTCGTAGCGAAAATTATCTGTATAAGGATTTGCATCTTTTGGCTTTGAGTATCATGTTTTTTGCTTCGACTAGCCTTTTTGGTTTGCAGTCGTTGTTTGCCTTTGGACAACTTTTTTTTGGCTTCGAGTAAAACCTTTTCGGCTTCGATTAACATTTTTTTGCTTCGAGTAACACTTTTTTGGCTTCGACCAAGAGTTTTGATTTCCAGTAACTTTTATGCTTTAGGGCAACAATTTCTTAGCTTCGAGTAACACCTTTTTGGCTTCGAATAACACATTTTTGGCTTCGACCAAGACAAAATGATTTCCAGTAACATTTTGCATTCAAACAACATACTTTTTTGGCTTCGAGTAACACCTTTTTGGATTCAACCAAGACTTATAATTTCCAGTAACATTTTGCCTTCGGGCAAGAGATTTTTTTGGCTTCGAGTAACATCTTTTTGGCTTCAAGTAACACATTTTTAACTTCGAGTAACAACTTTTGACTTCGACCAAGACTTATAATTTTTAGTAATATTTTGCCTTCATGCAAGAGAGTTTTTTTTGAATTTGAGCAACAAAATTTTGACTTCAAATAACACATTTTTGGCTTCGAGTAACACCTTTTGGCTCCGAATAACACCTTTTGCCATGGAAAACTCCAAATTCAGCATGAAGATAAAACCCCAAACTTACATTAAATCGATCCAAATATCCCTAAATATGCAGAAAATGCAAGAAATCATAGAGTATGAAAACATTAATGCAGCAAAGAAATTGCTGAGTTTTTTACCACGATTCGGCGTGAGTGAAAACGAGGTGAAGCCTTGGGATTTCTCTTTTGCATCCAAGATTCAGAGTAAACGAGGAGGATTCGCAAGAGAAAAGAGAAGATTTCACAGGAGATAAGCGGAGTTTCACTCGTCTTCACTTGTTCGGCGTTTGATTCGAGTAGGAAAATTTTAGGGTTTGAGTTAGATAGGTAAAACGAATGGGTAAAGTAAGTTAGGGGCATTTCAGTCCTTAAATTCTGTTTCTTTTAAAAAATGGCATTTATTCGAGTATTTTCAAAAAGCAGCATTTTCTTATCATATTTTCAACTCTCTAACGTGTAACAGTCATTAACCCTTTTAGTTATAAATCTGTCGATTGCAACTAGTTATAATAAAGAGGAAAGGGCGTTTTACTGTTCATGCCTTACGTGTCAGCCTCTCCTTCGTCTTAAGATATATTTCCTGGATTTTTGTTTATTTTAAAAAAGACGTAAAAAAAAAAATTCTCTTACGTGTCGGGCTCCCTTTCCTCTTCATATTAAGAGAGAGAAAATAGAAGGCGAAATAAGCATGTCTCGTGAAACGCCTAAAATATCGGCCAAAGATTTTCTCTCAATTTTCTCCCGAGATTTTTTGTTTTCATTAATTTTTACCTATCGAAAATTAAAAAAACACTGTTGTGCCCCCGATTTCCCACGCGCCAAGCGCCTTGAGAGGCATCTCGACCTCTCTCTCTCTCTATAACCTGGTCTTCAAAATCTCTCTTTTTTTGTAAAATTAAAACCCCATAAGAGGTCTCTCTGAAACTCACAGACGTCTCTTTCTCTCCTCTTCTGATTTTGTAGTTTGATTCTGCACTTTCCAGTTCTTCTGAGGTCTCCACGGTTGTTTTTTTCATCTTCTTCATCATCTTCCCTGTATGTGTGAGGTAAAACCCTTATGATCTATTATATTTGTTCTTCTATTTTGGGTTTTCTCCCCTATTGTATGCTATTTTCCTGGTTTGGGTTTTTCCCCCTTTATCTTATATGAATTTCTTAGGGTTTGCAATGTAATTTTCTGAATCTGTTTAAGAACCAGTTTGGATAATCTGTGATTCTCTTTTTTCTTTTTATATATATATATTTTTACTTTGGTTTGGGGTTTGGGTTTCTTTTCGTTTTCATTTTTCAGCAGACCAAACCCTCATCCCATTTGTATTCAAATCCAAGCCGTGCTCTTTTTTTTTTCTCTCAAGTTGGTCTTCTATGGGCAACCCAAATGCATTTCCCTTGCCTTTTTTTTATTTTTTATTTTTTATCAATTGTAGCTGGTCTCTCTTTAGATTTACATTCCTTTTTTTCTTCTTATTCTTTTGGCGATTGATTACGGGAATCAGTGACTTGGGCTGGATTTGCAGAGATTTGTGCAACATGAAAGGTGATTTTACAATTTCTAATCTTAACTCCTGCAAAATTTATCTCAAGGATTGGTTTAGGCCTCTCTTCGTTCATCGGCCAGGGAGTTCTCAAGTTTCATTTATTTCCGTTCTTCAACTAGATTATTTCCATTCTTCAGCAGGATTATGTTTTATGTTTTTAATGACTAATTATGGGTCATTACATCCTGACTGTTGGGGCTGTCAAGCTCAGGATGAGGAGTAAGATATGGCACAATAAAGGCATGCTTATTCTTTCTTGAATACATGTACTGTATAATTGTGTTTTTTGGGCTTTTCAGGCTTATAGTTACTTATAGTTACTGCATTTTAATTTTTTTTATTGACTCGGTTCTTGGTTTTACATATTTTTTCCTATATGGCTGTGGATATTTGGGTTTCAACTCTAAAACTATTAAAGGGCTTTACGTGGATGTTTCCTTTTCTCTATAATTTTATCTGAGTTTTGGTTCAGATCCTCATTGTTTTTCTTATTATATTAGCATTTCTATCTGTAGAGGAATTCGTCCGACTCTTCTTACTTTGGTTTACAATTTCCAATTAGCTTCTCATTGCCATGTAATGCTCAATACGCACAGTGCTTTGTTTTTCATATATTTTCCGTCTACTTCTCATTTCTGGCTTTGTTTCTCATAATTGCATACCCTGATTTCTGTTATAATGCAAAATGATTGATTATTTCTTCATTATAAGGCATATTCTTGATTCTATGTTATATGTAGATGGTAAGAACACTGAAAGATTTATTTGACTGAATGTACTTTCTACGATTGCAGGACTCCTATTGGAGCTGCTTACCTTTCAATGACATGCTCAGATTCTATTGAATATTTATATTTGCAACGGTTTCGTGAAAACTTGCTTTACCTATTAGACTGACTTGCCTCGAGTCTATTGAATATTTATATTTGCAACGGTTTGGTGAAAACTTGCTTTACCTATTAGACTGGCTTGCCTTTCAATGACAAGACAGCTTGGTTGTATTTTTGAATCAATTGTTTCAATTTAAGTAAGCTTTTGTTTATATTTGCAAGGATTTTGGAAAGCCTCGCTTTGTCTTTGTCTGTTGGATTGACTTGGGTTTCAATGGCAGGTTAGGTTTGTTTGGTTGGATGCGATTGTTTCAGTTAGGGTAAGATCTGACTCTATTGGATGCTTATATTTGCATGCATTTTACTGTGAATTGGACTATGTTTACCATCTTTAGTGGCCAAATATTAGCCAAAAACTTGGATTGTCACTTCCTCAAGCAAAATATCAGTCTTACGTCTTGCCCCATCTTTAGTAAATGTCCAAGCTTTTCAATGGATGTTCTCACGTTTTGCATATTTATAATTTTTGTTTTGCACACACATCTCCTTTAAGCGAAATGTATACCACAATGTCAGATGAAATTAGCTAGTTGGATTTCGCGGACGTCTCTAGCTTGGTTGTATTTTTTGAAGAGATGACAACATCATTGTGGTTAACGTCGAAATAAATGTATTGTATACCTGTGTTTTGATACTTAAAGATCTTATGGTATATAAATTTAGTTATTTATTGACTTTGGTTCTTAGGTTTAGATACTTTGTTTTTTCTGTATGTTTGTAGATATTTTCATTTTTTCTAACAAGATCAAATCAAATATAGCAGCTGAGATTTGGTTAAACTCCAACTTTCGAGAAGGACTTCTCATTGATGTTTCCTTTCCTTTGTAATTTTTTTTGAGTTTTAGTTTAGTTCCTCACTATTTTTATTTTCTACTTATGCCGTTGTTTACTTGCTGCACCCATAGCATTAATAGATTCTATTTCTTGGTGATGGGTTTTTATTTTTTGGAGATTTGTAAATTAAAATTTCTTATTTTATCATCTTTAGTTTTTTTGTCGCCCCGTGCATCGCACGGGGTTTTATATATATATATATATATATATATATATATATAGCAGAAGAGAAATTGTTGAATTATTTCAAAAATCTGTGGAATTAACACGTCGTGGGTAATTTTGAATCATCATTTGCTAGCCACCTTCTCCAAAGGCTATGTCTCGCCCGTCCTTTGCACTTGTATGTCTTCGTAGATTTGTCTTATTACACTTGGTGAAAAAATGAATGAAAATACTATTTTCTATAAAGGTGGCTAGCAATAATGAGTACCGAAAGAAGCTAGCAATAACAATCATTACTTACTAAAGTTTTGTAGGAAAATTACGGGCAATGGGTAACTATATATGACAATTACTAAAAAAACTACCAAGAAGAGGTATTGAAATATGACAATTATGAAAAAACTACTTTTCCTGATTAATATGTTGAGAATATGACAAATTCGGGACACCTTGAAAAATATTTATAAATTCCGGGCACCTTAAGAGGAACAACAAATGATTTTTGGGGCACAACCTATTTATGTTGTGTTCCATCACATGGACGGTTTGGATCAACCTATGATGTGGTCCGTACAGTTCTTTGTCGGCCCGTGCATCGCACGGGGTTTTTTGCTAGAGTGTGTACACACACACACACACATATATATATATATATATATGAAAATATCCTTCATATTGTAAAAAAAAAGTGTTTTGTGAAGGGCTAAAGTGAAAAGTTTGTTTCAGAATAGGATAAATGGATGAAACTATAGTCATCTCAGCTAGAGAATTGAGAATCTGTCTCTCATAGAAGTCCAAGTTGGCCGAGTAAATTGTTGGAAAAGGAATGGATTGAATAAAAACCAAATTGACGAGCCAAAAATTAAATAAGAAGCCCATATGATGGTCAGAAGGTCCGGATCAATATCAGGAGCAAAACTGAGCGAGTGCCGAAACTAGGAAGGACCAGGCAGATCAGAGATTAAAGGAGCAAACATTGATCGGGATTCAACATTGAAGGAAAACAAGAGACAATCCCTAAATAAGTAAGGATTCGTGTCCTCTTCTAGCAATGCGAGCTCAAACCCAATAGTGAAATGGTAGGTGACATCTTTCAAGGGTGGGCAAAGCTCGAAAATAAAGGTGAAGCCAAAGCTGCAGAATCCAAAGGGGGCCCTCAGAAGAAGTAGACTATGTAGATAGAAAGTCGTGGGAACCACGATATATGGCGACAAGGCAAGAGGTGCTAAGGCTAGCTTACGGCCATGAAACATGGCCCTTGCTAACTTTGAAATGGCTTTACTAACCTTAACTGATTTAGTGTAAAGAAAAAAAATTACACACCCAAGTCAGGAGAAAGAGGAAATACACTTGGTCAGAAATGTTGCCATCGAACTTTTGGTAAATGGTAATGAATCTGGAATAAATTGAGGCCTTGTCGAGCTCTAAGCCAAAAGTCTCTCCAGCAATATCAAAACTCGCAGAGAATTCTTCACATGTGGGGGGAGACCTATCAAACCGGTTACATCGAGAAGAGTTGGACCCATTGGACCAACTTTGAAATGAATAGAGTTCATAGTCCGACTCTAGAGATATGAGGCCCCGGATGGAAAAGGACTATTTTCAGGTATTGGAAGCTTGAATAAATATATGGATTCATATATGTCAAGAACTTTCCAAGAATCCGCTTTTACTGATGCCATTCAATCCACCCATGCTAGCCTGCCTTTTTCCGAGGGCGACCATGACCGCATAGACTGATGAAGAGTGGCAGAATCAGACTTTTGGATGGGAAGCTTTTCTTTAGAATGTCGGGGAAAAAAAGCCCGATATTAATCTAAGGAACCATTGAGACGATAACGCCCCAGGGTGACAGCAGAAGAATCTGGAACGATGGAGAAGATTTGGGGGCAATAAGCTACATTAGCGATAATCAAGACTCCATCAAAAACCTTTAGACTTTTTGTCAGATCAGGATCAGGGAGGTTCTAACGGGAAGAAGACACAATGAGGAACAAATGAGAGATCTAAAAGAGACGATCAAATGAAACCTTAACCAGAGAAAGGAATATGAGGATTTGGAAAAAATGAGTACACGTGTATTTCGGATTTCAGGTGCATTTCGTTGGTTATGAAATAACGTGCTCAACCTCGAGGCAACATGTGTCCTTACTTAACCGCTAAGACTTGTGACAAGAAACGATGAGATTCGAATCTCAAAATCCATTTGAAGGATTAAAGGTGCTTCGGACAGAGGAATGCAACCTATTGGTCTCCATCTGCAAAACGAAGGAATGTGGGGGGGAATGTTTACACCCGATTTTGGACATGATCGATCATGAATGACCGAATGGACAAGTGGTGAATCCTTTGGACCAGGTAAATGGAGTTACGCTCCATGCTGGCACTCGATAGGAGTGGAAGAACACGTGAGAATTGGAATCCAAAAGGTTAGACAGTCATCAAGAATTCCATCCTAGTTGTACTTATCTCTAAGCCCAATCAGTCAAGTGGGACCGAGTTACCAAGTTATTACCCGTATGGACTGAGTCAAAGGAGTGAAACTACAGTTGCCAATCAAGGGAAGGTGGATGATAACCACCTAGAAGAATGTAGGACATGAAAATAAGGGTGCTTAGAGTGGGAAGTTCCCAAAGAGTTCCCTCCAAGAGAACGTAGGGTAGTGAGGGGCAGTTATTGTCACGCCCAAAAGCCACACACATACACATACATATTCACAACACAAGGCTTAAGGGTGTGACAGCGCCGTACACCTGCAAAGCAAGCTTCACAAGTGTACAAGGCTAGCAAAGCAAATATCAAAACCACCTACAATAATCTAAATAATCATAGTGACGAAGTCAAATAATACAGTCTCAATAATCCTATCAATACTCACTGTCTAAGGAATGTAAAGTACTGAAAGATAACAAAATTCAAAAATCAGATATCACTTCCGCTCCTCCTCGTCGAGTCCATAAGGATCAAAGTCTGAAAATGTTAATATAGCCAGGGTCAGCTGAAAAGCTCAGTACATAAAAACACACTACAAAGGTGGGATCATGCATGCTACAAAAGAGAGGTTCGTAACAGAATAGAAGGATATAAGCCACAAGTGAGATAGTTAACACAAGTTTAATGTTAAGGAGTAAGGCTCATAAAGGCATAGGTCAAATTGTCACAACGAAAGAGTCACAATGTTCAAAGGTTCAAAGACCAACAATGAATAAAGTAGGTACGAGCTACACAAGGCATGGCTAATCACAAGAACAATAGCTTAGAAGCAAAGTTCATAAAAGATGTCTCATAATGTCGTAACGAAGGGAGACAGGTTCTGAGGGTCACAGAAGGGAAACTCATATAGGTACGATAACACCACGAGATCATCGGCTTAGTCCAAAAAGCAAGTTATTTTCTCCCCGACTGCCTATGGGTCCACAAAGCAAGTTATTATCACCCCGACTGCCCACCGGTCCAAAAAGCGTGTTATTGCTTACACCGACCGCCCACGGTGTCGGAACTAGTTCCTAGGTTCACATACCTGTCGACAGGGCCAACGTTTATCCCCCATTGGCGGGATCACAGTTCTTATGTTCACATATAGGCTAATGCCCATGCCCTACTGGCGGGGGTCTTTTCTGAGTTCACATAACCTAAGCCTCTCAACAAGTGTTCAACGTTCACACAGTTCAAAAGAAGGTGTTCAAAGTTCAAAGTGATTGTTTCACATTAGTTCCAAAGTGGATTCATATAGTAGAGGATGTCTGATAGTTCAAAGATTTATACCGTTAGAAAATCTGAAAGGCGTTTCACAAGTCTAAAGTATTACACCGCGTAGGTGCACCAAATAACCAAATTCAATAGAGTTCATTCGACATTCAAAGATAGTAATTCACATAGATTTTTCATAAGGTTGTCAATGCAGATAGTCACACAGTGGTCAAAGTTCATTAGTGTGAAGGAATCACAAATGGGTTTTCACAAAAGATTCATATATTGGGAAAAGCATTCAATGTAAGTCTCTTTGCCATAAGATTCAATAGATTTCAAAGAATAACGGAATTAGCATGCAAGACCAAAGTCAAGTCTAAAGTTTATCAATGGCTCCAAAGATTCAGAGAGTTTGGGATTCACAATCAACAATGGCATAGTATTCAAAAGGTAAATCGCAGCACTAAAGTAGTACGAAATTACGTACCTCGAATGCCGAATATATATTCCTTCAACAATTTCTAGGGCACAATACCTATCCCAAACAATGGCATTCATATCAATAAATAGGCCTAGGATAGTGGCCAAAGCAATGGTTAAAACCTCCCAAAATTAAGAAAAATACTTCAAAATTCTCAATGGGTTCGGAAGTCCGACACTATTCATCGGACGCCCGACACTATTCATAGGACTCCTGCAGCACTATTCATGACTAGTTTTTGCGAAAATTCCAGATTCGTCCCGATTTTCCCAAAACTTCAACGGACCATAACTTTTCCATTTTAGCTCCGATTTGCGCGTGGTCGGATCCGTTGGATTCGTATCGACGAGAGGAATCCATCTAAATCAATTTCATGCTCCGAATTGGTACGAGTAATTATTGTAAAATAATCTAATCTTTTAGGTTAAGCTTTCTAAAACTAAAATTCTATGACATAACTGCCAATTCTTTGGTTCGTTGGGGATCGAAGGGCGATACTATCCCTAGGAATCCAAGATCAGTCAAAATATTCTTATTCTAAGCCATATTGATCACAAATCTTATCTTTTAAATACTTTAATCCTTGTTTTAGTATTCTCAACATGCTAAACCTTATATAGAACATAGATCTTACCTCGATTCACGTTCTCTCTTCTTGAATCACGTTCTTCCTCTCTTTCTCCTCATTGATCTTCTCTTAGGGCCGCAAAGACGGTTTAGGGTTCTTAATCTCTCTTAAAGTTGTATTTATACGCTTTTCTAAAGAAGCCCTAATTCTAATCCAACTTCTAATGAAAAAATTACCCTTGATTCACAAGGGGGACGAATATTAAAGGGAGGGGTAAATTCGGGTATTACATTCTACCCTTCTTACTAAAATTTCGTCCTCGAAATTTACTCCCTAAGTTAGCTTCTTATTCTGAACAATTCTTAAGCTAAGTTATAACACATAAGGTGATATAATTCTATACTTGATTTTTCTTATTTACTTCACACACTGGACAATTTCTAAGAAGGGGCCTCTTTCATCAGGCCGACACAAGGTATCCTAGGGAGAATATGTAATTCAAGGCTAGGATTCACTCGATATTTACTGAGTGTGCTCCACTCACTAGTTTAGCTAATCCTGTCTTTCAAACATACAATTTAACAATGCACTTATAGGTTTCAAACAATTTTTTTTTTTGTGTTCATTACATTACTGAAGGTAGAATTCAAAATGTGAATGGTTCAATGGTCCATCACAACGATAAAGATCTCGTACGGTTTATCAAATACAATTTTAACCTAGATTTGATACATACGAGATAGATCTCTCTCTAAACACGGAACAAGTGATAAAACTTAAATGGTCACAATACAAGAATTCAGAGGGTTCTAGTCGAAGGCATAGATCAGATATCAAAGTCCACATAGTCAAAATCTAATAAGATATAAGGGATTCGAAAAGGCATCACAAGTCGATTATCGGAGTTCAGTTTGTTTTTCAAATTCTGATAGGACTCAAAGGGTTTAGGTACTGAACATGGATCACTTAACTATTTTAAATGTCACACATTCATATTCTAATGGATTCGAAGGGCCAGGTCTCACTACTAAGTTCAAATATATTAGGCAATTTCTTTCGATTACAAATATACAAATTGTTCTCCTCTTTCTTTCTTTATATATATATATATATATATATATATATATATATATATATATATATATATATATAGCTCTGAGATTTTAAAATCTTAGGTTAAAAGACTTTGCTAAACTAGTTCAATACTGAATTCTTTTATTTCAAAGTTTTTTCCATTTCTTAAAATCTTCTACTTACAAACTAAGACGAGACAGTTATCTAAGAACGAAACAAATGTCTTATTATAATAACTTATACTTTGAGAACACATACAAAAGTACAAATTCTTAGTTGTTCTAATAGTAGATAAATGTTAAGGCGAAACTTAGAGTCAAATTCAAATTACAACAACAGACTATTTAAAAAGTTGATCCAGAACTATTTTATTTTTGAGTTTTCAAAATGTCAGATTGTGGGGGTTTTTGGTGACCCGGTTCAAAGCTAAATTGATTTATCCTGTGGCTTTTCTTTTCTCAAAATTTTCGTTTGACAAACAGAGACGAGATAGTCACCTAAGAGATGGAATGATGGGCACATACGATAACTTACACAAGAGTTCAAATATAAAACACATGTTCCTTTCAGATTTACTAGAGTACTAATTTATCTCCTCAATTAACGATTTGAGGCCGAAACAAAGTTTAGGGTCAGATTCAGATTACAATAACACACATAATATCAAATGAGATTAATGCTAACTGGATTTGGTTTCCCTAATTTCAAGGGCACATTTTCCACAGAATTGATTCAGATGCCACACTAATAATCCTTGATCTTATTCGATTAAAGAAGCTTATAAGAAAGCAATCGAAACTTTACCACATATGGTAGGAAAACACAAGGAAAGATATAGAATTCTTATTGGATCGGTGATGAACAATCAACCATATCTTAGCGATGATGCATTCAAGATAGGGCAATTCGATTAAGTTCCCAATCAAAGAGGATCACAAGATGACTGTGATTCGAAGTAATCACAGAGCAAAATCAAATGGTGCATGTCACAGAAAGTCAAATTCCTAACTCATTCTCATTCTCTAACTTTGTCTTAGAACACTTGAACCAATCATATCCTCTCACACTAATACGCTGAATCATAATTCAACTAAGGGCTTCTAGTGCACACAACTCACTACACCGTCCCATACCAGTGTGGTTAACTTATATGCTAAACCAAAATGCCCCCAGTTCAAATGAGTTGACTACATTGCCTTATCCCACAACTAACAAATTCTCATGTAGAACTAAGCACTCCAGATTCATACAAGCTTACCATGGCAAAACACTGGGTCGCACAAAACCTTTCTCTAGAAGTTCTTCTAACTGTTCTTTCAACTCCAATATTTCCACATGAGCCATCCGGTACGGGGTCTTAGAAATAGGTGACGTACCTGGTGCTAAATCCAAACTAAACTCCACTTCTCTGTCTGGGGGAAGACCAGGAAGGTCTTTAGGAAAAACATCTATAAATTCATTCACCACGGGATATCTTCAACCCTTACATCATTACTCTCAACTTCCACTATTGATGCTAGAAAGGCTTCACAGCCTTGTCTAAGCAAACGACATGCATGGTAGATAGAATCACAGAGGTAGAGCGAGCTCCACTCCCTTCAAAACAGAATCTTTCCTCTCCAGGAATTTCAAAGTTCACTATTTTCTTATTGCAGCCCACAAGGGCATGATGGACTGACAACCAATCCATGCCCAGAATCACATCAAAATCATAAAGTTCTAAAAGTATTAAGTCTGCCATCACAAATCCTGATAGGACACATCTTGCTGACACTATTGGCTATAAGGTCACATTCTACGACTCCTCGTCTAGTCATTCTACAATTCCATAAAACACTCAATTAGTCATTTGTCACATGTTTCACAATTCATAAATATCCATACTATGTATCAAAAATACCCCATGGACTTGAGTTTCTTACTATTCATACCCAATTACAAACTCGCATGCTTCCCAAGCGTCTCCAGGTGCATTTGAATTTATAATTAGGCACTAGTCGCGCGACTGACTTATGTGTTGTCAGGCGTCCCTGGAACACACAAATCCATCAAGCGCTTCCTAAATTGCTCCTTGCCTAAGTTCTCAAATCTCACAATCGAAGTCTTTTGTTCAATTCTTCTACGTAGGACCTAAAGCCTAGGCTTTGATACCACTTTTCTGTCATGCCCCAAAGCTGCACATATATACATACATATTCATAACACAAGGCTTAAGGGTGCGACAACGCCGTACACCTGCAAAGCAACTTCACAAGCGTACAAGGCTAGCAAAGCAAATATCAAAACCACCTACAATAATCTAAATAATCAAAGTGATGAAGTCAAATAATACAGTCTCAATAATCCTAACAATACTCAATGTCTAAGGAATGTAAAGTACTGAAAGATAACAAAATTCAAAAGCAGATATCTCTTCCGCTCCTCCTCGCTAAGTCCACGAGGATCAAAGTCTGAAAATGTTAATATAACCACAGTTAGCTGAAAAGCTCAGTACATAAAAACACACTACAAAAGTGGGATCATGCATGCTACGAAAGAGAGGTTCGTAACAGAATAGAAGGATATAAGCCACAAGTGAGATAATTAACACAAGTTCAATGTTAAGGAGTAAGGCTCATAAAGGCATAGGTCAAAGTGTCACAACGAAAGAGTCACAATGTTCAAAGGATCAAAGGCCAACAATGAATAAAGTAGGTATGAGCTACACAAGGCATGGCTAATCACAAGAGCAATAGCTTAGAAGCAAAGTTCATAAAAGATGTCTCATAATGTCGCAACGAAGGGAGTCACAGGTTCCGAGGGTCACAGAAGGGAAACTCATTAAGGTACGATAACACCCCGACATCATCAGCTTAGTCCAAAAAGCAAGTTATTTTCTCTCCGACTGCTCACGGGTCCAAAAAGCGTGTTATTGCTTACACCGACCGCCCATGGTGTTCGAACTAGTTCCTAGGTTCACATACCTGTCGACAGGGCCAATGTTTATCCCCCATTGGCAGGATCACAGTTCTTATGTTCACATATAGGCTAATGCCCATGCCCCACTGGCGGGGGTCTTTTCTGAGTTCACATAACCTGAGCCTCTCAATAGGTGTTTAAAGTTCACACAGTTCAAAAGAAGGTATTCAAAGTTCAAAGTGATTGTTTCACATTAGTTTCAAAGTGGATTCATATAGTAGAGGATGTCTGATAGTTCAAATATTCATACCGTTAGAAAAACTGAAAGGCGTTTCACAAGTCTAAAGTATTACACCGCGCGGTCACACAGTGGTCAAAGTTCATTAGTGTGAAGGAATCACAAATGGGTTTTCACAAAAGATTCATATAATGGAAAAAGCATTCAATGTAAGTCTCTTTGCCATAAGATTCAATAGATTTCAAAAAATAACGGAATTAGCATGCAAGACCCAAGTCAAGTCTAAAGTTTATCAATGGCTCCAAAGATTCAGAGAGTTTGGGATTCAAAATCAACAATGGCATAGTATTCGAAAGGTAAATCGCAGCACTATAGTACGAAATTACGTACCTCGAATGCCGAATACATATTCCTTCAACAATTTCTAGGGCACAATACCTATCCCAAACAATGGCATTCATATCAATAAATAGGCCTAGGATAGTGGCCAAAGCAATGGTTAAAACTTCCCAAAATTAAGAAAAATACTTCAAAATTCTCAATGGGTTCAGAAGTCCGACACTATTCATCGGACGCCCGCACCACTATTCATCGGACGCCCAACACTATCCATCGGACGCCTCTGCACACTTTCGGGTTCTCGGTTTATTATTCATCGGATGCCCGACACTATTCATCGGATGCCCACATCACTATTCATGACTGGTTTTTGCGAAAATTCCAGATTCGTCCCGACTTTCCCAAAACTTCAACGGACCATAACTTTTCCGTTTTAGCTCCGATTCGCGCGTGGTCGGATTTGTTGGATTCATATCGACGAGAGGAATCCATCTAAATCAATTTCACGCTCCGAATTGGTACGAGTAATTATTGTAAAATAATCTAATCTTTTAGGTTAAGCTTTCTAAAACTAAAATTCTATGACATAACTACCAATTCTTAGGTTTGTTGGCGGTCAAAGGGCGATACTAACCCTATGAATCCAAGATCAGTCAAAATATTCTTATTCTAAGCCATATTGATCACAAATCTTATCTTTTAAATACTTTAATCCTTGTTTTAGTGTTCTCAACATGCTAAACCTTATATAGAACATAGATCTTACCTCGATTCACCTTCTCTCTTCTTGAATCGCGTTCTTCCTCTCTTTCTCCTCATGGATCTTCTCTTAGGGCCACAAAGACGGTTTTGGATTTTTAATCTCTCTTAAAGTTGTATTTATAGGCTTTTCTAAAGAAGCGCTAATTCTAATCCAACTTTTAATGACAAAATTACCCTTGATTCACAAGGGGGACGAATATTAAAGGGAGGGGTAAATTCGGGTATTTACAGTTATCCAAATATAGGTATACAAAGAGACGTTTGTCTCCAAGGAAGAGGTACCAGAACCAAAATCCAAACAAGTTTTAACATTTTATCTTTACTTTCAAGCACTGTACCTATACTTTTCCCAGCTATAGATTTTATCCGGATTAAGGATGCAATGAATTTATCTTCCCAAGTGAGTCCTTCTCTTTAATTCAACTATCCCTCGCATTGGCGTTTTGTTTCTATTCTTTTGTCATTTAGTTGAAATAGAATGGCTTGTAAACCATGAGAGTCGTTTGCATTCTGCTTGAATCGATAGCGACATTTGCGTTCTGCGCTCGGTGACGTTTCCCTTGCCAATCGCAAGTCATTCATGTTCTTTGCATGTCGACGTGTCGTTGACAATTTGTGCTTGTCGACATCTCCTCAGTTGGCATTATGTATGTACTGAAAGTGTCCTTTCCATCTGTGTATAAACAGAGGTTGAAGTGACATTCCCCTCTTCATCTCAATCACCTGAAATCCAATCTCAAGGGATGGAAATGTTTCGGTTGCCGAACCCTCGAAATGAGTTTCCAATTTCATACCTCCTTGGCTGGCACACCCTTAGCATCACTCACACATATGCACACTCCCCACACATGCTTGCACTGACCGACTGTGCCCTGGCATTTTAGACTGAACAGGACAGTACAAATGCGTCATGTGAATTAAATGAATAAGACAAAATGTGCTGCTATGTGGCTGTTCTTTCTCTAAAAAGTGAGTCACGAAATGGCTTTTTCATGAAATTGCCTAGCAAATCTCTCCGTTTGGTTGCCGGGTTTTTTTTGTTCCCGGGAGTTATGTGGGAGAAACAAATACCCTGGGAGATAGGTGGGAAAAAAAAGTCCTAGAAGTATCCCGGTAAAATAAAAAACCCATGTTTGGTTGACCACACTATGGTAGGAAAAAAAAAGTCCTAGAAGTATCCCGGCAAAATACAAAACCCATGTTTGGTTGGGTGGACTATGGTGGGAAAAAAAACCCTCTTTGTATCTTATTACGAAAATGGCATTGTATAGTCTATTCTGTTTTTAGATGGGTCCCACGTTACATGGTTGAATCAAACGGTCCCGATTAATTTATTTTTTGGTGGGGTTCACTGCATGCCTATGATCCAATCCAGACGTTCAATGGGCCTGGCATAAATAGACTGCAACGTAATCATCTTAAATAATCTTAAATGGAAGAATCTTGATATATTTGATGGTTGGGATAAAACAAGAACACAGAATTTTTGGGGCATGGCCTATTTACATTGGGCCCCAACAAAATTCTCTTTTGGGTGGACGCCACTGCATTTGGAAAAAAATGACGAACTTATAGAATTTTTTTTTTCTACATGTGAAGGGTAGACATTTTATGAGAACATAAGAACGTTGTTTATTTATATATAGAGTGAAGGGAAAAAAAAAACGGTTTGCATCATTAAGTACAATCCGAAACATATTTACAGCCAGTACACATGTCCTCAAAAAAGAAAAGTACACCACCACGCATAAGAACCATATCTAAGTATAAGAGGAAGTTGAGCCGGCAGAACTATTGACGCTAGTGGATACCCTTGAACGCTGGTCTCCTCTTTCCCATGTTGTGTGCACCCACTACTAGCAAGTAAATACCCATGAAGGGCAACATCTGCCTCCTGTCTGGTCCCATATGATTGGTAACTAGCTCCACTAAACTTGTTCACCTGAAGATGGCAGTCCTGCCAATTGTCAAACACGCCAACTTGCCTTCCCTTGAAAACCACGTAGAACTTCTGTTTTAACATTCACCTACAGGAACGCACAATAGGGTTACAAGTAAACAATAAAGCACATAGACATGCAACAGAGAAAGGGTTCATAAACATAACCAAATGAAAAGAATGTTGAAAGACTTGAAGCAGGCATTTTGGTCATCTAAGTAGGCACCACCTAGGTGATCGCCACTAAGTTATCAACCTTATAGTTATTGGGCATGAAAAGGGGCTTCACGTGCTCTATATATTGCAAACAGTAGGTGGTTGTCCCAACACCCCCACCTACGCAATTGTGCTATGTGCAGATTTGAACTAACAAGTAAACAGTAAAGAAGAGAAGTGAAAGCTGTGAAGTAAAAAAATAAAAAAATTACACTTACTATAAGAATTTGTAGGGACTTGATCAAATACTCATCTCATTTACACAAGCTTACACACTTCAATATGTTATTGCACAACATCTAAATGAATAGACGTAATGTACAGTTTTTTGTTTGCAGATATTATACAAAAATCGACACCTAAAGAGGAATTGTATGATAGGAAACAATCAATAAAAATGAATACATATACTATATAAGTAGTTAAAAGGCACAGAGAAGACTCACCTTTGCTGCACTTTCGCAGGAAGCCATTTCACAGCTCACTCTCCATGACAGAGCAGCCACATCATATGAATTAAATGAATGTCACAAGTACCCCATGTGATTGTTCTCTAAAATACATGCTGACATCTATGACAATGTTTTATAAAGCATGGTCATTAAAGCAGGAGGCGTACATAAAACTTAGATCAGTAGAAGGAAATTTAATAACAACTGTTCTGCAAATTAACATTCCAACCATATTGTCCAACTTCAAGCAGAGTATCCAAATAAAAACATAGAAGCAACCACAACCATAGGACAACAATAACACAACTGATGTCCAAAGGAGATCAGTCACTCTACTCACTCCCTCCCAACTGATCGGCTCCAAAAGAACTTTGCGACATGCATTTCTTGGAGATCCTTCGCACGGTGAACAAACGATCGCCCCTCTGCCAGGTGTGTGCTCAGATAGTCATATATGTCAGCGAGTGCTGCACGATCAAGACCATCAATTTGTTTCAGTGCCTCCATGATCTGGTCACACAGAATGTTCTCCTTCTCATTATTCTCTTTAACAGCAGCGGTATTCTCTTTAATAGCAACCGCAACCTCCGAGACACTGGCGGCGAAAGTGTTTATAGTGGAATTCAAATCACTAGAACCTCGCCTCTTGCGTCTACTAGGACCACCTTCCCTACTTCCCTCCCCACCCATACTCGTTTCCATTGGACTTGGTGGCTGACGAGAGGTCGACCTACGAATATTTGGCCTACTCGATGAAGTGTGTGTCATAGGGGTCGGCATCTGAGGAGCACTGAAATCCTGAGAATGTTGACCCAAACAGTCATCATGGGAGAGGAACTCTGTGAAGCTATCGTCTTCGGTAGGTGGCATTTGGGGAGTGTAGAATTCCTCTACAACTGGCCGTGGCGGATCCCTGTTATTTCTCCGAAATCCCCCATCTGCGATGTCCTTCCCAAATATTTCAACCCAGTCATCATACAGCTCATAAGGTTTCTTGAAGAATTTAGCTGTATCGGGGTTATCCTACACATTAAAGGAGACTATATAAATTAACAAATATATTGACTGGTGGGACAATAATGCTTTAAATACTGTAGTTAGGCACTTCTTACCCTAACATAATGTTCACCAACGTCATTTGTAACCGTGAGCCTCTTCAACTCACAGTCCCAGCTGAACCCACTCCTGTTAACTAATCCATGTAGGATCTTAAATAATTTCTTCATTTGTTTCACATGATTCTCGATTTGTGTGCGCCTCAGATGGAGGCCGTAAGTCTCATTCACAACCGTCGTACAGTATACATAAGCACTCTCTTTGAATCCGTTGAGGCATGTTTGCCCCTCCGCACATTGATGGAGCAATGCTGCAAGGAATACCTTATCCATCTCTGTAGACCATTTCACATTCTTACCTTTATCGGTCTCAGCTTCGTCATCCATAACCTGAAAAGATATCAGTTGGGAAAAATGCAAGAAAAAATATATTATCAATGCTTTCAGAATGTTCTCATAACCATGATTTCAGAATTGCAGCGGCTCATCTTGTCCTTCTGTATTGCAACAATTGAGTCACCAACCCATGCAATCCAACAGGAATACAGATTAGGCAAGCAGGCATGAGTTTCTACAATTCTGAAAACAACAATTACCTAATATCATTCAGCACGAATAAGTAAAGCAGTTGAGTGAAACTCTATGTTTTTAAATCATGACCACGTAAACCCCTGTAGTAGACTATGGCCATAACTGATCATGTCATTCAAGAAAAGAAAAACAATTGAATTCAAACAATCTCCTGGACAGAACTAAGCAAACCAATAATGTATGAGCGTCTTATGACAACAAAACTGGAACCAATAGTCATCACATAACCATGAAACAGGTGCTGAATATCTTGCATTTAGGTGAGAAAGGACTGAAGCCCTGCAACTCCAATGACAAGACACATAGGTTTTGCACAAGACACATAAATTGTTTTTGGTAGAATAGAATAAATTGTTTCTGCCACACACGAAGACACATAAATTGTTTTTGGTAGAATAAATTAATTAATTTTATCAGATTTTCCCCTTTGAATGGGGGTACAAGAAAAATGACACGAAGAAAACCATCCTAACGATCCAATGAAGGGCATGCCAAAAAGTAACACTTGAACCAGGGAACATAGTGACAATAGAGACAACAATTGTTTCTATAAAATTAAAAGTTTAGACTATTGAGGTAACTGTCTGTTAGAAGATATTTATTGCAATGGTTAGCCAACAAAGCACTCTGTACATTGCATCACGCACAACACCCAACAATATTTTTTAAAGTAGAGGAATTTCTGGAGTGAAAAGCTCACAACTTGAAGTGAGAAATTGCACCTTTATCAAACAAATACCTATAATGAGGACCATCAACCTAGCAAATAACTATACTCATCACAGAGCTCTGTAAAGGGGAGATCTACATTTGACAGCCATTCAGACAAGACCCAGCCAGTGTGAAATTGTCAAATTGTAGTTTTGTGTTGGGACTTTGACACCAAATTATTTGTCATCTAACCATGGTAGACACTAAACACTAATAAAATAATCTCAAATTATCTTTCAGGGGATAAGACTAGACTTACTACCTTTTCCCCAACTGGAATGCTCACAATCTAGTGTCCTTTGCACCATGTTTGAAGACCCTGTGAAAATGGCTATCAACAGAACATTTTATAAATAACTAAAATAAGAATTATGGGGAATGCACACAGTACATAATGCTTGTCAAAGCAATAGTCTAAACAAATAAAATGTACTATAGTTGTGCTACTTCAAAGACACTCTTTCTATATCCCTCAACACACTCTTTCTGCCATACAAGACACATAAATTGTTTTTGGTAGAATAGAATAGGACAGTAACAAGAGACACCAAGAATTGAGGAATGAAGAGATTAAGGTGTAAAGCAAAAGCGTGTCTATGAAGATGGGTTTTTGCTATAATGGCAAGTTTCTTCGTTTCTTTAGGAGATTGGTTGAAGGCCTTACGCAAAAAAGGCAGTTTGAGAAGATGAGTTGTTGCTATTATTCTCCTTTCTTTTAGGAGAATTGGTCGAAGCCCTTCAAGGCAAAAAAGGCAGTCTCAGAACATAGGTTTTGCAAAAGTCTCACTCACGTATAACTCCACAATGATAACAAGGACCTTGCTTCCTCATCCAAAAAGTGACACAAGTTACATAGAAGGGTGTTAAAATGAAGCACTAGTGACATAGAATCCAAAATTAGTAGACCTTATAAGTGGCATACGAAAATATGTGCCATACAATCCAACCTCAAGCACCATACATGAACCATACAAATTTCGCAAACAAGAACCATATCAAGCAGAGGGTGTATAATCTCTCCACATAACTGAACATATTTCTGTCCTAATTCTATCTCCTTCTATCCCATCCTGAGCTCTACTTAGCCATGGCTCCTTACGCAGTTCTTCCTCATCTAATTCCTCCTCATCTTTTGCTCTTCCACCTTGCCTACTTGTGGAGGCTAATTCACTATCGGCAGAAGCAGCGAATTCACTATCGGCAGAAGCAGCGAATTCACGATCGACAGCACCAACAAGCCCATCCCGAGGCATTACGCCTCTAATGAAGTTGTGAATACAACAACAGGCTATGACTAAATCAACCTGTTTGGGGAAGGGGTACATTGGTTCCCCGTGGAGGACGGTGAAACTCTTCTTAAGCACACCAAATGCACTTTCAATTACAGTTCGGGCTGAAGAATGCCTATGATTGAATAGTTCCTCAGCGGTCCATGGCCTGTTGCTTCGAAATTCATTCAGATGATACCTCGTCTTACGGAACGGGGTGATGAAATGACTGAGCAAGGGAAACCCGCCATCCACAAGATAATACTTCCCAGGGTGGCAGATAATTCCCCTCTCGTTAGCAAGCGTTCCCCCCAATAGTCTAGAGTCAGACGCAGATCCTTCCCAACCAGCTTCGACGAATGTGAATTTTAAGTCAAAATCACATGCAGCTAGTACATTCTGGCTAGTCCACCCCTTACGACATAAAAATCGGCCTCGCGTATCAAATGGCACTTTAGCCTGAATATGTGTCCCTTCGACTGCCCCAATGCAATTCTATCATATAGGAAGGAAAAATGTTACTGACATAGTCTACAAGAAAGGCATAATTATAAGGCTACAAAGTCAATACCTTGAAGTAAGGATACAATCTTCGATTCGCTCTAATCTATGGCGGTGTATCCAGTGATGGAAGTTTTATGAGTAAGTCTGACAAACTCATAATTGCGTCGAGAACCTTACTGAAATATCGACTAACAGTTTCCCCTGATCTTCTAAAATATGCTTTCATACAGCGGTTCCTCAGGTCATGTGAGATGATGTGTAAGAAAATCGCGAACTGCTCTTCCACTGAGCAGTGGAGCGTATCAGTTAGCCGCCCGGTACCCTTTAATATATGGACAAATCTTGTGAAACATTCCACATTCATTTGAAGGAGATCATGGCAGTGTTCGTCACTTCGCAGAGCATAGGGGAGAAATGTGCGTGGGGTGAGATAGGTGTTCTCATAAGGAGAACATTCGAAGAACGCTTCTTGTTCTTCGATCACTACTGCCAAGGCTACAGCGGTACCAGCTGCAACCAAAGCGCACCCCTGCATCGCGAAACTCATTCCACCATCATCTCGATTACCATCGTCTTCGGTTGGTATTAATCTCATTGCAAATGCATAAGTATACTCAAGAAATGAGAAATGAATGTATCTATTCATGAAACAAGGATGTAAGTATGGGTCAGTATTATGACTGGAAGATTCACTCTACAAGGATGTAATTAGAATCTACAATATTCAAAACTCAAATGTCTCTCACTAACCCCATGAACTGATTTTTAACTACCAACATGGGTTAGTTAACAATATTAAGTACTGCTTCTCTTTCATTAGCTTTCTTCTTTTTTGGGGCTAGGGTTTTGACTGGGAAAGAGCGTCTGTTGTGGAAGGGACAGGTTACTCAGAGGGTAGGGTTTCATTTTCGTGAGGAGAAGAAGCCAAAACCATGGAGGGGACAGATTATTCGAGAAAGAGAGACGAGTGGGTAAGGTTTTTCTGCCCTTTTTTTTTTCTCCTCAATTCGATCGTGAGATTGGGTTTTTTCTTTTGGGATAAACTCCACAGTTGTATGCGAGCAAATTTTCGTCCTTCGGATATATTTTGCTCCCACATAAAACCCACCAACCAAACGTGGGTTTCCTGCGGAAACTCCACACATGTCCCAGGGCAAAAAAAAAACCTGGCAACCAAACAGAGTTTAGTGGGTTAGTCGATGCTTCTTTATAAATAACTTGGTCGTTCAGCAAGCTATGGAATGGTTTTTTTGCAAAATTTCTACTACAAATGAAAGACATAAGTGCATTTGAAATTTCTACTACAAATGAAGGACCAACCACTGACAATCTTGGAGAAGAAAATGAGTGAATTTGGGTGGAATTGAAGGAGATAGGAAATGAGAAAGTAGAAATGGGAGAGCTATTAAAGAATTCACTTTGAGTCAAAAAAGAAAAAGAGATTTTTTTTAAACTGGCCCATATTCATCATCACTCACCCAAACCCGAAGGGAAGAGTACTTAGACAATTCATTTTTGAGCTCTTAACAAGTGGACAACTACTCCCTTTATGCTATGTGGCTTGTAGGGATTTGCTCCGTTCCACACTCGGTTAGGCTGTCAGAGGTTTCGATAGGAATTCTATCTCTTATTGCATTTTAAAAAATATATTTAACTTCAATCAAGATAAGAAATATTCTTCACATGAATATGACTAAGGAATTATCCGAAAATCTAAAATGTTCAATTTTGGTCACATGATGGGTATATATATATATATATATATATCTATAATCTATCTATAATATATACTAAGCTTGTAAGATTACAAAATGTCATTCGCCTTTTCCAGGAAAAAGGTTTCTTTGGAAAAGTTTTTTGGGTTTCCCTCCTATAAGAAATCGTTTGCCGCCCTTACATATAGTTGCCAATCAATTTAAATTTCCCCAAACCAATTCGATTTTGCCTCGGATTTGATTTTGCCACCGGTCTACCCCTTAAAATCAGCAATTTTTCCTAAACGGTAGCTTAACATTAGAGGATTTTTTGGGATAATTTACCCAAAATATCAGCTCATACTATTTCAGTTTCATATTTTTTTGATTCTCGACAAATCATCATAAATCAAAATTTTGGGTAAAAGAAATAAGAGGTAAGGCGAGTCCGGCTTTTACAAAATAGAAGTCTTGGGTAAATGAAATAAGAGGTTAAGAGGAGTCCTGCTTTTACAGAAGAAATACAAGAAACCCCCTTTCTTCTACAGCGGCGGCCGGCAACAACGTTGTCATGCCAAATACAACAAATACATCCATCTTCTCACTGGTAAGTTTATTCAGCTTCTTTCTCATTTCTTATCTTTGCATCCTCCTCCTTTCTTTGTTAGCTATATTTCTTCATTGCAAGAACCAAAGGAAAGGGATAACAGAGATTCAGACTTCAGGTATGTTCCTTTACATCCAGATTTTGCCTTTTTTTTTCTTTCATTTTGCCCTTTATCTTGATGATTTACCCTTTACCATCCAGATATAGCATTTGATAGCCAAGGTTTCCTCCACTGCCATCAAAATTTAGCTTCCATCAGTGCTAACATTGTGAAAATTCATGTCAACTTCGTAAAACCATTTTCTCAACTCTATTAATCTTCTCCATTTAACCCTTTAATGACACCTCACAATCAGTATAACAACACCTCCTGTCATCAGTTGTCATTCTCTCTCTCTCTCCTCTGTACAAATTCCGTTAGATCAAAGCTGTTAGGATTTATTCTTTCTGTTCAGATTCTTCTGTAACAGAGGCACATCTCTATCTGTAACCGTATCTTCTACCAATATATATTCAATACAGTGATCTGTGAGAATATAGAGAAAACACCTTTTACAATTCCTCTGTTATGGTATCAGAGCCTTCTCGATCCTCAAAATTTTAAATACTTTCAAAACCTTCAAAACCTTCAAAACAGCTCAAAAATGGCGAATCTGTCTTCCCCATTCCCAATTACAATCCTCTCAAATCTAGTTGCAGTGAAACTTGATGGCAATAATTATCTATTGTGGAAGGAGCAATTGGAATCAATTTTCATCAGCTCAGATCTAATAGATCATGTTGATGGCACCTCTCAAGCTCCTCCCACCACCATTATCGAGTCTTCAACCTCGGTTCTACCAACCATGACTATCGAAATTCCCAACCCAGAATTTCTCAAATGGAGGAAAACCGATCATTTTGTTCGTGCTTGCATCAATGCCACCTTGCACGAATCACTCTCCTCCTACATACTGGGTCTCAAAACTGCCAGAGAGGTTTGGGATGCTCTTGCTTCCCAGTTTCAACAACAATCAACAGCCAGACGCTCCTATCTTAGGAATGAGCTGCACAACACTATCAAAGGGGATCTTTCTATCAGTGACTTTGTCCAGAAATTGAAATTTATTGCAGACTCTCTTGCTGCCATTGATGACAAGGTCAATGATTCAGATCTTGTAAACCATGTCCTGAATGGTCTTGGATCTGAATATGGCCCTTTCATCACCACTATTGAGAATGTTTCCCCTCCCATTTCCTTTGCTGATTTGCGTGCCAAACTCCTCACCCACGAACAGCGCCTTCGTCGGGGTTATGGTGGCAATCAGGCCATCTTTTCTCTTCAGTCACAAACAGCCTTGCTGACCCTGGATTCCAACAATCGTAGGCCTCAGTTCAACAACAATCGTGGCAGAGGAAATGGTCACTACAGGCAGCATCAACCATACAACAACCCCAAACAGTTCAGCCAACAATCTTCTCCATACAAATCTGCAAAATGCCAGATCTGTGCAAAGATTGGCCACACTGCAAACAAATGTTTCTTCCGCTACTCTGACAGCAGGAACAACTCATCCTCATCCTCCCCTACCTTTGCTGGTCTTCACACCAATACCTCTCCTCAAAATCAATCTCAGCCTCCCAACACTGACAATCAGTGGGTTGCTGATTCAGGAACAACTGCTCATATCACTTTTGATCCTTCTGTGCTTCAACAGTCCAACTCTTACACTGGACCAGATCAAGTCTTTGTAGGCGATGGTAAGAGTCTCCCAATCTCTAAAATTGGTTCGTCTACTCTGCCCACTACCAAATTAGATCTAAATCTTAGAAATGTGTTAGTTGTTCCACATATTGCTCGAAACTTATTATCTATTTCCAAGTTAACCCGTGATAATAACTGTTTTGTGTCATTTTTTCCATGGGGTTTCACCATTAAGGATCTGCAAACAGGGGTGACTCTGCTCACAGGACCCCTTCAGAATGATCTATACACTCTTCTTGTCTTCAAAGCCTCGCTCCAGCTTGCATTCACAGCATTTTTAGGTGTAAAAGCTTCTGCTGAAGTATGGCATAACCGATTGGGCCATCCATCTTTGAAGACCCTTCAACTTCTCAACTCCAGGGGTTATCTAGACCTTTCCAGTTTTCTTAAAATTCAGTAATTATGTGAATCATGCCAATTAGGCAAACATCACAAATTTCCATTTCCTGTTTCATCTAGTCAATCCAATGTACCTTTGACAATAATACATTGTGATTTGTGGGGTCCTGTACCTGTCTCATCTATTTGTGGATTTCATTCCTACATACTGTTTGTTGATGACTTTAGCAGATTTCATGGCTTTATCCAATACGTCAAAAATCAGAGGCACTCCAGTGTTTCAAGCATTTCAAATTAAAGGCAGAAAACATTTTTTCTCAAACCATCAAATTTTTTCAAAGTGATGGTGCTCTTGAGCTCACCAAAGGGAATTTTAAAACCTTTCTAGATGACTGTGGCATTGTATCTAGAATTTCCTGCCCCCATACACCTGAACAAAATGGAATAGCCGAAAGAAAACATAGACACATATCTGATATGGGCTTATCTCTTCTTTTTCATGCCAAAATGCCAAAACAATATTGGCTTGAAGCCTTCAATGCTGCCATATATCTCATTAACAGGTTGCCCACACCAGTTTTGAACAATTTTTCACCCCATGAGCTTCTCTTTAACACCAAACCAGATTACTCAACTCTTAGAGTTTTTGGATGCCAATGTTTCCCCTGTCTCAGGCCATACCGAATTGATAAACTGTCACCAAAATCAAAGGCATGTGTGTTTCTTGGTTACAGTCAATATCATAAAGGTTATAGGTGTCTTGATCAAACAACTGGCCGAATATATATTTCAAGACATGTTTCATTTAGTGAAAATGTCTTCTCATTTGCTCATATACAACCATCTCAGCTACATACAAATACATGCCCCTCCACAATTTCCTTACCTTTCCCACTTCTCATTCCTGCACCACCTCCCCCTACTGCAGTCACAACACCACAAAACCATCAACCTCACTCTCCTACCAGCTCATCCAACTCTGCCACACCACCACCACCACCTCCACCTCCACCTCCACCTCCACCCCTACCTTCTCTCCATCACATGGTTACTAGACTTCGAGTTGGAACAAGAAAACCAAGAGTCCCACTCTCCCTGCTCACAACAAGGCACCCTATTCCTACTGCCCTATTGGCCTCCATCCACTCTCCCCCACCAGAGCCGCAAACATACAAACAGGCCATCAAAGATCCCAAGTGGATAACAGCGATGCAGGAAGAATTCTTAGCTCTCTTATCAAATAAGACCTGGTCTTTGGTTCCTACCATTAATGACATGAATATTGTGGGCTGCAAATGGGTCTATAGGATCAAAACAAGGAGTGATGGTACCATTCAAAGATACAAAGCAAGGCTGGTTGCTAAGGGCTTTCACCAACAGCCTGGCATTGACTTCAATGAAACCTTTAGCCCTGTTGTAAAGCCTGCAACAATCCGACTTGTCTTGACAGTAGCCATCTCACAACATTGGAGCATCAAGCAACTTGATATCAAAAATGCCTTTCTACATGGCTCACTACAAGAAGAAGTTTACATGCAACAACCAGTTGGCTTCACTGATGCAGCTCTTCCAAATTATGTTTGCAAGCTTCACAAGGCCATTTATGGTCTCAAACAGGCACCAAGGGCCTGGTTTTACAGATTCAGCAATTTTCTTCTCAAAAATGGGTTCTCTCAAAGCTTGGCAGACAGCTCTTTGTTCACCAGATTCACCAACCAAGGCACCATCTTTCTACTTCTCTATGTGGATGATATCATCCTCACTGGTAACAATGATGCTCTCCTCACTTTGTTTATACAACATCTTGGCACTGAATTTGCAATGAGAGACCTTGGGATGCTTCATTATTTCTTGGGAATTGAAGTCTCTCACACTTCCACTGGTTTGAAACTTACTCAATCCAAATATGCTCTTGATCTCATTCAAAAGACTGGGATGGCTGGCTGCAAACCGTGTATAACTCCTGCTGCCTCTGGTTCAAAGCTTTCTTCATCCAGTGGTACATTCCTCACTGATCCCCATGAATATAGACAAATTGTTGGAGCATTACAATACCTAACTATCACCAGACTAGATCTTTCCTACTATGTTAATCAAGTTTGTCAATTCATGCAATCACCCACCACAGAGCATCTTCAGGCAGTCAAACACATCCTAAGATACCTCAAGACTACTCTCACTGCTGGTATTGAACTCAAACCAGGTCCCCTCTCTCTTGTTGTTGCCTATACAGATGCTGATTGGGCTGGCTGTCCTGACACAAGGAGATCAACCACTGGTTTTTGCACATTCCTTGGACATTCTCTTCTTTCGTGGGGATCAAAGAAGCAACCAACAGTCTCAAGATCCAGCTCTGAAGCTGAATATAAAGCTCTAGCAATCACTGCCTCTGAGATGCTTTGGCTGTCATACCTACTCAAGGACCTTCATATTGCAATAAATCTTCCACTGCTTCTCAAATGTGACAACATCTCAGCAACACATATGGCTTCAAATCCTGTCCTCCATGCGCGTACAAAACACATAGAGGTGGATTATCACTTTGTCAGAGACTTGGTCATCAACAACAAACTCTTGGTCAAATTTGTCAGCTCATCTCAGCAAGTTGCAGACATCTTCACCAAGGCTCTCCCATCGCCTCTCTTCTTGGCTCATCGTTCCAAACTTCTGGTTGTTCCACCCATCGGTTTGAAGGGGGATAATGACACCTCACAATCAGTATAACAACACCTCCTGTCATCAGCTGTCATTCTCTCTCTCTCCTCTGTACAAATTCTGTTAGATCAAAGCTGTTAGGATTTATTCTTTCTGTTCAGATTCTTCTGTAACAGAGGCACATCTCTATCTGTAACCGTATCTTCTACCAATATATATTCAATACAGTGATCTGTGAGAATATAGAGAAAACACCTTTTACAATTCCTCTGTTACCCTTGGTCACTATTGGTTCCTTGGTGTTTTCATAAATATGAAAAGAACAAAACTGTAAAATATATATCTTTGCTCGACAGCTGCACCCCAATGGATGCCCACATATACAGCATCCTTCATGAATTCATAATAACCTATGCATTAGGGTGGGCCCCACCATAATCTAGACTAACCTATGCATTAGGCTGGGGCCACAAGTTTTACACCCATGCATAGCATGGGCCAGGAATTTTTCTTGAGATCCAAACATGGCCTAAAGGAGGTAAAGATTTTTCAGCTATATGGGCTGAAATCTTGCAAATTTTAATCTTTATTTTTCTCTAAAATAAATTATTTGAGATGGAAAAAATGACCCAATTAATTCAAAAATTTATTCCCTTCTAAATCGAGGAAAGGAAACATTTCCCCTAGAAAAAGTTTCGGTCGGAAATATTTTTCTTGAGATCCAAACATGGCTAAGGGAGGTAAAGATTGTTGTAGTGGGCGCCTCAATTTCATATTTGTTGCTACGTCTTTGGATTTAAGTTGAGGACTGAATCTGTAGTGGCTTCAAACCACACCAATTCTAGAGTTTCTACTGTTGTGATTAAAAGTTGCTTTTGCTGACCACTCTACATTTGATTGGTATCAGAGCATACCAAATCAAAGAGTATAACTGTATAAGTTTAGAAGCTTCAATGATTTCCGCTGCCGATGTTTAGAATCCACTTGGTTTTCACTTTCGCTCCACATCATATTTGGTATCAAAGCCAGGTTGTTGTATAAATTTCATTTTATGTGGTCTTGTGTGCTCAAGGCAACAATTCAGAGCAAGGTTCGTGTACGAGCTGCCATTGAGAGTGTTCTCATTGGATGTTGTATGTTGTTGCCCCAATCTGTTCACTGTGTCCACTAGTTTTTTCTTACTATTATTGTCATTTATTTTTGAGTTTATTTATTTGGATACCACACTTTCAAATCAGGCACACAAGAGGGGTATCCTATAGGTGTCTATTTAGTTTAATTTTATTCTATTTAAATTACGACCTACATATTATTCATGTGTTTGCTTCTTTGTCACTTGTTATATAGAAAAGTGATGAAAAAGAGAGGTAATTGTAACCGAGTTTTTATATGGTGGCCGATCGTGAAAATCACAAGGGCAGAGTGTCAAATCTCTGCCCCTTGATTTTTTATCTAAGTGGAAAGTCAAAAAAGGGTCTTTGACCAGGATAAAAAATCGAGGGGCAGAGTTTTGACACTCTGCCCTTGTGATTTTCACGGCCGGCCACCATATAAATTCTCATTATAACCTATTGTTGTTTTCTTTTTTATTTCAATAAAAGATTACCTTTTTCCATAACTAGTAAAAGGCTACAGTCCTTATTTTTTCAAAAAATGTTTCTTTTACTTATATTTCTAAAATCTTTGTTCTTTCTAATAAATCTTCTAACTACATACATCCAAATATAGAAGGGAAAGTTTCTCCAAAACTGTGTTCTGTTGGAGAAATTACTTCAGAATGGAACCATTATGACATTTCATGTCTGTTTGGTGTTGTACGATTAAAAAGACCAAAATGCCTTATTCTCATTCTTCTTTGTTTTCCTATTTTTTAATCTCCACCACCATGCCTGACCATTGCTGCAACTTGAAGAAGGAAGAAGAAGCAGAGGAAGAAGCAAACAGAAAGAATTGATGTTGGGAAAAATAGAAGATGCTAGAAAAATGGAAAAGAAGAGGGAGAAGGAAAAAAAGGAGAATTGACACTCGAAAGAATGGATCGGAAAAAATGAAAAAGGGGAAGAAGAGAATGTTGGGGTCGTATTGGTGGAATTGGGGTCGACTTGGTGAGATTTAGGATTGACTCAGTATTTTTTAAAGTCAACTTGGTGAAATTTAGAGTTGACTCTGTGAGATTTTTCGGTCAACTCAGTGACGCCACATTTCACGAAGTCGACCACAATTCTCACCGACACGGCCACAATTTCCGCTTCCTCTCTCTCTCTCTCTCTCTCTCTCTCTCTCGTTTTTTTTTTAAATTTTTTCTGGAGTCTTCTACTTTTTCCATCGTCGATTCTTTTGTTTCCTTCTTCACGCTCTTTTCTTCATCTAATTTGTCCACTTTTTCATCGTCTTCTTCTTTCTCTTCTTTCTCCTCTTCTTCCACCTTTTTCGAGTTACAGCAATGGTCGTCGGTGGTGGTGGAGATTAAAAAACAGAAACAATTAAAAAAGAACGAGGCATTATAGTCTTTCTCACAGTACACGAAATTGAATAAAACACCATTGACGTGTCATTTCAGAAAAGATAACACAATTTTCGACGAACTTTCCTATTATAGAAAAGGTTCTTCTTTTGACATACAACCCTATTTCAATTAAAAATAATCATTTTTATTTTAGGCACTCCCCAAATATCTTTTTTTTCTTCCATTTTCTTTTATAGCAGGACAAAAAATGGACTCCTATCCTACTTCTAAAAAAATAACAGTAGGCTCTCCTCTCAAGAGGATCTTTCATTTCTCTCTTCCCCTCAAAATCCTAGAAGGGGGTGGGGTGGGGATATTTCCCTCGATTGGTGCCATTCTCGAAAGACCCCCCCCCTTCTCTCTCTCTCTCTCTCTCTCTCTCTCTCTCTCTCTCTCTCGCCTCCTATTGCTCAAAAGGTTACAGGAGAACTCTCTTAAAAAAAGTCATTTCTTTCTCTGCACACACTTTACTATAATGTAGACTTTCTACAATAGTTTTTTTCACCATACAAGCCATTAGTACACAAATACAAACTAGAATTTATACTTTTTTCCGAAGCATTTTATTTAATCTCAATCTTATATATTGGGGCGATGCGCGCATCAAATCTTCAGCATTCATATTGATTTTCACACAGGGCTTCTACGAAATACCAACTTCTCAATCCATCCATGACAGATCCACCATCAATGATTGGACCCACGAATCGCAAGCATCGTGAAAGATTTAATCCTCTTCTTTTATTATTCTATTGTTTATTTATTAGATCCATACATAAACAGATTGCGCATAAGCTATTCTTAAATTTTATTTATTTAAATAATTTTTTTGCTTTAGGTTATTGTCTTATGCATTTTATAGTAACCGATCATATGCATACTTTATCATTTATAAATTTCCAGATCAAATTTGATTGATATAGATTTCTTTGAAGTTATTATTTTATTTAATTATAATCTTTGCTTGCAATACATCATTTTGTTGATAAAATTACATATCTAAAGCTTTCTATACAAATTTTAGGTTAAAACTTTTACATATTCACTTCGACATGTTGAACTAGTCATGACTCATTGGAAAATTCAAAATTTCAAACCTTTTATTTATTTTTAATCTTGTTTTCTTTGGTGTATGAGATCAAGGGATAAGTAAATACATTAAAAAAAGATCTTCTAAAGAGGATGTATAATTGAAATCTGTGTAAAGAAAAGATGGTAGAGAGATGGTGTGTCTAGTAGCAAAATATGAGAGAAATGACTTGTTTCTAAGAGAATTATATGATGAAAGGTCTTGTGAATACGTACTCAGCATCCCATCCTTATATTTGATCCTACAGCAACTCACTTTTTGATGGGCTGCTGTTGGATCAAATCTCAAGATGGTACCTTTATCGTACCGCCTTTATGTGTTCATACGGCCTTTCAGCATATAATTTCCTTCTACAAGGGGAGGGAGAAAGATATTTTGGTACAGGCAGATTTTAGCTATAATATAAAATTTTATTTCTTTCTATATTTATGTATTTCAAATTTAGATGTTTACAACATCCTCTGTAGAAGAAGATGAAGAGATTAATTTCATACTTGCGCAGGGGTCGGGCTGTCTCAAATGTAAGCAAAAGTGTGAGTGTTCTTGATCTTTCTGGCAAGGAAAAAACTGCTAAACCACCCAGACGCCTCTCAATTCCTGCCACGTCTTCTGTCAACCCACTATCGAGACCCGTTAGCAGCATTATTAGAACAAAGAAATCAACTAGCAGCCAGGGAAATTGTGATACACCTGCCTCTGATGCGTCAAAGTCGACAAACAGGCAGAAATTCAGTGTTCTCTCATCTGTCTCTTATTGGATATCACAGATTAAGATATCTGAATCTCCTGCTATGCATTCAATTTCACTTGGGTTTTTCAAGCTTGCCTTAGAGTCTGGATGTGCGGTATCTAGGCCCGTATATTCTTCAATTTCACAATGACACACTGCTTGTATTCTATGTCACAAATATCTCCAATATTTTCAAATTATCACGTTTTTATTGCGACATTTTGATAAAACGACAATTCCGAAATAATCCCTAGATTTGAAAAATATAGCTATGTTTTTCATTTTTATCATAAAATATAGCCATAATATCATGATATTATCCTGACATTTTCACGATATTTTTATATTATATATTCTCACCATTATTGGATGATCCTGACCTGGATAAAAGGATATGACTGTAGGATAAAAGACATGATTTTAACATAAAATGAGGAAATAATGCCAATAATTAAGCTGAACACTTGATCACCTCGGGACTGGAGGCAATGTTCTAGACTAGCTAGGTACACCAGATGGATGAGGATGAACACCATTGGGTGTGCAATTTTTTACAGTTGGAAACCTGTATTACCAAAAAATAATATGGGCACATCTATTCGTATCACTATTCATTTCTACATTGGCACCTTTTCTGAATTTGAAAGGTCTTTTCTTAACTTCTTCCTGCCATATCTGAATTGAAAAGGTCTATTAACTTCTTTCTACCATATCTGAAGAATTGAAAAGGTCTTTTCTTAACTTCTTCCTGTTACTGAATTTACATTGGCACCATATCTGGATTGTTCAATTGAAAACTCTATTGCGAGGTGTCATATTCAAATGCTAGAAAATGAGAAATTAACTATGGGTTCATATTCAATGTGGACAAAAATCTTCTGACTAGACAGTTAAGATTGTTCATCTAATGAGGGTTTCAGGCTACTGCAAATTCGTGGTTCGCCTTGCTAGATTATATCTTATGTGTCTAGTAGTTGGTTACATTGATTGAGTTGTGGTACATATATTGCTTCAAGGGATTTGCTAGCGACTATCCCGGATGGCATTTCACGGCTGGCTAGTAGTTGGTTACATTAATTGGGTTGTGGTACATATATTGCTTCAAGGGATTTGCTAGCGACTATCCCGGATGGCCTTTCGCGGATGGCTGTTGCATGTGAGAGAAGCCACACAGGCCCACTTTTAATCAGATTTTGTTTTATGAATTTTATTCATCTGCGGTGGCTGCTCTCAAATGCAACAGCTAGCCATAAAATGCCTTTCTGCGATGGTCCCTAGCAATCCCCATGTTTCAATATATGGTGTTACCTGTTACCTTGATAGAAAAGGTTTGTCTCTAGTGGTCTTTCTGTGGTTGACTTTATTCAACTTGTTCAGCAGCAAATATGGTTCCCAGGGTTGAACCTCTTGCTCAACTGGGAGGTCTTCCAATCTTACAAACCTTTAGTCTTCATTATTTCAGCACTCTCATATCAATATATGGTGTTCCTTGTTACCTTGATAGAAGAGGTTTCATCAGAGCTGTTTTGGTCATTTTGTGGGATTTGGTTCAATCTGTTAAGCAGCAATGATGGTTTGTGGCATTGAGCCTGTTCAATTAGAAGGTCCACATATCTTACAACCTTTTATTGTTTTAGTCCTCTCGTATCAACAATTTATTTTGTTCAATTTTAATCTGAGGAAAGGTATCTGGTTTTACAACCATAGTTTCAAAATGCCTCAGCATCATTGTCGACTCGGTCGTGTCAACTCCCTTTTACGCTGGACGAGTTCCTGTCCGAATCTGCATTTTCACCCTTCAAAGTAAATACGTTCTCCTTTGACTCCATAATTATAACTTTTTCATATGAGTTCTCGATCGTGGCATTCCAAGTGACTAGGATTTGATTTGGCTTCTTTTTGAAACAGAGATTAAAACCTTATTTTAATGATTTTGTTGTTTTTGCCTCTAATTCGAAACAATTAATTCAAGTATTCAACTACACTTGATTTGTATTCGTTATTGTGATGATCCAGAGATCTAAAGTGACCTTAGAATATGATTTTATTCAAGATCTGTACTGTTGATTGTACTGACTCGAAGCTCAATATTCCCCTGGTAGCCAATTTTAATTATTTAATTAATTTCCTTTACCAATCAAAAGCTGATTGTTGGTTGACTTCTTAGTAGTATTCCATTTGTGGTTCTTCAAATACCTCTAATCCGATACATGTTTTTAACTCAGCTATTGAGGGGCTGTAATCCTGTTCGTTTGAAGGTTTCCTTTTTCCTTCAATATCGACGCCTGTTAATTTCTGACATTCCCTCAACCTAAACATGAAAGGATGTTTTTGGGGGTCTAGCCCAACTGTGATGTTACTCAAAAGAGGAAGGGATTAGAAACACCCTTAACTGAAAATTAAAAAAAGAACCCTTGAGAGGAGCACGATTAACAAAATAAGAAATTGTTGATTACATCTCCTATTGTTATTATTATAAGTTGTTATATGGTAATTATGCAGTTAATGAATGTGCAAAATGTTATTTCATGATCCAAGGCAATCAGGTGTTATGCCCCAATACAGTTTGGCCATGCCCAAAAATCTTTTTCATCGCTATGTTTATTGAGATTTTTTTTTACTTCTAAATTGGTCTCTGGCCTTTTAAATTTTTTAACCATCTTTTTAAAGCATTTGCTTCTCGTTTTGTTTTCTATCTGTTTGAAGGTCACTAAGAACATGTGATGTATATGCTATTCTCGTTTTATTTTCTATCTGTTTGAAGTACACAAATCAGAAGGTTGGTACTGTATGTTCATTTGAAGTGAGGCACTTTTGGGTCATGGCCCAACAATAGCAGCCTTCAACAGGTAAAATGGTTTAGATTATGAATTAGTCCCTCACACTTGTACACTTGCCTGCTAATACGTTTTGCCCCAAAAATACCCACCAATTTGTCATCTAAATGCTCTGTTCATGTTTTGCAAATTTCTTTATCATAGTATTAGTATTTGCAAGTAAACATGTGCATTTTGCCTTGAGTTAGATTATTTTCAACTAGAGTTATTCTCATTCGATTTTCACCTTTTGTTAATGCAGGGAGCTTCACAGCTTGAAGAGATCAGCTTGACAGTAGAATAGTAGACAGTCAAAACTAAACATATATTAAAATCCTACAAATGTATTCATGTGCTTTTGTGTGATTGTTTGAAGGTTTTAAGCAGAAGACAAAGAACAAGTGTTTGTGTTTTAGTGGTGAACAGTGATAATTGCAGTGTGTCTAGCATTGTTTTATTCTTGTGGTGATTGCCAGCACTATATTGATATAATTTAATTTGTTGTTTTGTATACATTTGAAACATAAATTATGGGTTTTTTGTTATAAAGGTTGCATGGTTTCTATGAGTGACTTCTTTTTTCTGATTTTGTCACTTCTCTTTAATAGATTTTTGGTAAATTTTGAACTGTACCAGCTATTCACAAAAATATTAAATAAATAGTGAAGTGCCATTATCGAAATTTAACGTGTAGATATCAAGTCCCTCTAGTTATGGCTCTCAGTTTTGAATCAATGCATTGAGAATCATACAGTCCAAATTGTATGATGGAGGCTGGAAGAGAATGCTTGATATTTGGAGGTGGTAGACAAAGGACATGGGGACAAAACTAAAAAACAGGTGAATGAAACAAATAAGACAAGCTAAATCAATCAAACAAAGTGAGTTGAAATACGCCAGCCTAGCTGTTTGACAGGCAATGCATGGGTCTTCCCACTTTATTCACTCAATGAACAACCTCTTTTTATTGTCTCTTTCCTCTCCCATTAGATCTTAAGACCAGAATCAACCCAGATCTTGAGAAACAAAAAAAATTTGTTTGATAGTGAGGATTCTCAACTAATCCACTATCTGAAAAAATATGTACAAAAAGTCGATGAAGACGGAGGGGGTAACTATCTATATCCACTTTTGACTTCAACTTTTAAGGTTGCTCAAGTGTCCAGTCTCTCTTTTTATAAACTTACTATAAAATTTTCTACTTATTATCTATATATAATGGGGAGAAATTTTTTAGCTGGCCATTGATAAGCTTCAGGTTATTTAAAACCTTATAGATGCATGTCCTTATAGTAACTAAATATCATATCTATGTTATAGATCTGGATACTATATATGATGGGGAACTTGGGTGGCTATTGACAAGCCCCATGCTATTTTTTTGAATGGTAGAAAAGTTTATTAAAGAGGAAATAATGGTATAATCCCTGTCTCAGGGGTCAATACAAGACAGAAAAGAAGTATACAAATACAGACACAAGTACTACCAGTGGGCCGTTAAGGAGGGAGAAAATCAAGCAACTCTAAGCCTTCCTTAAACACTCTTGGTCTAGGTCTAGCTAGCTTATTATTGGCTTCGCCATTTGCCAATCTTACATGCTGGAAAGAAATATAGGTCCCAATATAAATGGCTAATGGCCACACAATTCAGTACTTAGTTGAGTTTTGAGATAGAGTTGCTAAAATTCTTGGCATGCATGGTGGTTCCAACTATATATCTTCAAGAAGTAGCATTGTAGTGCATCTTCATTTTATTTTCAACATCTTTTTTTTCGTTTTTTACAAAATCCCCTTTGAACATTGTGGTATGTGATGACGCCAAAAATCTGACTGTACGAACTAGCTTCGCAGAACCTGTAATCCTGCTCTCACAGAGAAAGCGTCAGTGGGCCCGAGTTGTGGCTCCAGACGGCCACTTCGACACTCAAGTCAGAGATGGGCAATCACAGATGATGGATTGGGAATGGGAGAGAGTTTATGTCAAGTTACCAGACCAAAGGAGAAGAGGGAGAATGGAATGCCTTTTGCTTGAGTGCGTAGCCCCCTTTTTATAGGGGAGGAGATCCACGATCTTGGAGATATCAATCGTATCTTTGATTTAGCCCATGTGGAGCGTGATGGCTGGAGAATAAGATCGTGGAGATATTAATCATACCTTTGATTTAGCCCACGTGGAGCGTGATGGCTAGAGAATAAACTCGTGGAGATATGACTTCCGCTGATCATGGGCGGAGATCGTGGATGGTGACTTGGGTGGGACGTTTTGAATTCAAAAGCCGCACCTTAGGTGTAACGGCCGTCCGGATTAGTCGTTTGGGGGCGAGATCCCCGCGATTGTGTTTGATTTCCCTGGTAGCTCGGTACCGGTCAAGGGAGAAGTATCAAGGAGGCCCAATCAATGTTCGTTACCGAGTGTTGCTGCGGGGGTTGTATTGATCTAGTTGAGTAATGGAGAAGGGATTTGAGGGTCGGTACCGTGAATGTCGATTTTTACCCCCAACATACTGCCCCCTACTTTCTTGTCCCTTTGTAAGGGTCAAGGAAGTAGTTAAATTTTCAAGCGGTGAGCCGACGCCGACTCTCTGAAAATGATGGAGTTGAAGCGTCTTTATCGGGAATCGGCGGGTGAATTCAATGTGTCACATTGTTTAATAGGTGCGTTATTCTATCCTCAGTGGTTTTCGAGAAACGGTGGAAACATTTGAATCCCGTCTTTTTTTTTGCGCGCTTTTTTGAAAAGCGGGTCAGGCTATTATTATTCCGCTTCGAAGGAGATTTCAAAAATCGGCGGGACATTAAATCCCGCTCGAATTTCCCGCCTAGCGACCTTTTATAAAATGGGAGTGAGGGAAAGAACTATCTGCCATATCTTCTTTCTTTCTCCTTTCTCTTTCTCTTTCAGTTTTTCTTTGTTAAAAATGTCTCAGGAGCTCGCCGGCGATGATCAACCAGGGGCGATAATTCCGGTGGTAGAAGTGAATTCGCCGTCGGATAGAGAAGAGGAGCCTCAGGTTTTCTTCGAAGAGCCGGTGTCTCTTAGAACCAGGGGATCGCAGAGGGCAAGAAACTTGCCGGCGGCAGGACTTGGTTCGCCGGAAGTGATGACTCCGGTGGCGGTGATTTCTCCATCGGCTGGAGTTGAGGGGGCGGATCGCGGCTCCCAGAGTAAGAAGAAGCAGAAAGTGGAAACCCAAGAACACTTGGGTTTCCCTGCTCCCAGAGATTTCCTTGCTCCTGGAGGCGTTCCCAGCTTCATTGCCAATTATAAGCGGTATTTGAAGCATACTATGGAGAGGGGACGCGGGGTGGCAGATCAACTTCTTCAGCAAGGCTCGGAGGTTCTCCGGCTGAGGGCTAAAGTCGAGAATTTGGAAATGGAGAACGAGGCCCTGAAGGTGATGTTACAAAAAGTAACCGAAGGTGATACGAGGATCAGCTCCGCGTCATCTGGTCTCGAGCCTCATCTGGAGGTGAATTTGCCGGAGGAGGATCTTGAGGAAGACCCTGAAGAGGATCTGGAGGAAGATCCGGACAAATGATTGCATCCTCGGCCACGACCTTGGCACAGTCAGTTTGAAGCCTCCTTCCGGGGCACAGAAGATCGTGCCAAGTGGGTGTCGTGGCGATGGTGGGGTCCAATGTCTGGTAGCACTTGGTGGTTCACCAGGCGTATGATACTGAAGTTCCTGGTGTCAACCCTTCGTAGTTTCCTTCTCGAGCACCTGATTAAATATCCCAGTAGCATACTTTTGTCCAAGCCGGTGGACCGCGGACGGCATTTGGGCCGGGACATGGTTGCTTTGGCGAAGAAGGTGTGTGCATTTATCTTAATTCTCCGGACGTCCTTTAGGCTTTACGAATACTTATTTCTCCCCTTTTTGTTCACAGTTGTCAGATATTTGTTCTTATACTTCGCGGTGCATGGACAAGTACCAATCTCTCTATGCTCACGCATCCAAGGAGGTAAAGAATTATGCGGATTCGCGGGCGAACGATAGGAAGGTGTTCGAGGAATCCTTGGCAGATGCGAGAAAGCTTCAGGCAGATGCCCAGGCTGAGCTTCAGAGGGTAAAGGACGAACTTAGCCGTGAAAAGGAGATCCGTGCTAACCTTGAAAAAGTGCGGGACGAGGTTGCGCAGCGTGAAGGAGAGATTCGGTCCCGGGCGATTGCCGAGTTTCGCCAGTCTCAAGAGTATCAAACGGATATGGCACTTCATGTCCTGGAGTTTGAGGCGAAGGGACTGTCAGAACTAGGTTAAGGCCATAGACTCCACATTTCCCGTTGACAGGCTGGAGGGACCACCGGGGATCGAACTTTCCGAGGGAGAGGATTCGGAGGTGACTGAAGCGAACGAAGCGAACCTCGCGGTTGCGTCTCCTGGAGTGGAATCCTCTGTCCCGCCCATGGGAGCGTCCTCTATTGGAGAAGATCTGGAGAAGGATGCTTAGTGGCAGGGCCCTTGCAATTTCTTTTCGCTTTTGTTATGAACTGGATTTGTAAAATAAATTTTATTGTGGTGTGTGACGGAAGGGTTCGTCCTTCGAGGCGATCCCTACTCATGGTGATGCTTTTGAAACATTTTTACCTTTTTGCTGGTGATAGTAAATTTTTTCCTGATTCTGGTGATATATTGATTTGTTTTTTGAAGCAGTACTTTGTAGATAGACTCTTCACCGAGCCTCTTTGGGCATCGGTTTATGAGTCACATCCTTCAAGTAGATAGATTCTCTATCGAGCCTCTTCGGGCACCAGTTTATGAGCTGTGTCTTTCAAATAGATAGACTCTCTACTGAGCTTCTTCGAGCACCAGTTTATGGGTCATATCTTTTAAGTAGATAGACTCTCTACCAAGCCTCTTTGGACACCGGTTTATGGGTCATATCTTTTAAGTAGTTAGACTCTCTACCGAGCCTCTTCGAGCACCGGTTTATGGGTCATATCTTTTAAGTAGATAGACTATCTACCGAGCCTCTTTGGGCACCAGTTTATGGGTCATATCTTTTAAGTAGATAGACTCTCTACCGAGCCTCTTTGGGCACTGGTTTATGGGTCATATCTTAGATAGACTCTCTACCGAGCCTCTTTGGGCACCGGTTTATGGGTCGTATCTTTCAAATAGATAGACTCTCTACTGGGCCTCTTCGGGCACCAGTTTATGGGTCGTATCTTTAACCTTCGTTTGTAGCTTGTTTAGTTTGGAGATTTGTCGATGTAATCGCTCTTACGGATGGAGAATCGAAAAGGAGATTTTATTACTTGGGGAGAATGATTACATGTCTGCAATATCACAAAGACAAAGAACAAACACATAGATTTATTGGATATAAGGAAATGAAAACAAATTACATTCTTGCCTACTGGTAGAATTTCTTCAGATTTGAAATGTGCCAAGTGCGGGGAAGGGGTTGCCCTCTAAGTCTTCCAGTTGGTATGACCCAGGCTGGAGAGTGCGGGATACACGGTAGGGTCCCTCCCAGCCAATTTTCTCGAGTTGCGAGGGTCAGAGACTTCGGATCATTGCAGTACCAAGTCACCCGTCCTTATTACTCTTCCTTCATCCTAGAGTTGTAGTATCGGGCCACTCTGTGTTGATACGCCGCCATCCTGACTCGGGCTCTTTCTCTAGTTTCTTCGACGAGGTCGAGACTGCTCCTTAGGTGGTTGGGATTGGCCTTTTCATTATATGCTTCAAGCCTCGGAGAGTGGACCCCAATCTCGACGGGTATGACCGCGTCTACCCCAAAGGCAAGGTTGAATGGCGACTCTCCTGTTGCGGTTCTGGGGGTAGTTCGATAGGCCCAGAGGTGATTCGGTAATTCTTTTGCCCATAAGCCCCGGGCGTTTTCTGCGCGTTTCTTTAACCCCTGTAAGAGAGTCCGATTGGTTACTTTCACTTGTCCGTTAGCTTGTGGATGACCGACTGAGGTGAACCGTTGATCGATACCGAGTTTTCCGCAAAAATCTTTGAACCGTCGGCTCGCAAATTGAGTCCCATTGTCGGTCACCTTGGCCTTGACCCACTTGGTGAAGTAGTCAATGGCAACGTACGTCATTCGGTGTCCCTTGGTCGAGTTAGGAAAAGGCCCTAACAAATCCAATCCCCGCATAGCGAATGGGACTGGATTGGAGATGGGTTTGTAAGGAACTGCAGGAAGACAAGGTACGGTAGTGAACTTCTGGCATTGCTCGCAGTTTTTGACAAACTCAGATGCGTCTTGCTAGAGAGTTGGCTAGAAAAAACCTCGGCGAAGGATCTTGTGAGCCAATACCTTTCCGCCTGAGTGATCGCTACTGATTCCTTCTTGGACTTCTCTCATGGCGAGTTCCGCATCGGAGGGTCGGAGACATTTCAATAAAGGCCATGAAAAGGACCACTTGTATAACTCCTGTCCATTGAAGATATAATTGACGGCCTTGGCGACCAGGCGTCGAGCTTCCTTTCTATCCGAGGATACGACACCGTCTTTTAAGTACCGTACTATAGGATCCATCCAACTAGGTTCCTCGTTGAGTTGTAGGATTTCTTCTTTCTCAATGCTAGGTTGAGGGAGGATCTTGGTGTAGATGTTTCCCGACTCAAACATTCTGGACAAGGCCATCTTGGAGAGAGCGTCAGCGTGGGTATTTAAAGTTCGGGGAACTTGCATTATCTGGAATTCTTCAAAGGTGGAGATTTCCTTTCTCACCTTTTCTAGGTATTTGATCATCCGCTCTTCTTTAGCTTCGCTGAAGCTATTTACTTGGCTGACCACCAATTGCGAATCACTGTGGACTCTGATCCGATTGACTCGTAATTAGGTGGTGAGAGCTATTCCCACGATCAAAGCTTCGTATTCCGCCTCGTTATTCGATGCTTTGAAATCTAGTCGCAGGGCGTACTCCGCAATAAAATTGTCCGGTCCTGTTATGACCAAGCCGGCACCACTGCTCCGGTGTTGGAGGAGCCGTCCACGTACAACATCTACAGTGGATCTTGGTTCTATTGGATCAGAGCCGATTCTTCGGCTGGGAGACTTGGTCCTTCTGATTCCTCTATCGGTATCGTACGTCTGGATCTGGTTGTATCAGGAGAAGGCATCCATGAAACTTAGCATCTCATGCCCGGTGGTGGCATCAATGAGGTGATCGATCATTGGTAACGGGTAACAATCTTTGGGACACGCTTTGTTGAGATCCGTGAAATCTATGCAGATTCGCCATTTGCCATTGGATTTTCTGACCATCACAACGTTGGCCAGCCACTCCGGGTAGTAGATTTCTCTGATGAATTTGGCATCGAAGAGTTTATCTACTTCTTCCTTGATGTGCTTTTGTCTTTCGACGGTGAAATTACGTTTCTTTTGCTTGACCGGCTTGGAGTTTGGGTCCACATTCAATTTGTGGACCGCTACATTGGAGGAAATTCCCTGCATATTGGAGGCGGACCAGGCGAAGATATCCGAATTAGTCTTTAAGAAATTGACGAGGTCAGTTTTAAGTTTACCTGACAGGAGAGAACCTATTTGGACGGTTTGTTCGTCGGCACCGGGGAACAGAGGAATTTTCGTGAGTTCCTCGACCGGTTCTCCCTACTTTACCTCAACTCGAGGGTCGGTACCGCCTATGAAGAAGGTTTCTTTGGCGGCCTTTTTCTTTTCCAACAGGGCGGCGTAGCACTCCCGGGCTTTCTCTTGGCCGCCGATAACCTCTCCTACGCCAAGTTTTGTGGGAAACTTTATTTTCAAGTGGCCTTCTGATGATTCCATTATAAGTGGAAGGGACACGAACTATTACAAAGGTTTGCATGATGGTGCGTTGGATCGGGTGAGCACCAAATGTTACAGGGAGTTTGGTTTTCCCTCGTACCTTGACTTCTCCTCCGGAGAATCCGAAGATGGACCAGTCAACAGGCTCCAGCCTATCACTGCTGATGTCCATTTTGGCGAAGGCGTCTTGATGGAGGACATTGACTGAGCTGCCAGTGTCTATCAAGATTCGCCCCACGTTAAAGTTGGCGATGGTGAGTCGGACTACCACAGCGTCATCATGCTGCCGATCTATCGTTCCATAATCTGCCTCTGTAAAGGTGATAGGCACATTGATACTTGGGTCTGTCCTTGACTTCTTGGAGGGGTTTGCTATGGAGTTGATTTGTCCCACATAAAGGGCGCATCCTTCGTCGGTCGGTCCTCCGGACGCCGGACCTCCATAGATGGTGTCGATATTTCTGGTGATCTTAGGTGCTTTCTCTTGATCCGAAGCTCTTTGCCTACTATTTTCTGCACGGTGGTTTGGCGAGCGACGATGTTCGTCCGGCCGGTGTATTTCGGATCGGGGTTGATGCTGGCTCCTTGGGGGATTTTGAAGGTAACGGTCAATCTGACCCAGTCCCGCGAGTCTTTCAATTTCATTGTTCAGATGATAGCAATTGTCGGTGGTGTGCCCATGATTTTGGTGAAAACAACAATATTTGTTAGAGCTTTTACCCTTTCCCGAGTTTCTCATTCTTTCGGGCTAGTGTATGGGTTCTCTATCACAGATTTCGTACAAGATATTTGAGATGGTGTTGTTCAATGAAGTGTAGTTGACCCTATCAAACTGGGGATTTCGACGACTCGGTCGATCGTTGTGTCTTGCCTGCTTATGACTCCGTAGCGCCCTAGAGTCGTCTTTTCATTTTTCGGTTCCTCGGGAGTTCTCCAACTCCCTTTCCATGGCGAATTATTTCTCATTATTGATGTATCTGTCTGCAGTGGCCATGAGTTCTTGGAGGTCGCGAGGAGGATTCACATTCAAGGCGACTTTCATGTCTCTATCTCGGATGGCATGGCGGAGTGCGGCGCGAACCATATCGAGGTTTGTTAATTTGGTGGAGTTCCACTCGGAACTGACCGTTGAACTTCCGTAATGTTTCGTCCTTTCCTTGCCGTAAAGCCAGAAGAGCGTCGACTGGTTTCTTTCGGGGCCGACTGTTAATGAAGTAAGCGACAAACTCCTTTCCTAATTCGTGAAATGACTCGATGGAGTTGGGCCTTAATCGACTGTACCAGTTGCTAGCATCTTTCTTTAGGTAGGCGGAAAGGGCTTTGCACATCGTGGCGTCTGAAGCATTCCTGATTACCATAGCACGGCGGTAGGTTCGGAGAAAGTCAAGAGGGTCAGATGATCCGTCATAGAGGTCTAATCGAGGCATATCCGAATTCGTAGCGACGATGGCATTAACGATTCTTGGGGTGAACGGGGAAGCAATCTTGCTATCGCATTCCGCCAGGAGGTCCGGATCACATGCCTTCATTTGCTGTTGAAGTTCTCTTATCTGACGCTGGAGATCAGCCATGATGGCGGGGTTTTCGTTTGCTTGGATGTTTTTCGTCGGGCTTCTTATTTGTTGAGGTATCTGATTCTCGTTTCGATGGGCTAGATTCGCGGATTCCATCATCGAGTTGTCACCCTTTCGATGCCGATCATCACGGCGATGGTCGGGTGCCGGGCTGGTGATTGAGGCAGACCCTTGTTGATGTTGGCAGGGTCTTTGACTTCGGGGATTTCGTCCTTCTGAGGTCCTTGCTCCTCTGAAATCTCGACGGGATGAATTCCTTTGCCCGGCGGGTTTACAAGCGGAGGTGGTGCTGCAGGTTGGGAAGGGATCTTTTGGAGTACTTGTTGGAGGGCGGCCGCGGCGCTTCCCAGTTGCCATGTGAGTTGGTTGAAGACGGTCATTGTTACCGGAATGTCGCCGGAAGTAACCATCTCTCCCCTCTCTTCAGGTGGCTTGCGGTCTCGTTGACTTGCTTGGCTTCTCGTAACCATTCCACCGTTAGGTTGGGAGGTAGCTTTCGACTTTGGCATAGACGGTCCCACGGATGGCGCCAATCTGATGACGCCAAAAATCTGACTGTATGAACTAGCTTCGCAAAACCTGTAATCCTCCGCTCATAGAGAAAGGGTCAGTGGGCCCGGAGTTGTGGCTTCAGACGACCACTTTGACACTCAAGTCAGAGATGGGCAATCACAGAAAATGAACGGGGAATGGGACAGAGTTTATGTCAAGTTACCAGACCAAAGGAGAAGAGGGAGAATGGAATACCTTTTGCTTGAGTGCGTAGCCCCCTTTTTATAGGGGAGGAGATCCCCGATCTTGGAAATATCAATCGTATCTTTGATTTAGCCCACATGGAGCGTGATGGCTGGAGAATAAGATCTTGGAGATATCAATCATACCTTTGATTTAGCCCACGTGGAGCGTGATGGCTGGAGAATAAAATCGTGGAAATATGACTTCCGCTGATCATGGGCGGAGATCGTGGATGGTGACTTGGGCGGGACGTTTTGAATTCAAAAGCCGCGCCTTACGTGTAACGGCCGTCCGGATTAGTCGTTTGGGGGCGAGATCCCCGCGATTGTGTTTGATTTCCCTGGTAGCTCGGTACCCATCAAGGGAGAAGTATCAAGGAGGCCCAATCAATGTTCGTTACTGAGTGTTGCTGCGGGGGTTGTATTGATCCAGTTGAGTAATGGAGAAGGGGTTTGAGGGTCGGTACCCCAACAGTATGTTTGCTCTCATATGAGGAATCGATTCGACCCCGTGTCCTTTTTCAATTAACAAAATATCTACAATAAGGTCTTCTTAAGAGGGAAAAAAAATGGTTCCTTCCAAACGACAATGTCAAAGTCTCCCTGTTCAAAAGAGTGAAAAAAATGTCTAAAATTTCCTACTTCACACACTAAAAAAGATAATTTGAATCAACCCTATTCAAGTTTTATCTAGAGGGACCTCCAATTTATGATGATATCCCCATAAATTAACCATAATCATATTATTCCTCTCTAAATGGAGGAAAGGAAAAATTTCAGTCAGAAATATTTTTCTTGAATCCAAGCATTGCCTAAGGGAGGTAAAGATTTTTCAGCCATATCAGGTGAAATCTTGTAAATTTTAATCTGTATTTTTCTCTAAAATAAATTATTTGAGTTGGGAAAAATAGCCCAATTAATTAAAAAATATTGACTCTAAAATAAATTTACAAGTTTGAATTTTTATCGGCCGTTATAATTATTAAATCACACTTAATCTTATTTTTGTTATGGTTGAATATTGGACCATAAGATACCACACACAACGGTACATAAAATGACACAAAAATGTCCATTATTGATGTAAATTACAATATCTATGCGCCTGTGAAATCCATTATTTTTCAAAAACTACTGTGGGCCCACTTGACATGATGATCCAAACCGTTCATCTGTTGGCCACAACTTAAATATGTTGTAGCTGGTAAATAATCTCGCTAGGATGATCCTAACTCCCCAATCTATAGAGGTATCTAAAATGTGCAGTCTCTCTGCAAATCGGAGGGTTAGGATCATCTCGTGGAGATGCTTATTTAATTTGTGGCCCAACATATGAACGGTTGGGATCATTCTATCAAGTTAGTCTCACAGTATTTTTTTTTGAAAAATAATTGACTTCGGCGCGCAGAATATAACCCCCCCTACCTACGTTGCACCATGTTTTGATACGGTGGGTCCTACCAATTTCCCTCAAACACGTGAATAGGGTGGGGCCCACCATGTATACCAATGCTCACTATCTCCACCCAAATCCATACATAGAGTCAGGCCCACCATCTTACAACATTTATTTGTTGTGTGGGTCCGACCACCCAAATTCATATTCATGTACAAGGTGGGGCCTACCATTTTGCATCTTGCTTTGATAGGGTGGGCCCCACGATTTTAATGGAATGATAAATGCAGTAGTTGGATTGTTGGGTGATTTGGTTCTTAATGGAAGGAAGGAATCTAAAGATGTAGACTTGCTGAAATCCATGCCCTCTCAGATCTTAGCTCACTTCCCAACGCTCCATCTCAAACTACGCACGTCACGTGCCGCCGACACGTCCACTTTCTTACAGATTTTTAGCCTATCATTTGCCCAATTGCCCCTCTTTTTCTTCAGAAAGCTCTGCTCTTCCTTTCTCTGCTCTGCTCTGCTCTTCTGTTCCTTTCACTGCCATTCTAGAGCAATTCTCTTCTCAACTTATATTCTTAACACCCACTTCAAATTATCTTACACCCATCTTTTGAAGCTCTTATTTTTTAATTTAATTGGTGAAATGTTTTGACTTTTTTTTTTTTTTCCTCTTTCCACTTTCTATTTCTCTAACAAATGATACATCTGGGTTTGCTCATCTTTAAATCCTTCCATTTCAACTTTTTTTTTTCTGGGTTTTTTTTTGTTATAACTTATAAGTACTTAAAATTCACAACCCATTGTAAGAATTTTCATCTTCTAGTAAATGATTTCTCCATCTGGGAAAGAAGAGTGAAACTCATACTCACTCCACACCAAAAACCATTTTGCATTGTTCTTCACTTTCAGATCAAAATTTTAAGTAAAATGGGAAAATATTTCATGGTCTTTCTTAGTCTGTAGATTTTACACTCCATTTTGCACCAAATTTCAGCTTTGTTTGCTATCTTGAGTTTCAGTCTCTCCACAATTAATTTCCATAAATGGAAAGGACTGAGATTTAGACTCAATTCTGTGACTAATGTCTAGTCTTTTAGTTTCCAGTAATAGAAAATTTGGAGTTCTTGTTTATTTGCTTCTTTCTTATATTGCTGAATTACATTTATGTGATGTAGGACATTGTTTGTTGTTTTCTTTAGATTTCTTATTTTCCTTTTTGTTTATTAGTTCTATTTGCATTAGGATTATTTAAAGATAGTAATAGTTATGTATAAATTAGGAGTCTAAATCGCCGCATTAGAGTGTAAATATTTTTATCTGTGTTCTTTCTACATTTACCAATCTTTTCTTCTCAACCATGGAAAAACCTCATGGTTTTACGTTCCTTACAATTCTCATTTTCTTTGTTCTTCCATTCTCTTTTGCTCAATTGCTTCCCTCTGAAACCATGGCCTTGTTCCGATTTCAACCCATTTTGGAGTACCCATCTGTTCTCAATGGCTGGAACAGGTGGACTAATTTCGGTTACATTCCTCCTTCTCAGTCTCTTAAAATCGTCTGCTCGGGAAACCGAGTAACCGAATTAACTGTCATTGGAAACAAAGGATCCCCTTATCCCAGTAAGGTCTTTTCCATCTCTTCTCAAATTCTATCTTTGAATTTTTCGAATGATTCTCTTTTCACCACTCTTTCTAAGTTGTCAAGCTTGAAGGTGCTGTCACTTGTGTCATTGGTTTTGTGGGGGCCTTTACCTGCAAAAATCAATCGATTTTCATCTCTTCAAGTACTGAATATAAGTTCAAATTTTATTTATGGGAAAATCCCATTGCAAATTTATTCTTTGACCAGCATTCAGAGTCTTATTTTTCATGATAATTTGTTCAATGGAAGTGTTCCTGATCTTAGTAGCTTAACAGTTCTTGAAGAATTGGACTTGGGTTGCAATATCCTCGGACCGGAGTTTCCCTCATTGGGGAATAAGCTTGTCAGTCTAGTATTGAGAAACAATTCTTTCCACTCAAGTGTTAATTCTGAACTTCAGTCCTTTGATCAGCTCCAAAGATTAGATATCTCTTTCAATCAACTTGTGGGGCCAATCCCATCTCTTTTGTTCTCTTTACCTTCAATTCAGTACTTGGATTTGGCTGGTAATAAATTGAGTGGAGCTCGTCCAATGAATACATCTTGCAGAAATGGACTCAATTTTGTGGATCTCTCTCATAATCTTTTCATTGGAGGTTTGCCTCCCTGCGTCCGTTCTAATTCTTTAGACCGAATTGTGTTGTATTCATGGAATTGTTTGTCTTCTGGGGATTCAAAGTATCAACATTCAAACTCATTTTGCCATGTAGAAGCTTTGGCTGCAGTTATGCCTAGTAAACAGAAGGAAACATCGGAAACCAAGTTAGGCCTCTTACTTGGAATTGTTGGGGGAATTGTGGGATCCTTGGTAGCATGTATGATGTTAATATGGGTGATAGTTAGGAGATTGAGGAAAAAGAATGAAAGAAACTCTAGATCTCAGAAATCTGTCGTAGGAAAAACGTCAGTTCGGATATCCCCAAGACTGGGTACTGAATCTAGTAAGCTGTTCTTTCTCTTCCACCATTATTCATTGCTATCTGTCTATAGAATGACCATGAATGATATTTCTTTCACTTTACCATCCTTGAAAATTTCAGTAGAAATGTATCCAAGTTTTCCAGACTTGCGTCTATGGTTTAAGGGCCTAATCTTTTTGAATTTCTTTTGTAATGTTTCTGCTTGGTAGTGTATATAGACTTTTGTAAAAGGATTCTTGCATGGAGCACTCAATGTTTCTTTGATAGGAATGATTAAAATATGTGAAGCCAATTTTATCTTTGACAGGGCATTTGTCTTAGGCAATGAGGCTAGGAGCACTTGGGCTCCCACCATATCATGCTCTTACTCTGGAGGAACTCGAAGAAGCAACAAATAACGTCGAGCCGTCGAATTTAATGGGGGAAGGATCTCAGGGTCAGTTATGACAGTGAATCTATTTCGGATGGAAAATATCACCTACTACTCTTAATAATAATCTTATATATTTGTTCGAAATGCTTGGGGACAAATGATCATGTAATAAAATGTTTCAGTATAATGTTGACTGTGTCACCCTAGCCACTGCATAGATTAATGAAGGCGACAGAATAGGTAGATCATATACGAAATGTTAATACACTCTGATAAGGGAATGATGTTGTATTTTCCTTCTTCTATCTAGACCTGAATGGACTACCCAAGTTGTGGCTCTAACCATGACATAAAAGTGAATGTTTCCAATGTATGTGCCTGTGAGCATTGAAACGAAACTGATTACAGAAAATAGATGATAGATTTTTAACATCTGGTAGACCTCAATGAGTCCTGTTTATTTGCCCTGTTGCCACCATAATTTAAACATCCTATCTCCTTGATCAAATGGCTATCTTTTAGTGCTTTGCCAAGAACAATTTAACTGTTGATTTTTGGACTATGCCTGTTGTGTCAAACTCTTTTGAATACTAAATATTTTGTTCATGGGTTCAACACAAAAATCCCCTCAAATTTCAGTCTATTAAGTGGTAAGGTAGTATAGACACCCCATTTTGACCGAACCCTAGTAGCGTCGTTAGATTAGAAATCCTGCTAAATCAGCGTTTTAGAGTCCCAATTTGTACCTTATGATAGGTTAGGATCCCAGGTAGGTCCCTTTAAATTTTTGTTTGAATCCGTTAGAGTTTGCCTATCAAACGAACGAAGTTTCTAGTGTAGTGTAGTGTAGGAATAAGAGTGGCGATTTAGCCAGAAAAGGGGGTGTGCTGGAACATGGAAAGCCAGTTCAAATTGACTGCAGCGGGCTATCCAGGAAGATATTTGGGTGTGCAGATTAATGTGTAGCTTAATTAGAGGGTGCATTATCCGGGAGCAGGGTAGTTTGGTAAATAGGAAAGATTCCTTTCTTCCTTTCCAAGTTACAATTAGGCCTAATCATGAGTTAATGAGGTTTAAGGCTAGGATTAGTTGAGAAAGAATATTAGGAAGCTTCCTAGGAGGTTTAGAGGCTTTTGATCTCAGCCCTTTATTCATAAAGGCAATTTGAAGGGCTAGGATCATAGAAAGGAAAGAGAATTTCTTGCCTTGTTTTCTAGTTGGACCCCCCCTGTAGGTTAAAAAATGTACAAAATACACTATAGGTGGCTGTCTAAGTAGGGAGAGGGGGTCTGAATATATCATTTTCCCTTTCATAAAAACCCATATGAATTAGGGTTTTAAAGGGGAGAGGAGATTTTTCGTTGAAAAATTCTCAGAGGAGAGGGAGAGAAACAGAAAGCATAGAGAGAGTGAGAGAGGGATTTCGACCTTCTTCTCCTGCATCATTTCCAGCCGGATCTATCATTTCCACCCCCACCACAACCATCTTCTTATTCTTCTTCTTCTTCCCTTATCTCCACCATCACCATCTCTGCAACCCACCTCCACCATCACCATCTCTCAGTCACATCTCAAAACCTCTCCTCCGTTGACCTCTAAAATCCTAGATCTAGATCTAAACCCATTTACTCCGGCAACGGCCATAGATTCCGGCCAACACCTTCTCTGCAATTCGCATCTCTCCCTCTTTACCACCACCACCCAGATCCTATTCCAATTTCATTTTTTTTATCCCCATCACCATCACAGCCGGCAACCCCTCTTCTCATTTCCCCAAGACCTCCTTCTCTGGCCTCATTTCCCGCCAAAAATCCGGCCATCCCATCCTCCACCACTGGCCGATCCTCCACCATCATCACCGTACCCCATCGGAGAAGAGAGGAGCTTGGGCTCCACCTCATCCGACGGGCCACCATAGCCTCACCTTCTTTCCCTATTCAACCTCCCATTTCTCTGTTTTTCATCACCATCTCTAACCCATTTCAGTAACCCCAGCCTAAAATTTGACCCCATAGCAACCACCTCATTTCAATATCCACCGCCACTTAGAAACCCACATCAAATTCTCCACCACCATCATCTTCCATCAGCCCAACAATCCAGGAAACACTTTTTTGATTTTTATCTCCACCATCACCCTTAGCTCCTTCCTCAAGCTCTTGTTTAATTTGTTCCAAAGCACCCTCTCCATTGCAATTTACTCAAACATAGTTCTAATCCCTAGATTTAAGATTCTCTTATACTTGGGTTTCACCCATTTTCTGAGACCGAAACTTCCTAGTTCAGATCTGTTCCTCTGGTCAGTAATTTCGAAAAGTGGAGAGAAGAAGAAGAGGAGGCTTTGGACTAGAGCAATTTATTTAGGCCTGCTGGCGTTGGATAGAATAGAAAGAGATCAACGTTGGTGAAATTCTGGATTTCGTGAGTTGCCTGATTTGGGGCAAAGAAAGAGGGATCTTCATTTTTTCTCTCTACCGGGTATGTATTGGGGTTTATGCATTATATTAGTTTTCTCGTATATATTCTCTATGATTCCGGAGTTTACTTTGCTTATCATTGTTATCCTGTTATTCCATTTTTAGTGCCCAGTGCTCATGGAATCTGTTTGGGCATTACTTGTTTTTTTTTTTGAAAATTAAATAACCTTTTCATTTAAATCCAAACCCAAACCCGTACCTCGGACCCCGGCCTTGTACGCGTTTGTTTTTACACATGCATTACTTGGTATTTTGATTTGCATTTTACTGTCACAATACAAACTTATCAGCCAGGTGGCGCATTGAGCTTCCTGTTTCTTGCTACTCTTTTTAATAATATATGCTGTTATCCCACAAAAAGGAAAAGCTTTGAGTCTCCTGTTTTGGAATTGATTCTCATGGTTCTCATTCTTTATGCATTTTGAATAATCAGTTTCATCTATGTAGTCATTTGCGTTATGAGAATTTTCTGTTTGGATTTTGGATAATGATAAAGATAAAGTAGTATCTTGTATATGGGTGCCAAGATGTTTTACTCCTAGAATTCAGCGGATGCAATGTGCCATAGCAAAGCACATGTTACATGCGAATTTTCAGTTTGGAATCCTTATGTTAAATTTTGATGGAGCATGTCCCCAGATATTTCTACTTATTTATTCTGTTCTTGTATATGGCATGCCTTGAGGGGCTCAATGTGAGTCTTTCTTATTTTGGATGTCATTTGTAGAATTTTCTTTTATGGATTGATTGGCAGTTATGGTTTTATATGTAGGTCTGTTCTGGATGGTTAAGGTATAACTTCAATTAGCGTTAAGCTCCGCGCTTCATTTTAATTTTCTTACCGTCCTAGTACGGTTATTTTGGCTATTTTCATCTTAGAATCGGAGAGGACAAGTCTCAAGGTCCTTGTATTTATTCTATTTCTTGTGCACAGCATGCTTAGAGCATTTGACTATGATTCTACTATTTATGGAGGCCACTGTTTTCATCTATGACTTGATTATCATTTGTCATTTTCATCTAACTGTATTATGGATGGTTAAAACTTAACTGTACATTGTAGGGTTCACCTCGAACTGCATGCTTCACTTTGCATTTTATTTGCAGGTGCACGGTTATTTTTATTATTTTCTTCTTTTTGTTTTTAAATTTAAAACTTTGAATTTCTGGACGCCTATAATATTCGTTCGAGTGGATAGGTTCTAATTGCTAAACCTCCCTCTTGCTGTGTGGTTATTACATGTTTGCAATGTGAGAACATTTTTTTATTTTTTATTTTTTGAATGGTAATGTGGGAACAACTTCCTCATGTCTTAATTCTGTAATTGTTTCTTTGTTATATGGCAGGGTATACTTTCTTAGAAGTTTTAGTTTAGGTTATTTCCTTTTTGAATTTATTGAGGTTCATGATTTTTCAATAAATACGAGTTTGGCTTCTTGTGGTGGATGTCAAAACTGTAGATCTCACTTTTATATGGTCCAATTGGAGAAGTTTTGTACAAGATTGTTATACACTTTGAATGCTTCAGTTTGGTTGTGGCTGATTTGTTTTATGATGAAGTTGCAATGAACCCTTTTTATTTTATTTTTTATGGCACAGGGTACCCCGACCCCGTTTAGGAGTCCAACCTTCGTTCACTAAATATTATGGCCTGTAGTTAAATTAAAGCATGAACCTGGGTATACCTTCTCTACATGGACTTTAGGGTAGTGGGTATTGGTCATTTGATACAGAAGGGAAGGTGTGTATTATCTATAGTTGTGATCTTTTCCAAAATTAGTTTCCTATTTGTACTAGGGTATTTCATTAAGAAATCATTGTTGGGAAGGTGTGTATTATCTATAGCTTGCTTATTGTATTATCTTTAGGTAGAGTGTTCGTAGTCTTTTAGGTACCCTTAACTCATAAGTAGCCCATTCATTGCAAGGGCAAGGAAAGAGTCATCTAGAGCCCTATTAGGAGACATACCTTGTCTCATGAGGCAGTTCTCTTTTGAAGACAAGCCTCATTGTTTAGAGTTTATCTCTTAGGGAGTATTCCTTGGATTTAGCATTAGAGGAGTCCGCCCATAGGAGACAGGCTTTGTCTCATTTATAGAGTTCATCCTTTTAGGAGGCTTGACTAGCCTCATTTGTGGAACACCCTCATAAGTAGAAGACTAACTTAGTCTTTTTAGTTGCCCTGACCTTGCTTATCACTACAAGGGTGATGATAGGGATACTTGGAGCTCACCTTTGTGTCTAGGAGGCATGCCTTGCCTCATTTATAGAACCCTTATTTGGAGACAAGCCTTGTCTCATTTAGAGAGTTTCCCCTTTAGGAGGCTTACCCAGCCTCATGTTAGTCTCCCCTTTTTTCTAGAGTGAGTTTTTGACTTATTTGCCCTTGTTTTGATAGTGTTATTAGAAAGTCTCTGACTCATTTGTACTCTCTTCTTTAGTGTTGGTAGCTAAGGGTTTCTCCTTTAGAGTTGTTGTCGTTCTTCTTTATTAGAGACTAGCACAGTCTTATTAGAGCTTTGCTTACTTAGGATTTTAGATTGTTTTCTTTGTTCTTGGGGCACTTGTTTACTTGTTCGTGGATTGTTACATCTTGTTTTGGGATACTAATTTGTTGGTTTGAGATTTTCCTTTTACCCTAAGGGTTTTACCCTAGGGTGTTGCATTGTGTGTTCCCTTTGGCCTTTGACCAAAAGGATGAAAGCATTTGAAATTTTAAAATCCAGAACATTTGAAATCTTAAAATCACAAGAACATTGAAATCATTTAAAATCACAAAAAACATTAGAAATTTGAAACCTAAAAACATCAGAAATTTAAAACAACAAAAACATTTGGAAAAATATTAGAAGCATTTGAAAATCAAAAACATTTGAAAACATCAAAAGCCTTAAATCATTTGGAGTGTTAAATTTTAGTGGTAGTTAGGAGAGTTCGATTTTCGAACTACGTTGGCTTCATCCTCTTCCACGAGGTACGTAGTGCAGCTTCAGATCTTTATCCCAAGTCCAGCCAAACTTTGTAATTAAATCATTTGAATTCTTTAAAAAGCACAAAAATATTTTAAAACCTTGTTTTCAACAAGATCTTCCTCTAGAGTTAGGAGTTCGTCCTACATAGAGAGTTTTAGAGTTAGGAGTTTGTCGCGTCTCCATCCGGTCAGTTGGCGATTCACATCTCCGACTGATGACTAGGTCTAGGATGCGTTAGAGATTCCATTATTTTTCTTAGGACATACAGCCTAGTTACACATAGGTTGTAGGAATCACCTGCATTAGCTTAGGTCTAACTTGCGTTTAGTTAGGGCATATAGGGCGTCCTAAAATTCACGATTCACTGGAATTTAAATAATTGCACAAGAAGTTTTAATAACTAGTCCGGTCTTTCAGGTCGAGTCTAGGATAGAGGTCTAGATGTCTTAGGCATCATAGCTTAGAATAGGTGCGAAGAACTACGTTGCTTTGATTCTCGTGGAGGCGGGGATACGTATGCAGCTCTGGATGAATACCAGACCATCCAAAGAATCGGGCAAAATTCGTTTAGAGTTTAGGATTTGTTGTGTTGCGTGTTGTGTGGTATCAAGTTATATTGCATGTTTTGTTGTGCTTTCTTATTTTCCTTTGCAGACCTTATACCTTTAGCTGTAGCATGCATGTGTTTGTCCACCAGAACTTAGACACCCATTAGGTAAGTCACTCATAACCTAGCTGTGATTAGGAGACACTTCTTTCGTTCATCTCGTGTGTGCTTATTATTTAATCCCCGGGACATGCATGATTAGGTAGACGTTTTCTCGGGGATATTTCATTCCCATTTCACATGATTTTGCCCAAAATTCTTTGGAGTTAATAAAAAAAGGCATAAGAGACTAAGTGCTTGCACTCGGACGAATTGGGGGTGCTCTTCGGACCTTCTCCATTTGTAACCAGGCACGAGCCCATATATATATATACATATATATATACATATATATATATGAGGAAAGTGTTGGTGAGCTTAAGCGCCCAATCACATTGGGGCCTACTTTGTTAGGATGATCCAAAGCATTCATTTGAAAGGCCCTTACATAGATGGGGTGTGTACCAAAAATCAGCTCCATAGGATCATCCTAACCCATCCATTTGTGGAGGTCAAAATGTACAGACATTATTTGTCCACAAATCTGCCCATTTTTGTCCTCCACAAATGGAGAGGTTAGGATGATCCTATGGAGCTGATTTTTGGTACACACCCTATCTGTGATAGGGCCTTGCAAATGAATGGTTTGGATCACCTATGGAGCTGTGGGACCCATGTGATTGGGGCGCTTAAGGTCACCATAAGTTTGGTGAGCTTAAGCTCACCAACACTTTCCTCTCTCTCTCTCTATATATATATATATATATATATAGAGAGAGAGAGAGAGAGATAAGTGATTCCACTCGGCCGTGTAGAGAAGCTGTCTACACCTCCCCATTTCATTAACGCAGGTGAAAACGTGACCGTTGGATGAAAAAATGTCCAACCGTGTGATGACAACTAAATGGGTAAGAGAAAATTAGATTTCTCATAAGCCCAAAAAACCCATCGCGTAGAGAAGCTTCGAAGCATCATCTTCTTCACCGCGGATCTGCAACTCTCACACGGCGCAGATCTGAACCTCTCATCTCCACCGTATCATCTTCTTCCTCTCGCCTGCTTCGCTGCACGGCCCCCCTAAATCCAGGTATGATTCGTCTCCTTCTTTCATTTTTTTCTTTTTTTTTTTGGGAAAACCACTCGAACCTGTGTTCTTTGGTTTTGGGGAAAACCAATCGAAGAACACAGGTTCGAGTGATTCCACTCAGATTATTTGGATTTGTTTTGGAAACCCTAAATCCATTTGTCTTTAGGGATTCGATTTAGGGTGTAGATGAAATGGGTTTTTAGGGTGTAAATGAAATGGGTTTTATGGGAAAACCCAAATGGGTTTTTCGAAATGACATAAATATATCACGGTTCGTCACTTCCCTTCCTTTCAATTTTTTTTTTTTTTTTTTTTGTGAAAACCGATTCTGCTGGTTCGATTGGGTTCCTCAGCCACGATTTTTTTGGGTTTTTGAAGTGATTGAACCAGCAGAATCGAACCGTTAGAAAACCCCAATTTCACATTGGGGTTGTGAAATTGCTTCGTCACTTCCCCTCTCAAATTTTTTTTTTTTTTGTGAAATCCGATTCTGCTGGTTCGATTGGGTTCCTCAGCCACGATTTTTTTGGGTTTTTGAAGTGATCGAACCAGCAGAATCGAACCGTGAGAAAACCCCAATTTCACATTGGGGTTGTGAAATTGCTTCGTCACTTCCCCTCCTTTCATTTTTTTTTTTTTTTTTTTTTTTGTGAAAACCGATTCTGTTGGTTCGATTGGGTTTGTCAGCCATGATTTTTTTGGGTTTTTGAAGTGATCGAACCAGCAGAATCGAACCGTGAGAAAACCCCAATTTCACATTGGGGTTGTGAAATTGCTTCGTCAGCCAGGATTTATTTGGGGTTGTGAAGTGATCGAACCAGCAGAATCGAACCGTGAGAAAACCCCAATTTGAAATTGGGGTTGTGAAATTGCTTCGTCAGCCACGATTTTTTTCCAATTAAAAGTGGTGGACTCTAACCCAGATTTTTCCAACCCTAATTATTTTATTTTATTTGATTCCTTTTGTTTCGTTTTTCATTGAGAGGAGATTAAGGCATGGCTTCCTCATCCAACAGTAATAGTAGTACACGTGGGGTTAGAGTCATCCGCAGGAACTGTGAATGTCAAAAGAAAGCTGCACTGAAGATAAGCGAGACGGACAATAACAAAAATCGCGTATTTTATACATGTGCTGGATACAGTGTAAGTAAACACTCAATAAATTGCCTTTTAGATGTCGGTCGCATGCTTTCTCTTTTCTTTTGCAAAATTCTAACGTTTAGCAGAATTTGCAGGATGGCAGCAGGAGGAAATGCAAATATTTTCGTTGGGCCTACCAGTTAGAAGGCACTGAATTTGGTTCTGAGATTGAGCCTGTGGAAGGTGATGAGGTTAGAGTCATACGCAAGAAATGCGAATGTCAAAAGAAAGCTGCACTGAAGATAAGTGAGACGGACAATAACAAATATCGTGTATTTTATACATGTGCTGGATACAGTGTAAGTAAACACTGAGTAAATTTCTTTTTAGATGTCGATTGCATATTTTTTCTTTTCATTTGCAAAATTCTAACCTTTAATAGAATTTGCAGGTTGGCAGTAGGAGGAAGTGCAAATATTTTCGCTGGGCATACCAGTTAGAAGGCACTGATGGGGAGGCTCTCAGTGAAAATACCCGTCTCCAAAGTTTGGAGAATGAGATAGAGCAAATGAAGGTGGTCTTGGAGAATGAGATAGAGCAAATGAAGGAGGTGTTGCAAGATGTAAGGGGAGGTTTTGAGAGTGTGGGGTGTTTTCTTAAAGTAGTAGTGGTTGTAGGACTTCTGTTATCTTTTTTGAAAAAGTAAGTAGTAGTGAGTGACTGAGAATCCGCTCTTGACTATGTACATAATTTTATTTTACTACTGACTTTAATCATTTTAGTAGTGACAACAAATTCACACTAGTTACTGTTATTGTACAAAAGGTTAAGCTGTTAGAGTTGCCGAATAATTTGTCAAATCCGCATTGAAATTTTTTAAAACGTACAGAGCATACATTTTCAATTATTTGAAAATACGGCTCTATTTTCATGCCATAATCGCTTCCATGAGAAAATAAAGTCATGGTTGCCAAATTAATATGGCTTGATTATATGATAGTTGCCATATAAAACCCGTATTTTTTAAAAAGTACAGTACGGCCCGCTCCATAGGATGATCCAAACTGTCCATTTTTTCCACCACAATGTATATAGGTGGTGCCCCCAAAAACCATATCCAACCATATCCATAGGATGATCCTAACCCTCCGATCTATTGAGGGACTGCACATTACAGAAACTTCTATAGATCGGAGGGTTATAAAGTTGAATTCCTCATGAGATTTACCAATAATTAATATGCAAGAATAATTGATGAAGTATTTGTCAAATCTGCATTCAAATTTTTTAAAATGGAACATATATTTTCAATTATTCCAAAATACGGCTATTTTCATTCCATAATCGCTTCTGTCACAATCTCGTGGGTGTCATGCCTAGGAGAATTTCTTTGATACCATTGAAGTTGGGTACATGGAACGGTTGGATTTTTTTTTTTACAGTTTTCTACCTCTTTCAAATAAAAATTACTTGGGGCACGGTTAGTTCCACTAGTAATGGAATATAGATGGATGCTTATAAAAGGTTGAAACTAGTATTGCAACCAATCTTGTGTCTTTCTTTCTCCGCATTTTACTGGTTTTCAATAGTGTGTAGTGGTAGGTGAAATTCAGAGTGAAAATACCTGGGTATTTAATTTGTTTTTCTTGGCTCTTACAGGGGTTCAGATACGTTGCATCTTGTCCCATTGTGAGGTCCTCTTACAAAGCAGGGAAATTTTATATAAAATCTATGATTCAATCCCAAAAACAGTTATCCAAGGCTTTCCATCCCCGTGGAGAACAGCCCACTGGAAATTTATTGCCTTGAATGATCAGATCTGAACCATTTTTTCACACTTTATAACATAGAGAAATGGCACACAGGTAGATGGTGGAACCCATGGTCTACAACATCAATCCGAGGTTCCACGTTGGATTCCCAACAGCAAAATGATTGTTCTGATAAGATGAACCTAACCATCCAACAGGTACACAATTTTTCATCCATGGTGGGGTCCATATGATGGACTATCATCCGACTCCTTCGAGTGCAGAAGGCTTTCCAATGCAAACAAATGATCATGAGAAAAATGCCACAAGCTTCTGGTTATCTTCTAAGGAACTCTGTGTTAGTGCAATATATAAAGAGAGATGAAAAAGACAGAACACATTTGGATACATTCATGGATGTTATTCATTAATGTAGGCACTAGTCTTTTACATTAGAACAAGATTAGTGCAAAAGACAACATGATGGAAGACTGATGTAGTGATAAACTGATTTATATTCTACAAAGACTCATCGTTATTTCAGTGTTCTTCACACAAATTTTCTTCAACAAATAATACACAGAAGCAGATCAAAACAACAAGTTTCTTCCAAGAGAAGGTTAACAGTATGAACTCCCTCAGTGGGTGCATCTTCTATGCAAACAATGGCATCCAAAGCATAACATATCAAAGATCGCCAGCCATAAATTCAACATCCAGTCTCTAAAATTCTAGTTTTAACTCATAAGAAGATGCTCCTTCGCCCCCTGTTCAAACTCACCTTCTATCCCCCCTTCCCCCCTAAATATCAGATAGGGTGATGAAAGATAGGAAATAATGCATTTAGAAAATGATATATCCACAATAACAACACAATCAATATAAACACCATCACAAAGATAATAAGAACCTCTAAAGAGGAATCTGAACATCAAACCAAGGTAAAACAAAGCACCTCACCTCCAAGAGGGTCGTCTAAACATCACACCAAACCAAACCAAATCAAACGAAAGCAATCCAACAACACTTTAACTACTAAACAAACTAAATGTGAACCAGGGTACCCTATGAGATTTCCATACCACTCACTCACTTATTCAAATTCAACTTAGGACCAGACAGGCTAACAGACATAGCAAGCAAAAGGTCCCAGCATCTTCAGATTAACAGAACAAAAGCACGTCTATCTTCCACCTGCTGCACCGGAGTCAAGTTTCTTGAAATTTTTCAACATAAGATAGCACATACAAGAAATAAATGCAACATATTAAGTGAATACCAAAGAGGCTTATATACTTACAGAAAGCATACTAAAATGACTCTTCAGTATGACATCTGGTCCTCTTCCTCTTCCCCTTCATCTTCCTCTTTCTCGTCATCCCCTTCTTCTTCCACTCTCTCTTCTTTCTCTTCAACCTCCGCTGCAGTCATCTATCGAAAAAATAGTAAATGAAAAATTGAAATTCCACTTAGCAACCCAAGAGGGGGTGAATTGGGTTTCTTTTCTAATTTTAAGATTTTTGAAAACTTAGATTGCACTAGTTTTAGATTGAATAGGAAATCCAAAATAGTATTCAAAGCAATAGTGAAAACTTACCACACAAGAAGAGGAGAAGAGGCAAAGAAGCTTTGACACAAAGATTTTTATAGTGGTTCGGTCTTAGCTCAAGACCTACTCCACTCTTCTCAAGTTACTTTCCTTGAGGATTCCACTATCTTCTCCAAGGAACTTAAATACGGCGTTCCTTCCGCCTTGTACAAATCGAGCTCCACGCTCCAAGGGTCTTCTACGGCGCCCTTTGTGCCAAATACAAAGTAGATGAAATGAAAAAGCTTGCTTGCCTCTAGATAGGCTAATTTAAGGTAAAGCTCACTCACTCTCACAAGAACAAGATTGAACAAGTGAAGGTCCTAAGGTCTCTCAAGAATAATCTAAGGTAAATGGCACAAGTGAGAGATGGAGAGTGAAGATCTTCAAGAGAAGGAGAACAAATGGCTTTTTGTGCTCTTGAAATCTTTGTAATGTCCTTAGGTAAAAAACCCAAGAGTCCCTAGGTTCATATAAATAGAGGGGATAAAAAAACACAAAATATTCGCACCCCAACGGTCGTCTCGGACTCCGGGCTCGGAGCTCCGAGCGGCTATTTTTTGAACCTGGAACAATTCTCGGAGCTCCGAGAATTTTCTCGGAGCTCCGAGAATATTCTCGGAGTTCCGAGAAGCCTACGGCCAGCAGATTTTCCTTATATTTTGCTGATTTTGTTTGGGCTTTTGGAACTTTGATTTTTCAAGATAAATGGAGTGTCATGAGGGTCCAACAATGTTGAGACACCACTATGAACATTCACAAACCCATTAAATTCTATCTAGGTTGATTTTAACTCTCCTTTGTGCCATAGACCTAGACTAAACATTGAGGACCATTTATGTTCTAAATTTACTTGGTCTTCAATCTTGTTGGCACCTTGTAGAGGCTTTGACATGTCTTCACTCAACTCCATTGATGCTTGAGTTGATTTGCCATTCTTGTGCTTGAGTTCAACCTCGAGTTCAACCTTGAGTTCAACCTTGTCATGCACTCTTGAGGATGGTACACTGTGAACATTATAACTTTGCCAATGGAAATCATTAGTGTATAAAACCTTTAAAACAAATTTAGTTTGTTAATCATCAAAACAATTCAATAGGAGTACTTGTTGAACCCTTGGGCTAACAATCTCCCCCTTTTTGATGATGACAAACATAATTTGTTTTAGGGTAGGAGCTCCCCCTTTAGGGATGAATAAAACACTTTGGGCTCCCCCTAAAAGTTTGATTTAATTGAACATTTAAGGCATTACTTTAAGGATGAAAATTTGATTGCAACATTTTAAGCATAGAGCTTTGCTCCCCCTTAATATATGCATTGGGAGCTCAAATATTCTCCCCCTTTTGGCATCACCAAAAAGGTGGAACAAAAGGAGTGAGGGTAGGTGAGAGCAAATGAACAAGTAACGTGAAATGCGATAAAGAGAGTAGGCATAATACATGGTATGCAAGCAAAAAGAATGAAACATAGAGATATATATAGAGGATGTGAAATGGCATACAGAAAAGTGCATACAATCAGTCAGCATACATAGCATTCATGACACAGCATAATGGCGACAGATGTAGATAAACCTAAAACATCCCAAAAAAAAGATCCATACAACCAGCGTATAGTCCAAAGATTATCGATACACAACAGAAACAGATAGATACACCGAATAGAAATAGAAATCTGAGCATCAGAGAACTCGAGCCATCTACTGAGGCGGAGGAGGCGGTGGCTGATGAGAAGAGCTGCCCGGCGCCTGGCCCCACTGGTCACCGGAGAGGTAGCGATAATAAGCGGCCCACTGCTCATCAACGTGGGTAGTCATGGTCTGGAAGCGAGCAGAGATCTCAGAGTCAACATGGGTAGATAGCTGCGCAAATTGTGAGGCCATGGATCGTTCAATAGCCTCCTGCATCTGAGCCAAATCCTGGCGAGTGCAGTATGAAGATGTATCCTGTGATGGCTGCGGGGCCGGTGCAGCCTGAGCATCGGCTTTGTAGCCGCCTCCAGCGGCAGGAGCATCGTCAACCGCTACTTGATTCAAAGCCATGCGGTTAAAGGTCTGCTCATCAAAAGGGGCAGTCGGAGTCATGGTCAGTTCACCATCCAAGGTGATGCCAAAGTGACGGAAGACACGGGTGAGGACCATGCCATAGGGCAACGAAGAGCGGTAGCGGCCAGGGGTCTGAAACATGTAGCGAAACATGATGTACGGCAGACAAAGCTGGCGGCCCTCGAGAATGCTGTAGATAAGATAGGCCTCTAAGGGTCTGAGGGCTTCACGCATCCCACCACGAGGGATGAAGATGTGGTACATAAAGTTGTGAAGCATACGCGCTACCGGAATGAGGTCGGCGGATTGGACGGGCATACCAGAGTGGTAATGCCGCGTAATCCTACCATAGACCGTGTCATGATCAATATCATCAAGTGAATGGGTCCCATCTTCCGGCCAGAAATAGTGGGTGAGGCCATCAAAGCTGATCCCAAGAAGAGTGGCAAAGGTGTGATAGTTGAGTTTGATCACTGTTTTCTTGATTTTGGATTCAATTTTGAAGAAGGAAGGAGAAATTGTGAGATTGGCGTAGAAGAGACGCACCAATCGAGGGTATACTGGTTCATTGAGGTGTAGGATGGATGTCCAGTGAAGGGCATCAAATTTGGCCTGTAAGTCGAAATTTTGAAGGACAGGAGGATCAATGTACCTGCCGGTGAGGATGTCCCTAGTGCCGATGTCGGCCCAGAGTTTCTTGGCTTTATCCCCAGTAAAAAATGAGTTAGGCACAACCTCAGCCGCTACAGCCTTTGCCTTTGCCTTCTTCCGAGAAGGCCCTTCTTCCTCGGGAACTTCTTCAGGAAAGTATTCAGGGTCTGCAGCTTGGGAGGAGCCTCCAATGTTGAGATTTTTGGTTTTGGGAGGCATTGTGAGAAGAAATGTGAGTGGAGAGATAGCCCTAAAATGAAGGAGAATAAGAGAAATAGAGAGAAATAGAGAGAAATAGAGAAAAATAGAGAAATAGAGAAGGATAATGGTTTAAAAACAAGGAAATAGCCCTAGAATGGAAGAAAATAGAAGAAGGGGAGAAAGGAAGAAGAAAAAAACGAAAAAAAAGGAGAAATTTTAGGGTTTGAAGAAGAAAAATGGGTTGGTAGGAAGAAGAGAGTTAAAGGAAATGGTTTGAAGGAGGAAAAGGGGTTGTGGAAGGAGAAAAAGGAAGAAAAAGAACGAAAATGGAGGTAGTATTTTAGAAGAAAGGGAAGGAAGAGGGAAAGGGGAGATGAGAAAATGAAAAAATGAACCGGATCCAGGGGTTTTAACGCTCCTGGACCGATTCTCGGAGCTCCGAGAAATAGTCTCGGAGTTCCGAGAACACACGCGTTTTTTGATTTTTCTACTGTCCGATTCTCGGAGTTCCGAGAAATTTTCTCGGAGTTCCGAGAACACACGCAATTTTTTTATTTTTCTACTGTCCGATTCTCGGAGTTCCGAGAAATTTTCTCGGAGTTCCGAGAAGCCTGGAAGAAATCTCGGAGTTCCGAGAAATTTTCTCGGAGTTCCGAGAAACACTCCAGAGCCCTCTGTTCATTTCCTCGGAGTTCCGAGACAAAATCTCGGAGTTCCGAGAATTTTTTTTTTTTTTTTTGAATGGGAGGAGAACAGAGTTACATGTGATATTTTGAATTGCAACTTAACCAACCATGATCCAATGCATGAACATAGATGACTTTCCGAGGGTTTTGATGATGGCGCAAGGCCAAAGTTTTAAGTATCTTAATTTAGGGTGATGGTACCGACTCCCCCTTGAAATGAAGTGGGCTATGGGTACCAATTGAGTGATTTTTAGAGTTAGGGTTGGATCATCAAAAACCATGTAGTCACAATCAAAATATGAGATATATATATATACAAAGATAATTATGTCTTCTATTCATGCTTCATGTGCAAACTCTTTCATTTGATCTAGACTCCAAATGTTGAGTCCACTCCTAAGGTCACAAAATCGATCCTCATTAAGGGGTTTTGTGAAGATATCCGCCAATTGTTCATTGGTGTGGATGTACTTAATTTAAATATCCCCTTTTTGAGAATGATCTCTTAAGAAATGATGCCTTACCTCTATGTGCTTAGTCCTAGAATGTTGAATTGGATTTTTTGTCAAGTTGATGGCGCTTGTATTATCACAATGGATTGGAACATTACTAAATGCAAGATTATAGTCCATGAGAGTGTTCTTCATCAATAGGATTTGTGCACAACAAGCGCCGGCCGCAATGTATTCTGCTTCGGTTGTAGACAAGGCTACCGAGTTTTGTTTTTTGCTAAACCAGGACACTAGAGACCTTCCTAGAAATTGACAAGTGCTACTTGTGCTTTTTCTATCAATTCTACAACCGGCAAAGTCGGCATCCGAAAATCCTACTAGATTGAATTCATTCGATCGTTCATACCATAATCCTAAAGAAGGAGTTCCTTTGAGATATTTGAATATCCTCTTAACGGCACTCAAATGAGACTCTTTAGGACCCGATTGAAACCTAGCACAAATGCACACGCTAAACATTATATCCGGCCGACTAGCGGTCAAATATAATAGACTTCCTATCATTCCTCTAAACTTTTTCTCATCAACCGGTTTCCCACTTTCATCCTTTTCTAATTTGGTGGAAGTGCTCATAGGAGTTGGCTTGATTTGAGAGCTATCCATGCCAAATTTCTTAAGGAGTTCCTTAGTATACTTCTCTTGGTTGATGAAAATTCCATTTTTACATTGTTTGATTTGAAGTCCTAGGAAATAGGTAAGCTCTCCCATCATACTCATCTCAAACTCTTTTTGCATGGATTGTGCGAATTCTTCACACATCTTATCATTGGTAGCACCAAATATTGTATCATCTACATAGACTTGAACAATAAGCATATCTTTTCCTTTTCTTTTAATAAACAAGGTTTTGTCAACCGTGCCCATTTGAAAGCCACTCTCTAATAGGAAGGAGCTAAGCCTCTCATACCAAGCTCTAGGAGCTTGCTTTAGACCATACAAGGCTTTGTCCAACCTATATACGTGATTAGGGTATTTGAAATCCTCAAAACTGGGAGGTTGTTCAACATAAACTTCCTCCATAATATACCCATTTAGGAATGCACTCTTCACATCCATTTGATACAACTTAAAGTTTTTATGGGATGCAAATGCAAGTAGCATCCTTATGGCTTCCAATCTAGCAACCGGAGCAAAGGTCTCATCATAATCGATACCTTCCTCTTGGTTGTAACCTTGGGCTACCAATCTAGCTTTATTCCTTTGAATATCTCCATGCTCATCGAGTTTGTTTCTAAACACCCATTTAGTCCCAATAACCGGGTGATCACTAGGCCTAGGAACTAACCTCCATACTTGGTTTCTCTCAAATTGGTTTAGTTCCTCATTCATAGCAATCATCCAAAATTCATTCTTTTCAGCTTCTTTTATGGACTTGGGTTCTATTTGGGAGATAAAGGCCATGTTGGCACAAACATTCTTATAGTGAGATCTTGTCTTAACTCCTTGTGAGGTTTCACCTATGATTTGAGTAGAGGGGTGACTAGACATGATTCTTCTATGTTTAGGAAGACTTTCTACTTCAAGTTCTTCTATAGGTTGACCTTCTAAATTAAGATTTTCTAAGGGTTGGACAATGGACTCTACTTGACTAAGAGGCTCTAGAAGATTGACACCATCATCATCTTCATTAATGACATTAGGAGGTTCAAATGACTCGTCAAATTTGACATGCACGGATTCTTCCACAATTTGAGTTCTTTTGTTATAGACTCTATAAGCTTTACTATGGGTTGAATAGCCTAAGAAGATACCTTCATCGGATTTTGAATCAAACTTATGCAAGGTGTCTTTCATGTTTAATATAAAACATTTACAACCAAAGACTTTGAAATAGCTAACTTTGGGGGGTGTTCCACTCCATAGTTCATAAGGTGTTTTGTTAAGGTGAGGTCTAATGAGCACTCTATTTAAAATATAGCAAGCCAAGTGAACGGCTTCCGCCCAAAAGTTTCTTGGAACATTGTGCTCATTTAACATGGTTCTAGCCATTTCAATAATAGATCTATTTTTCCTTTCAACTACCCCATTTTGTTGGGGAGTTCTTGGAGCCGAGAAATTGTGCTTGATTCCATTTTCATTGCAAAAGGTATCAAACTCAAAGTTCTCAAACTCGGTTCCATGATCACTTCTAATTTCATTTATGAAAACCCCTTGTTCATTTTGAATTCGCTTGCACAAGTTGACAAATTTCTTGAAGGTTTCATCTTTACTAGTTAAGAATAACAACCAAGTGAATCGAGAGTAGTCATCAACAATCACATATACATATCTACTTCCTCCTCTACTACTAGTCTTCATGGGACCAAATAGGTCCATATGAAGGAGTTGGAGTGGACAAGAGGTAGATAATACACTTATGGGTTTAAAAGAGTTTTTAGCATGTTTTCCATGAATGCAAGCACTACAAACTTTATCTCTAATGTATTTGAGTTTAGGTAACTCTCTCACAAGATTCTTAGAAGATAATCTTGAAATTAAATCCATATGAGCATGACCAAGTCTCCTATGCCATAACCAAGGGTTATCATCCATGGCGGAGAGACATTGGATGTTTTGATTTTCAAGGTCTTCTAATGCTAATGAATACATATTGCCATCTCTATATGCAACAAATTCAACTTCATTATTCTTGGAATTCAAAATTTTACATCTATCTTTTTCAAAAAGAACTTTGTGACCAAGATCACATAGTTGACTAATGCTTATCAAATTAAATGAAAGACCGTCAACGAGCAAAACATGTTCAACCTTAATGTCCTTAATTTTAATGGTACCTTCACCGAGGATTTTGCTTCTTGTATCATCCCCAAAGGTGACATTTCCTTGATGACTCATGGTGACAAAGGCGAACTTGCTTACATCTCCCGTCATGTGCCTTGAGCAACCGCTATCCAAAAACCATTTGTCCTTTGAGGGTTTTCCTTTCAAGCACACCTACAAGAATCAAAGCTCATGTTGAAGTTTTAGGTACCCACTTTTTCTTGGGTCCTTCAAGGTTAGCAACATCATAAAGCTCATTCTTTTTAACCCACATAAATTTTGTTGCTTTTGATTTCTTAACATTGCATGCAAACCTTAAGTGTCCTATTCTACCACAATAGTGACAAGTGGGAATAAAGGCACTAGTGTTAGCATGGATGTAGGAGAAATTTCCTATAGCTTTATTTTTGAATGAGGCTTTTCCTTTAGAAAAGGGTTGGTAATCAAGACCATTTTTTTCTAGAGAGACAAGCTTATTTTCAAGAATTTCATCTAGTTTATTTTTGCCACATGAGAATTTTTTAAATGTCAAATCAAGTTCTTTGCATTTCAAAATAAGTTTCTCATTTTCTTCTTTTAAGCTTTTGTTTTCAAAGATTAATTTGTCTACTTCTTCATTCAAAGCTTTGTTTTCCAAAAATAATTTTTCACTTGTATTGGTTTGCAAATCGAATTCCTTTTTCATGAACCCAAAATCCCTAGTGACATTTTGTAAGGACTTTTTCATTGTTTTGTTTTTGGCGAGTTGTAAATCCAAATTTTCATGAAGTTTTTCACAAGCAAAAATTAGTTCATCATTAGAGAATTCATGAGATATATCATCAACATCATTTACCTCGGATAAGGAGATGTCTTGTGTTACATCGGCGAGTCCCATGAAGCAAAGGTCATCTTCATCCTTTCCGTTGGATTCATTTCCGGATGAAGCACTCCCTTCATCCCAAGCCGCCGCACACAAAGCCTTTTTGCCATGTCTTCTATTCTTCCTATCCTTGTCATTGTTGTTGATGAGTGGGCAATTTGGCCGTATATGACCAACCTTGTTGCACTTATAGCATCTCATCTCCTCTTTGTTTGAGGGTCTATTTCTTCCTTGGCTAGAGTTGCCTCCTTTCTTGAATTTGAGAAATTTCTTGAATCTCTTGGTGAAGAGAGCAAGATCATCTTGTGTGTCTTCTTCACTCTCTTCCTCTTCACTCTCAACTCTTGCTTTGAAAGCTATTCCTTTCCTTTTTGTATCTTCCTTTTGTTTGTTTAAGGTTTCTCTTCCTTTTAAAATCATTTCATAAGTTGTTAAGGAACCTATTAAGTCTTCTAAGCCCATTTTTGATACGTCTTTTGCTTCTTCAATGGCGGTGACCTTGGGATCCCAATCTTTAGGTAAAGACCTAAGTATTTTGGTAACTAAGTCCTTGCTAGACAATTGTTTACCTAAGGATCTCAACCCATTTGTTATGTTTGTGAACCTAGTATGCATTTCGGCAATGGTTTCATTTGGGTCCATCATAAATAGCTCATACTCTCTAAAGAGAAGATTCATCTTGGACTCTTTCACTTGATTTGTCCCTTCATGAGCTACCTCTAGCATATCCCAAATCTCCTTAGCGGTTTCAAGAGTAGAAACTCGATTGAACTCCTCGGGAGATAAGGCACAAATCAAGGCATTCATTGCTTTTGCATTGATAGTGGATTCTCTTCTTTCATTTTCATCCCATAGTTCCATATCAACACTAGGTTCATTATATCCATTTTGGATACTTCTCCAAACATCAAAATCCAAAGATTTTAAAAACACTCTCATTCTAGCTTTCCAATATGGATAGTTTGAGCCATTGAAGAAGGGAGGTCTAGTGGTGGATTGCCCCTCATTGCTATGAGAAAAGGTTGCCATTTGAATCTTTCCCTTGTAGGTTTTCAAAGAGAATTCCTATGTAAGAGCCTATGCTCTAATACCAAGTGAAATTCCACTTAGCAACCCAAGAGGGGGTGAATTGGGTTTCTTTTCTAATTTTAAGATTTTTGAAAACTTAGATTGCACTAGTTTTAGATTGAATAGGAAATCCAAAATAGTATTCAAAGCAATAGTGAAAACTTACCACACAAGAAGAGGAGAAGAGGCAAAGAAGCTTTGACACAAAGATTTTTATAGTGGTTCGGTCTTAGCTCAAGACCTACTCCACTCTTCTCAAGTTACTTTCCTTGAGGATTCCACTATCTTCTCCAAGGAACTTAAATACGGCGTTCCTTCCGCCTTGTACAAATCGAGCTTCACGCTCCAAGGGTCTTCTACGGCGCCCTTTGTGCCAAATACAAAGTAGATGAAATGAAAAAGCTTGCTTGCCTCTAGATAGGCTAATTTAAGGTAAAGCTCACTCACTCTCACAAGAACAAGATTGAACAAGTGAAGGTCCTAAGGTCTCTCAAGAATAATCTAAGGTAAATGGCACAAGTGAGAGATGGAGAGTGAAGATCTTCAAGAGAAGGAGAACAAATGGCTTTTTGTGCTCTTGAAATCTTTGTAATGTCCTTAGGTAAAAAACCCAAGAGTCCCTAGGTTCATATAAATAGAGGGGATAAAAAAACACAAAATATTCGCACCCCAACGGTCGTCTCGGACTCCGGGCTCGGAGCTCCGAGCGGCTATTTTTTGAACCTGGAACAATTCTCGGAGCTCCGAGAATTTTCTCGGAGCTCCGAGAATATTCTCGGAGTTCCGAGAAGCCTACGGCCAGCAGATTTTCCTTATATTTTGCTGATTTTGTTTGGGCTTTTGGAACTTTGATTTTTCAAGATAAATGGAGTGTCATGAGGGTCCAACAATGTTGAGACACCACTATGAACATTCACAAACCCATTAAATTCTATCTAGGTTGATTTTAACTCTCCTTTGTGCCATAGACCTAGACTAAACATTGAGGACCATTTATGTTCTAAATTTACTTGGTCTTCAATCTTGTTGGCACCTTGTAGAGGCTTTGACATGTCTTCACTCAACTCCATTGATGCTTGAGTTGATTTGCCATTCTTGTGCTTGAGTTCAACCTCGAGTTCAACCTTGAGTTCAACCTTGTCATGCACTCTTGAGGATGGTACACTGTGAACATTATAACTTTGCCAATGGAAATCATTAGTGTATAAAACCTTTAAAACAAATTTAGTTTGTTAATCATCAAAACAATTCAATAGGAGTACTTGTTGAACCCTTGGGCTAACAAAAATATATTAGCTCCCTGTCACATGATAAGAAAAAAAAATAGTTCTCAAACACATCTAAATGACTAGAAAGCAAGAATCAAAACCTTGGGCTGTTTGCACGTCCTAATATAATGGCCTCTTTGTCCACAATTTCCACACTTTTGTTGCTTGGTTTTGGATTTAGATTTCTCTACACTGGATTTAAACCGGGTAGCCTTCTTCGGTCGACCCTTCGTTTTCACAAGTAAGGGGTCATGAATACATATCTCCGCGGTGTTAGTCACATAGTTGGATTGTACTTGACTGCAACTATTTGCAACAATTTCATTGTCTCTCTTCTCTAGCTCGGATTCCGCCAAACATGCATCTAAAGTTTCGTCCACCTTCATAAGCCTCTTATTATTCTGAATGACATCCAGTGCTCTGTGGCACTTTGCTAGTAGGAGCCATCTTTCAAGAGGAGTTACGGCTTTATTATTTCCTTCGTCTGCAGCCACCCCACGCCGGGATTGATGATATCTTGCCATAACCGTCCACCTATTTAAGATATATCGCTCCGGAATGCTAAGTAAACGTTTCTCCCTCATAATGCGCAGGATGTGTTTGCATAAGTAGCCTTCGATCTCAAACTTAGCACACTGACAAGTAGCCTTTACTGAACCAGTTTCAGATTCTTCATATATAACCTTGCACCATTTCCACTTCTCTTCATTACTCAATCCCACAAGGTATTCAGACACGTTACCATTCTTATCCAACAACTCATCCCAACAGTCACTACTATCCCCAAATTCTGCTTTGAAAAATTTAAACATAATACTCGTATAACATTTTGCAGCTTGTGATTCCAAAGTGCTCCTAGAAATCAATAAAGCACTTGTACTTTTAGACTTGAAATCTGCTTGAGATTCTTTATCGCGCCGATCATGAAGGGCATTATCATATTGTTCAACAAACTCCTGTAAAGTAGTGCCCTGGTTTACAAAACCATCAAAGAAAGCATTCATGCTTTCGCTACGTGAACTTGATGTCATGCCTACCGTGAACGTGTCTCTAAAATAAGCAGGCAACCAATGACTCCGTAGCTCCCACATTTTTCCTAACCAACTATTTTCAACAAATGGGTATTTCTCCACCAATTTCTGCCATTCTGTCTCACTGTCGGCTATGTTTTTCCTAAAATACCAATGAGTGTAATCCTTAGCGAAATCGCTAGTCGAATCTCGCATGGCTGGAATATGCTCAACTAGGTGCCTACTGATATGCCACGAGCAAAACCGATGACAAGTGTTCGGAAAAACTGTTCTGATTGCATTTTGCATAGCCCCGTCCATGTCGGTTATTATACAACTAGGAGCTTTCCCCCACATGCATTTCAGCCACTCCTTAAACAACCAAGTAAATGTCTCCTCTGTCTCGTCTGCTAAGAGGGCACAACCAAAAAGAGTAGATTGCCGGTGATGGTTGACACCAGTAAATGGTGCAAATGGCATCTTATACCGATTGGTCTTATACATGACATCAAATACTATCACATCACTGAATCTAAGGTATGCATCCCTCGCCCTTGAGTCTGCCCAAAACATGGATCTCAAGTTTCCTGAAATATCCAACTCCATGCAGAAATGGAAGTTTGGATCTTCTGATCGTTTCTGTTGGAGTCTTAGGGCTACTTCGACAGCTTCTCGTCCCATGTTGTTAGCCCTCTCTGATCTCAAATGGGTCACTACCTGATTGGTTGTGACAGCACTACCTGATCCATCACGTGATATATTAATTGTCCTTGCAATTCCACTAGGACCCAATCCACTTTTATTGAGGACGTTTACCAAATTCTTACATGCGGCATTCTTATGGAAATTATTATGCGAGCGATGCAAGTGTCTTTTAGGTGGAGATGTGAGATCGTGACAATGATCCTCCACAAAAGTGCTCACTTCCCACATTCCATCTCTAAATTTAATATCCATCTTCGCTTTACACCCTTCTCTTACAGTACGACGCCTTTTCACCTCCCCTTCCCTACCCTCCAGTCTCTTATCTTTAGGATATCTCTCTCCTTCTTTATCACAAACAAACCTCCTAAATATCACTTTCCCTGTTTTCTTCGACTTACTGGTCCTGCATTTCCTTACCCCAAACCCTGTAGACAAACCATATACATTGTAAAAGTCGTAGGCAGCCGCCTCGCTATGAAACTGCTGCTTTTTCACCGGTTTCTGAGCTACGTTGCTCCTACCATTATCCTTAGTAGGAGTCTGCAAACTACCACTGCAACCTTCTTCGTTATCAGCAGAAACCAACGTACCCTCATTAAGATTTTCCTCCTCACCAACCAAAAGAAATCCATTCCCCTCAACTTCATCATTTACTAACCCACCAGCAGCTTGTGATAACGTATCATCAACAATAATTAACCTATTAGCATCAACATCATCAATGGATAACCCACAAACATTTGACATAGTATCATCCATTACCTGCGAAGGGCATTGGCCATTGGGATGTTAGGTGATCATATACAACTCAGAAGTACTATCTCAGTTGAAACTTCCAACTCACAAGATAAAAAAAATCAAAATAAGATGGGTCGGTTTTCACCCAGAAAATTGAAACTTCCAACTGACAGGATAAAAAAAAAATTAGTATCTCAGTTGAAACTTCCAACTCCCAAGATAAAAAAAAAATTCAAAATAAGATGGGTCGATTTTCACCCAGAAAATTGAAAGTTCCAACTCAGAGGATTAAAAAAATAATTTACCATCTCAGTTGAAACTTCCAACTCCCAAGATAAAAATAAAAATAAAAAAAAGATGGGTCGGTTTTCACCCAGAAAACATGAGAAGAAAGAAATGATCAGATTATTAAGGGAAAACTGTGATTTTTCTCGTAAAATGAGAAAAATTCAGATTATTAGGGGAAAAATGTGATTTTTCCAACCCATTTCATTTTCCCCTAAAAACCCATTTCATTTTTTCCCTAAAATCATGATAGAATGGGGGTGAAACAAAGGACCTATTTGGGTTTTTCCTAAAAACCCATTTCATTTGTCCCTAAAAACCCATTTCCTTTTCAGATTATTAGGGGAAAATGTGATTTTTCCCTAACTGTTTCGAAAAACCCATTTCAATCGAACCAGCAGAATCGGTTTTCTCACGGTTCGATTCTGCTGGTTCGGTCACATCAAAAACCCAAAAAAATCGTGGCTGAGGAACCCAATCGAACCAGTAGAATCGGATTTCACAAAAAAAAAAAAAAAAAAATTAAAAGGAGGGGAAGTGACGAAGCAATTTCACAACCCCAATGTGAAATTGGGGTTTTCTCACGGTTCGATTCTGCTGGTTCGATCACTTCAAAAACCCAAAAAAATCGTGGCTGAGGAACCCAATCGAACCAGCAGAATAGGTTTTCACAAAAAAAAAAAATTGAAAGGAAGAGAAGTGACGAACCGTGATATATTTATGTCATTTCGAAAAACCCATTTGGGTTTTCCCATAAAACCCATTTCATTTACACCCTAAAAACCCATTTCATCTACACCCTAAATCGAATCCCTAAAGACAAATGGATTTAGGGTTTCCAAAACAAATCCAAATAATCTGAGTGGAATCACTCGAACCTGTGTTCTTCGATTGGTTTTCCCCAAAACCAAAGAACACAGGTTCGAGTGGTTTTCCCCAAAAAAAAGGAAAAAATGAAAGAAGGAGACGAATCATACCAAGATTTAGGGGGGCCGTGCAGCGAAGCAGGCGAGAGGAAGAAGATGATACGGTGGAGATGAGAGGTGCAGATCCGCGCCGTGTGAGAGTTGCAGATCCGCGGTGAAGAAGATGATGCTTCGAAGCTTCTCTACGCGATGGGTTTTTTGGGCTTATGAGAAATCTAATTTTCTCTTACCCATTTAGTTGTCATCACACGGCTGGAAATTTTTTCATCCAACGGTCACGTTTTCACCTGCGTTAATGAAATGGGGAGGTGTAGACAGCTTCTCTACACGGCCGAGTGGAATCACTTTTCTCATATATATATATATATATATATATATATATATATATATATATATATTTCTGGTTATCTATTGCACATAGGATTTGTTTTGGGGTTCCATGGCCTATCCATGGATGGCGACTCTGAGTTTGTTTTAGGTACGTCTTGGTTTGAGGATTTATCCTTGGATCAAGAGGTATCTCATTTATCACCACTCGTGCTAGGCTATGAGAGTGACACTTATTTTGAGAGTTCCTTGGTAGAGCTCTCCTTCACATGTGGAGATCTTTGAGGATTGCAGAGGATCTCATGTCCTCAGCACCCGTCCTCTCGGATCGGGGTCCACAAGTAGTGAATTTTATATAAAGTTATCCTCATCACTTCTCAATTCCCTTAGCAACCTAACTCCCAAGTTATGAATGGATGAAGAGCAAAGAAGAAATATTTTTGGGTGTTTACAGTTAAAATCTGTCTGACGGATTCCACATAACTAAGCTGGTTTCCGAATTTTTATTTTCTCAAAATTTGAACAAGTAATCACACGCGCTCATGGTAAAGATCTCAAAGTAATATAGGTTATTTGCATACATTATAGGCTTAATTCAGTCGGTAATAGTGTTCAACTCTATCCAAAAATGTTTATTTTCACTTGTATGATTTGTTATTGTCAGTTCATTTTGAGTTTCCACACTTTATAATTTCATGTAGTGAAAAGTTGAATCCTTCAAAATGCATCAATGCTCTGTTTTATATTTCCACTAGTAGTTGATTGGATTTACTTTTTCTATGTTTGAAACTTCACTTGGTCAATCATTGACTCGCATAAATCAACTTGATTTCAGATCTACTGAGTCAGTAAAACTCGTTGATCCACCCGATGCAATCAACTCGCTGGGTAAATCATTGACTGCCTGATTCAACCCACTTTTGCTTTGGGTTGACTTCTTGAGCAATGATAAGACTTTAAGCACGACCATATCTCTCTCTAAATGGTGTCTTTCAATCACTAGTTATATTTTTAACCTAATTCATAAAACATACCAAGTGATTTTTCTACCTGCGTAAGACAAATTTGGGAGCTATAGCTCATGAACTAAAGTAACTCAAGAGGACAGTAAATTACAGTTTTCTTTTAATCTCTATGTCATTAGAGTTTCAGACATGGGCATCTCGTAGGAGGATTTCAGATGCCATACATGTACTCACGAATTAAGATAAATGAAAAAGACAAAAGATTTGGACTGTTCTATTTAATGTCCCAGAAATAGGGATAACATTCCCATTTTCATATGTTGCAGTAACCTTTCCTGATTATGGTGTATCTTACTGGACCAATATATAATATTTGAAAAACTGGAAGTTATTATTCTTTTCTGACTTTGGGTGATGACTCCATCGTCATATCTCCATGAATTTGATAGAATTTTGTAAATGAATATGGTTAAAACATCATCTCTACTAGACACAGACTGCTTCACTTTCAATGTTGACATCTGAATAATTTCACATCATCTTGGCTTCTTTTGCAATTTTAGTTGTACAAAGGCTGGCTCAGTGACGGATCAGTGGTCGTGGTGAGGTGTCTGAAACTAAAGCAAAGGCATGCTCTTAAAATCTTAAAACAGCAAATGGAAGTAATTTCAAAGCTCAGACATCGCCATTTGGTCAGCATTCTTGGACACTGCTTTGTCACTTATGAGGAATCCCCTAATGCCACTGATACCATCTTTCTTGTCTTCGAATACGTTTCAAATGGGACACTGAGGAGTCATCTTACTGGTAAGGGGAATAACCATTATCCTATTGCTTTTCAGCCATTAATATCTGAAATATCATAAGATTTCAATTCTTATAATTTATTTGGCAGAACGGCGAAAGCAAGAGATGCTGAAATGGCCACAAAGATTAGCTGCTGCTACGGGAATTGCGAGAGGAATCCAATTCTTGCATACAAGAATTGTGCCTGGTGTTTTAAGAAATAATTTTAATATAAAGAATATTTTGTTGGATGAAAATCTCACAGCCAAAATTAGTGATTATAAGCTTCCAAGACCATTTATCAATAAGATTACTAAGGTCAGCTCCACTTAGAGTGAATAGTTCAGTTTTTATTTTTTGTTAATATGAAGTATCCACATTTACTTAATACACCCTTAATTTTATTGATCTTTTTTTTTTGTTTGAACCAAAAGGTTTCAATTTCAGCTAATTTTCATCTTTAATAATGTAGGTCGGTTCTGAAAGCCCTTTCAAGGGAGCAGAACTTGGCGATCTGGACAGGTAAACAACCACCTTTTTTGATATAATGCTTATAGTTGGAGTGTGTCTTATATAAAACCCAAATCAAAATTAAGTGTAGTTTGATCATCGTCAGCCTAAAAAGCGTTTATATTTCTTACATGTGGGAGTGTATATAGTGATGACCACCAAGCATGTTACGGTGAATTCAGTACGAATTGGTTTTTACTTTCTTTATCTGCAGTACTGGACACGGTGATAAAGAAGATGTTTATCAGCTGGGAGTTATTCTACTAGAAATTATTACAGGAAATCCCATCACATCTCAGACAGAATTGGATGTCTTGAAACTTAAGGTAAACAAATCATTCCTCCATTTTACTATTAATGCATTTAGAGAGAGAAATTGAAATGTTTTTTTTTAAACTATTTCTAAGCTATTTCTAAGCCATATTTCTAGTTTTTTTAAAATACGGAAATCTCTTCAAAAAATATCCAAGTGTTTGGATTATTCAAAAAAAAAAAAAAAACTCCTTTAATAACTGGAGAAAGAAGGTTTTGGTAGTATGTTAACAAAATGAATTCCTTGTATTAGGAAATTTTGAACCCATAATTGCAAGTTGTGACACGTCATTAGACTTCAAGATTGAATCATGAATAGATTTTTAGTTCATAATAGTATGTTGAAATTTTAGTAATTTTTTTTAAAGTTTATGTATGTTTTTTTGTGGTTCACAGCTAGAGAGAGGCCTAGCAGAAGGCCCGAAAAAACTGAGGGGGGAAACTGATCCTTCCATTAGAGGTACTTTTGCCTATGAGTCCTTAAAAACTGCAGTTGAGATCACCATAAACTGTCTATCTGAAGATATTGGTCAGCGTCTATCGATAGAAGATGTTCTCTGGAACTTGCAGTATTCAGCTCAAGTTCAAGATAGATGGGCGAACAGCGAGAACCTCGGTACACATTCATAGAGATTAATCTATCCTTCATTTTGGATTTATTTTTATCGCTTGGTGGTATTTCAAAAATTCGGATCATGTTACTTGTTTGTATATTTCTACCCATCCTATTCTCCTATGGTTCTTTCTATTTTTTATGACAGTGATTGATAATGAAGGGAGGATATGTTAAATGAGCAGGGGGAATAAGATGTCTTACAAAACAAGAAAATCCCGAAATAATCCCGAGATTTTAAGAAATATCAAGATATTTTCATTTTAATAATTCATTGTGAAAATAACATGATAATTTAATGATATTTTTTATTTTATACTTTTTTCTTAAATTATACATTTTTATTTAGCCTACTGATGATATTTGTTAGAAAATTAATCAACCTAAAGCGGAAATAGATTGTTACCTCTGCCATGATGATCAAATTGAAGGTGCAGATGATGCACATTATCTGAACGTTGAATACTCTCCTTAAAGAACTTAGTTTTGATGTGGCCTTCAGATCTATCCAAAGCCTTATGCTTAAATCAATCTGAATCCCAAGTAGGGCAACCAAGAAACAGGGGGTGGGAATTGGTTGGCTATTAAAATTTTAAGCTCTTTAAACTTTGATCTTTAATCCTAACCCTTTTGCTTATTAATCTTTAGTTGAGTGGTTAGCCAAGTAGAATGAAAATATAAACACGATAAGCATAACTAAGAGAAGAAAAGAAGATAAGGGAAAGAGAAATGTACACCAATAATTTATAGTGGTTCGGCCTTCAAACCATGGCATACTCCACTCTTCTCGAGTTTTGCTCCTTGAGGAAATCTACTATTGCTATCCTCCCTAGTAGGCCGTATGCGAGCCCATACAAGCTTGAAGCTTCAAGGGGTTTAATATTGGTGCCCTTCCACCTTTACAATGAAAATGAATGAAGAAGAGAAAGATCTTGCTTTGCCTCATTTTAGGGGCTGATTGCACGATGAAGAATGAAGAAGAAATCTCTCACAATATAATACAAGTCGAGCATAATCCAATCTCTCAAAGGTTTTAGCCAAATCAAGACACAAGAGATGGAGAGAGTGGTTTTAAATCCAAAATAAAACACAATATCTTGTGATATTCATCTCATGATCAAGGGGTCAAAGACATAAACACATATTATTAAGATATAATGCATGATTGGTGTGCCTTTGAAATGTTGGATATTTTTAAAATATTTTATTTTTTAAAATAGAAAAATGAGATTTTTCAATGAGAAATTTGAAAGAGACATTTCTCTGTGTGAAATGATGTTTCCAACTAGAATACACTTTAGGTTGTGAAAAAGTATTGTTTTAAAATGAAAGGGTACTTTTCATTTGACGTGGTGCCTTCATATCCTTTTTATTTTCTATTAACAAAAAAAAATGGCTTGCGGTCTCAATTTTAAGATAACTTTCTCCCCTTTAACTCTGCTCTTTTCCTATATGTAAGGGCATACTTGTCCGGAATTCGGGGTGTAGACCTTGTTCTTGGCGTATGCATTATTTTTGTAGGGAATTTAACCGGGTAGAACTCGCCCCTAAAAGCTAGTTGTTAGAAGGAGGGTGCCCATTCCCTTATAACCCATCCCCATCCATCTTACTTAACCGATGTGGGACTATTTTGCTTTTGCGTGGAACCCCAACAATCTCCCCCTCCACAAGGAAGCAAGGTGGACAATCTCGCCCCTCCACGTGGTGGCAACGTGGGAACCACAAGATACTACACCGGGGTTTCCAAGATCTTCCCCGAGGGACATTCCCGCCCTCGGAGGGAAACTGAGGTTTTCGAGATCTTCTCCGAGGGACATTCCCGCCCTCGGAAGCAAACCATCTGTAGGGAATTAACCTGGTAGAACTCGCCCCTAAAAGCTAGCTGTTAGAAGGAGGGTGCCCATTCCCTTATAATCCATCCCCATCCATCTTACTTAACCGATGTGGGACTATTTTGCTTTTGCGTGGAACCCCAACAATTTTCGTGGGACTTATTTTTGTGTAGCCACCTTCATAAGTGGAGAAAAAGAATCAATAAGAGAAAGCTTCGTTGTGCCTTGCCTACCTCTCTTTCTCTCCTATTATGATTCTTTGTTCTAAAGAGTCACTTTGTTCATCCACCGTTACAATTTGTCACAACATGAAATGGGCGATTTAGATCAACCTAAGTTGACACCCACTATGTCCTAGTGGGGCATGCCCCATTGTCACACAATGAGGTGTGCCCAAATTAAACATATTGACAATACAATTACTCTACTCTACCGCAAATTGAGTATTAGTTTGGTGGCATATTTCTTACTTGGTTTTCTTGCATTTTTTTTCCTTCCTTTTGTTCCTTTAAAAATCAAACAAAGTTTGGAAATGCCATCTTTTTTAGGAAAAGATAAACGAAAATGGGTGAAAATATTAGAAAAGAATGGAAAAAGTATCATTTCCCGTATATACTCCAAAAGATTACCAACAATTTCAATGAAAGGTCTCTTAATCTCCATTTCAATTATCCATATCTATGACGTGTTATACACTTCAGACGACCATCCGATTAACACTACCTACCAAGTTTCCCACCTTACATTCGTGGTGGTGGTCCCACTAATTAGCAATTGTGTATTCCACATTCTCTTTTTGAAGGGAAATGATATCTAGCCCCTTTTTCTTCACTGGCCACCCCTGTTGAAAAGAGAAGTCATAAATGCACTAGAGGGGTGGCCCGAGGAAGAAAAGGGGGCGAATATATCACTTCCCATATAAGGACACAAAAGGTCATTTCCAATCCACCATTTTCATCCCCATCCGACATGAGGCAATGTTACAGGCATGGAATCCAAAGGAAACTACAAAAGTGGGGAAAATCTCTCATATATACAACACCATGGTCTCAATCACTCATCAGATCATCATGAGCCCACCTTCATCTACAACCATGCAGAAAACACACAGCTAATCATAGTAACCTTCAGGTCAAGATCCTAGAAATTAATGATCAAGAAAAGAACAGAAGAAATAATGATGAAAAAGTACATTTGCAGAAATAGTTAAGATTCTTGGTCCAACGGTAAGGTTGCTCCAATAGTGGTCACAGGTTCGAGTCACGAAAACAGCCTCTCTGTAAAGCAAGGGTAAGGCTGCATACATCTAGCCCTACACAGACCCCACAATAGAGGCAACCTCGTGCACTGGGCCGCCTTTTTAGAGATAGTTAAGATTCTCTGAGTGTATTGATCTGTTACATGGTCCAAATTAAATGATATGGGTGGGACCTACATATTCTGATACATGTAGGTAAAGAACACTTCATTTAGGAAAGTACGAGGCAAATGTAAGTAAATGAAATAAAACTTCAGCAAACCCTGCTCAATCGACAATAAATACACATGCGAAAGATGCCCAACATTAAAACCCTATTTGGATTGCAATAAAAATATTTCCGAATGAAAATATTTTCTCTTCAATTTTTTACTTTTCTATGACACTGTTTGGTTAATTTAGAGGGATACTATCAGAAATTGAGGGCCCCTAAGTAAAAATTGAATAGGGTTGGTTTGTGTAAAAAAAGTTTGGAATTTTTTGAAATATTTTTCCTTTCCATACTTTTCCGAAAAATTCTTGCAATCCAAACAGGGCCTTAATGGAAATGGAAAACGCCAAAATGAAAGACACTTTTATTCGGGAAATGATAAATGCGCCCCTTTCCATCGCTTGGGACACCCGGGTGCATTGTACGTGGCAATCATGTCACTTCATTCCTTAAATGTGAAGTACATCAGCCCCTTTGCAGTCATAGATAGATACACTCTAGCCAGGTGTCCCAAGGGATGAAAATGGGTGCATTTATCATTTCCCTTTTATTCTCCTTTTTAAAAGACATTTATCAAGACCCACTTCTGCTTTGTTTACATGCTAGATTTCTGTGACATTTTGGTTTTAATGTTTCTCAATGTTTAAAGAAATCAAAAGATTTTATTTACTATGTACTTTTTATGGGTTGAAACGGTGGGAGACATTAAAACCTACAAATGAGGGAAAGTGGAAACATTAAGAGGGCTTTTAGGAGGGGTGGAGACGTTTCAAGTTTATTCTTCCCTACAAAATCTCTGTTTCGATAATCTCAAAATGGGAGAAGGACCACTTTCTAGTGAGGTCTCTTCATCTCTATAAAAGCTATCTGTTTTCTTCTCCAGAAACTCCATTGATTTATTTTTGGTTACATCTTTTATCAACTTTTGTAACACGGATGGTGACAAGTTTGAGGGATCATGTCAAACAACCAGTTGCTTCAAAAGCTTAAGCAGCTGGAGAAGGCATTATTTAATCTTTTATACTTTAACACCCCCTCACTTGTGGCCCCTCTTTTAGGGTTGGCCTACATGTGGCACATGTGTCCTCTCTTTTGGATTTGGCCATTGCATATGGATTTTTGTTATCAAGGAGGTTTGAACTTGGGACCCTTGCATCCAATACCATGTCAAACAACCAGTGGTATCAATGCCAAGCCGTGGTAACTCTGGTGTGCCTCTGAGGATGAAAAATCCCTCACGGAAGATCTCAGTAACCCCGGTATGCTAAAATATCTCTCGGGGAAGATCTCCTAGTTCCCACGTTGTCTCCACATGGAGGGGGAGATTGTTGGGCGATCCACATGAAAGCAAAGATCCCACATCGGAAGTGTAATAGATGTGGATGGACTTTATAAGGGAATGTGCACCCTCCCCTTAACGGCTAGCTTTTAAGCGTGAGTTCTACCCGCGTCCCCACAGATTGATTCCGGAAGAGACCCAATGGATTGTTGTATCTTGGGAGCCGAACGCCGATCAACCCAGTGCAGAAGGGAGCACATCATCTCCAAGGGTAGCGCATTTTTTGAGGCTTGGGTAGCATGTTTTAAATTACTTTGATTTGGAATATCATTCCGGGGCTTGAGTAGCGAGTTTTCCGAGCCGGGCCGGACCGGGTCAGGTTAGTTTAGCATAAGCTATCGTTATGAAAACATTTCAAAACAGTTTTCAACAAAACTTTTCATTAATCACGTCTCTTTAACTTTTTGAAATATTCGATCGAGAATACGTAAAAGTTATTTCAGAATATATTTGTTCTCTCCCTTCTTCCCCTGTAAAGTTTGGTCCCTTTTCTGTTCTATTTTTTTTATCATGGCAAACATAATCATTTTCCCAAGGAGTCCAGGTTGTGTGAATGCACAATCCTCGAGCGGAGTTGTTGTATCCTGGAGGCATACATTGGAGATCCCATATGTACCATCGATTAGTCGTTTATGAGGGCAATATTTGCCTTATGGATAGCAGATCCATATTCATGCCTGAACTCAGTCAATAAGTCACTTCTTTGCCATTTGATTCTTACATTACTTTCTTGCGATCAATTACTTCATTTCCGCTGTTTATTAGTATAATCCTAAAGCCCATGCTTATTTTCAATCACAAGTAGGACCTTATAGGCAGTAAAACTGTCACTATAGGTGTAGAAAACTACATTTAAAAAAGGAAACCCCATAAATGTGAATAATCATACTGAAAATATGTACTATAGTGAATAGTTATACTTAAAATGTTATTAGTATGGATAATCACACCGAAAATTTATGATAGTGTGGACACCTACACTGAGTATTTTATAAAGTGCGGATGGATTCAGTGAGAAAAGCTAAGCTAGTGAGGATGGCTATCATATATGCTAGTGTGGATAACTACAATGAAAGTATGTCTTAGGTGTGGATCTCCACACTAAGAAAACCATGCTGGATAAGGTATGGATAGCCACAATGAATTGTAACTAGATTTTTTTTATGTGTGAGCTGGGGTTTGGCGAAACCCCTACCAGTGCATTGAATAGAAGGAAAGAATACAAGAAGAACAGATGAAACTAGAGAACAAATTACAAACAAGAGTACAATTTTCTTTCCCTATCTGACTGGATTATTTCCATGAGCATTGGAGGGATGAGGAGAAGAGGGATATCTTCTCCCTTGCATGGGCAACCTCACTTTGAGAGGAAGTCTGCGGCCGAGGCATGTGAGTTATGCACCAGGTTTTGAAGTGTTGAGGATTTTTCGAATGTGGGTTATCATTGGGATATTTTCCATGAAGGCTTGAATTTTCCCAGTAATCACATCTACTGCAAATAATTAATCGGCTCTAATCTATAGATTTGGGGTTCCCCATTTTTGCACCATTTTCGCTCCCATGAAAATGGATGAGAGCTCTAGTCCAAAAAACTTTTCTTTCATGATTTCAATGGAGAATAAACCAAGAATCATTCTTTCATCATGTTGAAGAATTCCACCAATTCCAGCTCCTTCGATATTAATCTTGAGCTCTCCATGATCATGATTCTTCGTTTCATATGGTTTGATTTGGAATATCCTTTCAGTAATACTGTCTGGTGTTAGAGAGTGTAGCATTTCTGACCCTTCAACAACCATCATTAGTTAACAGACTAATGCTAGTCTTACGCAAGTGTTGTATTTTTTAGGTGCCTTGAAGTCCTCCTTTGGAATGTATTAAGCTAGTCATTAAGATTCCTTTTCAGGTCTACCTTAAGGCCTTGTTTGAGTTGCAAGAAAAAAAATTCAGATGGAAAAAACTTTCTTGGAAAATTTTCATCTTTCCACAATTCAATGGAAATGATATGATTATGGTTAATTTGGAAGGATATTATTATAAATTGTAAGTTCCTCTTAATAAAATTTGAATAGTGGTGGTTCCAATTAGCTTTTTCATGTGTAAAACAAGTACGAAATCTTTGAAATATTTTTCCTTTCCAAACTTTTCCTCAAAATTCTTGCCATCTAAATAGGGCCTAAAGGATTCCAAGCCTGCTAGCAAGAGCTTGAAGTCTTCTGTAAGTTTTAGAAAGTTTTCACAAGCAAGCAAAGCTTATTACTTTCCTTTTTTCGCTAGGTAAGCTGGGATTGAACTGCCGACCTCTAGGTTATCTAGTGCAGTTGTGGATATACTATATTCTAATGGCTGTAGATAGTTAACAGTTTGACCTCAACCATTTTGGCATATTTTATGGATTTACTATGGGGTGATGATAAATTCGCACCCCCTATAGGATAATTCAAACCCTTTAACATTAATTGAGGTAAAAAAAGCGTTAAAGGCTGATGCTTGTTTATGCTTTTTGACACTTTTTGACGTCAATTCACCTTAAATGGGTGCGAATCATCCTATAGGGTGTGCGAATTTATCATCTCCCTTTTCTATATTCCAATGACTAAGGTAAATGATATATATCTTGATGAGTTTGTGTTATATGGATTAACTATATAGTAGAATGTTTTGAGCAAGGTATTCCATATTGTTTGTTATATATATGTATTATGTGATATGAAGCTACTTTTGAGAGTGATGATAGATCATACATGTGGCCTTGTTTTCACCATATATTATCTCTCTTTAGTGTGTATGATGTGCCATATATAATCAGTCGATATATCTGACACACAACATCCACATTGGATGTGGCAATTTGTGAAACATGACGAGAACAAGGTTTATAAAGCCCTATTTTACACCGTGATCTTTTCTTCGTACTTGGAAACTTTTTATATGAGGAAATCTCTCTATCAAAATAAATTTTTATAAGGTTTATAAAGCCCTATGGAAAGAAAGTATCAAATTTTATTTTTTTCAAAATTTCTACTTTAAAACAAAAGAACTAAATGTCAATTGTTTATTGTCTAGGACTAGATATATGCACCCATTGGCTACATATTACTATTTCCTCCTCTTCTTCCACTTCCGGGTTTCATTGGTAGTCGGTGGTGCAACAAACACATTGCAGGAGATGAAAAGATAGGAAATATGATATGAGAAGAAGATGACAAAATGGTCTTTCGAACCGTGAGACACGCCTCCTAGGTCAATAGTTTTTAAACTACCATTCATCCAGAAATTCAGAAACTTTGAGTAATTACTTAGTAAAATGTCTATATATATAGTGAAGATATCTCAGCTATCACTCTAAGAGGATGCTATAGTCTAAAGAGATTGCTAGGAACAACCAACACAATCTGGGACATCCTCACAATGCAAGTGATGATTATCTAACAATAATTTATTAAAAGTTCAAGCAGTTATTTTTTTTGTGCCATCCCAACCATATAATTGATGATATGGAGTGATCAACACCATCGTTTTGGGTAGGCGGTTTGATCTTTGTGGTCATAAGCCATTCATTGCAAAAATATCAAATTATTAACTTAAAACTCAAGATAAAGCTTATTATTAGTTCCAACAATCATTTTGCATTACAGCTAAAGAAAAATTGTACCATTATTTGAAACAACAAGTTTTCAACTAACTGCAGAATTCTAAGAGCTTCTCAATCGACCGGTCAATATATGAATCCATAGCTCTGAAGTATTTATGCCTCTCATTTTTGTTGAGGATGAGAAAGCCGATGAATCCCCAAAATCCCAAAGCATATGACATTGCCACGAATGAGTAGAAAATCACAGGATTATCAAGAACCCTAGAATTTTTTCCCTCATCTCTAGGAGGTTGTGAAGGGATTTCCAAGGAGCAATTTCTTTCTAGTGGTGGTCCACAAAGATTTGGATTTCCCTCATAGCTATCCTTACCAAATGTGGTAAGGTGTTTATCAAAAGGGATCTTACCTGATAGGTTATTGTAGGCGACAGAGAAAGCACCAAGTGAATCTAGTTGAGATAATTCATAAGGGATTCTCCCAACTAACTTGTTGTGGGAAAGATCCAAACTCTCCAAGCTTTTTAGGTTTTGAAAGGATTGTGGAAGATAGCCAGTTAGCAGGTTGTTGGAAAAATTTAATGAGTGAAGCGCTTCCAAGTCTCCTGTTTGGAATGGAATATCACCCTGCAGCTGATTCATGGACAAATCAATTCCAGTCATCAAGCCAAAAGGAAGGCCCTCGTAAAAGTAAGTTACACCCTTTGTGGTGAAAGAAGTTGAAGGCCTAGGAAGAAAGCCTGTTCTAATTAAAGAAACAGCAGAAATTTGGATTTGATATGTTTTCTTCCATGAACTTATGTTGTTGAGACAAGAAGGTATATTTCCAGAAAAAGAATTGTTGGAGAGATCCAAGGTATGGAGGTTACTTAGTTGACACAGTTGTATTGGAATGTTTCCTCGAAAGAAATTATTCCCTAAAAGAATTGATACCAATTTTGAGAGGGAGAATAACCAACTAGGAATAGTGTCGGATAGGGTATTTTTTCGCATATCAAGAATCATCAAGTCAGGGCTATTTAACAGACCAGATGGAATTTTTCCAGTGAAGTTATTGTGGCTGGCAAATAAATATTGCAATCGTATCAAGTTAGCATCAACTGGGAGAATGTCTCCTTGCAATCTATTACTTGATATATTGAGGTAAACCAGCTGAGTGCAATTTTTGGTGAGTTGATGTGGCATTTCTCCTGAAAAGTTGTTGGAAGATAGGTCCAATATAGATAAGCGTTCTATTTCACCCATGGATGAGGGGATCCAACCTTGCAAAATATTTTTGGATAGGTTGAAGTAAAGCAACCGAGGGAAGAGAGTGCCCATGTTTGTAGGAAGTGACCCGCTTAGATTATTCTCAGAGATATCTAGAACAGTGAGAAATGATATAGTGTTGAGGGTAGACAGAGGAATTGAGCCTTCAAACAAGTTACCCGTCAACAACAAGGAATCACTTGACATATTGTACAATAGCCAAGATGGGATGATCCCTTTAAGAGAGTTATGACCCAAATTTAAATCATATAAGTTATCCTGGCTAGAAAGAAAGCTGGGAATGGTACGAGTGCTATGTTTGTTGAGGTTGCAATTTTCTAAGGACAACATCAGGAGTTGAATAGTAGGAACCCAATATGGGTATTGGGTTTCGACTTCTAACTGAACATTGTTTGAAAGGTCAACATCTAAAAGTTGCGAGAGGTTGGCAAAACTAGAAAATGAGAACACACCCATGAACTGATTATTTGAAAGGCCAACTTCTGAAAGTTGCGAGAGGTTGTTGAAAATGAATGAAGGAATCTTCCCGGTAATGCGATTGTCGGAGAGATAAAGCCGTCCCAGGTTATGCATGCCTTCCATACATGGATGAATGCCCTCAATTGAATTGCTCATGAGATACAAGTAACTTAGGTTGCTTAGTTTGCAAATCCCTGTAAGAATAAGACAGAGAGAAAATGGTGACAAAATTAGATTGATGTTGCAAAATGATAACGAGGAAGCCCCATTGTATGATTATGAGGCAAGATAAAATTCTTCGCTAAAAAACAAGTTTCTAATAAAAAAAAATTTCTTTTTTTTCCAATTTATTAGTGTAAATGTAAATAGTCATATTTTGGGAAATAATATTCTCAATCAAAATAATATTTTGGGAAATAATAGTCATTTTTAGTTTTTTCCATTTTCCTATAAGATGTAAGGATAAGATCAATCAAAGGTGGGACCCTGAAGACCACCAACTTCCTCTGGATGACGCCCTCATACATCAAATCTCCAACGTGGGGTCCCATTCGCTATTTCTTCCCTTTTTCATTTTTTTGCTTATCTTCATAAAAAGGCCAGTGTAGTACGTAGAATAACATAACAATAATATGTAGGGAGGTTATCATGCTTTGTCATGTGTGTAACGTTACAGTCATAATTATTTTTTAAGACAAAAATATCCCTCTTCTTAGGAAAATGATAAAACATTCCGCTATGTTTGAGAAAATCGTGAAAGAATATACTAAAAGAAGCTAAAGCTTTGATATATATTTAGAGGCCTTAATCTGACAAATGGGATCTCAGTTAGGCATAAGACTTGGACAGTTTGGATTGACTTATGATGGTCAACTTGATCAACGGTCTTGATTACACCTCTGACCATATGTGAAACTTAATGTTGACCCTAGGCTTCATCCTAACCATGACCACTCAAAGTAATAACATAATTAGTCCTGTAAACATGTGGAGATGATATACCTATAAGATATCGCCCAGCCATTGTATTGGTTGTCTCTGTGTTGTGACTTGTGAGATCCAAAGATCTTAAAAGAGGGGGTGGGAATATCATTTCCCATTTTCTTTATTAAATCTATAGTTTACTTTTCTTAAAGCGGGTAGTATTATGTCAGAAAAATAACAAAATCCTGTCAAAAAATACTTCACACATCATCATTTTGGGTGAGGAAATGCTACTGCCCCGTACCTGTTGAGATGGCGCCAGATGTGAATGTCAGATTATTGTGTGATAAATCCAGTTCTACCAGGGAGGAGAGGTTGCCTAGACATGATGGAAGACTTTGATCGTCAAGATTGTTATTGCTGAGATATAGACCCGTGAGTCTCTTCAAGCCACATAAACCTACAAGAAAAATGATCAAGACATAAAAATGATCAAAGTTTTATATTTACTTATATGAAAACTGCTTAAAAAATCACCGTTAGATTTTTTTTCCTATTGATCACTTTTGTCTAGTTGCCTAGACAAAAGTGGCTCTTTATCATTTTCCCAATCTTGATGAGATGATCCTGAGCCTTGATTTAGGAGGTCTCACACCAAAAGCCGCTAAAGCTTTCATATTTGTATTCAATAATTAATCTTACTGATGGGATGGCAGTTAGGTGTGGTGCTAGGGCCATATGCGTTGCGTCATGATGGTTTGCCAGATCAAGGGCCTTGGTTAGCCCATAAGGTTCTGATCCCATTAGAAAGGGCGGTGATAAATTCGCCCCTTGGACTCGGCATTCGCCCCCTTTAACTCCTCTCTAATAGAAGCTAAAGCTTTAAGAGGGTGTTTTTGTCTATTTGCAAAACCTGGGTTAGGGCTTCATATTAAACACCTAAAAATACAACTTTTGGGTTGTTTTTTCAAAGTTTAACCTAGTCTAATCGTGCAACAGCCCTAAAAGAGCGTGTTCGTGTGCCCTAAAGGAGCGTGTTCGTGTGGGGGAAAGTGGAGAGACCATTCTTGGAGGCCAGAAATCGTGATCCAAGCTAAGATCCCATCAAAAAATCTTTAAAAACCTTAAGATTTAAGTTCTGTTGATTTGGACATATAATTGCATTTGAGAGGTCTCCGTGATTGATCTCGGATTCCTTGCGGTTCACCTTGTTCTTGGATCTCCATCGAACCCAAGATCTTTCGGTTTTGGCCTAACCCAAAAATATGTTGTTTTTGGTAAAACCGAATAGACAATTAATCTAATGTGTATTTGTGTTATTTTAAAAATTGAAGGAAGGAAAATTTGTTACTTTCCCCAAGAGACATGATACTAGCCTATTGATCAATCAATCCTCGTTTTTATGGTTTCTCCAAAAAGAAAAAACAGGTTAACTTTTTATTATTATATTTTTCATAGGCCTATGACAGTCATTATATGCCGTGATCAGTTTGCCTTTCGAAAATTGAAAATGGATGCAGCTGCTGAAGATCCCAAGATACCGTAAGGACTATACCAAAAGCGTATTTTATGCTTCATCTTATCATTGAAATTATGAGATAAGTGAAAGTGAAGAGAAAAACTACTTCAACCATCATCATTTCGGATGAGAAAAATATTATTGCCACTCCTTACCTGTTGACATGCCAATTGGGTTTCTAAGATTAGTATCTGATAAAGATAAATCTTCCAGGGACGAAAGGTTTCCTAGACATGATGGAAGACTTCGATCATCAAGTTGGTTATTTTCTAGAAATAGATTCTTGAGTCTCTTCAAGCTGCATAAACCTACAAGAAAATGATGAAGACAAAAACATATGAGCACATTTAATTTATTACCAAAAAACAAATTCCTTTCAATGCAAAGGAAAAAAATCAGATTTCTATATTACTTAAAAGAAAAAAGCTAAAAAAGTGATTCTCAGGCCTTGTTTTCTTTTGGATAGAGACATTATGAGATGTTAGGAGTGTCCGTTTGGAGTGACACTTGGGCTTTTTGAGAACTAAAGCAATGCTGACGACATAAACGGATTAGATCAATCAAAGGTGGGACTCTCATGACCACCAACTTCCCTGTGATGATGCCGCAAGTTTAACAAAAACTGATTATTGGACTCAAAATTGTTTTGGATTTTAAGAATCCTTTGTGAGTCCCAAACTGATTATTGGACTCAAAATTACTTTTAATTTTTAGTCCAGTAATCAGTTTTGAACTCACAATCCATTCTCAAAATCTAAAAAAAAACAGGACCTTAGTGTTTGATCGCGATTACAAGACACTTTTAAATTTAATGTTGAAACTACATTTGGTGATTCGTATCATATGTAAAGTGTATACATTTGGATATAGTCAAAGGAAGATTAACCACGAGCACAAAATAAAGTTGGAATGGAATGGATATTAGTTAGTCTTATCATAAAGAGTGCACCACATTAAGTACTCATAAAAGGAAATCATTATTTCTTTATTTTATGGAATGTAATGCTCATTATTTGGGTATTTGCTGCCATGATCTATATATTTCGTTCTCTTTACATGAATGTATATTTTCCCTGAAAGACAAGACTATAGAGATTATTTGTTAAAGGAAATGATGTAAGTCCATACTTCAGAAATTTGAAGTGTCCAAAGCCCGGTCTTTTTTTACCCAGAACATAGCAGTGTCAATAGGGTAGCCGACATTCCACTTAGATTTTTTATTAATCCATGTCTAGGATTTTTGCTAAAATGGATTTTAGATAATGGAGTTTAAGACTTTGATCGTGAAGATTGTTATCTCTGAGATATAGATAGGTGAGTCTCTTCAAGCCACATAAACCTACAAGAAAAATGATCAAGACATAAACACCCAAAACCCATTTCATTTATTACTAAACAATAAATTGCTCTCAATGGAATATAAAACTAAAAATGCTAAAAAAATGCTAAAAAATCATCTCAAAGTTGCTGTTATCGGGTGGTTGTTGTTACATTACATATACACAGTATCTTTTAACCGTAGTGAACAAAACACTCTTTAAGGAGAGTTTTTCTTTTCTTTTGAAAAAAATCTCTTTTTATTGGCATGGAGTTAGTACTCTATTTAAAACTTTTATAGTAAAAACCCCCATTTTCCGTGGAAAATGTTTTAAGCACGTTTAAGATGGTATTAAATACATTTTTTGCCCAACTTTCCAACTTTATTACCCCCACTATATTTTTGTAAATGACAAAAATTTTAACTCATTTTTTTGTGTTTTCATTTTTTACTACATTTTTTGAACCAATATTGTATTAAACTCGAATTTTTCCCATCCCCATCCTTTTTGTGGTGCCGAATCACGTTTTGCTAAGTACGCTTTTAACTTAGGTTTCGAGCGCGGTGGATCATGTTTCATCTGGGACGGTTGCTCTCCAAAAGGCTAAGAAATTGCAAAGGAACAAACGGAAATGGACGTGCTTTGCTATTATACTCCTCATAATCGTGGTTATCATTGTCGTTGTTGTCATCAAGCCTTGGAGTAAGATTGGTGCATGATTTGGGTAGTGTTTGTGTAATATACATCAACAAAAGCCCAACTAAAATCTTTCATTTTTTTCTTTTTTCTTCTTTCCCCTTTTTAGTGTGGTTTATTTCCCTGCATTATTGTTATATATTCTTTTCTGATCTATGGGTGCAAAAATTGAACTTCCATCATAGGTATTGTATTAGTGTATATTCTAGGCTACTAATGTTGGCACTCCCATGTTTTGATAATTGCACTAACTCATCTTGTCTTTTATCATTTAAATAGCTGTCAAAGGTTATTATAGTTCCCCAAAAGCACTCAAAGCAATTAAGGAAGAAAAGACAAGCTGAGATTCTGCAATTATGAAAACAGAGTAGTGCCAAATTCTATTGTCACAAGGTTGGAAGATTATTTTAGGGGGACTGATATCTGCACTACCGTATTTTGATAATGACACTACAATATTCAAGATGGTATAAACATCCACTCATAAAAGGTGCAAAACAAAGTGAGTAATGCCATTATCCAAATATGGTCTGCCAGTCTGCCTTAGTTATACTATATCACAGAAAAGTTTTATATTACTTATATGAAAAATGCTAAAAAAATCACCCTTAGATTTTTTTTTTCCTATTGATCACTTTCTGGGCCCACTGGTGCCATGTGGAAGTTGATCAATTCTGTTGATTTAGCTGACAGCCACAAAAATGGCCTCTTTATCATTTTCCCAATCTTGATCAGATGCTATTTTCTTTATTAAATGTATAGTTTACTTTTCTTAAATGATAAAATCCTGTCAAGAAAAATAATAAAATCCTGTCAAGAAATACTCCACACATCATCATTTTGGGCGAGTGAATGCTAATAGCCCCGTACCTGTTGAGATGTCGCCAAATGTGAATGTCAGATTATTCCCTGATAAATACAGGTTTTGAAGGGAGGAGAGGTTGCCTAGACATGATGCAAGACTTTGATCGTGAAGATTGTTATAGCTGAGATCTAGTTGCGTGAGTCTCTTCAAGCCACATAAACCTACAAGAAAAATGAACAAGACATAATCTTAGGGCCCGTTTGGATAGTTGATATTGTGTATTTGGATTTGGAATTGAGTTTTGAATACAAAATGAATAGATCCGGCAGCTCATGTTGAGGGAGACAGATTTGTGGATTTCCAATTACTTATTACCACAACATATTTGGAAATCTAATTTTTTTCACTGTCAGTAGCTGATTTGGAAATCCAAGGATTTGATCCGGATCCAAATCACAACACAAAAGGGCTGCAAATGTGAGAAATCCAAATCAAAATCTTCTAGGTATCCAAATGTGCCCTTACTGATGGGATGGCCGTTGGGTGTGGTGCCAGGGCCATATGCGTTGCCTCATGATAGTTTGCCATATCAAGGGCCTTGGTTACGCACACCCTTATGCATATGTGCAATGTATCTGATCTTGGCCTAGTATTCATCCTATGATATTTGTTTCCTGTTTGGATTGCAGAAAAACTTATGAGATTTGTTTCAGCCCTGTTTGGATTGCAGAAAAACATTTCTCGCAGAAAATATTTTCTTTGATTTTTTTTTTATTTCACAATTTAGAGGGGAATCATATGGTTACGGTTTATTTAGAGGGGTACCATTATAAAAAGAAAGTCCTAATAAATAAAACTTTGTAATCAGTCAATGGAAAAGGAAGAAATTTTATAAAAAATTTCTTTTCCAAACTTTTTAAGAAAATTCCTGCAATCCAAAAGGGCCATATGCGTAGTTCCTCATGGCTGTCTTCTAAATGGTCAAGGGTGTAATTAAGACCGTTGATTTAATGGACTATCATGAGGCAACCCATATAGTCCAATCAGAGATCACATATGTCAGATTTAAGGCCTACAACTAACAAAGCTTTAGCTTCTATTGGGGACGAGGAAATGGGCCACATAAAAGCTTTAGCTTGCATTAGAGAGGCGATAAAGGGGGCGAATGCCGGCTCCAATGGACGAATTTATCACCGCCCTTTTTAATGGGATTAGAAGTTGAGCCTAGTCTTATCCTAACCGAAAGCCCGAAAGTACCCTAACCAAATTCGTCCTCCTCTTTAACAAAGTGGGTGTTTTTGTCTGTTTGCAAAACCTGGGTTAGGGCTTCCTATTAAACACCAATAAATGCAACTTTTGGGTGGTTTTTCTAGAGTTTAATCTAATCTAATCTAATCTAATCGTGCAACAGCCCTAAAGTAGCGTGTTGGTGTGGGAGAAAGTGGAAAGGCCATCTTGGAGTCCGGAAATCGTGATCCAAGTAAGATTTAAGTTCTGTTGATTTGGAATAATGTCGTTTGAGAGGATCTCCGCGATTGATCTCGGATTCCTTGGGGTTCATCTTGTTCTTGGATCTCCATCGAACCCAAGATCTTTCTCTGGCCTAATGGATTTTGACCTATATCTTAGATTCTCCTCTGATCGCCACACCAATGGACCCACTTTCCCTTTCTTTCCCTTTTATTCCCTTTTTTTTTTGCCTAATTTATCCAAGAAAAACAAAACTTTTTTGTATGGCATTGATCCACCAGCATATGAGCATGAGTTGAATGGCTTGGATAACCAAACAATGGACCTCACCTTGCAACAAAAATATGTTGTTTTTGCTAAAACCGAATAGACAATTAATCTACGTGTATTTGTGTTATTTTAAAAATTGAAGGAAGGAAAATTTGTTACTTTCCCCAAGAGACATGATACTAGCCTATTGATCAATCAATCCTCGTTTTTATGGTTTCTCCAAAAAGAGAAAACATGTTAACTTTTTATTATTATATTTTTCATAGGCCTATGACAGTCATTATATGCCGTGATCAGTTTGCCTTTCGAAAATTGAAAAAGGGTGCAGCTTCTGAAGATCCCCAGATACCCTATGGACTACCAAAAGTGTATTATATGCATCATCTTATCATTGAAATTATGAGATAAGTGAAAGTGAAGAGAAAAACTACTATTGCCACTCCATACCTGTTGAGATGCCAAGTGGATTTCTAAGATTATTATCTGATAAATCTAAATCTTCCAGGGACGAAAGGTTTCCTAGACATGATGGAAGACTTTGATCATCGAGTTGGTTAACCCTGAGATCTAGTTGCTTGAGTCTCTTCAAGCTGCATAAACCTACAAGAAAATGATGAAGACAAAAAAGTATGAGAGTGTAGACACCCCATTTTGCTCTACCTTAATCGATAAAGAAATTAGGGTTTGTTTTCCGTCGGTTTTCCAATGTCTTTCTTTCCCGCATCCGTTTGTTACATTTCTAAATATTTTTGGTCGTTTCCGTCGTGTTTCGTATTTTCCCGCTAAATGTTGAGAAGGATTATTCAGAAAAATCTAAACCAGAGAGAATTGGGACCCGTTTGGTGGGCCCGCATTGGGTGCTTCGATTAAATTTGGATCGAGAAAGTTGGACCCATTTGGTGGGGCCGCATGATGCATTTTGATTAAATTTGGACTCGTTTGGTGGGCCCGCATTGAACATTTGTTTAAAATCGAATCAACCGAGGGCCCACATTGTGGGGCCCGCGTTGTGGGGCCTCAGTGGGGCCTCTTGTGAGGCCTCTTATGAAGAGCAATGATGGTAGCTCTCCACTAAGACAACATGATGGGCCCTCCACTAAGAGCAATAATGATGGACTCTCCACTAAGAAACATGATGGGCCCTCCACTAAGAGCAATAATGATGGACTCTCCACTAAGAAACATGATGGGCCCTCCACTAAGAACAATAATGATGGATTCTCCACTAAGAGGGACAACATGATGAGCTCTCCACCAACATATCTCTCTCTCTCTCTTTCTCTCCCTATATATATCTCCCTTCCCATCCATAAGAAGAAAAGGAAAAAAAAAAAGAAATTTATCTTCCATTATCTCTTTCTCTTCCATTATCTCTTCTAATCACTCCCTCCAATCCCTTTCCTCAATATATTCTTCCATCCCTCTCCCTAATATTCTTCTTCCATTATCTCTTCACTCCCTCAATCACTCCCTCTAAACACTCCAGAGAAAGCGAAAGACGGCGGAGCGGATCGGCGGCGGCAGGATTTTTTATATTTTTTTGGATTGGGCGGAGATCTTCACCACAGGTAGGTGCATTGTTCTCAAAATATTTCTGTATTTTTCCGAATTTTTCTGATTTTTTCCGCAAATTGTGTTTTAAAAATGGAAAACTCTTCAAAAAACATCTTTTGACGAAGAAAAATTAAATTATATACCAAACAGATTCTAAAATTAATGAAATTTCGTGGGAAAATAATATGTTACTGATTCATTTTACCATGAATTTGTAAAGATTTTTGGAGTTTATTTGGTATATTATTTAATATTTTCTTTGAAACTTATCAGATTTTAGGAGAATTGTTACTAACATCAGATCATCATTAAAATTCATAAAATTTTTACAGTAGTCTTATCTTCCATATTACTTGTTACTGTAAACATTTCGTGTGATTTGGATCTGTTTTAATATGGGATGTAGTGTTAATCTATAATCTGGTCTGGAAATTGTAAAATCCGAAATTGGTAGTAAATAATTTCTAAAATTCATGAAAATCTCACTGCATGCTATTTTGATTCATATAGTATTTCTGTAGAAATTTCATAGAATTTAGAGTTATATTTCTACTAGTTTATGTGTTAATTGTGCAATCTGGACATTTAATGGTTTAATCAAGATTAAATGTGAATTTAATGTAAAAATATGCAAAACTCATCCTGTAAGCTACATACATTTTCATCTTGCTGCTGTAGAAATTTCAAATCATTTCGAATTTATTTGCAACAATTTCACTTGTAAAACCGCTCATATGCTTAAAATTGATAAAATCCATGGAAAATTCGAAATTAATTGAAAATCATATAAAAATTCCTAAAGAACTTTAAAATTCTGTCACATGTTCACTCCTTAATCCATTGAAACAGAAATTTTAGGATCTTTAGATTTTCCTGGAAAAATGGCCCGTGCATCCATAATCGTATCCCAATTGCAACTTGATCTTTGACAATTTGAATATTTAAGTTATAGCATGTTGTTGGCTCCGAGGTTAGTGTCCACGGAAATCCTGAGATTCTGCCAGGCAATAAGATGCTATAACCTAAGTATTAAATTGCACAAGGAAAGAGCGCACGATTCCCTCCTTTGGATGCCATTCAAGGCCGAAATTGGTGAACCCTAGAACCATTGGTAATCCTTAAATGTCTAGAAACTGAAAATCTTTGAAATCTGAAACTCATTAACCTCGAGAAGTTAAATCGATTTATCTTGTGTCTTTCGGAACCATTGGATTATGGTTTCCAATCTAAGAACCATTAGAGCTCAATTTAGGAACACTGGTGTCGTGCCGTGTCCTAGGTTTTAGGAAGTCCTAGAGTTAGGAGTTCAGCCTCATCACGGACGCTTGCTATGAATAGCAACCGTACCATAGGTCTAGTTACACTAGTCACCCAATCCTTCCCTAGGACAAGCCTAGTAAACTAGGATGTAGGCAAACCTGCATTAGTCTAAGGGACAACTTGCATTCAGATAAGAATCATATAGCATCTTAGATGAAATCCTAAGATAATAAAATCCTCAACTTGAATTAAATAATTCCTCTTAAAACTGTTGAAACAGTCAATCCCGTCTAGATCGGTGTCTTAGTCGAGTTAGGCATAAGTAGCTTAGCTTAAGTGCACCGAACTACGTCGACTCTGATCCCAGTGAGGCTTGGGTACGTAGGCAGCTTGGATGTCTGACGGCATACCACCCGCGAGTCGGCACCACAACAAATTGTGGTATTTTGTATATTAATTTTCTTGTAAATACTTAATCAAATCAGTTAGGGTTTTCCATGAAATTAGAATTCTAGGAGAACTTTCACGTAGAATGAATCCAGACAAATTAATAAATCAAGATACACATCTAGGATTCACATTGAAATTAGATTCTAGGATGCATGTCACTTAGTTCGCACATTAACATAGAGTTGAATGAGCCATTTAAAATAAATTTAAAAGAGTTAGCTTTTGGAATCGAAGACCGATTATCGGACAAGAATGGTGCATGTGGTGGATAACTCCCCATACCTTCCATTCTCGTAACCAGGTAGCGAGTCTAGATTTCTGGTTAATTATGGGTCCTAGATCCCACATCTAGGTGGCGACTCTGTCAGTCTCTTTCGTGTGGAATTCGGATTGCCTTAGTGATCCCAAGTCCACAGGAAAGACGAATTCAAATCAATATTAAAATGCACACGCCAATCGCGTGGGAACGAGAGACCAAAGGAGAGCGCGCGGCGGCTCGCGCCCCACGCCCCTCTCGCGGGATCATGTCCCACAGTCTGGCGACTCTGCTGGGGACCACCTAACTTCATTAAAATTTCAAAAGATAATTCATTTGAATTTAATTTAACTGGCTCATAAAAACTCTATACTTGTTAGATTAGTTTGTCTCGTTTTATTTTCTCATCATATTTTACTCGAACTTAATTTAACAAAACCTGAAGGCATCATAGATTGCGCGAACTTATTGCACACACTTACATCACTTGCATCTAAACCCTTGCATTTCACATGCACACACGTCCTATTTTAGGAACCCGGAGTGTTATCTAGCATGGTTGACTGGGATTTCATCACCTGGTGCCTCTGTGCTAGAGAAGCATTCCACCCTTAGCCTAGTACCTTTATGGTGCGTAAACGGATCTCTTGTTCACGTACTGATACGCCGGACACTGGTACAGTATATCGAACATGGATTCGCGCTAAGGGGACTCTTGGCCTTACCCCTAGATTAACCCACACATGCATGCAGTATACGAACACATGTGCACCACATGTGTGAGCCTAGTTTAGGATATCTTACCCATTTGTGTCTAGATTAGGCCGTAGTCCATCTTCCAATGGCTACGATCGGTCCTAGGTACACAAACAAAGTCATGAGTCGAGATCCTCTCTCCACTCCGCTAGATTAGGATTAGGGTTGATGCCTTCAGGTAACACTGTTAAAATGTGCGAAGACTAAAAACTTTTCCTTTGGGGTTAGGATATAAATCCCATCATTTCCAAAGATCTCATAGGATTAGTTATTCTTGATCTACCCGTTGAAAGTAATCCTATGCAATCTCACATTTTGATCATGTGTCTATCATTCGTCTCTTGTGGGATTCGATTGTGTCTTCATTGGCGGAAATTGTGTCTCAATCATTTGATCGTGCAATCTTGATGATCCAATCTTGCCTGTACCCTTGATCTCTTCCTCCTCTAGGGGCTACCTTTTTCAAGAATATTTCTGCTAAATCCTTCAGAGTTTACTCTCATAATCCTTGAACTAAGGGCATTCCCCTCATCATTTGGATTCATTCTATTGTCCCAATTACTTGCTTAAATGTGTAATATTTTTCAGTCATTGAGAAGAAACACTCCATGAATGCCAAGCTCATATACCTCGTGTTCATTATTTCCATGACAGGGCACTAAACACCATAGCTAACCCTACTATTCCTTGGGTTCGGATCTCTTCTCGATTGCAGAGGAAATCTGTCTCCCCGCCACCTTCTCTGAGGACCCCAGCATCTCCTTCTTTCCCATCCTCATCCTCCCCAATGGCAGAAAACCAGAACAGTAGTCTTCCACCCGCTGCTATTACCGATACTCTCACCTTGATTCTCCGGCAGCTTCAAGAACTCAAAGAAGAGAACCAAGTTATCAAGGCCCAGCTTTCTGAAAAGTTGGGGCCATCGTTGTCCAAAGATAAAGGGTCCATGCACCATACAGTTACTTCAGCCGCACCTGCCCAGTCAGTGTTCATTCCTATCCCTGACAAAACTGAAGAAGATTTTGAAAAAGAGCAGTACAGCGAAGATCGCAGCAGGCCTTCTCAGTCCATGGTTGATAAAGTAGTTATGGAGAAATTAGAAAGTCTTACCAGGAAGGTTCAGGACATTCAGTTTCAGGACCAGGGTGGTTTCAATCCAAGTGACCTCACACTGTTCCCAGAAATCCGTCTCCCAGCCAATTTTCAAATGCCGGACTTTGATAAATATGATGGTGTGGGTTGTCCAATCACACATTTGCAAATGTTCACCATCATGTGTCAACCTCAAGGCTTATCTTCTGAGCAAATGGCTCAATTGTTCCCGGTTTCCCTGACCAAGGTTGCCAGGAGGTGGTTCATGGTATTGGACAAGACTCGTTACAGGACATGGAAGGATATCGGCGAGCAGTTCATCAGGCAATTCAAATATGATGACGGGACAGAAATCACCAGAAATGATTTGGAAAGGACAAAGCAAGACTTGAGGGAATCCTTTCTGACCTTTGTGAAAAGATGGAGGAGAATAGCAGCTCAGATGATGGAGCGCCCTTCTGAGGAAGAGCAGGTCCAAATAATCATGAAAAATATTTCCCCCCAGCTCCAGTATCACATGTCGTTGCAGTATTATCCGGACTTCAAACACTTTATCGTGGCAGGCACCCAAATAGAGGAGGCTATGGCTCAAGGTGTGTTCAACCGAAGTAACCCGAATACCAAAGAATTCAGGAAGCCTCCATCAGCTGAAATTAATAACCTTTCCCGCTCCAAGCCTCAGCCTTCAAAACCTCAGAACCCCATGGTGATGGATTATACCCAACCTGCTGTCGCACCTCGGCCACAGGCCCAGACAGAATTTACCCCTCTCCCTCTTCCACCATCTGTGATACTCAAGGAGTGTCTAGCCTCAGGTCGCATAATCCTGCCCGACATTAGGGCTCTTCCTAATCCTTTACCAGCAAATTGGCGAACAGATCAACACTGCGAATACCATAGAAATTCTGGCCATCTCACTGATAATTGCATTGCCCTAAAATTCAGAATCCAGAGGTTGCTCGACAATAAAAGCCTTGTGTTTGAGCCAAGTCCCATTGCTACCAATAACCCATTATCAAATCATGCAGTACTGCCGCCAGCCGTTCGCAATGCTTAAATAACTGAAGGTTCAAAGGGGCACAGGTCCGGTTGCAATGAAAAGAATCAGAAGTTGAAAGTACCATTTATGAGCCAGCTTTCGCCGAGCCTCCGAAGCTAGACAGTTGCGGCAGTTAAAGTTTTAGTCGTTTATTATTTTATTTTGAGTCAGCCATCATGGTCAGTACAATTGTTGAGTCCGGTTCTACAGTTCAAGGTTAATGCCTAGTCCAGGCAAGTTATCTTTTGCTTTTCTTTTAGAGTTGTGAATCATGAACATGTTCAGGATAGGTTGTGAGATGTAGTATCTTTTTCTTTAAATAAAATTTCAGTTCCAAGAGTTCACTTGTGTCTATTTCTTAAGTGTGCTTCTGATCTTAAAATAAGACTCCCTCATCAAATGAGGACAAAATTGACGAAACTCCACTTGAGTCACAACGATTACTTGAACAAGAGGAGGAGCGCCAATCTCAGCTTCTAAAAGATGAAATTGAAGTGGTAAACACTGGCACTGAAACTTTGATTCAGTGGATGCTGATTGAAAATACATTACCCTCTGAAGAGTGTGAAGAATTGATAAAATTATTTCAAGAATAAGAAGATTGTCTAGAAAAGCTACAACCGATACCAGGGGCAAGACATGGATGGAAAGCTCAAAGAAAATGAAGAAAGTGAGAAGATATATGCTGTACAAGGGGCATAGAGTGGAAACAACTTTCATATTTCCAATCAATGACCTTGGTTCTCAAATTCATAACATAAAGCCAACAAATTCAAGATAAGAAGTTCAAGAGCAAGCATTGAAAAGTGATCATCAGATATCAAGAGTACGAATCCATAGATGGAGGATGTCAAAGAACAAGTTTCGCTCTATGAAAGTCTAAAGCACGCATTAGAATCTTGAAAGAAGAAGATCCATTATCTTACCTGGAAATGCCGTCAAGCTCCGTGAAAAAAAAAAATAAAATAATAATAATCAGTACCAGAGGGACTCTAGTAACCTAGATCGATTCCCAATCTGAACATCGGAAGGCCTCCTTTGGCCGAATAAATCCCAAAATCAGAACCCAATGTCAAAAGAATACCGGTTTGCAAACCCTTCGAGCCTAAATAAAATTTTCTTGAAAACCCATCAAACTAGGGGCATTCGCCCCGAACTACGCGAGACCTGATCCCTACACTGGGGTACGTAGGCAGCTCGGTTAAACTGAGTTCGGTCAATTCAAAAAAGAAAAGCAATTCAATCAATCCAAAAAAAAAAAAGAAATTCAATCCTTTCAGAAAAAAAAGGGGACAAGTTCCTAAAGAAGAGAAGTCAATTATTCCAGAAAGAAGAACAAAAAAGAAAAATCAATAAACTTTCGAACAATTTATCTTCAAACTAGGGGCATTCGCCCTGAACTATACACGACCTGATTCCTACCTTGGGATATGTAGGCAACCTATTCACAGGTTCGGTCGAAATCTTTGTTGAACCTTAAGCCATTCTTTGAAAAGCCCTATCCTACCTATAAAGTCCTTCCGGTGTTCAGAACTAATGATCTAGGTCCCGAAACAAAAAAAAAAAAATGATGATGAATAAAAAAAAATGGAGTTTGAAGATCTGCTAGACTGAAAACCTGAAAGGGCGGTTTAGGCAAAATTTAAGATCATTCTCCTGTTAAGTTGAAAACCCGAAAGGGCGGCTTAGGCAAAAGCTAAGGGGATAGCCTGCTGAATCGAAAACCTAGAAAGACGGTTCAGGCAAAAGTTAAGGCTACCACGGTCCGCCAAGTTAAAAACCCTGAAGAGGTGACTTGGTCACGGTAAGAGAATCATTATAAGAAGGCTACAGCCAGTATCAAGACTGAAGATCAACTGAAGTTCAAGCAAATTTATAAGAAGGTTACAGCCGGTATCAGGACTGAAGATCAATTGAAGTTCAAACAAATTCAAGTGACATCCTCAAAACTGGGGGCATTGGAGCTAAGCAATCCTAGGAGTTGTAATTAAATCATTGAGGCATTACTGTTTTAAGGAAAAAGTCCAGTGTTTACCAATTGAAAAAAATATTCCTTGAAAGGATAGACTTACCAAATAAAACGTTAACTAAGTCAGAAGCATTACTGTGTCTGTCAGTGTAGTTAATCAATCGTTGTTATTCTATGTTCACTCCTTTAGAGCTCCTCAATCCTTTGAGTAGTGCCTTTTATCTAAGTTTTCTATTTAAAAAGAGTCAATCGTCATCCATATGTCCAAATGATGCAACTGTCTCGGTGAAGGAGGCCCGGCTTCGTCAGCTCCCTGCGATTGTACCTGAAAGAGCTTGAGAATCCAGTCAAACAGCTTCATTTCAAAGATGATCAACCCAGAAGAATTCAGAAGTAGAAACATCAGAAAGCCCAGCTTCCGTAAAAAGATCATACTCCAGGAAGGCATCTTAAGCTTGGAAGAGCCTCAGATGCAATGATGGTCGAGCCAATTTCTCAGAAAGATGAACCGTTAAAATTCAGAATTTCCTTCCAGTTAGTTAAATACTATCTTGGTCAAGAAATGTTTATCTAAACACCTATCAAGAGGCAAGTCCCACTTTTCCATGATTATATCCAAGAGAGCCGTTGTTCTAGATTACCAATTTCAAGTGTCTTGTTCAAGGTTTCAGTCATCCAAATCCCCAAAGACAAGACCAGCAGTCTCTTTGAGAAAAATCTTGTTGAAGTTTCATAAAAGTGTTTCTAATCCATTCTTGTTAATAATGGTTCTTTGGTTTGCCGTTTCATCATTCGTCACGGTTTGCCGTTTCATCATTCGTCAAAGTCCTAGTTTCCGATATCTTTGTCAAGCACGATCTGTAACATCCCCGATTTCATTAAGTTCAAAAAATCAAAAATTCATCAAATCCAATCCTATGTCAAATTCAAGTTCATGAAAAATCTCTAAATTCTTCGTTGTTGAATTCATCAATCAAAGCTATCTTGTTTCTTTGAGCCTGTTTGTGAACGGTGCCTCTTTTCTCGAGTCCATTTCTAAATGGTCTCATCTTCTCCTTGAACCCGTTTGTGAACGGTGTCTCATTTTTCTGAGTCCATTTATGGTCTCATGTCCTCCTTGAGCCCGTTTGTGGACGGTGCCTTATTTCTGAAAAATCAAAAATTCATCAAATCCAATCCTATGTCAAATTCAAGTTCATGAAAAAACTCTAAATTCTTCATTGTTGAATTCATCAATCAAAGCTATCTTGTTTCTTTGAGCCCGTTTGTGAACGGTGCCTCGTTTCTCGAGTCCATTTGTGAATGGTCCCGTCTTCTCCTTGAACCCGTTTGTGAACGGTGTCTCATTTTTCTGAGTCCATTTGTGAATGATCTCATGTCCTCCTTGAGCCCGTTTGTGGACGGTGCCTTATTTCTGAAAAATCAAAAATTCATCAAATCCAATCCTACGTCAAATTCAAGTTTATGAAAAATCTCTAAATTCTTCGTTGTTGAAGCTATCTTGTTTCTTTGAGCCCGTTTGTGAACGGTGCCTCATTTCTCGAGTCCATTTATGAATGGTCTCATGTTCTCCTTGAGCCCGTTTGTGAACGGTGCCTCGTTTCTCGAGTCCATTTGTGAATGGTCTCGTCTTCTCCTTAAGCCCGTTTGTGAACGGTGCCTCGTTTCTCGAGTCCATTTGTGAATGGTCTCGTCTTCTCCTTGAGCCCGTTTGTGAACGGTACCTCATTTTCTGAGTCCATTTGTGAATGGTCTCTTATTCTCCTTGAGCCCGTTTGTGAACGGTGCCTCGTTTCTCGAGTCCATTTGTGAATGGTCTCGTCTTCTCCTTAAACCCGTTTGTGAACGGTGCCCCATTTCTCGAGTCCATTTGTGAATGGTCTCATCTTCTCCTTGAGCCCGTTTGTGAACGGTACATCATTTTCCATCATTTTCTGAGTCCATTTGTGAATGGTCTTTTATTCTCCTTGAGCCCGTTTGTGAACGGTGCCTCATTTCTCGAGTCCATTTGTGAATGGTCTCGTCTTCTCCTTGAGCCCGTTTGTGAACGGTACCTCATTTTCTGAGTCCATTTGTGAATGGTCTCTTATTCTCCTTGAGCCCGTTTGTGAACGGTGCCTCGTTTCTCGAGTCCATTTGTGAATGGTCTCGTCTTCTCCTTAAGCCCGTTTGTGAACAGTACCTCATTTTCTGAGTCTATTTGTGAATGGTCTCATGTTCTCCTTGAGCACGTTTGTGAACGGTGCCTCGTTTCTCGAGTCCATTTGTGAATGGTCTCATCTTCTCCTTGAGCCCGTTTGTGAACAGTACCTCATTTTCTGAGTCCATTTGTGAATGGTCTCGTCCTCTCCTTAAGCCCGTTTGTGAACGGTACCTCATTTTCTGAGTCCATTTGTGAATGGTCTCATCTTCTTCTTAAGCCCGTTTGTGAACGGTACCTCATTTTCTGAGTCCATTTGTGAATGGTCTCATATCCTCCTTAAGGCCGTTTGTGAATGGTACCTCATTGTCTGAGTCCATTTGTGAATGGTCTCTTATCCTCCTTGAGCCCGCTTGTGAAAGATGTCTCATTTTCTTTTTTTTTTAAAAAAAAAAAAAAAAACCGCTTGAGAACGATCTTTGTTCTTTCTGTTCGGAATCCATTCGAAAGTGGTATCTCATTCTCTCGTTGCTCGTTTGTAAACGGCACCGCATCAGGATTTCTTATTATGTTCTAATTCTAGGATTTCATTTAGGGCCTTGCATTAGGTAGTAAATGTTTGCGTCTAAGTTCCGTTTTGTGTAGAGTCTTTTGTCGATTAAAGCTACGCAAAATGGCTCTGTCATTTTGACTTTGGTATTCGATGACTACGTCATCTCTACCAAAGAGGGGCATCTGTAGACACCCCATTTTGCTCTACCTTAATCGATAAAGAAATTAGGGTTTGTTTTCCGTCGGTTTTCCAATGTCTTTCTTTCCCGCATCCGTTTGTTACATTTCTAAATATTTTTGGTCGTTTCCGTCGTGTTTCGTATTTTCCCGCTAAATGTTGAGAAGGATTATTCAGAAAAATCTAAACCAGAGAGAATTGGGACCCGTTTGGTGGGCCCGCATTGGGTGCTTCGATTAAATTTGGATCGAGAAAGTTGGACCCATTTGGTGGGGCCGCATGATGCATTTTGATTAAATTTGGACTCGTTTGGTGGGCCCGCATTGAACATTTGTTTAAAATCGAATCAACCGAGGGCCCACATTGTGGGGCCCGCGTTGTGGGGCCTCAGTGGGGCCTCTTGTGAGGCCTCTTATGAAGAGCAATGATGGTAGCTCTCCACTAAGACAACATGATGGGCCCTCCACTAAGAGCAATAATGATGGACTCTCCACTAAGAAACATGATGGGCCCTCCACTAAGAGCAATAATGATGGACTCTCCACTAAGAAACATGATGGGCCCTCCACTAAGAACAATAATGATGGATTCTCAACTAAGAAACATGATGGGCCCTCCACTAAGAGCAATAATGATGGACTCTCCACTAAGAAACATGATGGGCCCTCCACTAAGAACAATAATGATGGATTCTCCACTAAGAGGGACAACATGATGAGCTCTCCACCAACATATCTCTCTCTCTCTCTTTCTCTCCCTATATATATCTCCCTTCCCATCCATAAGAAGAAAAGGAAAAAAAAAAAGAAATTTATCTTCCATTATCTCTTTCTCTTCCATTATCTCTTCTAATCACTCCCTCCAATCCCTTTCCTCAATATATTCTTCCATCCCTCTCCCTAATATTCTTCTTCCATTATCTCTTCACTCCCTCAATCACTCCCTCTAAACACTCCAGAGAAAGCGAAAGACGGCGGAGCGGATCGGCGGCGGCAGGATTTTTTATATTTTTTTGGATTGGGCGGAGATCTTCACCACAGGTAGGTGCATTGTTCTCAAAATATTTCTGTATTTTTCCGAATTTTTCTGATTTTTTCCGCAAATTGTGTTTTAAAAATGGAAAACTCTTCAAAAAACATCTTTTGACGAAGAAAAATTAAATTATATACCAAACAGATTCTAAAATTAATGAAATTTCGTGGGAAAATAATATGTTACTGATTCATTTTACCATGAATTTGTAAAGATTTTTGGAGTTTATTTGGTATATTATTTAATATTTTCTTTGAAACTTATCAGATTTTAGGAGAATTTTTACTAACATCAGATCATCATTAAAATTCATAAAATTTTTACAGTAGTCGTATCTTCCATATTACTTGTTACTGTAAACTTTTCGTGTGATTTGGATCTGTTTTAATATGGGATGTAGTGTTAATCTATAATCTGGTCTGGAAATTGTAAAATCCGAAATTGGTAGTAAATAATTTCTAAAATTCATGAAAATCTCACTGCATGCTATTTTGATTCATATAGTATTTCTGTAGAAATTTCATAGAATTTAGAGTTATATTTCTACTAGTTTATGTGTTAATTGTGCAATCTGGACATTTAATGGTTTAATCAAGATTAAATGTGAATTTAATGTAAAAATATGCAAAACTCATCCTGTAAGCTACATACATTTTCATCTTGCTGCTGTAGAAATTTCAAATCATTTCGAATTTATTTGCAACAATTTCACTTGTAAAACCGCTCATATGCTTAAAATTGATAAAATCCATGGAAAATTCGAAATTAATTGAAAATCATATAAAAATTCCTAAAGAACTTTAAAATTCTGTCACATGTTCACTCCTTAATCCATTGAAACAGAAATTTTAGGATCTTTAGATTTTCCTGGAAAAATGGCCCGTGCATCCATAATCGTATCCCAATTGCAACTTGATCTTTGACAATTTGAATATTTAAGTTATAGCATGTTGTTGGCTCCGAGGTTAGTGTCCACGGAAATCCTGAGATTCTGCCAGGCAATAAGATGCTATAACCTAAGTATTAAATTGCACAAGGAAAGAGCGCACGATTCCCTCCTTTGGATGCCATTCAAGGCCGAAATTGGTGAACCCTAGAACCATTGGTAATCCTTAAATGTCTAGAAACTGAAAATCTTTGAAATCTGAAACTCATTAACCTCGAGAAGTTAAATCGATTTATCTTGTGTCTTTCGGAACCATTGGATTATGGTTTCCAATCTAAGAACCATTAGAGCTCAATTTAGGAACACTGGTGTCGTGCCGTGTCCTAGGTTTTAGGAAGTCCTAGAGTTAGGAGTTCAGCCTCATCACGGACGCTTGCTATGAATAGCAACCGTACCATAGGTCTAGTTACACTAGTCACCCAATCCTTCCCTAGGACAAGCCTAGTAAACTAGGATGTAGGCAAACCTGCATTAGTCTAAGGGACAACTTGCATTCAGATAAGAATCATATAGCATCTTAGATGAAATCCTAAGATAATAAAATCCTCAACTTGAATTAAATAATTCCTCTTAAAACTGTTGAAACAGTCAATCCCGTCTAGATCGGTGTCTTAGTCGAGTTAGGCATAAGTAGCTTAGCTTAAGTGCACCGAACTACGTCGACTCTGATCCCAGTGAGGCTTGGGTACGTAGGCAGCTTGGATGTCTGACGGCATACCACCCGCGAGTCGGCACCACAACAAATTGTGGTATTTTGTATATTAATTTTCTTGTAAATACTTAATCAAATCAGTTAGGGTTTTCCATGAAATTAGAATTCTAGGAGAACTTTCACGTAGAATGAATCCAGACAAATTAATAAATCAAGATACACATCTAGGATTCACATTGAAATTAGATTCTAGGATGCATGTCACTTAGTTCGCACATTAACATAGAGTTGAATGAGCCATTTAAAATAAATTTAAAAGAGTTAGCTTTTGGAATCGAAGACCGATTATCGGACAAGAATGGTGCATGTGGTGGATAACTCCCCATACCTTCCATTCTCGTAACCAGGTAGCGAGTCTAGATTTCTGGTTAATTATGGGTCCTAGATCCCACATCTAGGTGGCGACTCTGTCAGTCTCTTTCGTGTGGAATTCGGATTGCCTTAGTGATCCCAAGTCTACAGGAAAGACGAATTCAAATCAATATTAAAATGCACACGCCAATCGCGTGGGAACGAGAGACCAAAGGAGAGCGCGCGGCGGCTCGCGCCCCACGCCCCTCTCGCGGGATCATGTCCCACAGAGAGCAATTTATTGTTTAGTAATAAATGAAATGGGTTTTGGGTTTTTGATCATTTTTCTAGTAGGTTTATGTGGCTTGAAGAGACTCACGGATCTAGGTCTCAGAGATAACAATCTTCACGATCAAAGTCTTCCATCATGTCTAGGCAACCTCTCCTCCCTGGAAAATCTGGATTTATCAGAGAATAATCTGACATTCACATCTAGCGCCATCTCAACAGGTACGGGGCAGTAGCATTTCCTCACCCAAAAATGATGATGTGTGAAGTATTTTTAGACAGGATTTTGTTATTTTTCTGACATAATACTACCCGCTTTAAGAAAAGTAAACTATAGATTTAATAAAGAAAATGGGAAATGATATTCCCACCCTCTCTTTTAAGATCTTTGGATCTCACAAGTCACAACACAGAGACAACCAATACAATGGCTGGGCCAAATCTTATAGTTATATCATCTCCACATGTTTACAGGACTAATTATGTTATTACTTTGAGTGGTCATGGTTAGGATGAAGCCAGGGTCAACATTAAGTTCCACATATGGTCAGGTGTAATCAAGACCGTTGATCAAGTTGACCATATAAGTCAACCCATATTGTCCAAGTCTTATGCCTAACTGAGATCTCATTTGTCAGATTAAGGCCTCTAAATATCAAAGTTTTAGCTTCTTTTAGTAGGATCCTTAAAACAAGGCTTGATTGGTTAGCATCTCCATATTTTTTTAGCATATTCCCCTTTGCTCTACATGCCCCTTATGTGATATGTATGGAAGCCTTTTTTGTCACTTGGTATGCAACTATCATCACAGTGTAGGAGGACATCCCTAAATATTTCCCTCCTTCCACATAAGTAGGAGGACATACCTAAATATTTTTGTTATGTTATTCTACGTACCACATACGCCCTTCTAGGACTTTGAAGCTGTCTTTTACCTTTTTTTTTCTCGAACCAGTGAAAATTGTCTATTCGGTTTTAGCTAAAACAACATATTTTTGTTGTAAGGTGGGGTCCATTTTTTGGCTATCCAAGTCATTCAACTGATGCTCATATGTTGATCAATGCTATTAAAAATAATTTTTTTCTTGGACAAATTATGCAAAAAAAGAAATGGAACGCGGGTCCATTGGCCCACACATAATATAAAACTACTATGGAGGCAAGTTGGGGCTTTGAGGCATGCAGGCATCATCGCAGGGAAGTTGGTGGTCATGAGAGTCACACCTTTGATTGATCTAATCCGTTTATTTCGTTAGCATTGCTTTGGATTTCGGTCAAGACGGAAACCATTGCTCCTTTAATGCCTTTTAAACGCTAAAGATAGGTAAGAATAAAAAGCAAGAAATCCTTCCCATTGATTCATTCATTTCTTTCGGGAAAAGCCTGTTTTGTTTCTCTCTCTCTCTCTCTCTCTCTCTCTCTCTCCAATGTTTGCTGATCCAGCAAGAAGAATAGCTAACTTTTTTTCCCTTTATTTTGTTTGGGCTTTGGGTTTTTTTGGGGCTTCAACTAATTTTTCCAGTTTTTTTGAGATTTATTTGGTTCTCTCCAGAAATTTCATTAGGGTTTTTAATTTTCGGAGATTTTTGCTTCAGCTATTTCCTTTCAGTTTTTTTTCCTGATATTTCGTTAGGGTTAAAATCCTATTTTTGATATTTCGTTATGATATTTTTATCATCCTATTTAAAATCATCATCACAATGTATGTAGTTAAGCCTCTTATTTTCAGGACTACTTCTATCTTTGCACCATTTTTTTGTCATGATGTGATGTTTACATGACTGGGTGTTAGAGCCTTTAACTCCTTCCATGCACGAACATCTCTTGCTACAGGACATCTTTCCCCGTTCATTGATATGCCTTGTCATTTGAGAGGTTAGTACAATATTACCCCCAATCTATTCTTCATTTGCTTGGATTTTGGATCAAATTTTATTTTTTGCTTTTCTTAGGAACATAGCTATTTTATTTGCTCTTCATTTCTTACCAGGTGAGCAGTATTATTTGAAGCCCCTCTCTGTCTCTCTCTAATGTGAGTTATGTTTTTCATTGTTCTCATCAATAAAATTTTTTTATTTCAGCAGGCGCGGAAAAAAGTGAGTTGTAAGTGAGTTGTATTAAGAAGCATGCTTAGCAAGTGAGTTGTATTATTTGTTTTTTCTAAACTTTGTTCCATGATAACGGGGAGTGTAATTCTCTCTTTAATATGTTGAATGGTACATAATCTCACCAATTGGGTTGGGGAACCTTGGCTATACAAATCAATGGTTCATAATCTCACCAGTGGTTCATATTTTATTTGAATAGATATAGCAAAACTTTATTTGCTGGGAAATTGAGATTATTTAATTGCTACTATTTGTGGGGGTAAAATTTGGTTTAAGCTTATTGTAAACGGGTTGAGTTTAGGGTGAAGGCTAATACATTATCATGCCACAGCTCCCTCAAGCTCTACGAATTTGGGGCAGCTTCCACATGAATAGGAGATTATGGGCCTCTTTGGATGTCACCAAAATCGATCCTTATCTCCAAATGGGCAAGGTTAACGCCTGTTAGGAAGTCATTAGAAATAATATATTTATTGACTTTCAAAAAGGCCTTACTGCCCTATTTGCATATTAAAACAAGAGTGTGTATATGCAATTTTAGAAATCACATTTTGCATCATTTTTTCCACAGTAGCATTATTTCCTTGTACCCATGCTTTTTGCCTGTGAAAATAGGTTGGTATTTTGCCTACCAACCCATGTGTTGCACAACATGATGGTTATTAGGTTATTTTCATGTGTGGTTTAGATTGGGTAATGAGCTATGCTGTGCTGTTTAGATTGGCACTTTCGACTGTCTATTTCCAGGTTTTTGTAATTGCAGTTGAAATGGCTTTGTCTCTTTATATTGCCTTTGAAATCGCCCCGACAATGATAAGCTTAATTTCTATATCAGCGATTTGGCCTGCATGTGCACCCAGTGGAGGTAATTACGAAGTTATTGTTCATTTTCTCAGTTTTATTGGAATATACTTCTTTACCAATAGATTACAACTAATGATCAGTTTTACTTCTATCAAACGAGGGTTTGGTATCAATTTCATTCTTTTATTGGTAGTGTTACCTCATAACTAAGGAATTGATAATTCTATCTTCTCTTTCTTTTGTTTTTTAATTACTAAATTGTTTGTACATTTAGTTTTTCTTTCTTTTATTTTTATAGGTTTGTCAACATTTATCCTCATGGATCTTTTTAAGAATGCATTTTGTTTTTTAAAATAGTTTTAAAGCATATTTTGCTCCTCGCTCCGTGCATCACACGGGTCTGCAACTAGTTAAAGATTAAACAAACAACATTTTTTTTATTATTTCATAAATGTGATAGAAGCCGGTATTTTGACTTATAATTTTTCTTATTAAGTTCTTCCAGAATATACTAGAAGACAAAGGTTTGAACTTATGATTTTGTTTGAATTAAGTTACTGGAATGTATTGTTGTTTGTGTGATGTTTCAAATAAAAATTACCGAGATGGATATCTGAAAATGATAAGCTCTCTTTATTTCTATGGTAATTTTCCTAGTTTCAGTTGAATATTGTAATACAACATCCTTTATTTCATAATCTTTCACACATTCTATTGATATAAGATAAATGTTGATTAGTTGAGAATTTTCATGATTACTTTAGGTTCCCTTGTTTTTTACATGAGTTACTTTGATATGAAAGTATTCAATGCACGCATTTCTTCCTAAAAAAAAAAAGGGTAGCATTTTCATGATATGTGATGAGTAAATGATATTCTTAATTCAATAGGTTATACAGTTTTGTGTCTTATTAGTTCATCAACCCTTGAAGTAAGGTTGAAATAAAACTAACTAAAAGTTCATGGTAGACATATTGGGTCATATTCCTTTGTGATATATAGGCGAGTTCCAGGGTATTTGATGACTATTAAAGCATTGAGTTTTTTTATTTCATTCAAGCTGTTAATATGTTCTGTCATACCCTTGCAAAGTTTAGGAGCCTGTCCTACCCTTGCAGACTTTAGGAGTCTGTCCTACCCTTGCAAAGTTTAGGAGAGTCTATCCTACCTTGACAGACTTTAGGAGTCTGTCCTACCCTTATAAAGAATAGGAGTCTGTCCTTTCTCTTAGGAGTCTGTCATGCCCTTATAAACATGATTCAAACCTAAATTCCCAAGATCTAGAGCTTAGCCTCAATATCCAACTCTGGAATTCGAAGGATGAGGAACAATGTAAGCGAAAAAATATCTAAACTAGTATATGGATCTTGCCCAAGGAATTGAAATTTAAGGAAACTCAAATTCCTAATGTAATAATGGAAATTTACTATGAAAACACGGCAAATATACTTAGAGATATAACTAAATATGAGCTTATTGTTGTAGTGACTACTCCTAAGATTTTTTTTTTCTACAATTCACATTCCAAAAATGGGGAAACATTTCTAAAGATCGAGTGTTATTTAACTCTATTCTAGAAGAACGCAGGCACTTTCTATCCTGGAAGGATGAAGAAATGCTCTTATACATTGAATTCTCTTGTACATGGAATTTTCTTTTATATCTACTTGTATTGATTTGAGTGCAATATATAGGCCTCAAATTATGGCATATGGATATTTTTGCTAGAGTTTTGCCAGAGTTTCAACCAACTTTTGAAATTTGCAGTAATTAGAGTTTCTCACATGCAAGAGCTAGCCGTGAAATGGCTTTCCGCGAAATTGCCTATCCAAAAGTACACTTTGCTTCTTTTTCTTTTTTGACAACCATTTGTACGGTCTTAATCAGATGGTTACGGTCATTTGCTCTACGTGCTTTTGGATGGTTACATGCCAAGGTGGGCCTATGACAATATGACCCTCTAGATTGACCGAGGTGAGATTTAATATTAGTCTAATTTATAACACGTGTAATCTTCATAGTTTCTTTACACAATTATTTTGGGAAATTATATTTTCACCCCCTTTTTGTCCTTGGCCACTCCTTCTAGTGTATTTAGGACTACTTTTTTAAACACTAGAAGGGGGTGTGAAAATATCACTACCCTTAAAAAATATGGGATACACCAAATGCTAGTTATTGAGACTGTCACCCCTCACGTATGCTGAGAGGCAATATAAAAAGTGATGGGGGTTCCTATCAAGACGGGATCTGTGCTGAAAAAAGCACAAGATCCTCTATCGTTACACGTGCTCAAGAGACAAAAAGAGAGCGTGTATCCGCACAAATCCAAAAGAAAAAGGGTAAAAATATCCAAATCCTTTGGTTATTCTCATCCCTTATTTATTTTTGGCACAAGATCCCGTTTTGAAGTGTTTTCCAAGAGTGATTGAGATTGTCATGTAAAGTGTGTAGCATGTGCCATAGAGAGATTATCTTGATTGTCTTGGTTTTCAGATCCCACACGGACAATCTTGAATTGTTTGCTGGATGGACAAGTAAAATACATTTCTAACATACATGCAACTTTATCTATTTCTTTAAATAATTCAAAAATGCTAATTAGTTGAACTATTTTCTATGAGGGTCTGTTTGGTTGCTTGGCATGGACTTGGAGAGTACTGGAATAAGTAGCTAACATGGAGGAGACAAGCATTGGATTTGCTTGGAATTACCTCGAAGAATAGTCGTTGAAAGTTTTTGGTTGCACAGCATAGGCTCGGAGAGTAGGGGAATAAGGAGGGGGTGTCATTACCAATGCATAGAGAGAGAGAGAGAGAAAGCACTGCTCTCAAGAAATTTAAAGCGAAATTCCACCTTTTTGGGTGTGTTTGATTGCACAAAGCCAGGATAGTTTAGGGGTTTTACTTTGCATTTGGGTGCCACATTAGCAAAATCTCTTGTTTGGTTGCCAATGTAGCATCAAAATCTCTGGATACTGCAAGACAAGATTCGTAGATTATTATTGCATGTCTAGTGACATGGCATCCATGTCCCACGCTTATACCTTCCGAGCTATGTCTGGTGACATGGCATCCATCTCCCCTCCTTATAACTTCCATGCCAAATTTCTCAAAAAGGTGGATTTTCGCTCGGAGAATAATGCTTTTTCTCTTTATCTCTTGCTCTCTCTTTCCTTTTTATACTAGTAATGACACCCCTCCCATTACTCTACAAGGTTGGCAACCAAGCACTACTTATCACTATTCTAGGAAGTAAATTCTCGGTAAATCAAATGTTTGTCTCCTCCCTATTGAGTAGTTATTGTTGGAGAAAATATGTTGGTGGTGATGGTGGGAAATAGAAAAGAAAGAGATGCTTCAAAGCGCGTTGTCGCTTTCCTTAAGATGATAATATTCGCCCCCACCGGTGTTATCTATATCTAATGTTTGTTGATGCTTTGTACTAAAGCGGAAACAAACTCTAAATCACCTTTGGATAAACAAGTATTTGAGACACCGGTTACTATTTCTGCAGAAAACAATACACTAGAATGGATTTGTGAAAAGAAAGCAAAGAACAAAGTTGATAAACTTCCAAGAGAGTAATTTTGGCTATGGATTTACTCAAACTCAAGTCCCACAAGTGTAATTTTTGTATTTTATTTCAAAGGCTGTTATCTACTCTTTTAATAGAGTAGTTGGCAACCTTTCTGTTGGATTTGCACCCCTACAAGGGCACCTTTTAAAAGCAGGTTTAAATTTGGCCGTTAGATCGCGCCAATCCACGATTCTATAGTCCAGAGCAATCTTGGAGTGATTATTGGTTTGTGTAAAACCTCCGTCCTCCCCTCTAACTGCTAGATTAATGATCCACGGTGCGGATTGCATCCTTTGGCATTTGATCATTGGGATGCGATGGGACATAATCCAACAGTCCTCATCACACCTTATCACCCACTAGCCGTTACACCACGATCTGACGCTTTGGATCGTGCCCGCTCAAGCAGTAGCCGTTGGAACGTGTTGGACCAAAAGATCAACCACCCATATGACCAAAACCATGGCCCAACCCGACCGAGTGGGACCTTGATCGATCCAACGGTTCATTCGGCCACCTACGCGACCGATCCATGGTCAATCTAACCGATCAACTGATCTTGATTAGACGACTCATATCAAATCTGGTAAATTTTTAGTGCTCCAGTCGCTCCTAGCGATGATGCGAAGTGCGCCAAAAGAGCGCCACTAGCGCCCTACAGACCACGCCGCGCGTGCGGATAGTGCGTTGCACCGTGTCGTGGGTCCATCTGATGTCCAACAAAACAATAGAGAGAAGTGGATAACGCTATATATACCCTTTTCCAACTCTTTGAACTTCCAATGTGGGCCTATCCCCTCAGAGCACTTTTGACCTCTTTTCCAAAGCACCCACTTTTACAAACCAAATTCACTTTTCTATATAAAACCTTTTCAAAACACTTTTACTTCGAAAATACACTGACAGTTATACCACTAACTGTGGGACATGATCCCGCGAGAGGGGCGTGGGGCGCGAGCCGCCGCGCGCTCTCTCTTGGTCTCTCGTTCCCACGCGATTGGCGTGTGCATTTTATTTGTTGATTTGAATTCGTCTTTCCTGTGAACTTGGGATCACTAAGGCAATCCGAATTCCACACGAAAGAGATTGACAGAGTCGCCACCTAGATGTGGGATCTAGGACCCATAATTAACCAGAAATCTAGACTCGCTACCTGGTTACGAGAATGGAAGGTATGGGGAGTTGTCCACCACATGCACCATTCTTGCCCGATAGTCGGTCTTCGATTCCAAAAGCTAACTCTTTTAAATTTATTTTAAATGGCTCATTCAACTCTATGTTATTGTGCGAACTAAGTGACATGCATCCTATGATCTAATTTCAATGTGAATCCTAAATGTGTATCTTGATTTCTTAATTTGTCTGGATTCAATCTAGGTGAAAGTTCTCCTAAAATTCTAATTTCATGAAAAATCCTAAGTGATTTGATTAAGCATTTACAAGAAAATTAATATACAAAACACCACAATTTGTTGTGGTGCCGACTCGCGGGTGGTATGCCATCAGACATCCAAGCTGCCTACGTACCCAAGCCTCACTGGGATCAGAGTCGACGTAGTTCGGTGCACCTAAGCTAAGCTACATATGCCTAACTCAACTAGGACACCGACTTAGACGGATTTGACTGTTTCAACAGTTTTAAGAGGAATTATTTAATTCAAGTTGAGGATTTTATTATCTTAGGATTTCATCTAAGATGCTATATGATTCTTATCTGAATGCAAGTTGTCCCTTAGACTAATGCAGGTTTTGCCTACATCCTAGTTTACTAGGCTTGTCCTAGGGAAAGATCGGGTGACTAGTGTAACTAGACCTATGGTACGGTTGCTATTCATAGCAAGCGTCCGTGATGAGGCTGGACTCCTAACTCTAGGACTCCCTAAAACCTAGGACACGGCACGACACCAGTGTTCCTAAATTGGGCTCTAATGGTTCTTAGATTGGAAACCATAATCCAATGGTTCCGAAAGACACAAGATAAATCGATTTAAGTTCTCGAGGTTAATGAGTTTCAGATTTCGAAGATTTTCAGTTTCTAGACATTTAAGGATTACCAATGGTTCTAGGGTTCACCAATTTCGGCCTTGAATGGCATCCAAAGGAGGGAATCGTGCGCTCTTTCCTTGTGCAATTTAATACTTAGGTTATAGCATCTTATTGCCTGGCAGAATCTCAGGATTTCCGTGGACACTAACCTCGGAGCCAACAACATGCTATAACTTAAATATTCAAATTGTCAAAGATCAAGTTGCAATTGGGATACGATTATGGATGCACGGGCCATTTTTCCAGGAAAATCTAAAGATCCTAAAATTTCTGTTTCAATGGATTAAGGAGTGAACATGTGACAGAATTTTAAAGTTCTTTAGGAATTTTTATATGATTTTCAATTAATTTCGAATTTTCCATGGATTTTATCAATTTTAAGCATATGAGCGGTTTTACAAGTGAAATTGTTGGAAATAAATTCGAAATGATTTGAAATTTCTACAGCAGCAAGATGAAAATGTATGTAGCTTACAGGATGAGTTTTGCATATTTTTACATTAAATTCACATTTAATCTTGATTAAACCATTAAATGTCCAGATTGCACAATTAACACATAAACTAGTAGAAATATAACTCTAAATTCTATGAAATTTCTACAGAAATACTATATGAATCAAAATAGCATGCAGTGAGATTTTCATGAATTTTAGAAATTATTTACTACCAATTTCGGATTTTACAATTTCCAGACCAGATTATAAATTAACACTACATCCCATATTAAAACAGATCCAAATCACACGAAAAGTTTACAGTAACAAGTAATATGGAAGATAAGACTACTGTAAAAATGTTATGAATTTTAATGATGATCTGATGTTAGTAAAAATTCTCCTAAAATCTGATAAGTTTCAAAGAAAATATTAAATAATATACCAAATAAACTCCAACAATCTTTACAAATTCATGGTAAAATGAATCAGTAACATATTATTTTCCCACGAAATTTCATTAATTTTAGAATCTGTTTGGTATATAATTTAATTTTTCTTCGTCAAAAGATGTTTTTTGAAGAGTTTTCCATTTTTAAAACACAATTTGCGGAAAAAATCAGAAAAATTCGGAAAAATACAGAAATATTTTGAGAACAATGCACCTACCTGTGGTGAAGATCTCCGCCCAATCCAAAAAAATATAAAAAATCCTGCCGCCGCCGATCCGCTCCGCCGTCTTTCGCTTTCTCTGGAGTGTTTAGAGGGAGTGATTGAGGGAGTGAAGAGATAATGGAAGAAGAATATTAGGGAGAGGGATGGAAGAATATATTGAGGAAAGGGATTGGAGGGAGTGATTAGAAGAGATCATGGAAGATCAAGAGATAATGGAAGATAAATCTATTTTTTTTTTCCTCCTTCTCTCTTATGGATGGGAAGGGAGATATATATAGGGAGAGAAAGAGAGAGAGAGAGATATGTTGGTGGAGAGCTCATCATGTTGTCCCTCTTAGTGGAGAATCCATCATTATTGTTCTTAGTGGAGGGCCCATCATGTTTCTTAGTGGAGAGTCCATCATTATTGCTCTTAGTGGAGGGCCCATCATGTTTCTTAGTGGAGAGTCCATCATTATTGCTCTTAGTGGAGGGCCCATCATGTTTCTTAGTGGAGAGCCCATCATTATTGCTCTTAGTGGAGGGCCCATCATGTTGTCTTAGTGGAGAGCTATCATCATTGCTCTTCACAAGAGGCCTCACAAGAGGCCCCACTGAGGCCCCACAACGCGGGCCCCACAATGTGGGCCCCCGGTTGATTCGATTTTAAACAAATGTTCAATGCGGGCCCACCAAACGGGTACAAATTCTCCCTAGTTTAGATTTTTCTGAATAATCCTTCTCAACATTTAGCTGGAAAATGCGAAACACGACGGAAACGACCAAAAATATTTAGAAATGTAACAAACGGATGCGGGAAAGAAAGACATTGGAAAACCGACGGAAAACAAACCCTAATTTCTTTATCGATTAAGGTAGAGCAAAATAGGGTGTCTACAGATGCCCCTCTTTGGTAGAGATGACGTAGTCATCGAATACCAAAGTCAAAATGACAGAGCCATTTTGCGTAGCTTTAATCGACAAAAGACTCTACCCAAAACGGAACTTAGACGCAAACATTTACTACCTAATGCAAGGCCCTAAATGAAATCCTAGAATTAGAACATAATAAGAAATCCTGATGCGGTGCCGTTCACAAACGAGCAACGAGAGAATGAGATACCACTTTCGAATGGATTCCGAACAGAAAGAACAAAGATCGTTCTCAAGCGGTTTTTTTTTTTTTTTTTTTTTTTTTTTAAAAGAAAATGAGACATCTTTCACAAGCGGGCTCAAGGAGGATAAGAGACCATTCACAAATGGACTCAGACAATGAGGTACCATTCACAAACGGCCTCAAGGAGGATATGAGACCATTCACAAATGGACTCAGAAAATGAGGTACCGTTCACAAACGGGCTTAAGAAGAAGATGAGACCATTCACAAATGGACTCAGAAAATGAGGTACCGTTCACAAACGGGCTTAAGGAGAGGACGAGACCATTCACAAATGGACTCAGAAAATGAGGTACCGTTCACAAACGGGCTCAAGGAGAAGATGAGACCATTCACAAATGGACTCGAGAAACGAGGCACCGTTCACAAACGTGCTCAAGGAGATCATGAGACCATTCCCAAATAGACTCAGAAAATGAGGTACCGTTCACAAACGGGCTTAAGGAGAAGACGAGACCATTCACAAATGGACTCGAGAAACGAGGCACCGTTCACAAACGGGCTCAAGGAGAATAAGAGACCATTCACAAATGGACTCAGAAAATGAGGTACCGTTCACAAACGGGCTCAAGGAGAAGACGAGACCATTCACAAATGGACTCGAGAAACGAGGCACCGTTCACAAACGGGCTTAAGGAGAAGACGAGACCATTCACAAATGGACTCGAGAAATGAGGCACCGTTCACAAACGGGCTCAAGGAGAATAAGAGACCATTCACAAATGGACTCAGAAAATGATGTACCGTTCACAAACGGGCTCAAGGAGAAGATGAGACCATTCACACATGGACTCGAGAAACGTGGCACCGTTCACAAACGGGCTCAAGGAGAACATGAGACCATTCACAAATAGACTCAGAAAATGAGGTACCGTTCACAAACGGGCTTAAGGAGAAGACAAGACCATTCACAAATGGACTCGAGAAACGAGGCACCGTTCACAAACGGGCTCAAGGAGAACATGAGACCATTCATAAATGGACTCGAGAAATGAGGCACCGTTCACAAACGGGTTCAAAGAAACAAGATAGCTTTGATTGATGAATTCAACAACGAAGAATTTAGAGTTTTTTCATGAACTTGAATTTGACATAGGATTGGATTTGATGAATTTTTGATTTTTCAGAAATAAGGCACCGTCCACAAACGGGCTCAAGGAGGACATGAGACCGTAAATGGACTCAGAAAAATGAGACACCGTTCACAAACGGGTTCAAGGAGAAGACGAGACCATTTACAAATGGACTCGAGAAAAGAGGCACCGTTCACAAACAGGCTCAAAGAAACAAGATAGCTTTGATTGATGAATTCAATAACGAAGAATTTAGAGATTTTTCATGAACTTGAATTTGACATAGGATTGGATTTGATGAATTTTTGATTTTTTTGAACTTAATGAAATCGAGGATGTTATAGATCGTGCCTGACAAAGATATCGGAAACTAGGACTTTGACGAATGATGAAACGGCAAACCGAAGAACCATTACTAACAAGAATGGATTAGAAACACTTTTATGAAACTTCAACAAGATTTTTCTCAAAGAGACTGCTGGTCTTGTCTTTGGGGATTTGGATGACTGAAACCTTGAACAAGACACTTGAAATTGGTAATCTAGAACAACGGCTCTCTTGGATATAATCATGGAAAAGTGGGACTTGCCTCTTGATAGGTGTTTAGATAAACATTTCTTGACCAGGAAAGTATTTAACTAACTGGAAGGAAATTCTGAATTTTAACGGTTCATCTTTCTGAGAAATTGGCTCGACCATCATTGCATCTGAGGCTCTTCCAAGCTTAAGATGCCTTCCTGGGGTATGATCTTTTTACGGAAGCTGGGCTTTCTGATGTTTCTACTTCTGAATTCTTCTGGGTTGATCATCTTTGAAATATAGCTGTTTGACTAGATTCTCGAACTTTTTCAGGTACAATCGCAGGGAGCTGACGAGGCCGGGCCTCCTTCACCGAGACAGTTGCATCATTTGGACATATGGATGACGATTGACTCTTTTTAAATAGAAAACTTAGATAAAAGGCACTACTCAAAGGATTGAGGAGCTCTAAAGGAGTGAACATAGAATAACAACGATTGATTAACTACACTGACAGACACAGTAATGCTTCTGACTTAGTTAACGTTTTATTTGGTAAGTCTATCCTTTCAAGGAATATTTTTTTCAATTGGTAAACACTGGACTTTTTCCTTAAAACAGTAATGCCTCAATGATTTAATTACAACTCCTAGGATTGCTTAGCTCCAATGCCCCCAGTTTTGAGGATGTCACTTGAATTTGTTTGAACTTCAATTGATCTTCAGTCCTGATACCGGCTGTAACCTTCTTATAAATTTGCTTGAACTTCAGTTGATCTTCAGTCTTGATACTGGCTGTAGCCTTCTTATAATGATTCTCTTACCGTGACCAAGTCACCTCTTCAGGGTTTTTAACTTGGCGGACCGTGGTAGCCTTAACTTTTGCCTGAACCGTCTTTCTAGGTTTTCGATTCAGCAGGCTATCCCCTTAGCTTTTGCCTAAGCCGCCCTTTCGGGTTTTCAACTTAACAGGGGAATGATCTTAAATTTTGCCTAAACCGCCCTTTCAGGTTTTCAGTCTAGCAGATCTTCAAACTCCATTTTTTTTTATTCATCATCATTTTTTTTTTTTTGTTTCGGGACCTAGATCATTAGTTCTGAACACCGGAAGGACTTTATAGGTAGGATAGGGCTTTTCAAAGAATGGCTTAAGGTTCAACAAAGATTTCGACCGAACCTGTGAATAGGTTGCCTACATATCCCAAGGTAGGAATCAGGTCGTGTATAGTTCAGGGCGAATGCCCCTAGTTTGAAGATAAATTGTTCGAAAGTTTATTGATTTTTCTTTTTTTTTTCTTCTTTCTGGAATAATTGACTTCTCTTCTTTAGGAACTTGTCCCCTTTTTTTTTTTTCTGAAAGGATTGAATTTCTTTTTTTTTTTTGGATTGATTGAATTGCTTTTCTTTTTTGAATTGACCGAACTCAGTTTAACCGAGCTGCCTACGTACCCCAGTGTAGGGATCAGGTCTCGCGTAGTTCGGGGCGAATGCCCCTAGTTTGATGGGTTTTCAAGAAAATTTCATTTAGGCTCGAAGGGTTTGCAAACCAGTATTCTTTTGACGTTGGGTTCTGATTTTGGAATTTATTCGGCCAAAGGAGGCCTTCCGATGTTCAGATTGGGAGTCGATCTAGTTTACTAGAGTCCCTCTGGTACTGATTATTTATTTTTTTATTTTCTTTTTCTTTTTTTTTACGGAGTTTGACGGCATTTCCAGGTAAGAGATAATAAATCTTCTTCTTTCAAGATTCTAATACGTGCCTTCGACTTTCATAGAGCGAAACTTGTTCTTCGACATCCTCCATCTATGGATTTGTAACTCTTGATATCTGATGATCACTTTTCAATGCTTGCTCTTGAACTTCTTATCTCGAATTTGATGGCTTCATGTTATGAATTTGAGAACCAAGGTCATTGATTGGAAATATGAAAGTTGTTTCCACTCCATGCCCCTTGCATAGCATATGATATTCACTTCATTCTTTCTTGAACCTTCTATCTGGGTCTTTCTCTTGGCATTAATGGTAACACTTACCGGACCATCTTTTTATCCTCAAAATGGGTTTACCAATTCTTCACACTTTTCAGAGGGTAATGTATTTTCAATCGGCATTTACTGGATCAAGGTTTCAGTGCCAGTGTTTACCACTTTAATTTCATCTTTGAAAGGCTGAGATTGGCGCTCCTCCTCTTGTTCAAGTAATTGTTGTGACTCAAGTGGAGTTTCGCCAATTTTGTCCTCATTTGAGGAGGGAGTCTTACTTTAAGATCAGAAGCATACTTAAGAAACAGACACAAGTGAACTATTGAAACTTGAAATTTTATTTAAAGGAAAGGCTATTACATCTGACGACCTATCCTGAACATGCTCAGGATTCACAACTCTGAATAAAGAGAAAAGCAAACGATAACTTGCCTGGACTAGGCATTAACCTTGAACTGTAAAACCGGACTCAACAATTGTACTGACCATGGTGACTGACTCAACATAAAATAGTAAATGACTAAAACTTTAACTGCTGCAACTGTCTAGCTTTGGAGGCTCGGCGAAAGCTGGCTCATAAATGGTACTTTCAACTTCTGATTCTTTTCATTGCAACCGGACCTGTGCCCCTTTGAGCCTTCAGTTATTTAAGCATTGCGAACGGCTGGCGGCAGTACTGCATGATTCGGTAATGGGTTATTGGTAGCAACGGGACTTGGCTCAAACACAAGGCTTTTATTGTCGAGCAACCTCTGGATTCTGAATTTTAGGGCAATGCAATTATCAGTGAGATGGCCAGAATTTCTATGGTATTCGCAGTGTTGATCTGTTCGCCAATTTGCTGGTAAAGGATTAGGAAGAGCCCTAATGTCGGGTAGGATTATGCGACCTGAGGCTAAACACTCCTTGAGTATCTCAGATGGCGGAAGGGGGAGAGGGGTAAATTCTGTCTGGGCCTGTGGCCGAGGTGCGACAGCAGGTTGGGTATAATCCATCACCATGGGGTTCTGAGGTTTTGAAGGCTGAGGCTTGGAGCGGGAAAGGTTATTAATTTCAGCTGATGGAGGCTTCCTGAATTCTTTGGTATTCGGGTTACTTCGGTTGAACACACCTTGAGCCATAGCCTCCTCTATTTGGGTGCCTGCCACGATAAAGTGTTTGAAGTCCGGATAATACTGCAACGACATGTGATACTGGAGCTGGGGGGAAATATTTTTCATGATTATTTGGACCTGCTCTTCCTCAGAAGGGCGCTCCATCATCTGAGCTGCTATTCTCCTCCATCTTTTCACAAAGGTCAGAAATGATTCCCTCAAGTCTTGCTTTGTCCTTTCCAAATCCTTTCTGGTGATTTCTGTCCCGTCATCATATTTGAATTGCCTGATGAACTGCTCGCCGATATCCTTCCATGTCCTGTAACGAGTCTTGTCCAAGACCATGAACCACCTCCTGGCAACCTTGGTTAGGGAAACCGGGAACAATTGAGCCATTTGCTCAGAAGATAAGCCTTGAGGTTGACACATGATGGTGAACATTTGCAAATGTGTGATTGGACAACCCACACCATCATATTTATCAAAGTCCGGCATTTGAAAATTGGCTGGGAGACGGATTTCTGGGAACAGTGTGAGGTCACTTGGATTGAAACCACCCTGGTCCTGAAACTGAATGTCCTGAACCTTCCTGGTAAGACTTTCTAATTTCTCCATAACTACTTTATCAACCATGGACTGAGAAGGCCTACTGCGATCTTCGCTGTACTGCTCTTTTTCAAAATCTTCTTCAGTTTTGTCAGGGATAGGAATGAACACTGGCTGGGCAGGTGCGGCTGAAGTAACTGTATGGTGCATGGACCCTTTATCTTTGGACAACGATGGCCCCAACTTTTCAGAAAGCTGGGCCTTGATAACTTGGTTCTCTTCTTTGAGTTCTTGAAGCTGCCGGAGAATCAAGGTGAGAGTATCGGTAATAGCAGCGGGTGGAAGACTACTGTTCTGGTTTTCTGCCATTGGGGAGGATGAGGATGGGAAAGAAGGAGATGCTGGGGTCCTCAGAGAAGGTGGCGGGGAGACAGATTTCCTCTGCAATCGAGAAGAGATCCGAACCCAAGGAATAGTAGGGTTAGCTATGGTGTTTAGTGCCCTGTCATGGAAATAATGAACACGAGGTATATGAGCTTGACATTCATGGAGTGTTTCTTCTCAATGACTGAAAAATATTACACATTTAAGCAAGTAATTGGGACAATAGAATGAATCCAAATGATGAGGGGAATGCCCTTAGTTCAAGGATTATGAGAGTAAACTCTGAAGGATTTAGCAGAAATATTCTTGAAAAAGGTAGCCCCTAGAGGAGGAAGAGATCAAGGGTACAGGCAAGATTGGATCATCAAGATTGCACGATCAAATGATTGAGACACAATTTCCGCCAATGAAGACACAATCGAATCCCACAAGAGACGAATGATAGACACATGATCAAAATGTGAGATTGCATAGGATTACTTTCAACGGGTAGATCAAGAATAACTAATCCTATGAGATCTTTGGAAATGATGGGATTTATATCCTAACCCCAAAGGAAAAGTTTTTAGTCTTCGCACATTTTAACAGTGTTACCTGAAGGCATCAACCCTAATCCTAATCTAGCGGAGTGGAGAGAGGATCTCGACTCATGACTTTGTTTGTGTACCTAGGACCGATCGTAGCCATTGGAAGATGGACTACGGCCTAATCTAGACACAAATGGGTAAGATATCCTAAACTAGGCTCACACATGTGGTGCACATGTGTTCGTATACTGCATGCATGTGTGGGTTAATCTAGGGGTAAGGCCAAGAGTCCCCTTAGCGCGAATCCATGTTCGATATACTGTACCAGTGTCCGGCGTATCAGTACGTGAACAAGAGATCCGTTTACGCACCATAAAGGTATTAGGCTAAGGGTGGAATGCTTCTCTAGCACAGAGGCACCAGGTGATGAAATCCCAGTCAACCATGCTAGATAACACTCCGGGTTCCTAAAATAGGACGTGTGTGCATGTGAAATGAAAGGGTTTAGATGCAAGTGATGTAAGTGTGTGCAATAAGTTCGCGCAATCTATGATGCCTTCAGGTTTTGTTAAATTAAGTTCGAGTAAAATATGATGAGAAAATAAAACGAGACAAACTAATCTAACAAGTATAGAGTTTTTATGAGCCAGTTAAATTAAATTCAAATGAATTATCTTTTGAAATTTTAATGAAGTTAGGTGGTCCCCAGCAGAGTCGCCAGACTGTGGGACATGATCCCGCGAGAGGGGCGTGGGGCGCGAGCCGCCGCGCGCTCTCTCTTGGTCTCTCGTTCCCACGCGATTGGCGTGTGCATTTTATTTGTTGATTTGAATTCGTCTTTCCTGTGAACTTGGGATCACTACGGCAATCCGAATTCCACACGAAAGAGATTGACAGAGTCGCCACCTAGATGTGGGATCTAGGACCCATAATTAACCAGAAATCTAGACTCGCTACCTGGTTACGAGAATGGAAGGTATGGGGAGTTGTCCACCACATGCACCATTCTTGCCCGATAGTCGGTCTTCGATTCCAAAAGCTAACTCTTTTAAATTTATTTTAAATGGCTCATTCAACTCTATGTTATTGTGCGAACTAAGTGACATGCATCCTATGATCTAATTTCAATGTGAATCCTAAATGTGTATCTTGATTTCTTAATTTGTCTGGATTCAATCTAGGTGAAAGTTCTCCTAAAATTCTAATTTCATGAAAAATCCTAAGTGATTTGATTAAGCATTTACAAGAAAATTAATATACAAAACACCACAATTTGTTGTGGTGCCGACTCGCGGGTGGTATGCCATCAGACATCCAAGCTGCCTACGTACCCAAGCCTCACTGGGATCAAAGTCGACGTAGTTCGGTGCACCTAAGCTAAGCTACATATGCCTAACTCAACTAGGACACCGACTTAGACGGATTTGACTGTTTCAACAGTTTTAAGAGGAATTATTTAATTCAAGTTGAGGATTTTATTATCTTAGGATTTCATCTAAGATGCTATATGATTCTTATCTGAATGCAAGTTGTCCCTTAGACTAATGCAGGTTTTGCCTACATCCTAGTTTACTAGGCTTGTCCTAGGGAAAGATCGGGTGACTAGTGTAACTAGACCTATGGTACGGTTGCTATTCATAGCAAGCGTCCGTGATGAGGCTGGACTCCTAACTCTAGGACTCCCTAAAACCTAGGACACGGCACGACACCAGTGTTCCTAAATTGTGCTCTAATGGTTCTTAGATTGGAAACCATAATCCAATGGTTCCGAAAGACACAAGATAAATCGATTTAAGTTCTCGAGGTTAATGAGTTTCAGATTTCGAAGATTTTCAGTTTCTAGACATTTAAGGATTACCAATGGTTCTAGGGTTCACCAATTTCGGCCTTGAATGGCATCCAAAGGAGGGAATCGTGCGCTCTTTCCTTGTGCAATTTAATACTTAGGTTATAGCATCTTATTGCCTGGCAGAATCTCAGGATTTCCGTGGACACTAACCTCGGAGCCAACAACATGCTATAACTTAAATATTCAAATTGTCAAAGATCAAGTTGCAATTGGGATACGATTATGGATGCACGGGCCATTTTTCCAGGAAAATCTAAAGATCCTAAAATTTCTGTTTCAATGGATTAAGGAGTGAACATGTGACAGAATTTTAAAGTTCTTTAGGAATTTTTATATGATTTTCAATTAATTTCGAATTTTCCATGGATTTTATCAATTTTAAGCATATGAGCGGTTTTACAAGTGAAATTGTTGGAAATAAATTCGAAATGATTTGAAATTTCTACAGCAGCAAGATGAAAATGTATGTAGCTTACAGGATGAGTTTTGCATATTTTTACATTAAATTCACATTTAATCTTGATTAAACCATTAAATGTCCAGATTGCACAATTAACACATAAACTAGTAGACATATAACTCTAAATTCTATGAAATTTCTACAGAAATACTATATGAATCAAAATAGCATGCAGTGAGATTTTCATGAATTTTAGAAATTATTTACTACCAATATCGGATTTTACAATTTCCAGACCAGATTATAAATTAACACTACATCCCATATTAAAACAGATCCAAATCACACGAAAAGTTTACAGTAACACGTAATATGGAAGATAAGACTACTGTAAAAATTTTATGAATTTTAATGATGATCTGATGTTAGTAAAAATTCTCCTAAAATCTGATAAGTTTCAAAGAAAATATTAAATAATATACCAAATAAACTCCAAAAATCTTTACAAATTCATGGTAAAATGAATCAGTAACATATTATTTTCCCACGAAATTTCATTAATTTTAGAATCTGTTTGGTATATAATTTAATTTTTCTTCGTCAAAAGATGTTTTTTGAAGAGTTTTCCATTTTTAAAACACAATTTGCGGAAAAAATCAGAAAAATTCGGAAAAATACAGAAATATTTTGAGAACAATGCACCTACCTGTGGTGAAGATCTCCGCCCAATCCAAAAAAATATAAAAAATCCTGCCGCCGCCGATCCGCTCCGCCGTCTTTCGCTTTCTCTGGAGTGTTTAGAGGGAGTGATTGAGGGAGTGAAGAGATAATGGAAGAAGAATATTAGGGAGAGGGATGGAAGAATATATTGAGGAAAGGGATTGGAGGGAGTGATTAGAAGAGATCATGGAAGATCAAGAGATAATGGAAGATAAATCTATTTTTTTTTCCTCCTTCTCTCTTATGGATGGGAAGGGAGATATATATAGGGAGAGAAAGAGAGAGAGAGAGATATGTTGGTGGAGAGCTCATCATGTTGTCCCTCTTAGTGGAGAATCCATCATTATTGTTCTTAGTGGAGGGCCCATCATGTTTCTTAGTGGAGAGTCCATCATTATTGCTCTTAGTGGAGGGCCCATCATGTTTCTTAGTGGAGAGTCCATCATTATTGCTCTTAGTGGAGGGCCCATCATGTTTCTTAGTGGAGAGCCCATCATTATTGCTCTTAGTGGAGGGCCCATCATGTTGTCTTAGTGGAGAGCTATCATCATTGCTCTTCACAAGAGGCCTCACAAGAGGCCCCACTGAGGCCCCACAACGCGGGCCCCACAATGTGGGCCCCCGGTTGATTCGATTTTAAACAAATGTTCAATGCGGGCCCACCAAACGGGTACAAATTCTCCCTAGTTTAGATTTTTCTGAATAATCCTTCTCAACATTTAGCTGGAAAATGCGAAACACGACGGAAACGACCAAAAATATTTAGAAATGTAACAAACGGATGCGGGAAAGAAAGACATTGGAAAACCGACGGAAAACAAACCCTAATTTCTTTATCGATTAAGGTAGAGCAAAATAGGGTGTCTACACTAACCTACAGCCAAGAGCCACATCTGCAAGCAAAATTCTTGTATGTTACAATGCACAAGAATGTCATATCAACATACATGCAATAATTACCCAGGCGACATGTTAGGGAGTCTCCAAGGAGTTCAATGCTATATTGCAACCAAGAATGAAGAATTTTGCTGACATGACACCCAGATGCCAAGCAAAATCCCTAAGCCTCCCCTGCTTTTGTGCAACCAAACTCACTATGATTGTAAGGATGTGGAGATCAAGGGGTGCCATTCTTCCCTCGACGGTCCCACAGACTGGAGTGATTGAGACCTAATATTGAGTGATTGAGATGGTCATATGGAGTATATGGCACGTCATAGACATTTGGTGGGGTGTTCTTTTCATTATAGGAATATAATGGAAGAGAAATTATATGGTGCCCTACCGTCAAGTAGCGTCAAGGTGGTACTTCAAAAGTACCACCTTTGATCCAACAGCAGCCTCTTAAATAGTGGGCTGTTGTTGGATCAAAGATCAAGGGCGGTACATTTTTTACGCTGCTTGACGGTCGGGCAACATATAAAAACTCATAATGGAAACTGAGAAAAAGAAAGTATGTAGGTGTGTGAGAGAGAGAGAGAGAGAGAGAGAGAGAGAGAGAGAAGGCAACCCATGCTCATTGAAATTGAGAAAAGTAATAAGAATAAAAAGTTGAACCGACCCCACTCCTCCTTAACTCCAATCGCTAAATGGCCTAAAAAATCAAATTGGAACCGACCCCACTCCTTCCTAACTCCAATCGTTAAACGGCCTACAAAATCAAATTGGAAGGTAAACAAAATAATTATACTCTCTTGATCATACCCAAAATATCTCTTGGATTTTAGATACCGTGGAGACTACTTTGAGTCATGTGGGCCTGTTATCAATGAATGTAAGGAGAGACTTATTAACGAGTGATTGAGATGGTCATGTGGCATATATGACACGACATCGACTATTAAATTTTAATTGTTTAAATCTCTATCAACAAGACTGCTTTTTCACTAGAAGACATTAAATACAATCCGACCCGAACTCCACACTAGACACAACCGTCTCAATTATTCATAATCTTCCATCCAAGGATGATAGGTCCCACAAATTAAGATTTTTGATCTTTTGGGAGACGATAAATTCGCACCTCCTGGCAGAATATAACACTTTTTTACGTGTAATAGGGGTGCGAATCATCCTAAAAGGGGTGCGAATTTAGCATCGCCCTTCTGTTGTCCTTTTCATAGGAGTGAGAGTCGTCCACATGAGATGTCCTTTCATTTTCAGTTGGGTCCCATATGCTTTTACTAGTCATAAGCCATCAACGAGGGAATATCTGACTACATATTTTATAAAATAGTACTTATTGAATTTTATTAAGAGAAAATGACCAAAAAAAGGGCTTTAATTTGATAATGACGTGTCAAGCGGGGAGTGTTGTAAATGACCAATATAGAGTGACTTTGACGAGAATACCCTTACATACGTATTTCTCTCTCCCTCTCCCTCTCTCTCTCTCTCTCTCCCTCTCTCTCTCTCCCCCTATCAAATCAAATTAGAGGCTATGATGATTACTTTCAGCTGTTGGAAATTTAAATTTGAGAAACCTAAAGCACTTTACAGTATACACCCACCCACCTCTCTCTCTCTCTCTCTCTCTCTCTCTCTCTCTCTCTCTCTCTCTCCGGCGGTCTTCTCTACCTCTCTCGCCGGTCCTCTCTCTCCTTGCCACCGGCACAAAAGAGGTTGGTACCCCTCTCACTGTAACTTTATTTTCTTGAAATGGGTTTTTTTTTTTTTGGAAATGGCCTCACTGTGACTTTCTCCTTCACTTTTGTCAAAGATCAATGGTTTAAATCACTAAGTTTTGGAAAAAATGGTTTAAATCAATATTTGTGAAAAATCATTTTTTGAAACCCTTAATATATTGAAATCAGTTGTAATTTTTCAAAGAAGCAATAGTTTCTCAGAAATTTATTTTTAAACCCATAATCTGTATAGTTTAAACCACAAATTTTTAGAAAATCAATTGGAAAATTCCTAATTTCTGCAAAATCAATAGTTTAAACCTACAGTTTGTAAGAAGTTGAGATATCATTGGTTTAAACCACTAATATTTTAGAACTCAGTTGAGAAAACCTCTAATTTTTCAAATATCAATGGTTTAAATCAACAATTTCTCTCAGATTATTGGTTTAGACAACACAATCAATTGTTTAAACCAATAATGTGTGAGATATCATTGGTTTAAACCACTAATACTTTAGAAGTCAGTTGAGAAAACACCTAATTTTTCAAATATCAATGGTTTAAATCAATAATTTGTAACAGATTATTAGTTTACACCTCTAAAGTTTGGACAATCAATTGTTTAAATCAATAATGTGTTATATATCATTGGTTTAAACCACTAATATTTTATAACACAGTTGAGAAAATCCCTAATGTTTCAAATATCAATGGTTTAAATCAATAATTTCTTACAGATTATTGGTTATACCCCTAAAGTTTGAACAATCAATTGTTTAAACCAATAATGTGTGAGATATTATTGGTTTAAACACCTAAAATTTTAGAACTGAGTTGAGAAAACAGCTACTTTTTCAAATATCAATGGTTTAAATCAATAATTTCCCACAGATTACTGGTTTACAACCCTAAAGTTTGAACAATCAATTGTTTAAACCAATAATGTGTGAGATATCATTGGTTTAAACCACTAATATTTTATAACTCAGTTGAGAAAACCTCTAAATTTTCAAATATCAATGGTTTAAATCAATAATTTCTCACAGATTATTGGTTTACACTCCACAATCAATTGTTTAAACCAATAATGTGTGAGATATCATTGATTTAAACCACTAATATTTTATAACTCAGTTGAGAAAACCTCTAAATTTTCAAATATCAAATGTTTAAATCAATAATTTCTCACAGATTATTGGTTTACAAACCACAATCAATTGTTTAAACCAATAATGTGTGAGATATCATTGGTTTAAACCACTGATATTTTAGAACTCAGTTGAGAAAACCTCTAATTTTTCAAATATGAATGGTTTTAATCAATAATTTCTCACACATTATTGGTTTACACCCCACAATCAATTGTTTAAACCAATAATGTGTGAGATATCATTGGTTTAAACCAGTAATATTTTAGAACTCAGTTGAGAAAACCTCTAATTGTTCAAATATCAATTGTTTAAATCAATAATTTCTCACAGATTAGTGGTTTACACCACACAATCAATTGTTTAAACCAATGATGTGTAAGATATCATTGGTTTAAACCACTTATATTTTAGAACTCAGTTGAGAAAACCTCTAATTTTTCAAATATCAATGGTTTTAATCAATAATTTCTCACACATTATTGGTTTACACCCCACAATCAATTGTTTAAACCAATAATGTGTGAGATATCATTGTTTTAAACGCCTAATAATTTAGAACTCAGTTGAGAAAATCCCTCATTTTTCAAATATCAATGGTTTAAATCAATAATTTCTCACACATTATTTGTTTACACCTCACACATTATTTGTTTACACCCCATTCCATTGCTTCCTTTGTAGGGGCATAAACCACCATTCGATTGGTTCACTCCAAAGTACCATTCTATTGCATTGCAACAAATACTAACCTCCCTTCCATGGAAATGTATGTACTTCCCTTTCCATTCTCCTCTCTTTCCATTTTTAGCACATTTAAATTGCTTTAAACAACTTCTAATCAATGTTTAATTTTGTCTTTACAGGAGAGAGGAACGAAGGGCTTCTTTTGTCTTACACATCGACGGCACTCTAAAGGATGTGGTATCATTTGAATACGTGGGCGGGAAGATGTTGCCTCTTATTGTTGGTCGGAGAGCAAAATATAGAGATTTTGAAAATCTAATTCATAGCAAAATTGGGACCAATCGAAGTGACGTTTCTCTATCTATAAAGTGTCGATATGTTTTCGACTCATCTCATATCATCTCCACATGTTTACAGGACTAATTATGTTATTACTTTGAGTGGTCATGGTTAGGAAGAAGCCTAGGGTCAACATTAAGTTCCACATATGGTCAGGGGTGTAATCAAGACCGTTGATCAAGTTGACCATCATAAGTCAATCCATACTGTCCAAGTCTTATGCCTAACTGAGATCCCATTTTTCAGATTAAGGCCTCTAAATATATATCAAAGCTTTGGCTTCTTTTAGTAGGATCCTTAAAACAAGGCTTGATTGGTTAGCATCTCCATATTTTTTTAGTATATTCTTTCACGATTGTCTCAAACATAACAGAATCCCATATGCTCTACATGCCCCTTATGTGATATGTATGGAAGCCTTTTTTGTCACTTGGTATGCAACTATCATCACAGTGTATATGTACTTAATACCCAAATGATGATCCCTAACGTTCTCCCTAACAATATGATACTTTAAGTAATTATGCTTATTGTCATTGTCACTCTTCTTTCTCCTTAGAGAAGAAACCTACTGTAGCATTATCCCAATAAATAAGATATAGCCTAGAGATATGAGTGTACGACTCCAAGCCTTGTAATAAAATTCTACAACCATAGTGCCTGTATCGCAGTCTTGTAGCATGGAACAAACTCTGCCTCAATACTATAAGAAAAGATCTGACACGAATGCTTCATGTTTTGTATGAGAAGTGATTTCCCTCCTTCCACATAAGTAGGAGGACATCCCCAAATATTTTTGTTATGTTATTCTACGTACCACATACGCCCATCTAGGACTTAGAAGCTGTCTTTTACCTTTTTTTTCTTGAACTAGTGAAAATTGTCTATTCGGTTTTAGCTAAAACAACATATTTTTGTTGTAAGGTGGGGTCCATTTTTTGGCTATCCAAGTCATTCAACTGATGCTCATATGTTGATCAATGCTATTAAAAATAATTTTTTTCTTGGACAAATTATGCAAAAAAAGAAATGGAATGCGGGTCCATTGGCCCACACATAATATAAAACTACTATGGAGGCAAGTTGGGGCTTTGAGGCATGCAGGCATCATCGCAGGGAAGTTGGTGGACATGAGAGTCACACCTTTGATTGATCTAATCCGTTTATTTCGTTAGCGTTTAAAAGGCAAATTGTGAAACAAAGTCGAAAAGAATTGTGCGACTCTTACACTTTCTCATTTGCATGTGTTTCCCATTTACATGCGTTAGGGAATTCAAAGAGGCAATGGACATTTATGGAAGAAAGAGGTCTTTTGGAATTCCGACTGAGACACACAGGTTAAATTTCTAATTAAGTGCCGTAATAAATTAACCAAAAAAATGCCTGTATGGAAATTGAAACTGTCTCAAGACCTGGGTTGGGGTGCGACTTGGGTCGATTTATGGGGTTCGGGTTTCGGGAACTTATTCGATTTTGGGGAATTATGTCCTGTCAAACTGGGGTGTCTACAATATCCAACTCTAGAATTCGAAGGATGAGGAACAAGGTAAGGGGAAAAAAATAATTTTAACTAGCATATGGATCTTGCCCAAGGAATTGAAATTAGAAGGAAACTCAGTTTCCTAATGTAATAATGGAAATTTAAGATGAAAACGTAGCAAATATACTTAGAGATATAACTAAATATGTGCTTATTGTTGTAGTGACTACTCCTAAGATTTTTTTTCTACAATTCACAATCTAAAAATGGGGAAACATTTCTAAAGATCGAGTGTTATTTAACTCTATTCCACAAGAACACAGGCACTTTCTGTCCTGGAAGGATGAAGGAATGCTCTTATACATTGAATTCTCTTCAATATAGTAAGTAATAAGGATAAGAACTATGGCGAAGTACTCCTAATCAACTAAGTTTCTTAATCTAAATAATTAATTAATCAGTACCCAATAATCCAACGGTCAGATCTTAATGGATATGATATATTCTAACATATATTAGACTAGAATTCGGGGGCCCATGCTATGCATGAGTGCAAAACAGTGGGGCCATGCTCCGCTGTTTTCCATTCGATCAATGTCCACCATCGCCTTTTTTTTTCAAAACAGAGATCTAAGGAGGTATGTCCCTCGTATAACAATGAGGTGTGTAAGATCCCACATCGAAAAGCGACAGAATGTTCCTAGACTATATATGTGGATTCTCCTTCTTCATATGTAGATGTGTTTTCAGCATCTCCAAGGGGCGGGCCCCGTGGAGTGGGTCAGACTCGGTTAGTGCTATTGGAAAATAAAACCGAGGAGGGTAGAAGACCCAGAATCGAACAATATTTACAACGTGGGGTCGAGGCGTGACAAGGTGCATTTATTATCTCGCTAAAAGATGAATCTTTCCTAACTATAGCTTTTTTTGCTCCCACGTGTACCTTCTGCATGAGATCAATATTGTTGATCTATCTGGTGACCGAAAGTTTTTTTTTTTTTTTAAATGACAATTTATTTCAATCTTTCAAACATCTTTACAAGGGTTGCGACCAGGAATCCTAAGTACCTCGAATACCCAAAGACTACCTCTAAACCTCCGCAAGTTTACTTATGTTACCAAAAAGACCTAAGATTCTGACAATGTCCCTAACGCTATGGAAACCACCCTACTTTCAGAAAATTCCAGCAGCAACTCATCTTTAGACGGATCACCTATGCCGAGCACTTCTCCAACTCCTCCAGGATGTGCTGGATTTGGAAATCCGGCATTTCAATGAGGAGATCCTCCGGAACCCGATCCAAGAATCCAGGAATTTTTTTTGCTAGCAATCATTTCCCCCACCAGCTGGATGCCCACCACCTTGTTAGCTTCCCAGTTCTGCCTCCTCACCACTCTTTCTTCGTTCAAGATTAGTTTGAAGAAAGGATGTTTATGCAACGGCGAGTGGGTGTCTTTTGACCGTGTCTGTCCCATAGAGGCTATAAAGTTTCCAAGGGCAATCTTGGCTCTTTAGCTTAAATAGTTTCCATTGCTCCCGGAGAAGATCTCCCAACATCTCTTTATCGGTTGGGTCATTGAAAGAAGCCCTCTCTTCATCATAGGTCATTGTTCTCATCCTCTTAAGAATTTTTTCAATAACCAAAATCTCCATAAACAACCGCCTACTCCAACTTCCATAAAGAAATTTTTTCAATCGTAGGTGATCGAAAGTTTATCTATCTTATGGATTTGATTTTCATGTGGCGTGGGACTAGCAATAATTAGGTCATCTCATAAAGGACTTGAAAACACTTCCAAAACAGGAATTTTTTTGGAAAATACAGGTGAAAGTGAAAGGGCACTGATAATTCACCCCGCTTCACAATAAATTCACCCCCCCCTTAGCGATCCTTTAACGCAAAAGGTTAAAGGGACTTATGTATCCAAAGGTAAGGCCAAAGATTCTATTGATCTGAGCATCATAACTTGGCTATATTGCAAAATCATTCCAGTGATCAACAATACTCGAAGATAGGAGCATTTTCAATAGTAGCACATATCATAAAGCAATGTCAATATGATCATCATGGCAAGAGGTACGATCAATTTTCCACATTTTTTATTTGACTTAGATACTAACACAAATTTCTATATCACTTCTATGAAAAATGCTAAAAAAGTCACTCACACCCTGGTTGTTTGAAGCTAAATTTCAATGGTTCTAGCTTTGGCAACCCAGGTTTGACCGGCATCGGAGGCCTTATTAGAGACAAGACTGGTGATACTAAGCGAGCCTTCCCTGGGCCTTTTGGTATCAAGGAATCTAACAAAGCGGAAGTGAGGGCTGCTTTCCAAGACATCAGACTGGTGGCATGGTTTTAAATTTCAGCCGAAATTTCGGAATTCGGCCAAGACCGAAACAAAATTCACAATGAGTCATTTGTTTTACACGGTTTCATTGAAATTCCAAAATTTCATTTTCATGCTTATTTACAAGATTTCCACCTAGATTTTAAATATTCCCATCGAAATTTTAAAGATGTCCACCAAAATTTCCACAGAAATTGTCGAAAAGTCCACCAAATTTGCGGAAATTTTGTAAGCCCAATGGTTCAACGATCACCCCTGTTTTGATTGATCCCAAACCCAAATTGATTGAAATTTATAATCTAATGATTCGCTTGTTAGTATTGTGGATTAAGTTTAGGTCAATATGAGATTACTCCACAAGCAACTCAAATGGAAAGCCTCATGACAAGCACATCAAGGAGTGACAAAGTCCTTCTTCTTTGGTCGATCATATTTCCTCCATTGAGAGTTTTACAGTTTTCCATTGAATTTATTCATAGAATAAAAAAACAGAGCATCACACATTGCTCTGCCTCCATTGTTTTTGTTCCTTGGATCATACCAGGAAAACCATCCCCATCACACGAACTGCAGCTTATTAGGATACTTGAGGAATTCTCTTGGTTTTCATTAGACTTAGAGTTTTAGAGATTTAGCAATTGGAGGAGAGCCTCGTTGTTCGATTCCATAAGTGTTCTTTTTCGCTTTGTTCTGGACGTGCAATCCATTCGGTCCTCTCTGCTTTCATTGCTGGACTTCATCTCTGAGATCTTTCCTCATAAAGATCTAATAGATCAAAATAGAAAATGAAGGAATCTATTCATGTTTTTCATGCAATTTCGAAAGCCTTCCTTGAACAGAATTGAAATGGGGAAAGGAGTCATCTAGGAGGCAATAAAACCACTGTGTTTATACACTACTTAATGGTAGATAATTCGTCTTTGGGAAAACTGATAATTCGTCTTAATGGAATACAGAGTGCTAACTGTTAACAACAAGTATTGTGGATCCTATACTTATTATCTTCTTACATCTCTACAAAACAACAAATCCACTTGATCTTAAAGGATTCAACTTTTGTTTCTTATATTCTAGAAGAACAAAGAAACAGAGTACCACTGACACTCTGTTTTTGAGAAAATTCTATGCTTTTTGGTTGTTCGATCCAAACAGGTATTTGAGAATTGGTATTGATGAACCTTTGATCCATTTTGAGCTGGAAGGAGAAAAGACAGCGTGCTATGTTATCATGAAAATCAATTATGTGGAGTTTGAGCTGCCACCTGCTTGTCGTATCCTGGCTTGAGGCGATAGTTTTCTGAAGCTGAGCTTCGGTCCACCTGAATAGAAAGGCATTCCGGATCTACAAGTTCCGGCTCTCCACTCTGGAATTCTACAAGTTCTAGGTCCTATTGCTCATTCTCTCTGATTTTTATTTTCCCCCCTCCAATACTTGGGTTCAAGTGCTAGATCTGAGTTTCCTAGAACAGGAGAACTCAGAGCTGAAGGTATTCAGTTACCAATTTGATACTTCTTAATATCTTCTTTGGATCTACTTCTCCTCTTCACAATAAACTCGAACCAGTTCAGAGAGTGAAGGAAACCTCGCTGAACTCCAATCCACCTAGCTATTGTCAAACAACAAGTGAATGGATCTAGCCAAATTGAGTTTACTAAGGAGCAATCATTGAAGGAGTTTGTTTCAACCTGGAGCTTGCAAATCTGAGATTGCTTTGCATCTTCCATCACTGAAACACAAATGAATCCCAAAGAATCAAAAGTCCTTGGTTAGAAGAATCTTCAATCTGAGCAGTATTATACATTCGTGAGCATTAATTTCACAAAGAATATAGTGATAGCGAAGCCTCAGCCTGACCAGAATTCTAAAACTCATTTATGAAGAGTGAGTAGATCAAACTTCATCACTGTTGTTGAAAGCTTTGCATTTAGATCCAAGTCTTGAAGATCAGATCTTCAGAGTTTTCCGCTAACCTTTGGGAACTAGTATGACAATTTGATCTAAACGTGGCAATCTACATCAATTGATGTGTGTACAATGAGCAGGTTGATGATAGATTCGAGACAGGGGAGTTTGACACACAAAGTGAGATTTGTGAGGATAGTGGTACACAAGTTGAGATTTCGGAGGATTGTCAGTCTGATGTCGTACATACAAGGAACACTTCATAGAGGATGATGGAGAATGGATGGCATTTGCAGAGGACGACCATATTGTGCCCAGGGGTGTGGGTAGTGGACGTCCTGGATCTTGGGATGACAAGGGACCATTTTGACTTAATAGAGCTTTTCATTCACGATCCTTTTCTGGATCATGATAGAACATTATGGAAAAAACATTTGATTCGTGAGGATAGCCTTGGGACATAAAACTTACTTGAAATTCAAGATGGAGATAAAGACAAGGCACTATCAGAAGTAGCCAGGTGGTGCGATACACCATTGACAACGAGGCAAGGTGTTGACACAGATCGGCCCCGGGCGAAGGGCATCCAGAACCTGTGTCAAGTCTGCCTGGAGAAAGACGTGAGCTTTAGGGAATGCTCTTTTGAAGGTGGAGAGTTCGAGGAGCGCGGGTTTCTTTTTAGCATAGAGTAGTCGTATTTTTACTTTCCTTTATGCGTACAGGGGGTTAAATGTAGTAATGTCAATGTTGTCATATGAGAGGCAATATCGGGTAGAAAGGATGGTAGGGCATAGTCGGTTGGGATGACTGATTGTTAAAAGGCGTTAAAGCACAAGAACACACCATGTGTCACTCAATTGGGAGCTTAGAGAAGGCGAGAAGGGGGGCCTTTGGGCAAGAAGGGACCACATGATTGGGAGCCTTACAAGAAGCCATGTGGAATGCCACCTCAGCAAGCCAGCTGGCTTGAGCTGTCATAAGATGGCAGCAACTTCTAGTAGACTTCTCTTCCTCTATAAATAAGGAGTTTCATTTTTGGCCGTTTTCAAAGGTAAGGTGCTCCATTTCATCTCCTTTATCTTGAATTTCTTTGAATGTAATCAGTCCCACGCTTGTAAAATTTCTCTTTCAAGTCAACTTTGAATCTGCAAGGATCTTCCCATCTCATGTCATTTCTATGTTCAGATGACAAGTGTGAAGAGAAATTAAGGAATCTCCTTTAGCTTCCACCTACTAAATCAGTTCTGCATCCATAGTGAGCAAAATCAGATCCGATCATTTCCCTAAGCGGTCAGTGGGCCAAGAAAAATAGAAACATGTTCTTTCATGAGTTGTTATTGATAAATCCTCATTCATTACAATGTTCCAAGATAGAGTGTGGTGTTTCTCTAAAAATTAAACTTGAATTTTGACCTAAAATACCTCAGTCTATAGAGATTAAAGTTTTTCAGCTTAAGACCCATTTCCTACTCACCTGTTCCACATCACTAATTCTAAATGGAAAAAATCTACTCTTTGATTTTTCACACTGCTTCAACTAACACATAAATGAAATGGCAAAATGCAGAATACCAGGTAAGTCTCCTTTCAGGTTATTCCCATATAAGAACAATTCTTCCAATGCAGAGAGATTGCTCAGCAGACACGATGGAACTGCTTCAAAATTGTTGTAGCTAAGATCCAAATATAGTAGGTTTTTCAAACCACATAATCATGCAAGAAATGAGCAAATTATAGTGAAAACAAGCATTTTACAAATGAGAAAACAAAGAAGTAAAGAATAGATGATGTTTCATACATATCATAAACATGATTCAATTTCCATCCAAAGCATGTTGTTAGAATATGATTCTATCGACTCTTACTCCACTAAATATTTATTGGAATTTTTGTATGTGTGTGAGTTTGTAAGATTCAATCTAGACTCGATACCTGACAAGGATTGGCTGCTTTGGTTTAGCATATTATCCCCAAGACGCAATATCTTTAAGTTTTTCATTTGAATGAACCCTGCAAAAAGGAAGAGACGATGAGAGAGTGAGGTGTTGATGACTATATTTCCTCCCCCTTTATTATAATAATAAAAAATATATGGGCCTCATGCCGGTAATGAAGTAAAAGAAAAATCTGATTTGCTAAACATCCATCAATATCTTTGAATTGCCTAAGAAAAGAGATTGAGGGTTTTTATGCAATTTGAGGAAGTATTTTATAAAATTGGAGGAAACGAGCATTACCTTCTGGCATAACCCATCCACCGATCCGATTAAACCCCAAATCTAGTGACTCCAATTCTTTGAATTGGGCAAACAGAGTAGCATTAGGATACCACAATTCAAACCAATAAGGATACCTTGCACCTGCAAGGTCGATTCGTATCAAAGGATACCTTGCTTTGAAAAGGTCGATTCCTATCACGCGAGATGAAGAATTAGAGCATGATACATCCCCCCATTGACAGCAATCCTCTCCAACCCAATCTTCCAAGACAGGATAAGTAGCATTATTTGGATAGTCGTTGATGGAGTCTTTCAATTGCAAGAGAGCTTTTCTCTCTTCCTCCAAACATGCTTGGCCCCCGTAAAAGCAGCAACACACACTCACAAACAACAACACCCCAACAATATTAAACGCATGTAAACCCCTCATATTTTTAACAAGTTTATCTCCGAACTCCAAACTCCAAACTAAAAGCTCGGCTGTAGTTTCACTCTAAACTTAAACATAGATATATATGTAGAGAAGGAAAGGTGGAAGGTGGATCCAAAGTCTTCCCAGTCTTCGCCACCTCACCGTTCATAAATTTGGACCGTCGAAATGTCTAAAGTAGAAGCTGAGGTCATAAATAAGGAAAAAATGCGTAGTAATAGTGACATCTCATAAAGAGTGAGACCCACAAGTGTGACAGGAAAGGTCGTCTCTTTTTCTATCCGTCTAAGATGAGAGTCAAGAGAATACTTCCACTGCGTGCCTCACACTCTAAATGAGAATTAGATCAAAGACACTTTTGGTCAATCTAGACCGTCAAAAAACTACAGAGCTGTCCATGATACTAATCCCGTCAAACCTACCGATGGATTATCCACAAATTGAAAGTTTGTTTTTCACCAAAAATTGAACAGGTTCAAGTTATTTTTTTCATATAAAATCAAACAATGGAAAAGAAGGAAAAATTGGATAAGTGTTTACTTTCATTTTTCATAAAATTCCTGCAATCCAAAGTCCAAACCGGGCCATGATGATTTGGTTCAGATTGAACAAGGTGGATGGCATATACATATTGCAATCATGGTTTTAAATTTCAACCGAAATCCAAAATTTCGGTCTGAAATTTCGGGTTTCGGTGGAGACCAAAACCGAAATGGGACATAACTAAAACGTGTTATTATTTCGACAGAAATTTCGAGATTTCGGTCGAAATTTCGTGCTAAATTTTAGGGATTTCGACCATTTTTTTATTTTCTAACTATTTTATAATTATCCCAAAATTTCAGGGATTTTCAATAAGAATAAAATATACTTTTTAATTGTCCGTCGGGATTTCGAGCGAAATTTCGATTTTTGTGGGGTCCAAAACCGGTAACGAAATTGAAATTTAAAACCTTGATTGTAATACATGCATGCAAGAAAGATTTCGGTTGGGAAAATGTTTTGATAATTTCACTAACTCATATTGTCTTGTACTATTCAACCAGCTGTCAATGGCTATGACAATTTCAAAAAATGCTATAGAAGCAAATTATGAAATAAAAGACAAGGTAACCTAGTGCAAATATCAAAACACAGCAGTGCCAAAATCAATAGCCTTCTTATAAACTGCATATTTAAAACTGGTGGGACTGATATCTCCACGACAATGTTTTGATAATGAGGACAACCCACATGGTTTTACATTTTTTTAACGAGCTGTACTTTGGTTATTTTTATGAGATATGAGTATTTTTGTCATGAGAGAGTTGCTTTGGGCATTTTTCAAATTTGGTATGAGCTGTCTAATCAAGATCAGTTGATCGGTCGGATTGACCATGGATCAGTCGCGTAGGTGGCCGAATGAACCGTTGGATCGGTCAAGGTCCTACTCGGTCGGGTTGGGCCATGGTTTTGGTCATATGGGTGGTCGATCTTTTGGTCCAACATGCTCCAACGGCTAGTGGTTGAGCGGGTGCAATCCAAAGCGTCAGATCATGGTGTAACAACTAGTGGGTGATAAGGTGTGATGAGGATTGTTGGATTATGTCCCGTCGCGTCCTAATGAACAAAAGCCAAAGGGGGCAATCCGCACCGTGGATCATTGACCTAGCAATTACAGGGGAGGACGGAGGTTTTACACAAACCAATAATCACTCCAAGATTGCTCTGGACTATAGAATCGTGGATTGGAGAGATCTAACGGCCAGATTTCAACCTGCTTTTAAAAGGTACCCTTGTAGGGGTGCAAATCAAATAGAAAGGTTGCCAAATACTCTATTAAAAGAGTAGATAACAGCCTTTGAAATAAAATATAAAAACTACACTTGTGGGACTTGAGTTTGAGTAAATCCATAGCCAAAATTACTCTCTTGGAAGTTTATCAACTTTGTTCTTTGCTTTCTTTTCACAAATCTATTCTAGTGTACTGTTTTCTGCAGAAACAGTAACCGGTGCCTCAAATACTTGTTTATCCAAAGGTGATTTAGAGTTTGTTTCTGCTTAGTGTAAAGCATCAACAAACATTAGATATAGATAACACCGAGCTTCATTGTATTGTGGAGGCAAATTCTTGATACCCCTTGCACACTAACTAGTGGGGGCGAATATTATCTTAAGGAAAGCGACAGCGTGCTTTGAAGCATCTCTTTCTTTTCTATTTCCCACCATCACCACCGACATATTCTCTCCAACAATAACTACTCAATAGGGAGGAGACAAACATTTGATTTACCTCTTAGAATAGTAATAAGTAGTGCATGGTTGCCAACCTTGTAGAGTAGTGGGAGGGGTGTCATTACTAGTATAAAAAGGAAAGAGAGAGAAAAGGCATTATTCTCCAAGCCAAAATCCACATTTTTTGAGAAATTTGGCTTGGAAAGGTGGAAGATGGATCCAAAGTCTTCCCAATCTTCGCCACCTCACCGTTCATAAATCCAAACCGTCCAAACGTCTAAAGTAGAAGCTGAGCTCACAAATAAGGGAAAAACGAGTACTAATAGTGACATCTCATAAAGAGTGAGACCCACAACTGTGACAGGAAAGGTCGTCTCTTTCTCTATCCGTCTAACACGAGAGTCAAGAGAATACTTCCACTGCGTGCCTCACACTCTAAAAATTGAATAGGTTCAAGTTATTTTTGCCTCTAGATGGTCTACAAGAACAGCGTTCTCGACTTTACACCCTCGATCACCACAAGAAAGAATGGTCCGAAATTGAGGAACACCATTTCTGACTACACACCCTCTTTTTCTATCCGTCTAACATGATAGTCAAGAGAATACTTCCACAGCGTGCCTCACACTCTAAATCACTCATCAATAATTCATTCACCTTACATTAAAGGATGGTAGGTCCCACGCTCATTATCATTTTGTGTAACCTTTATTTATTTATTTTCTAATTCTTTAAAGAAGATGCAGGTATATATATATATTACAAAATGCTGATGACACTTTTGGTCAATCTAGACCGTCAAAACACTACAGAGCTGTCCATGATACTAATCCCGTCAAACCTGTCCATGATACTAATCCCGTCAAACCTACCGATGGATTATCCACAAGTTGAAAGTTTGTTTTTCACCAAAAATTGAACAGGTTCAAGTTATTTTTTTCATATAAAATCAAACAATGGAAAAGAAGGAAAAATTGGATAAGTGTTTCCTTTCATTTTTCATAAAATTCCTGCAATCCAAACCAGGCATATACATATTGTAATGCATGCATACAAGAAAGATTTCGGTTGGGAAAATGTTTTGATAATTTCACATACTCACATTGTCTTGTACTATTCAACCAGCTGTCAATGGCTATGACAATTTCATAAAATGCTATAGAAGCAAATTATGAAATAAAAGACAAGGTAACCTAGTGCAAATATCAAAACACAGCAGTGCCAAAATCAATAGCCTTCATATAAACTGCATATTTAAAACTGGAGGGACTGATATCTCCACGACAATGTTTTGATAATGAGGACAACCCACCTGGTTTTACATTTTTTTAACGAGCTGTATTTTGGTTATTTTTATGAGATATGAGTATTTTTGTCATGAGAGAGTTGCTTTGGGCATTTTTCAAAAGGAGATAACGAGGTAAAAACAAATAAGTGCAAAATTTTAAAGTAAACAATTCACGACTGTAAACTTTTATGCCCATTTTACAAATTGACCCTAAAAAGGAAATACATGATGATTGGATTTTTTTCATGGCTCAAAACTGGCAACCTGATTTTAATGGTGGTACGGCTAAAAACAAATAAGGTGCAAAATTTTAATTTTTCAAAAGGAGATAACGACTGTAAACTTTTACACCCAAAATTACAGTCGATTCTATTTCAATCTGGCAATCTGATTTTTGGGGAGTCAACTCGATTCTGTTTCAAAGCGGATCGTACATTCAATTTTATAATCCATAATTGTTCAAAATCAGACCATCCATTGGATTGTTCAATATCTTAATGCAGAATGCTAGGTTGATAACCCATGGACAATATTTATGTGTGGATTACTGGATTATGCACACATGTAAGTAGGAAAAGATAGCGACACTCATATCACATGACCTAGCATTATCAGATGGGAATGAGTTTTTATATAATGCTTAGGAGTAGTTTGTTTTTTTATATTTTAAAAACAAATAGTTGAGCCGAAGTTTGTTTACAGATTTATGAAGAATGATAGATGCAAGGTTGCCCTTGCATAAAGAGCTGGTCCGCTGGAAAAGGGCCGGTTTTACTTAATGTTGTGGGTCAAATCAAGGGACCTTTCCAGCTCTTTATGCAAGGGCGTCCTTGCATCTATCATTCCTCTATATTTAAATAATTCGTTTGGGTCTCCTTAATGTAAGTAGGCTGTGCCCCAAAATTCATCCCCTTAGGTTGATCCTAACCCTCCGATCTGTACCATTTTCTGTAATTTCGTCATTCTGTTGATCCAGGGTTAGGATCATCCCGTGGACATGATTATTGAGGCACAACATATTTATGTTATGGTAATCCATATGAAGGGTTTGGATCTTTGAACAAAGTGGGACCTACTTTTTTTGAAAAATACTCATATCTAAGCATTGACATCATATTTAAAATTTAGAACTATGTTTTCATAATAAATTTCCTATTTGTTGAGTTATACAAAATTTGTATGGGGCAGAGCAAAAACAAGTGCCCGCTAAAAGGATGGTGCCAAGCAGATGTATTTAAAAGGAAAGGTATTTTAGGTTTTTTAATTCCTTATGGTTAAATTTTAACTTTTAATAAAATTCAATAAGTATTATTTTATAAAATATCTAGCCAGGTATCCCCTCGTTGATGGCTTGTGACTAGTAAAAGCATATGGGACCCAACTGAAAATGAAAGGACATCTCCTGTGGACGACTCTCACTCCTATTGAAAGGATAAGAGAAGGACGATGATAAATTCACACCCCTTGTAGGATGACTTGCACCCATTTTACACGTAAGAAAGCGTTATAGTCTGCCAGGAGGTGCGAATTTATCATCTCCCAAAAGATCGAAAATCTTAATTTGTGGGACTTATCATCCTTCGATGGAAGATGAGTAATTGAGACGGTTGTGTATAGTGTGGAGTGCGGGTCGGACTATTTTTAATGTCTTCTAGTGAAAAAGCAGTCTTGTTGATAGAGATTTAAACAATTAAAATTTAATAGTGGATGTCATGTCATATACGCCAAATGACCATCTCAATCACTCGTTAGTAAGTCTCTCCTTACATTCATTGATAACAGGCCCACATGACTCAAAGTAGTCTCCCGTATCTAAAATCCAAGAGATATTTTGGGTATGATCAAGAGAGTATAATTATTTTGTATACCTTCCAATTTGATTTTTTAGGCCGTTTAGCGATTAGAGTTAGGGAGGAGTGGGGTCGGTTCGACTTTTTATTCCTATTACTTTTCTCAATTTCAAAGAGCATGGGTTTTCTCTCTCTCTCTCTCTCTCTCTCTCTCTCTCTCTCTCTCTCTCACACACACACACACACACACACACACACACAAACCCATCTACTTTCTTTTTCTCAGTTTCCATTATGAGTTTTTACATGTTGCCCGACCGTCAGCAGCGTAAAAAATGTACCGCCCTTGATCTTTGATCCAACAGCAGCCCACTTTTTAAGAGGCTGCTGTTGGATCAAAGATCAAGGGTGGTACTTTTGAAGTACCACCTTGACACTAGTTGACGGTCGGGCACCATATAATTTTTCTTCCATTATATTTCTCTCATGAAAAGAACACCCCACCAAATGTCTATGCCGTGCCATATACTCCATATGACCATCTCAATCACTCATTACTAGGTCTCAATCACTCCAGTCTGTGGGACCCTCAAGGGAAGAATGGCACCCCTCAATCTTCACATCCTTACACTCAGAGTGAGTTTGGTTGCACAAAAGCAGGGGAGGCTTAGGGATTTTGCTTGGCATCTGGGTGCATGTCGGCAAAATTCTTCATTCTTGGTTGCAATATAGCATTGAACTCCTTGGAGACTCCCTAACATGTAGCCTGGGTAATTATTGCATGTATGTTGATATGACATTCTTGTGCATTGTAACATACAAGAATTTTGCAAGTAGATGTGGCTCTTGGCTGCAGGTTAGTGGTATAACTGTCAGTGTATTTTCGAAGTAAAAGTGTTTTGAAAGGGTTTTATATAGAAAAGTGCATTTGGTTTGTAAAAGTGGGTGCTTTGGAAAAGTGGTTAAAAGTGCTTTGGGGGGATAGGCCCACATTGGAAGTTCAAAGAGTTGGAAAATGGTATATATAGCGTTATCCACTTTCTCTCTATTGTTTTGTTGCACAATAGGTGGACCCACGACACGGTGCAACGCACCATCCGCACGTGCAGCGTGGTCTATAGGGCACTAGTGGCGCTCTTTTGGTGCACTTCGCATCATCGCTAGGAGCGATTGGAGCGCTTAAAATTTACCAGATTTGATATGAGCCATCTAATCAAGATCAGTTGATCGCTCAGATTGACCATGGATCGGTCGCGTAGGTGGGCAAATGAACCGTTGGATCGATCAAGGTCCCACTCGGTCGGGTTGGGCCATGGTTTTGGTCATATGGGTGGTTGATCTTTTGGTCCAACACGCTCCAATGGCTAGTGCTTGAGCGGGTGCGATCCAAAGCATCAGATCGTGGTGTAACGGCTAGTGGGTGATAAGGTGTGATGATGACTGTTGGATTATGTCCCATCGCGTCCCAACGATCAAAAGCCAAAGTGTGCAATCCGCACCGTGGATCATTGATCTAACAGTTAGAGGTGAGGACAAAGGTTTTACACAAACCAATAATCACTCCAAGATTGCTCTGGACTGTAGAATCGTCGATTGGCGAGATCTAACGGCCAAATTTCAACCTGCTTTTAAAAGGTGCCCTTGTAGGGGTGCAAATCAAACAGAAAGGTTGCCAAATACTCTATTAAAAGAGTAGCAGCCTTTGAAATAAAATACAAAAATTACACTTGTGGGACTTGAGTTTGAGTAAATCCATAGCCAAAATTACTCTCTTGGATGTTTCTCAACTTTGTTCTTTGCTTTCTTTTCACAAATCCATTCTAGTGTACTGTTTTCTACAGAAACAGTAACCGGTGTCTCACATACTTGTTTATCCAAAGGTGATTTAGAGTTTGTTTCCGTTTAGTACAAAGCGTCAACAAACATTAGATATAGATAATACCAGGCTTCATTGTATGTTGGAGGCAAATTCATGATACCCTTGCACACAAACTAGTGGGGGCGAATATTATCTTAAGGAAAGCGACAATGAGCTTTGAAGCATCTCTTTCTTTTCTATTTTCCACCATCACCACCGACATATTTTCTCCAACAATAACTACTAAATAGGGAGGAGACAAACATTTGATTTACCTAGAATTTACCTCCTAGAATAGTGATAAGTTGTGCTTGGTTGCCAACCTTTTAGAGTAGTGGGAGGGGTGTCATTACTAGTATAAAAAGGAAAGAGAGAGCAAGAGAGAAAGATAAAAGGCATTATTCTCCGAGCCAAAATCCACCTTTTTTGAGAAATTTGGCTTGGAAGTTATAAGGAGGGGAGATGGATGCCATGTCACCAGACATGGCTCGGAAGGTATAAGGGTGGGACATGGATGCCATGTCACTAGACATGCAATTATAACCTATGAATCCTGTCTTGTAGTATCCAGAGATTTCGATGCTACATTGGCAACCAAACAAGAGATTTTGCTGATGTGGCACCCAAATGCAAAGTAAAACCCCTAAACTATCCTGGCTTTGTTCAATCAAACACACCCAAAAAGGTGGAATTTCGCTTTAAATTTCTTAAGAGCAGTGCTCTCTCTCTCTCTCTCTCTATCTCTCTCTCTCTCTCTCTCTCTCTCTCTCTCTATGCATTGGGAATGACCCCCCCTCCTTATTCCCCTACTCTCCGAGCCTATGCTGCGCGACCGAAAACTTTCAACGACTATTCTTCGAGGTAATTCCAGGCAAGTCCAATGCTTGTCTCCTCCATGTTGACTACTTATTCCAGTACTCTCCAAGGCCATGCCAAGCAACCAAAGAGACCCTCATAGAAAATAGTCCCACTAATTAGCATTTTTGAGTACTTATTCCAGTACTCTCTTGAGCACGTGTAACGATAGAGGATCTTGTGCTTTTTTTAGCACGGATCCCGTCTTGCTAGCAACCCCCATCACTTTTTATATTGCCTCTCAGCATACGTGAGGGGTGATAGTCTCAATAACTAACATTTGGTGTATCCCATATTTTTTAAGGGAAGTGATATTTTCACTCCCTTTTCATCCTTGGCCACACCCCTTTCTAGTGTTAAAAAAAGTAGTCCTAAATACGCTAGAAAGAGTGTGGCCAAGGACAAAAAGGGGCTGAAAATATAATTTCCCAAAATAATTATGTAAAGAAACTATGAAGATTACACGTGTTATAAATTAGACTCACATTAACACGTGTTATAAATCTCACCTCGGTAAATCTAGACGGTCATACTGTCATAGGCCTACCAAAAGCACATAGAGCCAATGACCGTAACCATCCAAAAGACATTCGTTGCGGAAATGATGGTTTTATCTTCTTAATTGCTATTTTAGGAATACATTGAATAAAAACACCAAAACGTTTTGTTTTTTTTTTTAGGGTTTTTTTAGGAATAGCTACTTTTTCTAATCGTGAATTCTATGGAGAAAGGAAACTGGGTATAGAAGGAGTGCCATGTGGTGCCCCCATGGCGTCTAGAATTCTATTTTACATATATATTATATGATGTTTAGTCCCACATAGACTAAAACTATCCATATGCCATAATTTGAGGCCTATATATTGCACTCAAATCAATACAATTGGACATGTAAGAAAATTCCATGTACAACAAAATTCAGAACGTTGTACAAGAGAATTCAACGTATAAGAGCATTCCTTCTTCCTTGCAAGATAGAAAGTGTTAAATTTTAAAGTGTATTTTTGGGTAGCTTTATTTTATTTTTGCCTATGTTCTTCTAGACAGGAAAGGTCGTCTCTTTTTCTATCCGTCTAACATGAGAGTCAAGAGAATACTTCCACTGCGTGCCTCACACTCTAAATCACTCATCAATAATTCCTTCACCTTACATTAAAGGATGGTAGCTCTCACACTCATTATCATTTTGTGTAACCTTTATTTATTTATTTTCTATTTATTTAAAGAAGATGCAGGTTTATATTATATTATAAAATGAGAATTAGATCAAAGACACTTTTGGTCAATCTAGACCGTCAAAAAACTACAGAGCTGTCCGTGATACTAATCCCATCAAGGTAACTTAGTGCAAATATCAAAACACAGTAGTGCCAAAATCAATAGCCTTCTTATAAACTGCATATTTAAAACTGGTGGGACTGATATCTCCACGACAATGTTTTGATAATGAAGACAAGCCACCTGGGTTTACATTTTTTTAACGAGCTGTACTTTGGTTATTTGCATCTATCATCCCTCTAGATTTAAATAATTCGTTTGATCATATTAGATGATGATAAGTGCATTAATCGGATGATTTGGATTGTTAGATTGATCTAGCCATTCACTTTAATGCATCCAATGGTGTGGCTCAATTGTAGAAAGCTCCTTAATTTTCCTAGACAACTAAAATGGTGGGCCCCTTCAATCTCCACCGTAGATGTGATTAGTGGATCAACACAAAATACTTAGAAAAAATTAGAGTGGGGACCACCTAGTTGGACAATCTAAGCCGTTCATTAGTTAGATAGGTTCTAGCCAAACATCTTATGAAGAGGATGATCCTAACACTATTATTTGTGGTGGCCCCTTCAATCACCACCGTGGATGTTCTATTAATCCTTTGAGTTGTGGTGGTCCCAATCAATCTCAACCGTAGAAGGTGGTTTTTTGTGCAATGACTTAATTGCCTGTTAATGATGGTGGTGGCACTTCTTGAATGCTTACCAATCCTTTTCCACTGATTGATGTGTGAATACGATTGGATGGAAAAAAAAATTAGCATGATAATTCTATTCCTTCTTCGTTCTATATAATTAATTTTTTTTCGATAATACATGTGTAAGAGTCAATCCATGTTCTTTGACAGGAAAGAGATAGTAGGAAACGATTAAAGTGATTACCAGCCACATCCAATACATTTTGGGGGAGAATTTATCAGCATCCTGAAAGAAGAAAACCCAAAAGAGGGGATATAAAAATACAGAAACATGAAAAGATTAAAAGCCACCATCGCCATTGTGTTTTTTACCCTCTTCTTGAGATCTCACGATATTGTAAGAAATAATCCAATATTAGTGATAATAGGAGGATGCCACGTAGGATCAAAAGCAGGATGGTGGGACTGTCCACGTGTGCATGAACAGTGAAACCCCCATCCAGCTATATTATAATAGATAACTAGGGTGCAATGCACGCTTGTAAGGAATAGTTGGGTGCGCAATTTGTTTGGGTGCACGCCTAGAAAGAGGAAAACTTTAAATAAGTGGTTAATAAGCGGATTACATTTGATTCAACTTTAAATAAATATCCATCCCACCCTATTTCAATGAGGAAATTGGAAGGACGTTGCGGATTTTAGAAATGTTGAGATTAGGAAAGTTATTAAGTTACTTTCAGGAAAGCTTTAGGATTTAGGAATTTTGAGAGGATAGTTTTGGAAATAAATTCTCTAAGTATCCGTAACGTACGTTTTTGTTTTTCTGAATACCGAAAAAAATAGCCATGTCAAGTACGTATTTTTCGCCCTTTTTATAAGGAGTTTTATTTGGCCCTTTTTTAGGGGGGAAGTCAAATATTTAGTGAGATTACGATGGGCCCACTTTATTATGTAGAGGTTTTTAAGGTTTATTTGGTCCTTTTTTTTTTTGGGAAAAGTCGAATATTTAGTGATATTTCTATAGACAACAGAGCTTTTATCAGGTAGAGGTTTTTAAGGAGTTTTATTTGGCCCTTTATTTTGGGGGAAAGTCAAATATTAGTAGTTTTATTTGGGCCTTTTTTGGGGGAAAGTCAAATATTTAGTGAGATTACGATGGGCCCACTTTATTAGGAAGAGGTTGGGCCCACTTTATTAGGAAGAGGTTTTTAAGGAGTTTTTTTTTTCCGTCACTACAAGAAAAATGAGTTTCAGCGACGGTCATGACCGTCGGTGTATATACCGATGAATGTCGGTGTAACTTACACCGACACTTGTAGTGAACGTCACTGATGCTACCGTGCCTAAATGTATATACCGACGTTTATTTAAAAACGTCGGTGATACTATTTATACCGGCGTTTATGAACGTCGTTATAAATCAAAATCAAACGTTGCTGTTAAGGTAATCGCCGACGGTTTAAGAAACCGTCGTGTATATAAATTACACCGACGGTTGTGACCGTCGCTAATTCCCAAGTGGTCTTTGGATACGTATATTTACTGTCGTTTTTGGAGCGTTGGTAAATACACCGAAGGTTAAGGACCATTGGTGAAAATGTATGGCCGTAGTTTACTTGTGAGAATCACCGACGGTCCTGACCGTCGGTAAATATAGACATTTTTTTTTTTTTAAATTCCCTTTATCAGAATATTGGGATACAGCCTGCAATATGGCATTCAAACAACCTCACACTACAAGGACATTACAAAAAACATTTCAACCAAAGTGGAGTGAACTTGAGCAAACTAGACTGTTGAGAGAGCAAACTAAAGAAAGAAATTACAGACCCTTACAACAAATAAGTCAGGTTCATCTGAAAGTTTCAAACTGCTGACCATGAGCTCAAACCAAAACCAAGGTAAATGGAGAATCAAGTCAATAGCATGAGTAGGATGAAGTTCGCTTGCTTCCTGAGATCCATAATTCTGTGATTTAATTCCCAACCTTCTTTCTTTGACCCCCTATGTTACCCACACTACCCAAGAATCGAACCCTATCATAGTTAATAGGCTTTCTCACAAATCCATAACACCTGGTTCTAAAAGCTGTTGAGGCATGCATAAGATTTGTATAAATTTCACATTATCCTTGCATTTATTATAGATCTCCATTTACCAAGACCATTCTTTTAATAGATCGTTGAAACTTCAATGCAGAATATGGGCTATGAATGTAGACCAAAAAAATATGGAGTTGTCCATTTGGGACATCTGTCAGCTTGTACACAATTTATAACATTATTGATACTCACTTAAATGGCGTTAGATGGCCCCACTCTTCAATCTACCTGTGATTTCTTATCTTCCTCACAAAGATCAATTTTCAAGAACATTGAACACTGGCTGTCTGCAACAAGAACATTAATCAATGGGTTATATTTAACACTTTCCCACTCTTAAGACAGTAAAGAAGCCTTAATACTGGTTACTTGTTTTGTAAAATCTGATCAAAATTGACTTGATCAAGCCAACTAGTCCAGTCTATTTAGTTCGTTTTGTTTCGTGTCTAAGTTTCTAGTTCATCGAAGTTCTATTAGAGCTTAGTTTTTAACTAGGAAGAAGGGATTACTATCATGATTGTGTGTTGACGATATCATTATCATAAGGGGTAATTCTGCTGTTATATGTTATAATACTTGAAAGGCCATTTGAGAAGGGCCTTCAATATTGATGATCTTAATCCACTGAGATATTTTCTTGGAATTGAGGTTGATCCTATACAAATGTATCTTGATTTCTTAGTGAAAGTATACCATTGATCTTCTTCATTGAGGTATGTATGTATTTCTTGGTCATATCGTGATTTTTCATTCCAGTTGTATTTCGTAAAATAGTCAATAAGCAAAGCATAATAATGGATGCTACTTGGTTGATGGCAGTGCCCCAAGCATCAAAATGCAAAAATTCAAAATTAGTAGCTGTCTACTATCTAACTGTGGAAGGAAGAATGCAATGTTTTCCTATCTGATATATCTTACGAATAGAGTTGTGAGTTGTGACATTTGAATTTTGCAATCTAAGGATAACAGCAGGCTGAACTAGAAGGTCCAGAGATTTACGATTAGGGTGATTGTGTTGTCGTGTCCAATATTGACATGCCAATGAAGCAAAAAGCTAGATGCAAACAATGTTTGAGCAGTTATAATATAAATTGAACAAAATTCAGATGGAAAAATCTTCCAACTTTATACCCCTCCACCGTCTGTCTGCCTGACAATTGACAAATAGTCTTGCATGTCTCCAAATGAAGAAATGGGACATGACAGTTATGCTCAACAAGTTAACCTGAAATAATAAGGGCGTGTTCACTTGGGAACATACCAAATTTCAGGAAAATGTAAAGGAAATGTGGAAGAAGGTAATTTCAAGATATGAGTGTGGATCCCAGATCCGGGTGTCTACAATGAGATACATTGTCAGCAATAAGTACATACGTAGGAGAAGAAAGTGAAGAAAGAGAAGAAACATAGGGGTCACCTGTTACTTTATGTTACTCGCTAGAATCAAATCATCGAGTGGCACTTCATATAGTGAAATGGTATTCAATCTGATCAAGAGACTCATGAAAGAACTGGCCATGAGTAATGTTCCATGGACTGGATGCCATTGGGTCAGTTGGAGAGACATTGAATGAAGCAAACTTGAAGTAACTCGAGTAGGTAGTCTTGGTGTAAACTCAAAGGAGGTACAATGCACCAGAAACCATATACTTTAAACAGGTAAGCTTCAAAAATCTGGCAAAAAAGAAATTTGAGAAGTTAAGGGTTGATGGTGTAGGCACTGAGGTAGATCCCAAGTGTCTTCAAGAAATGAGATCCATCTCTGTTTCAAAGTCAATAAAGAAGTCCTTGTGTAGGACTATACAGGAACCTGTTGGCTCTGATTTTTCCTCGGGTGCCACTCTTCGTATGGGGCTCTGATTTTCATTAAAATGATTCAATAAAATCAGCTACAAGAGCATTAAGTATCTAATAGAAAAGCAAGGAAATGGATTACTACTGTAGGAAATGGACGACAGTTGAATTAGAAAATTACTACTGTCGTTACATTGAGCATTAAGTATCGAATAGAAAAGCAAGGAAATGGACGACAGTTGAATCAGAGAATCAGAAACAAAAAATGCATGTCCCTTATGTTCTTATCCATCAAAATGGCTAATTTGCGATAGTAATATCTAGTGCATAAGGCAAGGCAAGGGTGTTATAGTCTTCTTACCAGTTATTAACTAAGGTTGTGTTCTTTTAGTAGAGAATTTAGTAGAGAATTCTAAGCCCTGCTTGTTTTGGATTTTGAGAACAGATTGTGAGTCCAAAACTGATTATTGGACTAATTTTGAGACCAATAATCAGTTTTGGACTTAGTAATCAATTCTCAAAATCCAAAGCAACAGGGGCTTACAAGAAACAAACTTAAATCCAATAAAGCATCAGCAGCTAGTAAGAGAGGAGACAAAATAATAGATAGATGAGAGATTTTATATGTGAAATGAGAGATATGAGATGAGAGACTACAGGTTTGAGGCATACCGCTGATGCCGTTAAGAGAGGAGACAAAATCAATCACCCTTGTAAGCCCTCTCTCTTCTGAACAATCTGCAAGGGGCAAAAAAAGAAACTAAAATAAAATAGGGAGGAAGAAGATCAACCTATAGGGAGAAAAATGGTGAGAGACAAAATCAATCAGCTTGAACAAAGTTTGTATGACATATGAGGCTCAAAAGAATCAATGAGCAGGCTGAAAAGAATCAATGAGCAGGCTCAAAAAATCCATCCAAAGTAGAATATTCAGTAAAAGGAAATTGGAAAAATGATCCTTGTGCATTTAAAAACAAAACAAGAATATTTTCTGAGTCCATTGCCTACAATTTTGCCTAAAGCTACTACACATCTACTCGTATGGAACTTGAACAGAAATTTGAGCTCTAATCATAATAAAAGTCTAACATTCACAAATACTAAAAAAATTTGGTCCCTATCCCTTGCTCAATGTCCTAATAAAAAAACAAGGATTTGAATAGGATTTCTTTAAGAGATGATAATAGCTACTAAAACATGAGTTTTTATATGATGAAGAGCCGTATAAAGCAGTATTGGAGATCTAATCCTTCATATTTGATCCAACAGCAGCTCACTTTTTGCCTCAAAAAGTGAGCTGCCGTTGGATCAAAATATCAAGGATGGGATCTCCAACGTACTCCAATACTGCTTTATACGGCTCTTCATCATATAAAAACTCAATCCTAAAACATAAATATGTGAAAGAAAAAAGCCTCCTCACCTGATCGAAGTCTTTATTGATTGTTCTAAGGTAGTGATCACAAGGGCTCCTCAGTAATGGACATGCGAAGCCATTCAATGCTGATTTTATGAATATGTGGGCACCACCCACCACCAGATTATGCATATCATAAATGTAGATGTACAATTAGATAGCATCTTGAATACAATTATAGATGAACAATTACTGAAGAGACAAAAGATCATATCAATAGTGTTGCCACATCCTAATAAATAGAAGGAAAGAGGCAACAAATAACAAAAAGAACTCACGATTTCCATTATGTAGATCCAAAGGATCACTTTTCTCTTGATCCAAGGCTCTCCCATGACCTCTAGTACCCTGTGCAAAGCAAAACCCAAATCAAATAAACCATAGAAGCATAGAAGGAAAGAGGCAACAAAAAAAAAAAAAAAAAAAACTCACGATTTCCATTATGTGGATCTAAAGGATCATTTTTCTCTTGATCCAATGCCCTCCCAAGACTTGTAGTATCCTGTACAAAACGTAAAGGGATCTAAAGGATCATTTTTCTCTTTATCCAAACCATCCTGTTTCCACACCGCTGAAATTGATGAAGTTAACACAAGATTCTTGACCGATCGCTTGGCTTTTAGGAAGTAACTTTCAATTCAGCATGCAAGGTCTTACACGTATATGCTGACTCAAGTAATACGTTTTCATTAAGAATTCCAACTAAATATACACACGCAAGAAATGGTTGGGGATGGATTAAAATCTCCAAATGTAAGTATAATAAAACAATATAGCATTTCTTTCTAGTCATCAAAGATCCATGTTTCATTTCTGAACCAAACAGGAAATACAAGTTTATGTACAGGCTCAAAAGCATATCTTCCCAAACGAATAGAAATGTATAATTTTACAAAAAATAGACAGAGTGTTTAATGAAAAGGATCACCATCACCATCACCACCTCCCCCACCATCAGCATTACCATCACCATCCCCATCACCAAACATATACAAAAACCAAAAAGGTTCTACGACAATAAGATGAGGAAGTGTAATACAATGGATCAAAAAAACTAATTAAGAGCAAGGGAAGCCACAAACATAAGGCGGCTCAAAGAATCCATCCCGGTCTTACCTGAAAACAAATGAAACGCAAAAGTATTGACAAAAATTAGTATACTTGTCAATAAAAATATCATCAACCACCAATAAATTCATGCCTTATATATCATTTACTTACTAGGTGGGATGGCCAAGCGATTGGTGCTCCTACCGCGTCTCCCATACATGTGAAGAATTCAGACGGTCTTACTAGAGCCTCGTCCGGAAGCACTGCGACTGATATCTGGACCTCGGTGAAATACTCCCCTAATGGCTCATCATCAACTACATGTAATGGATCGACGCTCATACGAACGCCACGTGCAACTCTGACCCCCGCACGTCGAATGCTCATTAATGTAACCTTAGAAAAAGCCAAATAATCAGAAAAAAAATCATATATTATTTAATGAGGACAGTTTTTGCCATATGATATAGATTAAAAGTCACTAAATTTATTCCGGTCTTACCAGAATCTCATCTCCCTGGCTGCTAGTGGGGGGTACATGCTGGTGCAAAGGAGTAAGATCGTCAGATGCCTACGAAAAAAAACAACATAGATATGTGAAGGAACGATTGAACAAGTAGATGAGAAAGTAGTGTTGCTATCTGTCGCTCCATTTCAGACTGCCTCGCACTCATACGCGTCACCTCATCGTTCAGTTGTTCATTGGCCCGCTCAAGTGATGCAGCCTTCTCCTGCCACATCCCACCACCTGATGGCGAGCCAAACAACCTAGACGGCGTAGGGCCAGGTCCCAGCATGCGCACCCTGCCTCGTTTCTCTGCGCCAAAGACCCGCCCTAAGTCATCATCTGAGGCAATTGAGGACCTAGACTCGGGATGCTGAGTCTGGATGTCCTTTATTTGTGCCTGCAATAAAGAGAAGGTGAAATAATCAAGTTTTATATAAATTGTAATATCAAGAGTAATATAGTAGATTAACTACGAATGTTACAAAACTTACTATAATAGCTTCACAGGTATCATCATAAGGCGTTTTGTCTTTCTTTTGGTGGGTACGTATGAAGATATCTCCACGGCTTTGAGACCTATCATTCTTGACGGTCTGTCCTCATAGAAAAATATCATTGTTTGTAAGTATCGAAGAGCTGACAAGTAAATCAATTAAAGTCATTATTGAAATTACCTCCTCTTTCCAATACACTGCGTTGCTTTTTGTCCCACCGGTGTGTTTTATCATTTGTAAGGCGCGGTTCGCTTTGTTTTGAATGCAATGGTCCTAAATCATGACATCCAAAAAATATTCAATTTCATTCTTTTGTACGTAGAAGAACCCAAAATTTATTTAACATTCAATCTTACCTTCGATGCTCGTGTACTCCAGTGGTCACACAGAAATCGGTAGTGCGACTCAGTAATTCTATCTAGTGGCGGCGGAAGATCCTCGTCAAAATATTTTGTCTTCAGGGTACACCTCCATTCCCGCCACTTCCTTCCAATGTTTGCAATAACCCAACCCTTATGGCTATCACCAAAAGCCCATTTTTCCTACATTACATGTAAAAAAAAGACCGGAATATAATATAATTGGCAATTTGATGATGAAGAAACAAAGACAAATGTCTGTCATTTCAATATACCATAACAATATCCCATGCGTCATCTTTATTTTGCTTCGGCATCTTCCTCCAGTCAAGATAAGTAAGCGGCAATTTATCACCCATTCTCGCTACAGACCCGAGGAAATTCGCCAATTTGCAAGCTTTTGGACACTCGGGCTGCCCAAGCTCATTAAATTTCACAATTTTTTTCTCTTTAGAACCCCATGTATCTTTGCAATGTGTGGCCCCTCGAGTCCTCTTCAATGAGGAGGGGATGAAATGGGAAGACATATGGAGATCCTGTGAAGGTGGGATAAGCTCGTGTGCATCTAAATGTGGGCTCGTCTCCTGTATCTCTGAATGTGTGATCGGCTCTTGCCACTCTGAAGGTGGGAGTGTCTCATCTTCCATGTAAGATGGGAGCGTCTCAACTGCCATGCAAGGTGTGTGAGGCTCCATCCTCTGGGCGGGGGGGTGTATATGTCTCCTCATAGAGGGTGGCTGTGAGTCATGGGAGGTGGGGATATTCTTCCTCTTTGCCATGACTGAATGATAAAGATATGACCTGTAATATAAAAAAGGGAGATCTACATCAGTGTTTAATAAAACCTTGCCAGCACAGAACCTTGCCACGCTGATGTAACAAGTAAACAATCAAATACTTGTCTTTGACCTGCAACTAGTTGATGTAAATTCCATCCTAGAAGCAACCAAGGGCAAATACAGATGAAACTTTCAACGCGTCATACCAGACAGTTGCCACCTTTCAATTATAAATAGGAAATGGAAAAAAAATGAAATAGACACTGCAAATAATGGTAAAAAAAACAAACAACTCATATTCAACAAACCAGAAACCTAAAAAAAACAATGAAAACAAGCTTGGAGACCGTTGCAGATTAAAAACCCATCAGCCAAGTTTACAAAAATCCTTAAAAGTGGAAACCCCAAAATTAAAAGCAAATTACTGAAACTAAATAATGCACATTCAAGCATCCAAGAAATACAGAGCCTGAATTCAATAACCTAAACACCTACAAATCCAAAATTCAAAACACATAACCAATAACCAAGAACCCAAATTAAATAATCAAACAAGTAATAGCAGAACAACTTTTACAGAAGACATTCAACATATACTTCCACATTCCATTAAAATAAGTCCACTCACAGGAAAAAAAAGATTAAGGTAAAGGTTTGGATTCGCTACCCACGAAAACCCTAGGTCCGATACATACATAGTCCACGAAAACCCCAAAATAAAATCTCATGAAAACCCAAAAATACATAATCATATTACCATGAAAAAACCCCCAAAAATCCATGAAAAAAGCCCCAAATATCAAACTGAATCCTCCATGAAATTAATCTATTTATAAAGAAGCGTGTGTGTGTGTGTGTGAGAGAGAGAGAGAGAGAGAGAGAGAGAGAGAGGGTACCGTTTTTACGTAGAGACCTCCAAAACCCTCCCAAAAAACGAGATCTAAGAGATGATGGAGGCTGACACAATGGAGCTCCTCCTTGACGAATCCTCTCTGTTTTTGTTCTTCAAAACGACCATTAATCGAAACCCAAACCCATTCTTCTTCTTCCTCTTCAGAAAAGAAAACCTACCTTGAAACCAGTGGCGACGGCGGCTGAGTTTCTCGGCGGCGACGGCAAGAGAAAGGAAGAAGGAAACCCTAGCTTTTGTTCGCGCCGGAGAGAAGAGAGCGAAATAAGGTTTTCCCGCGCGCGAGGGTTTCCTTATCTTTGGGCGCGAGTGGTTAGTCGTGCGGAAAATCCTTCACCGTCGCTTCTTTGGTGAACGTCGGTGTATGCACTATTATTAGGGACGTTCAACATGACGAACGTCGGTGAAACTCATTTTTCTTGTAGTGCGTTAATGTCGAATTGCCACGTAGGATAATTGCGGGATGGGGGAGCTAGCTGTCCACGTGGGCGTGAACAGTGAAATCCCCATCTAGCTATACTAGTGGGACCAACCGTGCGATGCACGGGGCGTTATAGAAAAATAAATATGATTAAAAAATTGAAAAGACAATATAATTGCTTAATTCTTAAACATTAGATAATATTATAAATATTTAGAAATGTTTGAAGATTTGAAAGTTATTTTAGATTGAATAAATGTAAAATAAGGAGTGTTATCATCAAAATAAAATTAATGGCCGTGTTTGTTTTGTATTTTGAGAACTGAATGTGGGTCCAAGAGTGATTATTGGAGTAAAAATTGAACGATATTTATGTCCATCAAACAGTTTTGGACTCATAATCGATTCTCCAAAACATACATGACCTTGTATATCTTCTAGGCAAATAAATGTGTAAACAAACATGCAACAGAGATCCAAAAGAAATTTAAAATTGTAAGAGTAGAATAAATAGGATGAAGAGTAGAATATGAACAGACACTCCAAGTCCAGTAAGAGGGATCTGCATTTTGTTATATATATTTGCTATAACATTACCATTACTTACAAAATTAAAAACATTAGCCTTTGTTATATAGCCTATGGAAAGGAAATATAATCCAAAAAAATTAGCATGAGTTCTTGATAATGTCTTGAACATTAGCATTTTCTCTGTGTTGTAGATAAAAAAAAAAATAGCTTGATCCTTGTACATGTTCAACTTTGTTTTTTCAATAGATAGAAGTAGGATTAAAGAAGACATCCATCATATAAGGAATTAAGGATCAGCATGATGAACGTTAGACAAAGCATGCACAATGGTTCACAGAAAATCATTAATCCAAGGCACAAATATCAATCTAATATTCAATAAATAAAATTGAAGATAAATGAATAAACTATGGTTAAAACATAAATTACATAAAATTAATAACTACCGAGGAACCCATGTACGTTCGGCACATTATATTAAGAAAAAAATCATGTAAAATATTAGAGACTTGTATTTATGATCATTCAGATTTATAGAGATCACATCTACTTTTTAGAAAACATATATCATACTGGTCAAACCAAACGGAAAAATATGATTGGTTCCAATCTATAGAGTTTCCTATAATGTGCTATTTACATTTAACATTTACAAATTGGATGGTTAGGTTCAGAGAAAAGTTTTGGGGCGAGGCATATCTTAATCGGGGCCTATCAAGTGAAATGGTTTGGATCATCCAATAGGGTGTGCCAAATAGCATTGATGCAATATTTGGCTCTCCTTTTCGGTTTTCAGTTTTTTTTATAATTTTAAAGATTTTTTTTATTCTATGGTGCTCTCCTTTTGTGTAATATCTGTTTCCCCCCTGGTTTGGTTGGAATTTTTGGTAGTTAGTCGCATTTGTACTTGGAATTTGGTAATCATTTGGCTTACTCTCTGTTTCAGCGAAGAAATTTTGCTTATATGCGTTTCCTAGGGTAAATGATTAATTTTAAATGCAATTCACCTTCATTTTGGGGGCTGATATGGTTTCCTAGAGTAACTGATTGAGGAGTGATTGAGGGGAGACTGGCACAAGATATTATTATTTTTTAAATATTACTTGCTCACCAGTCACACTTGGGTAGGCTATATAATACAAGTTGAGCTTTTCTTTACCGTTGGCATAACATTTTTTATTGTCCATGATCATTTTATTTGATTGGATGGTGATAAAATCCTATTGTGCAATTTTTAATCTTAATTTTGCTTATTCGGAGGTGAATTGCAGCTTAGGAGGATAGATCTGTTTTGCGGAGATAGTGTAGGCTTCGTGGACAAATAATTGTAAGTTGAATGCGGTTCTTTTCTGTGCATGGGTTCACTTTCAATCTATATGATTTCCTATTTTATGGACTACTGAGATTAGATATCGCGTACTTCCATCTTTTTTAATGATTACACCTGATTTTGGATTTGTCTGTATTGTTTTCTATATACTACTATCATTTTTCGTCAAAAATTTACTAGCTTTATCCTTTGTACCAATATTTGTTTTACCTATTGGACTGATAACTGATTTACCTCTCAATGACTGGGCAGACTGGTTGTGATTTAGAACCAATTGTTTCAATTTAAGTAAGCTTTGTGTCTATTAAATATTTATATTTGCAAGGATTTTGGAAAGCCTTCCTTTGGCTATTGGATTGATTTTCCTTTCAATGGCAGTGTAGTTTGGTTAGATTTTGGATGCAATTGTTTCAACTTGGGTAAGCACCAACTATTAGATTCTTATATTTGCTTGCATTTTGAGAAATCTTGCTTTGTGAATTGGACTGTGTTGATCCATCTTTAGCGGCCAAATATCAGCCAAAAACTTGGACTGTCAATTGCTTTCTTTATATTAGAGGAGAAAAATATCTGTCTTATGTTCTTCCCCAACTTTAAAGGCCAAGTTGGGAATTAATCTTTGGGCTTAGGTTTGATTCTAAATACCTTCCAAAAAAACTACAAGTGCCAATGAAGTAAATTGTGATGAAGTTGGACATCTTCAGCTCCCACGATATACTAATTTCTAGATCTACATGGTGAAGGCTTTTTTGAACTTAATTTTTATTCGTAAGTAACTTCCAATGCAGAAAAGCTCCTACTATGTCTAGTGAAATAATAACTTCTACAGACTGGCACAACAAATATTGGTGTATGCTGTTAAGAATGAGTTGAAGATGCAACATTAGCTTGGATTGATGGTCAAGTCATCACACATAAAAATAAAAACATAAATTGAGTTGACATGTCACTCATTTCAAATGTTTAATTTTGACACTTTGCTCGTTGCTCCAATTCTTCCCATCTGTCCATTGTCTCTAAAAAATCTATATTTTCTTCAAATTACTCAAATACTTCGAATACAAGTTGAATCCATTATTTTATATATTTGAACCAATGAGTAATTTGCATTGTTCACTTTGTACATCTTCATATTGCTATGGCAATTCAAGCCATTATTCTGCTACTTGCAGGATGCACAATGCTTCATACTGGCAATAACAATACTAAGTAATTTCACATCACATCTGAATCGTTCTTAAAATTTGCAATTTCCGGAAAACTGTATATGAAAGACTGATGTATTCGAATTCTTGCTCACAGTAAATAATTGAATCAATAATTACTCATATTTTGATTTTCGGGCTGCTGTATTGAAATTTCTATTCGTAGTGCTTAATTGAATATGGGATTATATATTTTTTGATTATGAATGAGGATATGTGAATAATATGACATGCCCCATTCTCTCTCTCTCTCTCTCTCTCTCTCTCTCTCTCTCTCTCTCTCCATATATGCTTTCTTCATTAGTACTTGAGCTTTGCAAGATAGGGTTGTTGCAAGTTTTTACATGAGGTATATGATTCTTTTTCTCTTATTTTCTTTTCCAACTTTTCTTTTCAGTTTTTTTGGGTCTATATGTATTCTTTGTCGCCCCATGCATCACACGGGTTTCTTACTAATCCTATATATAAAGCTGAATCCTACAAGCTGTGGTGGTGCCACGTGTCAGCCCCTCCTATACACGCTCCTCTATAGACGGAATTGAAATTTTAAGAAGCCTCTTGATCACGTTTTGCCAAATCTCTCAAACGTGGAGATGTTACCCTTTTATTTGTATCCCTGATTTATTTCCACACGTTTTCTCCTACTCCACTAAATTCCTTTTAATTTATATCCCTAATTTACTTCCATAAATATAGCCCAGATTTATTTCCATACGTATCCTATATATCATATTATATTATAAGGAGGAAGGACGGTTTACTATTCACATCTGATGTGGCAGAGCCCCTTCCTCCCTCAGATCTACGTGCCAATTAAATTTCAACATGGCATTTACAATTTAGAAAAATAAAACAAAACATTCTAAAGGTGACATTTAAACCATTCCGTTTCCATGCCGCCGTTTCATTTCCATAGTACAAAAATTCTCCTTTTTTAGTAATTGTAATCGATTCTTTCTCTTCCCAAATATAACCTTTCTTGACACTATAAATACTCCCTAATTTTGCATTTAGTAGAGCCGTTTATGTATTTAAATTGAGTTAAACCTGCAGTTATTATGGAAAAGGCAAATGCTTGACATCATCCCTTCATTCATTACCATATACATCAAACCACTCTCTCCAAAGAAAAGAGCCCTCTCTCCTCTGTATGGTTCTCATCCGCGTCCTCTCCCACTCATGAGCTCTCAAAACCGGTAACAACAGTGAGTAGTTGATAGCACATCGACACAAGAGGGAAATGAAGCACGTAAGTCAGCAGAAACAGGGGCAACCAGTGAGAGAAAGGAGGATTACGAATAAACCCAAGTGGTTGAAGGATTACATGCGTAATTAAGATTAGTCTAGTCTTAGTTAGTTAATTTTCCATCTTTTGTCTTTACATATGAAAAGAGAAGGATTGTAGTTGTTATAAGAAATCGCCAGCTGTACTTAAACGATTTGTGACAGCCCTTTTAAAGGTGGGATCACAGCCAATGAGGGCAGATAATGAAAAACAATATTCTTTCTTTGACTTCTTCTTCTTCCTTTTTCTTTCCTCTCTTCTCTCCATTTCTCTTTTCCGATACTCTGTTTTGGGTGTGAGCTTCAGATCTCTAAACGAAGTTCATATCATTGGTGCTTTCATTGAACCTTCGAACCTTCGTTTGCATCAATGGCCGACAATACGCGGTATCAAGCGAAGATCGACGAGCAATTCCAACAATACCAACAACAAATCAATGAGTTCCGACTCCTCCAATCGCAACAACATGGCGAACTGGTTGCTATGCTCAAACAACTTCAGCTCCAATCACCGGCAACCCTGCTTCATCGTCCAACCAGTGAGGAGACTTCTTCAGGTAACTCATCGGAGGAAACCGTTCCAAATCAGACAAACTTTACCAAATTTATTCGGATGGATGTTCCGAAATTTGACGGCACGGATCCCGTTGGGTGGATTTTCAAAATCACACAGTTTTTTTACTATTACGGGACACCAGAGGATCAGCGTGTGGCCATCACTTCCTTTCATCTGGAAGGACCGGCCCTTGCTTGGTTTCAATGGGCGCGCTCTAACAACCTCATTCATTCATGGAAGGGCTTCTTGGATGCAATTCGTCTCCGTTTTGTACCATCTCTATACAAAGACCCTAAAGGAGCCTTGGCGCAGATTCATCAAAAAACCTCTGTTGAAGAATATCAGAGCCGTTTTGAAGATCTTTATAACACGGTTAGTGGTCTCCCTGAATCATTTCTTGTGAGTTTCTTTATTTCCGGTTTGAAACCCGAGTTGAGAAGAGAACTCCAAGTCTTACAACCTACCTCTTTGTTACAAACGATTTCCTTCGCTCGAATTTACGAACAAAAGTATGCTGACCTACGGAAATCATGGAAACCTGGGTGGATCAATCTAGTTGGGGGCCAAGGTCCCTTACCTTCACCACCTATTCCCTCTGTTAAACCTCTCGCCCTTCCCGCACCACCCTTGAGACAACTACCCCAAGGCAGTTATCAAAGGAGGACATGAAACAGAAACGAGAGAAAGGATTATGCTATTTTTGTGATGACGGTACACTCCGGGTCATGATTGTCGATTGAGATTATACCATTTGTATATGCTAGAGGAGGACCCTACGGATGACCAGTTAGTCTCTACGGATGCGCTTGCCAACGACAACTCAGCCGAAATTTGTTTTCATGCTATGGTTGGACAGCTGAATCCTCGAACTATTCGAGTCATAGGCGTGAGTACTCATACCTCTCTCCACATTTTAATCGATAGTGGTTCCACACACAACTTCGTTAAGGCGAAGGTTGCTGAATCACTCCATTGGCCCATTATGCCCACAAAACCTTTCAAAGTTCTTATTGGCAATGGTGCTTCTCTTCTTTGCACAAACCTCTGTTCTAATGTCCATATTTCAATTCCGAACCATGACTTCTCATTACAACTTTTTGTATTACCCATTAAGGGGGCAGATATTGTATTAGGAGTTCAATGGTTAGAGGAGTTGGGACCAATCCTCGCAGACTATAAGCTTTCCGCCATGGACTTTACCTGGCCAGGAAAACCAGTGAAGATTGTGGGCGCATCGGAATTAACTCCATATCCTTTACAGGCCTCCCAGTTGAAATGTCTTTCCAAAACAGATTCCATAGCTACTTGTTTTCAATTAATTTGTATGGATCACCACACAAACCAACCATTTCTGATAGACAGTGGCAATAACTACATTCCGGCTGACTTACCGCTGCCAATTCCTAATGTTTTGCATCATTTCTCCAAACTATTTCAAGAACCAAAAGGATTGCCACCACATCGAGACAGCGACCATCAAATTCACTTACCACCTGGGTCGACTCCGGTGAACGTTCAACCTTATCGCTATCCTCATTTCCAGATGAATGAAATTGCAAAATTGGTTCAGGAAATGCTCAACAATGGGATCATTGTCCCCAGCCATAGCCCTTATTCTTCCCCTGTTCTTTTCGTAACAAAGAAGGACAATACATGGTGCTTTTGTGTGGGTTACAGGGCCCTAAATTCCATTACAATCAAGGATCCATTCCCCATTCCCCCCATTGATGAATTAATGGATGAGTTACATGGTGCTATGGTTTTTTCTAAATTGGATTTATGATCGGGGTACCATCAAATTCGTATGAAACGGGAAGATTGTGTCAAAACAGCCTTCAGAACTCATGAAGGTCACTACGAATTCTTAGTTATGCCTTTTGGGCTCACCAACGCCCCATCTACATTCCAGAGCATCATGCACCTGATTTTTAAACCCTTCTTACGGCGGTTTGTAATTGTCTTCTTCGATGACATATTAGTTTATAGTAGTTCTATGGAGGCTTATATCTCTCACCTTCACTATGTTTTGCAGTGTTTAACCTCTAACACATTGTTTGTCAAACTCAGTAAATGCAAATTCTGCCAACCTCAAATTGAATATCTGGGTCATTTGGTTTCGGGCGAGGGCGTTCAACCTGATCCCGATAAAATTCAGGCAATGCAAACTTGGCCAAATCCCACGAATTTGAAACAATTACGGGGTTTCCTAGGGCTTACTGGTTATTACAGGAGGTTCGTCCACCATTATGTTACTCTTGCTGCTCCTCTCACCAACCTTCTCAAGAAAGACGCATTCAGTTGGTTTTCGGAAGCTCAGTTTGTGCAAGCATGTCTTATCTGCCAACATACCAAATATTGCGCCACGCCTTCCCTGGGATTACTGGAACCCTTACCCATCCCTAACAACATCTGGGAAGATTTTGCTATGGATTTCATAACAGGTCTTCCGCCTTCTAATGGATACACAACCATTTTCGTTGTAATGGACCGCCTCTCAAAATGTGCTCACTTGGGCACCTTACCACCAGTTTCAATGCTGTCAAGGTAGCAAAACTCTTCACGGAGATGATAGTTAAACTTCATGGCATGTCAAAATCGATTGTCTACGTTCGGGACCATATTTTCATCAGCAAGTTTTGGTCAGAGCTATTTAAACTCAGACACAAAATGAACCAGTTTCTACCACCAAATGAACCGGTTTCTCCGGTTCTGATTCAGTGGAATGGATTGCTACCAGCAGATACCTCTTGGGAAAATGTTTCCGACTTCCAGAAGGAATATCCACACCTAAACCTTGAGGACAAGGTTCCATTTCAAGGGGTGGGCAATGATAGCACATAGACACAAGAGGGAAATGAAGCACGTGCACAGGAAGGGAAAGTGAATGAGGAAAGTCAGCAGAAACAGGGGCAACCAGTGAGAGAAAGAAGGATTACGAATAAACCCAAGTGGTTGAAGGATTACATGCGTAATTAAGATTAGTCCAGTCTTAGTTAGTTAATTTTCCATCTTTTGTCTTTACATATGAAAAGAGAAGGATTGTAGTTGTTATAAGAAATCGCCAGCTGTACTTAAACGATTTGTGACAGCCCTTTTAAAGGTGGGATCACAGCCAATGAGGGCAGATAATGAAAAACAATATTCTTTCTCTGACTTCTTCTTCTTCCTTTTTCTTTCCTCTCTTCTCTCCATTTCTCTTTTCCGATACTCTGTTTTGGGTGTGAGCTTCAGATCTCTAAACGAAGTTCATATCAGTAGTCTTCTTCTCCTATCAGCAATAAAAACCACTTCTCACAGAAATTGAATTCTCTTTCAGGAATGTTGTTCTTATGTTTATGATACGAAGTGGATTGGTGAGTGGTTTCTTTCTAGCTGAGAAATTCCTTCAGATATAACAGGTGAGAGTTGGGTTCTCTCTATTGATCTATACATATAAGAGCCCATGAAAAAAATGGCTTGGTGTTTGATTTTGTTTTGTTAATATTTTTATATGTGGACGTTTTTCCACCAATAATTCTTTTGGTTAACAGAATATCCACGGGAAGAGAATCTGATGGTTTATTTGAGTTGCAGATATGTGAATTGTAGGCAACTTTAAATTCCTCTATCTTTTTGTTACCTCTCTCAATTGACTAACCATTATTCTTTCTTGCAGGTTTCAACATTCCAATGTTGGAGAGCACTCCTTAGCAGTAGGGGTTCGACCCATATGCCATTTTCAGGTACATTATTTACATCATTGATCATATTTGGTTCGACCATTAGTGGGAATTTTCTAAAGCTTCATGATTTTCATTATTTACATCCAAAGCATCTCAATTGGTTCCACGTCACAAGTAGTTGAATGCCTTTGCCCAAAATCTGATGCGGTAGAGGAAGGTAACGATTTTCATGATTTGAAGACAAAGCTTCTCAATTGGTTTTATTGGGGCCATCTATTGATCAGAAAGGGGGAGCTGGATAGGTGTTTGCAAGAAGTGGATGCTTCTGCTCTTGGGCTACAAGGTATGCAAATTAGGGGGTGCAACTCGGGTCGGGTTGTCGATTGGGTTGAGGCCAACCCGAGGAACCCATTTTTCCAACCCAACCCGATTTCCAACCCGGCTGGACCCAACCCGACACAACCCGATTTGCAATCGGGTCAACCTGACCCAACCCGATTTTCAATTCATGCACATGTTTTTTGTGGGCCCCATTTTTTATTTATTTTTGTGCTCACATTCCTATACAGGCATCCACCATATAAAAACTCTTTGTAAATGAACAAAAGGATAAATTTATGTTGAAATCTAAGCACCTTTCTAGCTTCAATGGGAAATGAGTTCAGTTGAAATCGGGTTTTAAGCACATTTAAGTACATATCGGAATTGGAAATCGGGTTTCGGGTCGGGTCGGGTTGGGGGACCCAACCTGATTTCCAATTCAGGTTGATTTTTCCCAACCCAACCCAACCCAAATTTGCAGAAACGTTTGCCATGTGTCACCCCGTCGAATTTCAAAAGTCACTATCTTTCAAAAGTCACTATCTACGTGGGAATTTTAAAAGTCACTTTCATATCTATCTAAATGAAAAATTGCACCCGAATTGTTTACTCAGATTTCGTTTCCCACATGTACTAGAATCCCCTTCTTTAAAGACTTTTCCTAAAAAATAAAGATATTTTCATTAACTGACTTTTGCGGAAAGGAATTCTCAAGTTTTCATTGCAGGAATGAGGAAGACGAAGCCAAAGAGAGGTAAGTTTTTTTTTTTTTTTCCTTGATTTTGTTTGAGATGATGCCAACCTTTTTGGGTTTTACTTTTTTATTCAAGTTTTTCCTGAGATTTAGTGTTGGCTACAACCAATTTTTCAGTTTCTCCCCCTTATTTCATTAAGTTTCTTTCCTAGATTTAGTTTGGGTTTCTCATGTTTTTTTCCTAGATTACGTTAGTTTTTTTTTTCCTAGTTTTTTAAATTTTGTTTGGGTATGATTAATCATAGATTTCCATCTAGTGGTTTTTTTTTTTTTCAATTGGGGTTTTCTTTAGACCTGGCAAACGGGTAACCCGCACGGGTACGGGTAGCCTTTCATGAACCCAGAACCCACCCGGGCAGGTATGGGTATACCCGCGGGTAACCCAGCAAATTTAAAGAAGAAATTATATATATATATATATATATATATATATATATATATATATATATATATATATATATATACCAAAAGAAATTATATGATGAATGGATGTATGAACACATAAAGGTGGTACGATGGATGTACAAGCCTTGATATTTAATCCAACAGCAGCTTCTTAACAAGTCAGCTGTTGTTGGATCAAATATCAAGGATGGGATGATAAGTACATGTTTATACGCCCATTCTTCGTACAATTTTTCATTTACTTTTTAACAAGTGTTTGTTTTGGTACAACCAAAGATACCAGTCACATGGTCTGATTGCTTTGACTTGTTTTGTTGGCCCACCCACATAATCTATTTTTTACTGTTTAGTGTTTAGGCCTTAAGAATAAAAAGTTGAAAACAGAATGGCGGGTAACCTGCGGGCACCAACGCCCGACCCAAACCCACCCGCGGGTCACGGGTACGAGTTGGGTGCGGGTATTTTTTTTCGCGGGTAATAAAATTGGTACCTGTGTTATAAATGAGGAGACTAATATTAAAACTCACCTTTGGCCAATCTAGACGGTCACATTGTCATAGGCCCACCTTGGCCTGGAACCATCCAAAAGCACATAGAACCAATGACCCTAACCATCTAATTAAGACCGTACAAATGGATGATCAACAAAAGAAAAAGAAGCAAAGATCCATAATTAGTTGAAAAAAGTATATTTTTGGCTAGGCAATTTCGCAGAAACCCATTTCGCGGCTGGCTTTTGCATATGAGAAACTCTAATTACTGCAGATTGTAATTTCAAAAGTTGGTTGAAAGTCTAGCAAAACTATCCAAAATTCTGCAATTTCGAAATTAAGGAAACTATCCATATTCCATAATTTGAGGCCTATATATAGGACTCAAATCAATACAATTAGATATATAAGAAAATTCTGAACGTTGTATAAGAGAATCCAATGTATGAGAGCATTCCTTTGTCCTTCCAAGAGACAGTTCCTGCGTTCTTGTGGAGCAGAGTTAAATAAGCCCATATTTAGTTATATCTATAAGTGTGCGTTTGGCAACAATTCTAATTCTATTTCTTGATTTTGATATCAATTCTTGATTTTGTTTTTAATTCTGATTGTGATTTTAAAACACCGAATCACGTTTGGTAACTCACATAAAAAAAAATCAATTTGTAACAACTCCTATATCAAGATAGCAGATTTCAGCTGCCATCAACCATGAAAAGTGAAGGTAAAAAGGCTCACTTGCTGGATATTAATTAAAACCCTGACAAAGTTTTTAATCTATACTCAAAAGAAGTTTAACACAGAGGTCTCTAGAAGACTTTAATTATGAGAATGTAGAACAGGCCTTATCTCAAACACCTTGAGTGCATACATGAGAGAGCCAGTCACCACACGAACACAAGTTTCTCCTGCTTCTGACGGCCAGGTCGATTTGGCTGAGTCGGAGGAAACAGGCCTGATTCTTTATGGCTCTGTTCACTTCTTTTCCCCGGTGATATGGTAGAGGGAAAAGGAATCCAGGGAAACTGTCAAGGAAAAAGTTTCGTTTTCCTTGGAAAGCCTCTTTCCGATATATTTAATCAGAAACCAAATCTTCAGTAACAGGGAAAAAGTCAATTTTCATGTCATTTTCAGCTTTTAAATAAGAAATTCCACATCTGATAATATTTTTCCCTGGAAAAGAAGTGAACACAAAATTCTGTCTTGTCAAGGTCTTGTCAGGAAAAAAAAAAGGCTGTTTTCCAGGGAAAATAGCACCAGGGAAAAGAAGTTAACAGAGCCTATGAGAGAGAGAGAGAGAGAGAGAGAGAGAGGGCGGTGGAGAGCCTTAGATGGAATCAGATGTAGCCGCAAAAATTTGTTAAATTCACATTGGATAGATAGAATGGTGGGTACAATGATGGATTTTCTATGTTCAATTACATGTCTATCTGGTCAGTTTTATTCAAGAAAATTTGACAGAGGGGGGGCAAATAAAAGAAATAATATCAGAGGGGTCAAGTGTATGCTGAAAATGACAGAAGGGGGTCAAAATTTGGTTTTCAAAATTTTCAATGACGAGAATGCCCTTGTGGCAGAAATAGGTGATATGACTTTTAAGAATTAAAAAGCATTTCAGTTTCCCTCTCTTTCTCTTCCCTCTTCTCTCCTCCCGTCTGTGTTTTTTTTTTTCCGTCCTCTTCTCCGGCGATCTCTACTGGTCTGTTTGGTTCGTGAATCTCGGCGGGAAGGGGAAGTGAAAGGGGATTTGTGCAGAATGGCAATGAAAGGACCTTATGGGGGTGGGGTTTTGAAGTAACGTTTGGTTGTAGGGATGCTTACTAGGATTTTGTTGGAACTAAATTCCCAAATGCCATTTGGTTACAAGAATTTAGCGGAAGATATGCGACGAAGCAGTGCATGGAGCCTCATCCGTCGTTTGAGAAGGCCATTCCTGTTGAAATTCTAATATAGAAACTCGGTTTTGGGGGTTTGCCATTCGGTTCTCATTGGAGAGCCACGTGGGCCGACCGTATCTCGACATTGTTGTGAGTGTTTTGACCGTCGGGTTTGAAAAACACAACCAAACGACGTGCCGGCATCTAAAATTCCCACGAAATTCTAATGAGATGCCTGATTTTTGACAACCAAACAGAGCCGTAGGCAATCTCTCTGGCGATCTCGACGAAGGTGAAGCACGTATGAAACCTGGAAAACAGTAAACCCTACCTGGTCTCAGTTTATTTTTCATGATTTGTCTTCGGTGTGAGTACGAAGTAGAGATGTAGTTTGTAGTTAGTTGACAAATTTGTATTCTCACCTGTCATAGTAGAGATGTAGATGTAGTTTGTAGTCTCACCTCTCATACTAAAAGCTTTTGAACTACATTTATGCTTTTGAACTTTCCATGAATAAAAGCTTTCTTAACATCCATTTATTTTGAGCAACAAATTCTTGAAACTAACAAATAAAGATTAACATTAAAGAAATTGATGCTTTAACAATAGGAGTTGAGTGTATATTTAGAGAAAAAATAAATCATTTGTGGCAAACACACCGTTCTTACAGTTGGGGTACATATTTCCAGATGGCATTCTTATACAATCACATATCTTTCTCCGTTGCCTTCACCCCCTTGTTATCTTTCATATTATTTTCTTTACTATCTGAAAGAAATAATTTGCAAAGATTTTATTTAAGAGAAATGTGGCAGTGTGATATGATAATGCGCAAAGGGTGGTTGTGCTCCATAAGATATTGCTATTATTAGTATTTCAAAACTCATGCTATCCCATTTAGCTATGGTGTTAAATGTGAAAGTGCTTGCGAAAAGAAGACAGACATGAGTTTGAAGAGTGAAGGGATTGAATTTTTGAGGGCGCATAATTCCTTCTCTAATACCATGCATAGCTCCCCTCTATTGCCCTTGAGAAGCCCCCTTAGGCACTAATAACCCCTTTTTTGTAGCTGAAAACCCATGACTTTCAACTTCACGACCATCTTCTGGATTTGATGGACCCTCCAAGGGGACTTCTTCTACCCCATTTGAGGGCCCACAATCCCTTCTCTAATACCATGCATAGCTCCCCTCTATTGCCCTTGAGAAGCCCCCCTTAGGTACTAATAACCCCTTTTTTGTATCTGAAAACCTATGACTTTCAACTTCAGGACTTTCTTCTGGATTTGATGGACCCTCCAAGGGTACTTCTTCTACCCCATTTGAGTGGCCATAATCCCTTCTCTAATACCATGCATAGCTCCCCTCGGTTGCCCTTGAGAAGCCCCCCTTAGGTACTAATAACCCCTTTTTTGTAGCTGAAAACCCATGACTTTCAACTTCACGACCATCTTCTGGATTTGATGGACCCTCCAAGGGTACTTCTTCTACCCCATTTGAGGGCCCATAATCCCTTCTCTAATAACATGCATAGCTCCCCTCTATTGCCCTTGAGAAGCCCCCCTAGGTACTAATAACCCCTTTTTGTAGCTGAAAACCCACGACTTTAAACTTCACGACCATCTTCTGGATCTGATAGACCCTCCAAGGGTACTTCTTCTACCCCATTTGAGGGCCCATAATTCCTTCTCTAATACCATGCATAGCTCCCCTCTATTGCCCTTGAGAAGCCCCCCTTAGGTACTAATAACCCCTTTTTTGTAGCTGACAACCCATGACTTTCAACTTCAGGACTTTCTTCTGGATTTGATGGACCCTCCAAGGGTACTTCTTTTACCCCATTTGTGTGCCCATAATCCCATCTCTAATACCATGCATAGCTCCCCTCGGTTGCCCTTGAGAAGCCCCCCTTAGGTACTAGTAACCCCTTTTTGTAGCTGAAAACCCATGCCTTTGAACTTGAGGACCTTCTTCTGAATTTGATGGACCCTCCGAGGGTACTTCTTCTACCCCATTTGAGGCCCCATAATCCCTTCTCTAATACCATTCATAGCTCCCCTCTGTTGCCCTTGAGAAGCCTCCCTTAGGTACTAATAACCCCTTTTTTTTAGCTGAAAACCCATGCCTTTGAACTTGAGGACCTTCCTCTGGATTTGATGGACCCTCCGACGGTACTTCTTTTACCCCATTTGAGGGCCCATAATCCCTTCTCTAATACCATGCATAGCTCCCCTCGGTTGCCCTTGAGAAGCCCCCCTTAGGTACTAATAACCCCTTCTTTGTAGGTGAAAACCCATGCCTTTGAACTTGAGGACCTTCTTCTGGATTTGATGGACCCTCCGAGGGTAATTCTCCTACCCCATTTGAGGGCCCATAATCCCTTCTCTAATACCATCCATAAGTCTCCTCTATTGCCCTTGAGAAGCCCCCCTTACGTACTAATAACCCCTTTTTGTAGCTGAAAACCCATGCCTTTGAACTTCAGGACCTTCTTCTGGATTTGATGGACCCTCCAAGGGTACTTCTCCCACCCCATTTGAGGGCCCATAATCCCTTCTCTAATACCATGCATAGGTCCCCTCTGTTGCCCTTGAAAAGCCCCCCTTAGGTACTAATAACCCCTTTTTTGTAGCTGAAAACCCATGCCTTTGAACTTCAGGACCTTCTTCTGGATTTGATGGAGCCTCCGAGGGTACTTCTTCTACCCCATTTGAGGGCCCATAATCACTTCTCTAATACCATGCATAGCTCCCCTCGGTTGCCCTTGAGAAGCCCCCCTTAGGTACTAATAACCCCTTTTTTGTAGCTGAAAACCCATGACTTTCAACTTCACGACCATCTTCTGGATTTGATGGACCCTCCAAGGGTATTTCTTCTACCCCATTTGAGGGCCCATAATCCCTTCTCTAATACCATGCATAGCTCCCCTCTATTGCCCTTGAGAAGCCCCCCTTAGGTACTAATAACCCCTTTTTGTAGCTTAAAACCCATGACTTTCAACTTCAGGACTTTCTTCTGGATTTGATGGACCCTCCAAGGGTACTTCTTCTACCCCATTTGTGTGCCCATAATCCCTTCTCTAATACCATGCATAGCTCCCCTCGGTTGCCCTTGAGAAGCCCCCCTTAGCTACTAGTAACCCCTTTTTGTAGCTGAAAACCCATGCCTTTGAAGTTGAGGACCTTCTTCTGGATTTGATAGACCCTCCGAGGGTACTTCTTCTACCCCATTTGAGGCCCCATAATCCCTTCTCTAATACCATTCATAGCTCCCCTCTGTTGCCCTTGAGAAGCCTCCCTTAGGTACTAATAACCCCTTTTTTTTTAGCTGAAAACCCATGCCTTTGAACTTGAGGACCTTCCTCTGGATTTGATGGACCCTCCGAGGGTACTTCTTCTACCCCATTTGAGGGCCCATAATCCCTTCTCTAATACCATGCATAGCTCCCCTCGGTTGTGTAGACACCCCATTTTGACCGTGCCCTAATCCCTTCATGTTTGAGCAAAGCCTCATCAAATAAATGAGATAGAATCCCAAACTTCACCCTAGGCTAGGTTAGGATCCCAGCTAGGTCCCTGCGAAATCTCGTCAAAATCCGAGTTCGTTTACCTAGCGAACGAGTTGAGCAAAGTCGTAGGTCAAGTTCAGAAAAGGGGGGTGGATTATCCTGGATGGGATGTGCCCGATGCGAATAAGACAAGATTTGCGGGCGCGCTCATCAAAATAATCGCGCGCTTTATCCAATTGGAGTGCGGATATCATCCTTCGAAATTTCTTTAAATATCGATTTTCTCTCATTTTTTTAAAAAAAAAGGGAAAAACAAAATCTCCGTTTAGAGAGAGAGAGAGAGCGAGAATCGGAGAGAGAAAGTTTTTCCGATCGAGATTTTCCGATCATCTTCCTCGTTGAGTTCGGCTAGAATCCGGCAATACTCCGGCCAGCTTCTGGTGAATTATTTTTCATCTGCAAAGAAAGAGATTGACAGAGAAAGAGAGAGTTCATTTTCCAGATCTGAGAAAGAGAAAGAGAGAGAGAAATCGCCCAAGCCTTTTCTTCTTTTCCGATCGTCTTCCTCGAGATTCCGGTTAATCTCTGTCATCTTCTCCGTTAGATCTCGTCGGATCTCCGACCGAAATTCTGAACAATTTTCTTCCTTCAAAGTTTGCTTTGCTTTTACCAGATCTATTGCTGTAACTATCATCTGCTATCATTGGAAGTTTAGATCTGTAAATTTTAAACTGTAGATTTAGGACCCTAAACTTCAGATCTGGTTTTATCCTATATTAGATCTATCTTTCATATCCTCTGAGTACTTAGATCTCGTATGATTCGACCACAACCCTTCTTCTCCGGCTAGCATTGCTTTTTCCGGTCATTTTTCCGGCAAGATCTTGACAAGCTCAGAGTTCAGATTCAAGAAGAAAAAGAGGCGCGGATTTTAGTATTTCAGAAAGAAGAAATTGTAGCTAAAAATCAAGGATTTGTAGCAATTCTCAAGTTTTGCCTTCAAGATCTCCCTTTCAGGTTAGATTTTTTTTTTAGCTGTGATCTCAATCCATTTGATTAGAAAATCTGCATCAGTTTTTTTTGAGGAATAAGTTGACATGCATGTTGATTTTTTTTTTTAGGAAAACAGGGTATCATCTTCATATATGTATGAAAACTACTGAAGTTTATTTTGATGTGTCTGAATGTTGTAAATCCTTTTTGTATTGCCTGAACGAAAAATTAACATAGTTCATTCTCATCATGTCTAAATTGAAAATTATTGTAATTTGCTTTCATTGAATTAAATCGGACACTCTTAAAGTGTTCCAGAAGTTAATGTGTATGCTTGTGATGCTCACAATGAGTAATTCCTGTGTAGTTTGTCCCAAATATAACTGCATGATTTCACTCCATTTCATCCACAATATCATATTAGCAAAAGCACAGGTTAAAATTTTTTATTTTTTTTTATGCTCATGTTTTAAAATTTCATTTGGTTTACATATGTTCAATTACAGGGTCTAAGGTATGCATCTATATTTTCATTTTCCTTTTATTTTGTCCATTTGCATTATTTCATTTGTTTTGTGCTTGCTTTCTAGTATCATTTTTAAAACTTGTTTTGTAATCTAAATTCCACCTCAGATCATAAGCTTACAAATTCATCACTACTTTCTTTAAATCCAGCTCAATTTCATATCATCAAGGTTATCAAACCCTCTTTCATTGTCAAAACCCTTGTATGATTCTTTATTAGAGAAATTGAGGAAGAAGGAGATTAAGGAAAGAACAAAAAAAAAAGATTTGAAGCTCCGATTGTTAGATTCAGCTCCATTAATTCAGGCGTACTCACTGGAATTTGTTCTGTTCGCAAATCTGAACCATAGATCTCTCTTTACCTTCTTTAATCTTTTTACTGGCCCCAATTGTTGTTAAAAATCTCTTTAATATCCTCCAACCCCACTGTTGATTCTAGCAATTTTGCTGGAATTTGACCAATTCTGTCATTTTTTTGTGAGTTCCGGAAAACCTCTGCAGAATTTGGTCATCTTTAATGTATACAAGAAACTCATCAGTATAACCTTCAAAACTCTATTACTTAACCAATTTATGGTAGTGTGAAGAATGCTGTAGTGGTAGGGAGTAAGAGATGATTTTATTCATAAGCTCAACATGGATCTGGAATTTGGTAAAGGCATTTTTAGTCTATGGTTAACAAGATGTTTGGTAGATCTTGTTATTTACAATCTCCATTGGATTGAATATTAGCTCACATTTTTGCTCTATTTTGTCACTGGATCAGCACATTTCTACACTATTTTGGCACTAGATCAGCTCACATTTCTGCTCTGTTGGAAAAATAGTTGGGGTTCATTTCACGCACATTTTCTGCACATTTTTGTCCTCTGTTTAGACACTGGTTTATGCACAGTTTCTACACATTTCTGTCTTCTGTTTAGACACTGGTTTAAGCACATTTTCTGCACAAGTTGATGCCCTGTTATGTATTAAATTTTGTATAAATTGGAAATATCCTTAAAAATATTTGTATGATTTGTTAAAAATTTATTATTTGTCTTTTATACTAAGCTTTGAGTTAGGTTTTGAAGACGGTAAATAAATGGATTGTTCAGGTGAGATTATCTCAAAGCTTATTACACTCATATCCTATTTATTTAAATAAATTGTTAATAGGAAGAAGGAGATCAGATGACTACTCTGTTCGATATTATCGACATGAGTACTGTCTGATCTCAAGGCGGGATTAGAAATATTATCATGTGTATATGATATCAGATGATTACTTTGGCATCATCTGATTTCATTGGAGTCCCCGTATTGGGGTTTGTGGTTGGTTTTGAAGTGTTTTGATATTGTTTTTACTTTATTAGGCTATCCAGCGGCTGGTCTGGACTAATTAATGTTATTTATCATTTTATGATTGCCATTAGATTGTATATTCTTCTTTGCTTAGCACTTGATTTATTCTTAGAATAAAATTTGCGATTATCTGGTAGCCTTTTCTTCTCTTTTTGATAGACTAACACAGTCTTATAGATTTTGTTAAAATTCTTTGATATTAGAATTCCCTCTCGCTGAAAGGGCGATGAAGGCGCTAGCCCAAGCCCATCTCTAGGGGACTTGCACAGTCCGAATAGCATTCTATTTTCTCAAAAGACTTGCCTAGTCTTTTAGATCCAAATCTTTGTGCGTCGTTTGGTTTTGGGAGAACACCCTACCCGGCTTGGCAACATACCCCTTACCCTTATGGGTATTGGGTTGCACATTTGTTGCACCCTAGGGCTAGGTAGCTGTCCGGCCCGGCTGGGTGTTTTACCTTTGCCAAATTTGCACAAGGTCTCTTTTTCCTTGTTAGTATTTTTCTCTATCCTACCTATATGTCTAAGAGACTTGCCCAGTCTCATTAGCATCTTCCTCTTTGTGCATCATTTGGTTTTGGGAGAACATCCTACTCGGCTTGGCATCATACCCCTTACTCTTATGGGTATTGGGTTGCACATTTGTTGCACCCTAGGGCTAGGTAGCTGTCCGGCCCGGCTGGATGTTTTACCTTTGCTAAATATGCGCAAGGTCTCTTTTTCCTTGTTACTTGTGAGTTTTATCTTAGCTTGATAGTCTCACTAGCACCCTTCTTTATCTCTTTTTCTTTTAGGAGACAGGCTTTGTCTCATTAGCACCTCCTTCTTAAGAATCCTATTTTCAGAGTCAGTCCTTAGCCTAGGAGTCTGTCCTTAGCTAGAGAGTCTGTTTTTCTTTCAGGAGTCAGTCCTATCATCATAGGGGTTAGGATTTTATCCAACCTCTCATCAAATCTTGTATTTTTTCTATCCGCTCTTGTAAGGTATAGGATGCTGTCCAACCCTTGCAGAGTTGTTATTCTGTTCATTTCCCTCCGCAAAGCATAGGATGCTGTCCAACCTTTGCGGGATATCAGGAGTATGTCTTCCCCTTATGATGATAAGATTTGTCCCCTTTGAGTCAAAAATACTTAAAAACAACAAAAACATCTAAAAAACCAAAAATCTCAAAAATCTTGAGTCATTAGGAGTAGTTAGGAAATCTGTTCCGAACTACGTTGGCTTGATCCCTTTCAACGGGGTACGTAGTGCAGCTTGGGATCCACATCCCAAGTCCAGCCAAACCTTTAAAAATAAGCATTTTAAATCTTTCAAAATTACAAAAATCTTTCAAAATATTGTTTTTTCGAAAGGATCTTCCTCTAGAGTTAGGAGGTTGTCCTAGTTAGAGAGTTTTTGAGTCGGGAGTTGCTCTCTCGTTCGTTGTTTGTTTGTTGTGTGTTTTATTTGTTTGTGTTAGAGTTAGGAGTGAGTCCTAGCTAGGAGTTTTACGCCTCCGTCAGGTCAGTTGGCGATCCACATTGCCAATTGATGACTAGGTCTAAGATGCGATAGATCCTACTGTTTTTCCTAGGATATATAGCCTAGCTACACATAGATTATAGGAACCACCTGCATTAGCTTAGGGCTAACCTGCATTTAGTTAGAGCATATAGGGTGTCCTAAAATCTACAATCCATTGGAATTTAAATAATCATACAAGAAGCTTTAAGAACTAGTCTGGTCTTTTAGATCGAGTCTAGGATAGAGGTCTAGATGTCTTAGGCATCATAGCCTAGAATAGGTGCGAAGAACTACGTTGCCTTGATTCTCGTGGAGGCGGGGATACGTAGGCTTCTTTGGATGAACATCAGATCATCTAAAGACTCGGGCCTAGGTATAGATTAGAGTCTTAGAGTTGTATGATATCGAGTCATTTTCTATGTTTTGCAGTGTTTTCTTACTTTATTGCGCAGACCTTATACTTTTTTGGTGTGTCATGCATGTGTTTGTTCACCAGAACTTAGACACCCATTAGGCATGTCACTTATAACCTAGTTTTGCTTAGGCGACACTTATTTCATTTCTTTTATGTGTGATTGATTTCATCTCCGAGACATGCATGATTAGATAGACGTTTTCTCGGAGATATTCATTCCTATTTCATATGATTTTCGCCCAAAGCTCTTCAAAATTATTAAGTAAATGGCATAAGAGACCAGGTGTTTGCACTTGGGCGGATGAGGTGCTCTTTAGACCTTCCGAATTCGTAACCAGGCACGAACCTTATTTTATATCTCTGGTTATCCGTTGCAACAGAGCATAGTATGGGATCCAAGGCCCATTTGCCTTTTTCCTTGGATGGCGACTCTTCTTTGTTTAAGGTACGCCTCGAATCTGGGCTAGTCCCTGAATCGAGAGGTATCTCACCTTTGTATCGCCACTCATGCTGTGAGGGGCACTTCTTTCGAGAGTTCCTTGGTAGAGCTCTCCATTCACGTGGATGATCCATAGAGACAGTTAGCGCGTGAGGGCATGTCCCTCACCGCCGCGCCTCTCTCGGATCGGGGTCCACAGGCTGGCGACTCTGCTGGGGAATTCTTTCAAGATATTGCCTAACTCTGTTAAAATGCCATTTGTTATTAATTTTGAAAAATTTTGAGCTAAAATCATTATAAATGGGAATTTAATCGCTTAGAATCCAGGGGCACCAGATAGGTGTTTAAAACAAGGGATTCACACACTGCACAGCATACATCATTTTATTTTATTTTCTTTTCTCTTTTATTGATTTTCTTATTATTAGCTCCATGGGATAGATATAATGCGTACCTCATGGGATATCACTATCCAGATGGTGCTGTTGTATCTATTACCAAGCTATGCGCCAGTGCTGTAGTCGTAAACACTAGGCGTACTTGTGTTTACAGCAGCCGATGAGCAATGAAGCATACTATGTATAACACTAGGCGTACTTGTGTTATACATTTTTAAGTATGGATCATAAGCATAGTACCCGATATATTGAGTCCGGAGCTCTACTTTCATTTTACATATATTATGTATATGAATATATTTGCTAACTTAGTGGAACCCAATTAGGATTTGCATGTGCTTATATATATATATTGCATTCATATAAGGACGAACATGTGTTGCTTATACATGTTGGAGCCTAGATTTAGGAGCCTTGTCCTATTCATTGATTATTGTAGCTCACCGTATATGGCTACAACGCAGTCCTAGTACACTCACATGTCTGTCTTGAGTCAAGTGTCTTGACTTTGTGGGATTATATTTATGGCTGGTGCCCCTGGTTAGGATATATATGTATATATCTATATATTGATTATCAGATTGAGGGCCTACTCTTTAGTAAGGTTTCCTTGTCTAATCTAATCAGTTGTGTCAGTCCGTTTTTCAGATCTAGACCCGACCAGTGGCTTTTACTTGCCCCTCTCATGGTCGTGGCCTCTCTGTTGTTCTATTTATTGAGATTATGTCCCTATATCTGTTGATTATAAGATCAGGACCTACTTTCTGGTAGAGATTTCTGGCTTGGATCAATCAGTCATGTCTATGCATCTCTCAGATCTAAAACCTAGCTAGTGGTTTCTACTTGTCACCCTCATAGCTACGGTTTATTCTTTGACTCGGTGATCATAAAATTCATTTGTTTTTATCCCTCAGATTGAAGCTTCATTTATCCATTCTTTAGTTGTGTCATATTTTATTCAGATTGTTTTCTTCTTTCGTCTTTAGATATGATCGACAGTTTGTCTGCTGTCTTTATGGTCATATTCTATTATTGATCTCTTTGATCGTTCAGTTTTGACATCCATCTTCCAGATTTAGATCCGGTCTATGATCTACTTTTATCATTTTGTGACCGTGGTCTCGTTTCTGAGTTTCTGATCATCTTTGATCAGTGGTGGAACATTCGATGTCATCCATAATATCCTTCTTATGCTTGATCGTTAAGTTTATTTTTATTCTTTGTTTATTCGAAGTTATCTTCATTCCCTCATTATCCCGTCCTTTCTTTGTGTCAGGTCTGATTATGGCAAACCTTTTGTTGGACAACTGGATAGCCGATACCATTAAAGCTCTTCCGCGTGAACAGTCACAGAGAAATATGGCTGATCATTTCATCAAATCGTTCACCTATTTGAACAGTCGGGATATAAATTGGAAGTTCCTCCAAGCAGCTGCTGGACTTTGGGATCCTGTTCTTCATGTCTTTCGATTTGGCCGTTTTGAACTTTGTCCCATATTTGAAGATTGGTGTACCATGCTAGAGCTCCCATCTGAGGGACTCTGGATCAAATCTTCAAGGATAGAATCTCCTCATGGTCTGTTTTGCAAACTGTTCAAAAATGAGACTGTGGATGCTCTGCCGTGTTTAACGGATACGTGCGTGAAAATTCAAGACCTTATTAAACTTTTTTCGAAAAACGTCGATCCTACTAACTCTCGTTTTCAGGATTGCCGACGTAATGCTTTGATTTTTATGGTCTTCGCACGTCATGTTCTTCGCAGAAATTCCCATGTTGCATCTTTGATACTATTGGGAGTGGTAGATCAGATCAATGAGGGGAGGAATCCTATCCCTACCATGTTAGCAGAGACCTTCTTGGGACTAGATCTTATTGCTTCCCAAGAGATCAAGGACAATTTCTATGGATGTGTCAAGTTGTTATATGTCTGGCTTAGTGAAAAACTTCAAATTCTTCAGCGACAAAGCCAAAATCCATATACCCTGAAGAATTTCCATACCTGGAAACCAATAGCCCATCAACCTCAGTCCATCGATGAATGGCACAATTGGTTGCAACATGTAGAGGAGAGTCAGTTTCGCTGGGTAAGTCATTCATGTTTCCATGTTTTTACTAGCACTTACCCGCATTCATTTGTTTACCTCATGGGTACCGAGAAATCTTCCTTTTATGCACCCATGCGAATTCTCCACCAGATTACGGGAATTCCGTGTCCTCCCGGAATCATAGTCCCTCCTCTTTGTGAAGATCTCACTCCTGACCTTATCCGATCCATTGTGGCTGCTTGGGGAAACAAAAATATAGAAAGGAGGTTAGGCTTATCTCGCAAATTCCGACGTGGAGAAATATCGGAAGAACCCGCAAGTCGGAGGGCTCGGATTGAGGAGCCTTGAAGATCCGTATCATGTTTTGTTATTCTGATTTCTGCATTTCCCATTTTTGTCAGTCTGTTTATCCAGTTGTGATTAGAGATTAATATTTTTCATCCGTTGTAATCACAATTTGAATTTTATTAATGAAAGTGTGTTTTTGCCTCTTTTGTCATTGTTTGATCAAAATAGTTTATCTCGATTGTCAAAATTTTAATCTAGTGTTTATACTTCCATTTCAGGGATTCTTGATTGAGCAACCATTGCTCCTAAGAAAATCCTTGTTTCAAAATCAACCTGGTCCCGTCAGTCCGCTGATTCCAGGCTGAGTCGTTTTTCTTCCTCACCAATTTCTTTTACCTCCCCTGCATTACCTTTCTCCAATCTCCAGGAAATCCCTTCGCCCGTCCAATTTCCTATCGCACAGATGGCCGACTCTGGAAGTGCTTTGGCCGAGATGAGTGAGATGATGAAGGCTATGCTCCAACAGATGAATAACATGAATGAAGAGATAGCACGTCTGAAAAATGACAGAGAGTCTACTTCCAAAGAGCATGTAGCTCAGCACCCATCAGTTATACCTCCTCCCCTCCTGCAATGGCCAGGCCTGCGGTCTTGAACGTCGAAGACGATCTTGATAATGAGCAGTATGAAGAAGAGAATTGTCATCCTAATCTGGATAGAGCCAATGAGGGCAAAGCAATATCGGATAGGATGGATAGGCTGGCCCAAGAAATGGAAAACATAAAATTCCAAGGCCCGAAAAAGTTGAACATGGCAGATTTTATGTTATACCCAGGAGTCACACTGCCTCCTAGATTCAAGGTGCCGGACATGGATAAGTACGATGGGACAGGTTGTCCTAGAAGCCACTTAATGTCTGTCCTTCCGCTCCTTCAACAGCATGGTTTATCTCCAGATCAAGTTGCTCTTCTGTTCCCTAGATCCCTTGTTGGAGTGGCTAAGAAATGGTTCTTGAGCCTAAAGTCTGAAGAGATCCGAACCTTGGAAGACATTGCAAATAGGTTCGTCGAGCAGTTCTCCATGGAGGAGGGGATCGATGTGACCAAGAGAGATCTGAAGGCTTTGAAGCAGGGCCACAATGAAACCTTCACTTCCTTCATCCGTAGATGGAGAAGGAAAGCTGCCCAGATGACTCATCGGTTATCAGATGAGGATCAGATCAAGATTGTGGTGAAAAATCTATCACCACAATATTACCACCATATGGCTATCCAATATTTCCTTGATTTTAACCATCTTATTAAGACTGGGACTCAGATAGAAGATGCATTGGCTAAAGGCCTGAGATCTAGAGTACCATCTGATGGCAGAGAAGGGAAGCGACCCGTGATGGCGCCGAAAGAGGTCCATAATGTCAATTATGTCAGGCCGCCCCCACCCAGAGTAGTTATTGAAGTAAGAAGGCCGACAATGGAGCAGAAGCCTCTTCGTCATTTCGATCCCCTTCCGTATTCTTTGTCCGTAGCTTTGAAGAAGCTATTGAAGGACAAGAAGATCAAGTTGCCTGACATTAAACCTCCTCCCAACCCGTTGCCAAGATCCTGGAGAGAAGATCAATTCTGTGATTACCACCGTAACACGGGCCATATCACTGATAGGTGTTTAGCTTTGAAACACCAAATTCAAAATATGATCGATAGGAAGGAACTGTCAATCGAGTTGCCAAATGTAACTAGAAACCCCCTTCCTACGCATGCAATGCCGCCTCCATCCTCGGTCAATGTCATTTGCGCCGAGGAGTCTGTCATTGATCCAGCTTCCTTCATATGTGCTGTGGAATCCGAAAAACCCTATGTTTGGAAATTTGAAGAAGAAGATCAGTGTTCAGAATCTGAAAAACCCTATGTCTTATCCTGGAATGACCCTGATGTGGCTGGGCCATCAAACCAATCCTACATTCTCCAGTGTGAGGATGAAAAGAAAGAAAGCGAATCTCTGTATGTCTTAAGGGTGAGTGATGATGAGGAAGAAGAGATGCAAACCCCATACATCCTTAAAATAGATGATGAAGATTTGTTGCTATTGAACGATCAGTGCGATGAACTCCGCCACGTCACACGTGGTGGACGAGTCTTCAAACCAGCTGAGCTTAGAGTTGAAAATCCCGATGAAGTTGCAAGAGGAGTTGATAGTCAGAGGCAGAAACAGAGGCTTGAGGAAGAAGAAGATAACTTGTTGAATCAGCTCAAGAAGACACAAGCTAATGTGTCCATTTGGGGTTTATTGATGGCATCGCCGAAGCACAGACAGGTTGTACTTCGTGAGTTGAACTCGTCCCAAGTATCTGTTGAGATTACTCCAGACGAGTTGGTCGGTCTGGTAGCCATGACCAAAGCTTCAAAAGCTTTGTCTTTCTCAGACGAGGATTTGCCGTCAGAAGGGAAGGACCATACTCGTCCTCTCAAGATTACCCTGCTTTGCAACCAGAAGAAAGTCTCCGAAGTACTGGTAGACAATGGGTCAGCTTTGAACGTGTGTCCTTTGAGCACTGCCACTACTCTGGGGTTTGGGCCTGAAGACTTTATTCCGTCTGAGCAAGGCATACTGGCATATGATGGGACTCGAAGGGATGTTATCGGAACATTGGCTACTGAGATTGTCATTGGAAGGGAAACCTTTGACATTGAATTTCAAGTATTGGATATCAAGACTTCCTTTTGTCTCTTGCTTGGTCGACCTTGGTTGCATAAGGTTGGAGTTATCCCTTCCACACTTCATCAAAAACTGAAATTCATTCGAAACAATCGGGTGATCACTGTCAAAGGAGATCCCGAGCCAGAAGTTGGACAAATATCTCAAGAGCTTGTTACTGAAAACACAAGAGATATCAGTCTGACAGGATTTTCAGTGGAAGTTTCGGCTATCACCATGAAAGAGGCTATGAGTGAAGAAATTATGTTTCTCTCTAGCACCAATACTCGGGTAGTCAAGATGATGCGCCGATTTGGGTATCTCCCAGGGGCAGGTTTGGGAAAGAATATGCAGGGTCCGACTGAGCGGCCCGAGTTGAAAACATCTGATGGGTTGTTTGGGTTGGGATACAAGCCGACTCGCAAAGAGGTGCAGGAAATGAGAGCCTACATGTTTAAATGGGCAGAATGTCGCCGCAGAGGCTTAGAGTTTCCAATGGGACCTTTCAGCAAAGTCATGAATGGTAGATTCCGAAAAGAGGGAGCTGATTGCCCTTATTATGGTTTCTCAGAGCCATGGTATGATGAGAATGGGACCAAGCTGCCGGGTCTTGAGATTTTCTTTGCAGATGAGCTGCCAGCAGAATTTTACAGTAAGCAGATTGCGGAGTCAGTTATAACAGAAGAACCAGACTCAGACTGGGTTGAAAATTTTGAGCCAGAATTCCTAGATTCTTTGTTTCAGACCGAGGCACCGGTCATTGCTATGATTGGAAGAGACTCACCTTTTGTGAACCCAGAGGACTATATCACCCCAGCCGAGGGACCTCTGGATAACTGGACCTCACAGGTTATACCCCAAGTAATCCCTCAGTACATTCCAGTCTCTTCAAAAGAGTCAGTTATTTCAAAGTATGTGTCAGTTTCTGAGTCCATCCCAGAGTCTGTCATTTCTAACTTTTCTTTTGATGCAGGTACTGTAGAGGTCGTGTCTACCTCTGGAGTGGGTGACGAGTCTGTTCTTGATGGTGTCGAGTCCAATTCTGAGGACGTATTCATTGATTCTTCGTCTGTGCATATTTCTGGTTGTGTCGATACTGATGTCGACTTATTTTTTCATTTTGTTTCAGAGTCTGTAACGCCTGATGTGGGCGAGTCATCTGATGTAATCATTAATTCTGATGAAATAAAAGACTCTTTTGCTTATATTCCTGTACTTGTCTCTTCTACTGATTCTGCTTCTAAACCTGATCAAGTAACTAATAATGATAATCAAGACTCCCCCTCTAATGAGGTAGCCGACGAAACTCCACTTGAAATCAAGCATATGATTCAACAAGAGGAGAGTCGCCGCGCTAAACCACTTGAAGAGGAAATTGAAACCGTAAATATAGGTGATGAAACCTTAATTCGGGAAATACGAATTGGCAAAATTTTATCTCCTGAGGAGCGTGAAGAATTAATCACCTTGCTAAAAGAGTTTAAGGAGGTTTTTGCTTGGTCTTACGACGACATGCCAGGATTGAGTGAGGACATTGTCCAACACAAATTACCTCTAATCCCTGGCATCAAGCCGAAGAAGCAAAAACTCCGAAAGCTTAAAACAGAATGGGAGTTGAAAGTTCATGACGAGGTTAAGAAACTACTCGAAGTGAAATTCATCGAAGTAGTTGAGTACCCTGAATGGCTTGCGAATATTGTACCGGTGCCCAAGAAAGACGGAAAAGTCAGAATGTGTGTCGATTTCAGATATTTGAACAAGGCAAGTCCGAAGGATGATTTTCCGCTTCCGAACATTGATCTCCTGGTTGACAATACCGCTGGACATGCACTCTTATCCTTTATGGATGGATTCTCAGGGTATAACCAGATCAAAATGGCGCCTGAAGACATGATGAAGACGGCATTTATTACTCAGTGGGGGACATATTGCTACAGAGTGATGCCATTTGGTCTCAAGAATGCTGGTGCCACCTATCAGAGAGCTGCGACTACTCTTCTTCATGACATGATTCATAAGGAGGTCGAGGTCTATGTAGATGACATGATTGTCAAAGGCAAGACTCGGCCAGAGCATACAGTCGCTCTGAGAAAATTCTTTGAGCGAATCCGAAAGTTTCAGCTTCGCTTGAACCCTAATAAATGTGTATTTGGGGTCACGTCAGGGAAGTTGCTTGGATTCATGGTCAGTGAAAGAGGAATCGAAGTGGACCCTCAGAAGATCAAGGCTATCCAAGAAATGCAACCACCAAAAACAGAAAAGCAGATTCGTGGATTTCTTGGCAAAGTGCAATACTTGAGGAGATTCATATCTCATTTAACTATGACATGTGAACCCATCTTCAAGTTATTAAAAAAGAATTCCTCCAAGAAATGGAATGAAGAATGTCAGGAAGCGTTTGAAAAGGTCAAGCAGTGTTTGTCTTTGCCTCCTGTCTTATCCCCAGTCATTCCTAGTCAACCGTTGTTGATGTATTTGTCCATCACGGATACAGCAATGGGTTGTATGCTTGCTCAGCAGGAGGCAGGGTCTAAGAAAGAAAAGCCCATCTACTACATCAGTAAGAAAATGTTGGAATATGAAATCAAGTACACTGTCTTGGAAAAGACGTGTTTAGCATTGGTCTGGGCGACTCAAAGGCTTAGACATTATCTTCTGTCGAACAAGATATTTTTGCTCTCGCGGATGGATCCGTTAAAGTATTTGTTCGAAAAACCCGCTCTTACTGGAAGAACGGCTAGATGGTTGCTATTGTTGTCTGAGTTTGACATCACTTATGTCACTCAGAAATCAATTAAGGGACGGGTCATCGCTGAGCAGTTGGCTGATTCTCCTGTTGAGGAGAATGCTTTTCTGAAGGCTGATTTTCCTGATGAGGAGATCATGGACATTGAAGAAGAGACTCCGAGTTCCAAGTGGCTTATGTACTTTGACGGAGCTGTCAATAATCACGGTCAAGGAATAGGGGCTGTTTTGGTATCTCCAAAGAAGGAGTACATTCCGTTATCCATCAAGTTGCAATTTGAGTGCACCAATAACATGGCAGAATATGAAGCATGCATCGCAGGACTTGAGGCAGCTTTGGCTTTGCGAATTCAAGACATCGATGTATTTGGAGATTCAATCCTGATCATTTGTCAAATAAATGGGGATTGGAAGACAAAAGAGGCGAGGTTGATCTCATATCACACTTATCTCGAATCTCTGGTCAAAAAGTTCAGGAATGTCACCTTCACTCATCTGTCAAGGACAAGAAATCACTTTGCTGATGCTCTGGCTACTCTGGCATCAATGTTGGACATTTCTGCTACAATGGAGGTTCAACCTTTAGCTGTAAGGTTGCAATGGGCTCCAGCACATGTGAATGCCATTGAAATATCTGCCAGATGTCCAGATGGAAAGCCATGGTATACAGATATCAGAAATTTCATTTCAGGCAAGGGACATCCGCCTGAAGCTTCCAGCAAAGAGAGGAAAACTCTTCAGAAGTTCGCTGCCAACTTCATCATTTGTGGTGAAGAGTTGTACAGAAGGTCATTTGACGGTATTCAGCTTCTGTGTGTTGATGAAGATCAGGCTGCAGAGCTCATAGAACAAACACATGAAGGTGTGTGTGGTCCTCACATGAACGGTAAAATGTTGTCAAGCAAGATCCTAAGACTTGGATTCTATTGGCCCACAATGGAAACAGATTGTTTCGCATTCGTGAAGAAATGTCATAAATGCCAAGTCTATGCGAATCTTATTCATGTGCCTCCGTCAGAGCTGCACTCTATGACCTCGCCATGGCCATTCTCAGTATGGGGAATTGATATCATTGGCAAAGTCTATCCTAAATCGTCGAGTGGACACGAGTACATCTTGGTGGCCATTGATTATTTCACGAAATGGATAGAAGCTGCTTCATATGCTTCCATAACTTCCAATACAGTTGCGAAGTTCATCCGTGCAAACATCATTTGCAGATATGGAGTACCTCATGAATTGATTTCTGATAATGGATCTCATTTCAAGAAAGAAGTAGTGCACCTGTGCGAAGAGTTTAAAATCAAGCATCACAAGTCATCTCCTTACAGACCGCAGACCAACGGGGCTGTAGAAGCAGCGAATAAGAATATCAAGGTCATAATCAGTAAGATGACCGAGACTTATAAAGACTGGTCGAACAAGCTTCCTTTTGCTTTATGGGCTTACAGGACATCGATCAGATCCTCTACAGGTGTAACTCCATACTCTCTAGTGTATGGAATGGAAGCAGTCCTCCCTGTTGAAGTGAGAATCCCGTCCCTAAGAGTTATGATGGAAGCGAATATGTCAGAGTCTGAGTGGGCAAGAGCCAGACATCAGGAATTGCAGATGATTGATGAAAAGAGGCTGAGAGCCTTGTATCACATCCAAGGGTATCAGAGGAGAATCGAAAGAGCCTTTAACAAGAAAGTCAAGGTCCGAGACTTGAAACCAGGAGATCTCGTCTTGAAGTCTTACCGGGCACCGGTGTTTGATCCCAGAGGGAAGTTCAGACCAAATTGGTCTGGTCCTTACATTGTTGATGAAGTCCTGCCTGGAAAAGCCGTAAGACTCCTTAATGAAAATGGAGAAAAATTAACAGAACCTACAAACCTGGACCAACTAAAAAAGTACTATGCTTAGATACACCAGGAGGCCGTCTTTGATCGATCAGAGCTCAAAAGCCAACAACCTCAAAGTCAAAAAACCATTTGCAAACACTTTGGGCCTAAAATAAAAAAAAACTTTCATTCTTTGATAAACTCAAACCAGGGGCATCTTTTATGACTTGCGTCATAAAAGATAATAACCTGAACTACGTCATGACCTGATCCCTCTCTACAGGATACGTGGGTAGCCTGATTAATTCGGGTTCGGTCAAATCCTTCAAACCTTTCAAATCCTTTTTTTTAAAAAAAAGAGAAGGAAAGAAAGAACAAAATAAACAATTTTTGAAACCCAAATGGGCGAACTACGCGGACCTGATTCTCATTTCTTTGGGGATACGTAGGCAGTCTGGAAGGCCAGATTCGGTCAAATACATGAAAACTTACCAAATGTTAACCTGATTGAACCCAAGCCTACCTAAAAGTCCTTCTGGTGTACTTAGGCCCAGGTTTATAGAGAAACAGAAAGAAAATAAAAAATAATAATAATGGAGTCTTAGACCCGCTAGACTGAAAACCCGCAAAGGCAGTCTAAGCAAAAGTTAGGGTCATTTGCCCGCTAAGCTGAAAACCTGAAAGGGCGGCTTAGGCAAAAATTAAGGCATGTGGTCCTCCAAATTGAAAACCTGAAAAGGGGATTTGGTCATGGCAGTGACTTCATAAAGGACAGAACCTCTGAAAGCCAGCAAGACTTTCATTTCTTCGGCAGCATTACTCCAAAGTCTGAGTAAACACCGGCAGAAATTCTTCTGACACTCTCAAGGCTAAGGGGGTTAAGACTAAGCAATCCAAGGGAATAATAACCATGATGGAAATACCGGAAAAAGGAATGAAACACCTTTAAATATGGTTTTCAAAAGATTTTAAGAGTGGTAGACTGTACCATTTTAAAAATACTTATCAGACTAAGAAGCAGATTCAGTCTCTCTTAGAGTTTAAGTCATTGTGCTCATCGAAGTTCTCATTTGCTGGTTGTCCAGGTCTTTTTCTATGTCGAGTCAAGGTCAAATTCCAGAGTCCTGTGTGGTTAATATTCCTCCCAAGGCTGGGGTGATAAAAAAAATGATGAATTTGTATCCCCTCAAGGGTGATGCGCAGCAGAGTGAAGTTCAGAAGATGATTGATTCTCAAGTCCATATGGCAGGCTTTCAAGCCCATATGAAATGGCAGAGATCGTCAGAATTGAAAGGCAATTGTCGGGCAGATACAGCCTGTTGTAAACCTGAAAGCTTTGTAACCTCAAGTATTCAATGAAATGAAATTTTTTAACCATTTCCTGTGTTTTGCTCTCTTACGAATCTGTTATGGAAGTATTTCATACTAGGGGCTTCTTTTATGACTTACGTCATAAAAGATATCAAGCGTGATGATAACTAGGATAGCTATTCTCAACAAATGAAAACCAGAGAAGCTTGAGCACAATCTTTGAGTCAGTCTCTTCAATCAAATTGTTTTCTTTTGAAGTCCAGTTTTCAGAAAATCTTATCCCTAGCGGAGTCTAGAATTTGCTCCTGCAATTGTCAAACCCTCAGCAAAATGCTTTTCAATCATTTTAAAAGGGTTAATACCTGAAATTTTCTTCAAGTTTCTTGAGTTTTTATCTTCAGCAAAGATCATGCATTTTTCAATCGTTCTTGGCGAAGAATGACTTATTCACCTTGTGAAATCGATCAAAGTTGGTTATTTCTTCAATCATTTCAATGAATTTTCCTTTCATTTAAAAAAAAAAAATGTTTTCGCCAATGGCTCCGCGATTTGGAGTTTGGTCATTTCTTTCACCATTTGAAAGATTTTAAAAGATGTTTTCGCCAATGGCTCCGCGATTTGGAGTTTGGTCATTTCTTTCACCATTTGAAAGATTTTAAAAGTTGTTTTCGCCAATGGCTCCGCGATTTGGAGTTTGGTCATTTCTTTCACCATTTGAAAGATTTTAAAAGTTGTTTTCGCCAATGGCTCCGCGATTTGGAGTTTGGTCATTTCTTTCACCATTTGAAAGATTTTAAAAGTTGTTTTCGCCAATGGCTCCGCGATTTGGAGTTTGGTCATTTCTTTCACCATTTGAAAGATTTTAAAAGTTGTTTTCGCCAATGGCTCCGCGATTTGGAGTTTGGTCCTTTCTTTCACCATTTGAAAGATTTTAAAAGCTGTTTTCGCCAATGGCTCCGCGATTTGGAGTTTGGTCATTTCTTTCACCATTTGAAAGATTTTAAAAGCTGTTTTCGCCAATGGCTCCGCGATTTGGAGTTTGGTCATTTCTTTCACCATTTGAAAGATTTTAAAAGCTGTTTTCGCCAATGGCTCCGCGATTTGGAGTTTGGTCATTTCTTTCACCATTTGAAAGATTTTAAAAGCTGTTTTCGCCAATGGCTCCGCGATTTGGAGTTTGGTCATTTCTTTCACCATTTGAAAGATTTTAAAAGCTGTTTTCGCCAATGGCTCCGCGATTTGGAGTTTGGTCATTTCTTTCACCATTTGGAAGATTTTTAAAAAAAAAAAAAAAAAATGTTTTCGCCATGGCATTTAAGTCCGTTTTCACACGGCATTCATAGTATTCCAAGTCCATTTTCACATGGCATTCTAAGTCCGTTTTCACACGGCATTCGAGTTATTTCAAGTCCATTTTCACATGGCATTCAAGTCCATTTTCATATGGCATTCAAAGTCCGTTTTCACACGGCATTCAAAGTATTTCAAGTCCGTTTCCACACGGCATTCAAGACCGTTTTCACACGGCATCCAGATTCATTTTCTCTTCAAATTTCAAGATCATTTACAATCAAATCTATCTTTTAATGTTTTGCAAGAGAGGCTATCTCGTCAATATGTACTGAGTTAAGAGTTAGAGAGAGGCTATCTCACCAGAGTTTGCAGAGTCAGAGTCCGGCGAAAGGCTATTTCACCGTATTATCTTTGTAAATATCATTTTCAAAAATAAAAATCAAAATTTGATTTGCTTTCTTTTTCGGGTCGGCCAAAATGGTTTGTCTGTTCAGCTTTGACATTCGCGCGACAAGCACGCTCTGCCAAAGAGGGGCATCTGTAGACACCCCATTTTGACCGTGCCCTAATCCCTTCATGTTTGAGCAAAGCCTCATCAAATAAATGAGATAGAATCCCAAACTTCACCCTAGGCTAGGTTAGGATCCCAGCTAGGTCCCTGCGAAATCTCGTCAAAATCCGAGTTCGTTTACCTAGCGAACGAGTTGAGCAAAGTCGTAGGTCAAGTTCAGAAAAGGGGGGTGGATTATCCTGGATGGGATGTGCCCGATGCGAATAAGACAAGATTTGCGGGCGCGCTCATCAAAATAATCGCGCGCTTTATCCAATTGGAGTGCGGATATCATCCTTCGAAATTTCTTTAAATATCGATTTTCTCTCATTTTAAAAAAAAAAGGGAAAAACAAAATCTCCGTTTAGAGAGAGAGAGAGAGCGAGAATCGGAGAGAGAAAGTTTTTCCGATCGAGATTTTCCGATCATCTTCCTCGTTGAGTTCGGCTAGAATCCGGCAATACTCCGGCCAGCTTCTGGTGAATTATTTTTCATCTGCAAAGAGAGAGATTGACAGAGAAAGAGAGAGTTCATTTTCCAGATCTGAGAAAGAGAGAGAGAGAGAGAAATCGCCCAAGCCTTTTCTTCTTTTCCGATCGTCTTCCTCGAGATTCCGGTTAATCTCTGTCATCTTCTCCGTTAGATCTCGTCGGATCTCCGACCGAAATTCTGAACAATTTTCTTCCTTCAAAGTTTGCTTTGCTTTTACCAGATCTATTGCTGTAACTATCATCTACTATCATTGGAAGTTTAGATCTGTAAATTTTAAACTGTAGATTTAGGACCCTAAACTTCAGATCTGGTTTTATCCTATATTAGATCTATCTTTCATATCCTCTGAGTACTTAGATCTCGTATGATTCGACCACAACCCTTCTTCTCCGGCTAGCATTGCTTTTTCCGGTCATTTTTCCGGCAAGATCTTGACAAGCTCAGAGTTCAGATTCAAGAAGAAAAAGAGGCGCGGATTTTAGTATTTCAGAAAGAAGAAATTGTAGCTAAAAATCAAGGATTTGTAGCAATTCTCAAGTTTTGCCTTCAAGATCTCCCTTTCAGGTTAGATTTTTTTTTTAGCTGTGATCTCAATCCATTTGATTAGAAAATCTGCATCAGTTTTTTTTGAGGAATAAGTTGACATGCATGTTGATTTTTTTTTTTAGGAAAACAGGGTATCATCTTCATATATGTATGAAAACTACTGAAGTTTATTTTGATGTGTCTGAATGTTGTAAATCCTTTTTGTATTGCCTGAACGAAAAATTAACATAGTTCATTCTCATCATGTCTAAATTGAAAATTATTGTAATTTGCTTTCATTGAATTAAATCGGACACTCTTAAAGTGTTCCAGAAGTTAATGTGTATGCTTGTGATGCTCACAATGAGTAATTCCTGTGTAGTTTGTCCCAAATATAACTGCATGATTTCACTCCATTTCATCCACAATATCATATTAGCAAAAGCACAGGTTAAAATTTTTTATTTTTTTTTATGCTCATGTTTTAAAATTTCATTTGGTTTACATATGTTCAATTACAGGGTCTAAGGTATGCATCTATATTTTCATTTTCCTTTTATTTTGTCCATTTGCATTATTTCATTTGTTTTGTGCTTGCTTTCTAGTATCAATTTTTAAAACTTGTTTTGTAATCTAAATTCCACCTCAGATCATAAGCTTACAAATTCATCACTACTTTCTTTAAATCCAGCTCAATTTCATATCATCAAGGTTATCAAACCCTCTTTCATTGTCAAAACCCTTGTATGATTCTTTATTAGAGAAATTGAGGAAGAAGGAGATTAAGGAAAGAACAAAAAAAAAAGATTTGAAGCTCCGATTGTTAGATTCAGCTCCATTAATTCAGGCGTACTCACTGGAATTTGTTCTGTTCGCAAATCTGAACCATAGATCTCTCTTTACCTTCTTTAATCTTTTTACTGGCCCCAATTGTTGTTAAAAATCTCTTTAATATCCTCCAACCCCACTGTTGATTCTAGCAATTTTGCTGGAATTTGACCAATTCTGTCATTTTTTTGTGAGTTCCGGAAAACCTCTGCAGAATTTGGTCATCTTCAATGTATACAAGAAACTCATCAGTATAACCTTCAAAACTCTATTACTTAACCAATTTATGGTAGTGTGAAGAATGCTGTAGTGGTAGGGAGTAAGAGATGATTTTATTCATAAGCTCAACATGGATCTGGAATTTGGTAAAGGCATTTTTAGTCTATGGTTAACAAGATGTTTGGTAGATCTTGTTATTTACAATCTCCATTGGATTGAATATTAGCTCACATTTTTGCTCTATTTTGTCACTGGATCAGCACATTTCTACACTATTTTGGCACTAGATCAGCTCACATTTCTGCTCTGTTGGAAAAATAGTTGGGGTTCATTTCACGCACATTTTCTGCACATTTTTGTCCTCTGTTTAGACACTGGTTTATGCACAGTTTCTACACATTTCTGTCTTCTGTTTAGACACTGGTTTAAGCACATTTTCTGCACAAGTTGATGCCCTGTTATGTATTAAATTTTGTATAAATTGGAAATATCCTTAAAAATATTTGTATGATTTGTTAAAAATTTATTATTTGTCTTTTATACTAAGCTTTGAGTTAGGTTTTGAAGACGGTAAATAAATGGATTGTTCAGGTGAGATTATCTCAAAGCTTATTACACTCATATCCTATTTATTTAAATAAATTGTTAATAGGAAGAAGGAGATCAGATGACTACTCTGTTCGATATTATCGACATGAGTACTGTCTGATCTCAAGGCGGGATTAGAAATATTATCATGTGTATATGATATCAGATGATTACTTTGGCATCATCTGATTTCATTGGAGTCCCCGTATTGGGGTTTGTGGTTGGTTTTGAAGTGTTTTGATATTGTTTTTACTTTATTAGGCTATCCAGCGGCTGGTCTGGACTAATTAATGTTATTTATCATTTTATGATTGCCATTAGATTGTATATTCTTCTTTGCTTAGCACTTGATTTATTCTTAGAATAAAATTTGCGATTATCTGGTAGCCTTTTCTTCTCTTTTTGATAGACTAACACAGTCTTATAGATTTTGTTAAAATTCTTTGATATTAGAATTCCCTCTCGCTGAAAGGGCGATGAAGGCGCTAGCCCAAGCCCATCTCTAGGGGACTTGCACAGTCCGAATAGCATTCTATTTTCTCAAAAGACTTGCCTAGTCTTTTAGATCCAAATCTTTGTGCGTCGTTTGGTTTTGGGAGAACACCCTACCCGGCTTGGCAACATACCCCTTACCCTTATGGGTATTGGGTTGCACATTTGTTGCACCCTAGGGCTAGGTAGCTGTCCGGCCCGGCTGGGTGTTTTACCTTTGCCAAATTTGCACAAGGTCTCTTTTTCCTTGTTAGTATTTTTCTCTATCCTACCTATATGTCTAAGAGACTTGCCCAGTCTCATTAGCATCTTCCTCTTTGTGCATCATTTGGTTTTGGGAGAACATCCTACTCGGCTTGGCATCATACCCCTTACTCTTATGGGTATTGGGTTGCACATTTGTTGCACCCTAGGGCTAGGTAGCTGTCCGGCCCGGCTGGATGTTTTACCTTTGCTAAATATGCGCAAGGTCTCTTTTTCCTTGTTACTTGTGAGTTTTATCTTAGCTTGATAGTCTCACTAGCACCCTTCTTTATCTCTTTTTCTTTTAGGAGACAGGCTTTGTCTCATTAGCACCTCCTTCTTAAGAATCCTATTTTCAGAGTCAGTCCTTAGCCTAGGAGTCTGTCCTTAGCTAGAGAGTCTGTTTTTCTTTCAGGAGTCAGTCCTATCATCATAGGGGTTAGGATTTTATCCAACCTCTCATCAAATCTTGTGTTTTTTCTATCCGCTCTTGTAAGGTATAGGATGCTGTCCAACCCTTGCAGAGTTGTTATTCTGTTCATTTCCCTCCGCAAAGCATAGGATGCTGTCCAACCTTTGCGGGATATCAGGAGTATGTCTTCCCCTTATGATGATAAGATTTGTCCCCTTTGAGTCAAAAATACTTAAAAACAACAAAAACATCTAAAAAACCAAAAATCTCAAAAATCTTGAGTCATTAGGAGTAGTTAGGAAATCTGTTCCGAACTACGTTGGCTTGATCCCTTTCAACGGGGTACGTAGTGCAGCTTGGGATCCACATCCCAAGTCCAGCCAAACCTTTAAAAATAAGCATTTTAAATCTTTCAAAATTACAAAAATCTTTCAAAATATTGTTTTTTTGAAAGGATCTTCCTCTAGAGTTAGGAGGTTGTCCTAGTTAGAGAGTTTTTGAGTCGGGAGTTGCTCCCTCGTTCGTTGTTTGTTTGTTGTGTGTTTTATTTGTTTGTGTTAGAGTTAGGAGTGAGTCCTAGCTAGGAGTTTTACGCCTCCGTCAGGTCAGTTGGCGATCCACATTGCCAATTGATGACTAGGTCTAAGATGCGATAGATCCTACTGTTTTTCCTAGGATATATAGCCTAGCTACACATAGATTATAGGAACCACCTGCATTAGCTTAGGGCTAACCTGCATTTAGTTAGAGCATATAGGGTGTCCTAAAATCTACAATCCATTGGAATTTAAATAATCATACAAGAAGCTTTAAGAACTAGTCTGGTCTTTTAGATCGAGTCTAGGATAGAGGTCTAGATGTCTTAGGCATCATAGCCTAGAATAGGTGCGAAGAACTACGTTGCCTTGATTCTCGTGGAGGCGGGGATACGTAGGCTTCTTTGGATGAACATCAGATCATCTAAAGACTCGGGCCTAGGTATAGATTAGAGTCTTAGAGTTGTATGATATCGAGTCATTTTCTATGTTTTGCAGTGTTTTCTTACTTTATTGCGCAGACCTTATACTTTTTTGGTGTGTCATGCATGTGTTTGTTCACCAGAACTTAGACACCCATTAGGCATGTCACTTATAACCTAGTTTTGCTTAGGCGACACTTATTTCATTTCTTTTATGTGTGATTGATTTCATCTCCGAGACATGCATGATTAGATAGACGTTTTCTCGGAGATATTCATTCCTATTTCATATGATTTTCGCCCAAAGCTCTTCAAAATTATTAAGTAAATGGCATAAGAGACCAGGTGTTTGCACTTGGGCGGATGAGGTGCTCTTTAGACCTTCCGAATTCGTAACCAGGCACGAACCTTATTTTATATCTCTGGTTATCCGTTGCAACAGAGCATAGCATGGGATCCAAGGCCCATTTGCCTTTTTCCTTGGATGGCGACTCTTCTTTGTTTAAGGTACGCCTCGAATCTGGGCTAGTCCCTGAATCGAGAGGTATCTCACCTTTGTATCGCCACTCATGCTGTGAGGGGCACTTCTTTCGAGAGTTCCTTGGTAGAGCTCTCCATTCACGTGGATGATCCATAGAGACAGTTAGCGCGTGAGGGCATGTCCCTCACCGCCGCGCCTCTCTCGGATCGGGGTCCACAAGTTGCCCTTGAGAAGCCCCCCTTAGGTACTAATAACCCCTTCTTTGTAGGTGAAAACCCATGCCTTTGAACTTGAGGACCTTCTTCTGGATTTGATGGACCCTCCGAGGGTACTTCTTCTACCCCATTTGAGGGCCCATAATCCCTTCTCTAATACCATCCATAGGTCCCCTCTATTGCCCTTGAGAAGCCCCCCTTACGTACTAATAACCCCTTTTTTGTAGCTGAAAACCCATGCCTTTGAACTTCAGGACCTTCTTCTGGATTTGATGAACCCTCCAAGGGTACTTCTCCTACCCCATTTGAGGGCCCATAATCCCTTCTCTAATACCATGCATAGGTCCCCTCTGTTGCCCTTGAGAAGCCCCCCTTAGGTACTAATAACCCTTTTTTTGTAGCTGAAAACCCATTCCTTGGAACTTCAGGACCTTCTTCTGGATTTGATGGAGCCTCCGAGGGTACTTCTTCTACCACATTTGAGGGCCCCTAATCACTTCTCTAATACCATGCATAGCTCCCCTCGGTTGCCCTTGAGAAGCCCCACTTAGGTACTAATAACACCTTTTTTTGTAGCTGAAAACCCATGACTTTCAACTTCACGACCATCTTCTTGATTTGATGGACCCTCCAAGGGTATTTCTTCTACCCCATTTGAGGGCCCATAATTCTTTCTCTAATACCATGCATAGCTCCCCTCTATTGCCCTTGAGAAGCCCCCCTTAGGTACTAATAACCCTTTTTTGTAGCTGAAAACCCATGACTTTCAACTTCAGGACTTTCTTCTGGATTTGATGCACCTTCCAAGGGTACTTCTTCTACCCCATTTGTGTGCCCATAATCCCTTCTCTAATACCATGCATAGCTCCCCTCGGTTGCCCTTGAGAAGCCCCCCTTAGGTACTAGTAACCTCTTTTTGTAGCTGAAAACCCATGCCTTTGAACTTGTGGACCTTCTTCTGGATTTGATGGACCCTCCGAGGGTACTTCTTCTACCCCATTTGAGGCCCCATAATCCCTTCTCTAATACCATTTATAGCTCCCCTCTGTTGCCCTTGAGAAGCCTCCCTTAGGTACTAAAAACCCCTTTTTTTTTAGCTGAAAACCCATGCCTTTGAACTTGAGGACCTTCCTCTGGATTTGATAGACCCTTCGAGGGTACTTCTTCTACCCCATTTGAGGGCCCATAATCCCTTCTCTAATACCATGCATAGCTCCCCTCGGTTGCCCATGAGAAGCCCCCCTTAGGTACTAATAACCCCTTCTTTGTAGGTGAAAACCCATGCCTTTGAACTTGAGGACCTTCTTTTGGATTTCATGGACCCTCCGAGGGTACTTCTTCTACCCCATTTGAGGGCCCATAATCCCTTCTCTAATACCATCCATAGGTCCCCTCTATTGCCCTTGAGAAGCCCCCCTTAGGTACCAATAACCCCTTTTTGTAGCTGAAAACCCATGCCTTTGAACTTCAGGACCTTCTTCTGGATTTGATGGAGCCTCCGAGGGTACTTCTTCTACCCCATTTGAGGGCCCATAATCCCTTTTATAATACCATGCATAGCTCCCCTCGGTTGCCCTTGAGAAGCCCCCCTTAGGTACTAATAACCCCTTTTTTATAGCTGAAAACCCATGACTTTCAACTTCACGACCATCTTCTGGATTTGATGGACCCTCCAAGGGTACTTCTTCTACCCCATTTGAGGGCCCATAATCCCTTCTCTAATACCATGCATAGCTCCCCTCTATTGCCCTTGAGAAGCCCCCCTTAGGTACTAATAACCCCTTCTTTGTAGGTGAAAACCCATGCCTTTGAACTTGAGGACCTTCTTCTGGATTTGATGGACCCTTCGAGGGTACTTCTTCTACCCCATTTGAGGGCCCATAATCCCTTCTCTAATACCATGCATAGCTCCCCTCGGTTGCCCTTGAGAAGCCCCCCTTAGGTACTAATAACCCCTTCTTTGTAGGTGAAAACCCATGCCTTTAAACTTGAGGACCTTCTTCTGGATTTGATGGACCCTCCGAGGGTACTTCTTCTACCCCATTTGAGGGCCCATAATCCCTTCTCTAATACCATCCATAGGTCCCCTCTATTGCCCTTGAGAAGCCCCCCTTACGTACTAATAACCCCTTTTTTGTAGCTGAAAACCCAAGCCTTTGAACTTCAGGACCTTCTTCTGGATTTGATGGACCCTCCAAGGGTACTTCTCCTACCCAATTTGAGGGCCCATAATCCCTTCTCTAATACCATGCATAGGTCCCCTCTGTTGCCCTTGAGAAGCCCCCCTTAGGTACTAATAACCCCTTTTTGTAGCTGAAAACCCATGCCTTTGAACTTCAGGACCTTCTTCTGGATTTGATAGAGCCTCCGAGGGTACTTCTTCTACCCCATTTGAGGGCCCATAATCCCTTTTCTAATACCATGCATAGCTCCCCTCGGTTGCCCTTGAGAAGCCCCCCTTAGGTACTAATAACCCCTTTTTTATAGCTGAAAACCCATGACTTTCAACTTCACGACCATCTTCTGGATTTGATGGACCCTCCAAGGGTACTTCTTCTACCCCATTTGAGGGCCCATAATCCCTTCTCTAATACCATGCATAGCTCCCCTCTATTGCCCTTGAGAAGCCCCCCTTAGGTACTAATAACCCCTTTTTGTAGCTGAAAACCCATGACTTTCAACTTCAGGACTTTCTTCTGGATTTGATGGACCCTCCAAGGGTAGTTCTTCTACCCCATTTGTGTGCCCATAATCCCTTCTCTAATACCATGCATAGCTCCCCTCGGTTGCCCTTGAGAAGCCCCCCTTAGGTACTAGTAACCCCTTTTTGTAGCTGAAAACCCATGCCTTTGAACTTGAGGACCTTCTTCTGAATTTGATGGACCCTCCGAGGGTACTTCTTCTACCCCATTTTAGGCCCCATAATCCCTTCTCTAATACCATTCATAGTTCCCCTCTGTTGCCCTTGAGAAGCCTCCCTTAGGTACTAATAACCCATTTTTTTTAGCTGAAAACCCATGCCTTTGTACTTGAGGACCTTCCTCTGGATTTGATGGACCCTCCGAGGGTACTTCTTCTACCCCATTTGAGGGCCCATAATCCCTTCTCTAATACCATCCATAGGTCCCCTCTATTGCCCTTGAGAAGCCCCCCTTACGTACTAATAACCCCTTTTTTGTAGCTGAAAACCCATGCCTTTGAACTTCAGGTCCTTCTTCTGGATTTGATGGACCCTCCGAGGGTACTTCTTCTACCCCATTTGAGGGCCCATAATCCGTTCTCTAATACCATGCATAGCTCCCCACTGTTGCCCTTGAGAAGCCTCCCTTAGGTACTAATAAGCTCTTTTTTGTAGCTGAAAACCCATTCCTTGGAACTTCAGGACCTTCTTCTGGATTTGATGGACCCTCCGAGGGTACTTCTTCTACCCCATTTGAGGGCACATAATCTCTTCTGTTGTAATTTAATTAAGAAAATATTATATCCTTGCCAGATGTAACATGTTAAACTAATTTCTCGTAGATTTCTTCTTTAAACTAGATTTCGTACTGTGACCTGTGTACTTGAAATGCAATGTTCACTTATGTTAAATTATTTCCATGCTTCAGTCTGGTATTAAATGTACTGAGAAAAAATATGTTATCATCTTCTTCTCATGTTTAAGTCTTAACCATATCATATACTCCTTTTGCAGACAAGTTTTCAATCAGGAAGGTCATATTTTCTTCTTTCAACGTGTGCCTCCGAAGGTTTTGCTTATGTCGGCCTCTACTTATTCGCCTTGAGAAGCCCCCTTTACGTACTGGTTCTTATCATATCTTGTCTGCCATTTGCAGGCCTTCGTAAACTGGCACGCACAATGCTTTCTCTGCTGTTACACTATGATGGCATACTGAAGGATGAAGTTAATTGGGAATATGTTGGTGGGAGTAAAAAATTGTTATTGGTAAGTCCCCGAATGAATCTTAAAGAATTGGAGGCTCTAATCCACAGTCGAATTGGGAGTATTGGAGGAGGGGTGTCACTATCCATCAAATGTCGATATGTTGTTGATCCATATATAAGCACTCTAATCGACGTCGATAGCGATGAAATCTTCCAATCGTTGGTTAAGGTGCTTGAGAAAGATAATTTCAACTCTGTGATGCTATACATAACAAAAATTGACAATGGCCTAAATTCATCTTATTCTTCAATTCTGCCCACAAACAATGTCATACCTTCTACTTCCTTTTCACCTCAAAATCCCTCTCATAACCTGCCCATACGTTTGACTTCTGTACCACCGATTCCCTCTCAAAATTCCTCTCATAATGCATGCATACCTCCTACTTCCGTTCCACCGATTCCACACCTAAGATATCCATCGGAACGAGTAACTGTCACTCCCGACTCTCGTTTTGAAGTAGACTTAGAAAGAGAATATGAAACAGAATTGGGTAATACAAGCATAGGAGGTGACTCGGCACAATTTAGTTCAAGGTATGTCTTGTACAATTTTATTTATATTGAAGTACTCAATCTACTATCCTAATTTTATATTGTTGAACTGTGTAGGGTACGAGTTGGCCTAAATGAAAACTTCTCGGACGATATGTATGAGAACCCTACCTCCGAAGATATCATTGTCCCCGGGAATGATGCAGATGTGCCGTTGGAGCATATTAACGTTTTGGATGATGATTTTCATGTCTTCGGTTGTGATTTCGAAGAATTTAGAACTGAAGATGACAATGATGATGATCCTGCATAGGATGATGATGAGGATGATGACGAGGCTGAGTCTGAGGCTGAGGTTCAGGATGAGGAGGGTGATGAGGCCGCCCATGATCCTGAAAATTATAATGGAAATGAAAATCAGAACGAAGATTCTGGTGAAAATCTTAGGCCAACAGAAGTGGCTCCCCCTACCGCCAATGGTTGGCCATTTCTACCTGCTGGCACAAGTCAGTCACTGGAAGTAGACGACATGTATGTTGGGGCTGATGAGGTAGATGCAGATAATCTTCAGTTCGATGAGTTAACTGTTGGGGCTATGTATCCAAATATGAAGCAGTTCAAGAAGGCCGTTAAGTAGTATGCAATTCGGCAGCGATTCATGTTCAAGAAGTCACGGTCAACTCCCAAGAAGTATGCCATTGTATGCAAGGAACCAGGTTGCAAGTGGCGTATATCAGGCATTAGCCGTATGACTTATGTGTTATTGAAGAAGTTTGTGAGCGACCATACGTGTACATCTCACTTAAAGGGCAATGATAATCATCTAGCTACATCCCCATGGGTTGCCGAGACATGCTTACCCCTATTTGACCGTCCAGAAGATGTGGGGACAAGGATCATAAGACAGTACATCAAGTCGCACTGGGGTATAACCATGACCTACCGTAGAGCACACCTTGCGATGAACATCATCCTTGAAATAAAGTGTGGAAATGTGGAGGACTCGTACCGCTTGCTCCCTGCACTGATAGTTGAGATGATGAGAACAAACCGGGGCACCTACATGCGTGTTTTTCGAGCGAGAGATCTACGTCCAGGGGGAGAAGATAAATTTGCTCGCTTATTCTGGGCATTTGGTCCTAGCATACGTTCTTTCCAACGAACACTCAGATCGATAGTTTTGGTCGATGGGATGCATCTACGTGGAAAGTATCTTGGAATCTTACTGATCGCAGTTGGGGTAGACGGGAACAACGGCTTAGTTCCATTAGCTTTTGGTGTTGTCGAGACTGAGAACGAAGATAGCTGGTGCTGGTTCCTCTATTTGGTGAAGCGGCACGTATTGCCTGAGGGGATAGGCGCATTGACCCTGTGCTCCGATCGACAAAAGGGGTTGATGCAAGCAGTGCCTAAAGTAATGCCTATTGCAAACCATAGCTACTGCATGCGTCACCTCGCCGCCAATCTGTACACCGACTTCAAAGACCCTTTACTTAAGAAATTGTTCTGGAGAGCTGCTAGGGCTTTGAGAGAGAGTGTTTTCATAGACACAATGGAAAAAATTAAGGCGAGGAATGAAAATGCACACAACTAGATAGCCACTATTCCGAAGGAAAACTGGGCTAGTTTCTACTTCAAGGGGGAAAGATATGATGTGTTGACCACCAATAGATCGGAGTGTTACAATGCAGTGCTAAAGGATGCCAGAAAATTGCCGATTGCAGCTGCGGTGGAGCTGACTCGTTTTAAGAGCTCCGAATACATACAGAAACGTCAAGCGATGGGCCTTCAATGGGAAACAAAGTGCACGCATTATGCAGAAAAACATTTGGGACTGGCCAGGGAACAGGGTCGCGGATATACTGCTTATCGAGTAGGTGTGCACGAATTTGAAGTAAGGTCCCGTGATCATCATGATGTCGTAAACTTGCTGCAACAAACCTGTACATGTCGTGAGTTCCAAACGCTTGGGCTTCCGTGCGGACATGCCATGGCAGCCATTGCCATCACAGATTTTGATGAGTACGATTATTGCCATAAATGGTTTCGTATAGAGATGTATCGGGAAACGTACTGTGAGGTGCTTCACCCTACAGTAGATCGCACTCAATGGGAACTGCCTCCAGAACCTCTGCAGACTGTATTACCTCCAATAGCGAAAAGACCACCTGGACGGCCGCGAACGAGAAGATCTGACCGCGAATTGCAGAGTGGAGTGCATCGCAAATGTACGATCTGTGGAAAACTAAGCCACAACAAAAGGACTTGCAGAGAACCTCCCATGGAGAGACAACTCCCTGATGAATCTTCCATTGGACCCTCTGCCCCCGTTTTCAATAGGTACATGATACGTAATATATTGAGGTCAATTAGTATAGAACATCCCCGATTCCATACTTATTCGGTGTGGTGGTGGTGTTGTAGGTCGGGTGTACCTTGTGCAGCTCCTTTTTTCACGTAATTATTCCGCGGAGAATGCATTGGAGGCTCCAATTGGATGAAGGAGGAGAAGTGGATTAATTGAAAGTGTGCACAGTAATTAGTTGCTGTATATAATAATTTTTTGAGGGAAACCCTTTTTTGGTATACTGTAATTAGTGGTGTGCATAGTTGAAGGCTGGCAAGTTTTCTGAGGAAAACCCAATTTTCTGAAGGTGGAATACTCTATTTTTTGTTATACTGTAATTAATGGTATACTGTAATTAGTGGTGTGCATAGTTGAAGGCTTTCCAGTTTTATGAGGGAAACCCAATTTTTTGAAGGTGGAATACTGTATTCTTTGTTATACTGTAATTAATGGTATACTGTAATTACTGGTATACTGTAATTTTTTGAGGGAAACCCTGTTTTCTTAAGGTGGAATGGGTTGTCATAGTTGAAGGCTGCCCAGTTTTCTGAAGCTCGAATGAGTTCTACCTTGCAAGCATTGTTAAAATAAGCTTTTCCCTGCTGGTAAGAAAATTCAAGAACTGGAAAATTAAATTGGTTGTATATATATATATATATATATATATATATATATAGATATATGCATATTATTGACCTTTTTGTTCATTTTGCAAAAAGTTTGTCATTTTGCAAAAAAGTTTGCAAAAAGCTTTTCCCTGCTGGTAAGAAAGGGCGAAATAAAGTTTGTCATTTTGCAACCTATATTTATTGACCTTTTTGTTCGTTTGAAGGGCATTGATGTCCCAAAAAAATGGAGCATAGAGCTTTAATCCCCCTTAATATATGCATATTATTATGACTTGGGAGCTCAAATATTCTCCCCCTTTTGTCATCACCAAAAAAGGTGGAACAAAAGGAAAGAGAGTAGGTGTGAGCCAATGAAAGTGCATACAACCACTCAAAGGACATAGCATCCACGACACATCATAACAGTGACAGAATTATATAAAACGGAATACATCCCAAAAAGATCCAACTGACTATCCAAGCAACTACCTAAATATGATCCATACAACCAACTGATAATCCAAACACTATAGAAACATATAGATAAGGCTAATATATAAAAAAATCTGAACAAGACAGGATCCATCATCAGAGAACTAGAGCCATCTACTGCTCCGAAGGAGGCGGTGGGTGATGAGAAGAACTGCCCGGCGCCTGGCCCCACTGACCACTGGAGATGTAGCGATAATAGGCGGCCCACTGGTCATCAAAGTGGGAAGTCATGGTGTGGAAGCGAGTCGAAATCGCAGAGTCGACATGGGTAGACAACTGCTGAAACTGAGAGGCCATGGATCGCTCAATGGCCTCCTACATGTCAGCCAAATCCTGGCGAGTGCAGAACTGAGATGTATCTTCTGAAGGTTGAGGTGCCGGTGCAGGCTGGTCCTCGGCTTCGTAGCCTCCTCCATCGTGAACATCGATGTCAATCGCTGCTTCATTAAGAGCCATGCGGTTAAAGGTCGGAACATCAAACGGGGCAGTAGGAGTCATGGTCATCTCTCCATCCAAGGTGATGCCGAAGTGCCGGAAGACACGGGTGAGAATCATGCCATATGGCAAGGAAGATCGGTAGCGTTCAGGGGTCTGAAACATGAAGCGAAACATGATATATGGCAGACAAAGCTGGCGGCCCTCTAGGATGTTGTAGATAATATATGCCTCTAAGGGTCTTACGGCTTCAAGCATCACACCACGAGGTATGAAGATGTGGTACATGAAGTTATGGAGCACGCGCGCAACCGGAATGAGGTCGGCAGATTGTACGGGCATATTAGGGTGGTAGCGCCGTGTTATCCGACCATAGACAGTGTCATGATCAATATCATCAAGTTCATGCGTCCCATCGTCCGGCCAAAAATAGTGTAAGAGGCCCTCATGGCTAATCCCAAATACTGTGGCAAAAGTCTGATAGGTGAGTTTGATGACAGTTTTCTTGACCTTAGATTCGATTTTGAAGAAGGAAGGGGAAATTGTGAGATTGGCATAGAAGAGACGCACCAATCGAGGGTAAACGGGTTCGTTAATGTGAAGGATGGGTGTCCAATGAAGAGCATCAAATTTGGCCTTTAAATCAAAATTTTCAAGGACAGGGGGGTCAATGTACCTACCGGTCAGGACGCGCCTAGTGCCGACGTCGTCCCAGAGTTTCTTCGCCTTATCCCCAGTGAAATAGGACTTGGCCACAACCTCGGCAGCCACAGCCTTGGCCTTGGACTTCTTCCGTGAAGGCCCTTCTTCGCCGGGAACTTCTTCACGAACGTATTCGGGGTCTTCAACTTGGGAGGAGCCTCCGATGTTGAGATTTTTGGTTTTATGAGGCATGGTGAGAGGAAATATGGGTGGAGAGAAAAGTGATATGTAAAGAAGAAGAGAAATAGCCCTAAAATGGAGGCCAAAAAGAGAAATAGAGAAGGGAAGAAAGAAAAAATGAAAAAGGGGTGAAATGCTAGGGTTTTAGGAAGAAGAGAGGGATTTGGAAGGGAGAAGAGGGTTTTGGAGGAAGATGTAGGGAGAAAATGACGGAACGAAAGAAAAAGTGGAGTTAGGGTTTGAAGAGAAGTGGACGGAACAGGGAAAGAAGAGAAGAAAAGTAAAAAAAAGGAACCGGGTCCAGGGTTATGAAGCTCCTGGGGCGATTCTCGGAGTTCCGAGAACAAAAGGAAATTTTTTTTTTCCATTGCCCGAATCTCGGAGTTCCGAGAAATTATCTCGGAGCTTCGAGGCTAATCTGGACGAAATCTCGGAGTTCCGAGAATTACTCTCGGACCTCCGAGAATATACGGGTTTTTGGATTTGCTACTGGAACGAATCTCGGAGTTCCGAGAAATTTTCTCGAAGCTCCGAGAATATACAGGTTTTTTGGAATTTCTACTGGAACGAATCTCGGAGTTCCGAGAATTTTTCTCGGACCTCCGAGAATAGAAGGATTTTTTCAAATTATACTGGACCGAATCTCGGAGTTCCGAGAATAGACGGGTTTTTTTCATATTATACTGGACCGAATCTCGGAGTTCCGAGAAAATATCTCGGAGCTCCGAGGATAACGTGGCGGAAATCTCGGAGTTCCGAGACATTGTCTTGGAATTCCGAGAATCGTTGGAGGTTCCATCTGCCCATATAGTCGGAGTTCCAAGACAAAATCTCGGACCTCCGAGAATTTTTTTTTTCTTCTTTTTATTTTATATTTTTATTTTGTATGTAAGGCGTACATAGCAATTTCAAACCATGAACTAAATGCATGAATTGTCTTTTGCTACACAAACTATTGAAATTGTGGCCCATCAAATGGACGTTATGGATCATCCTATGGTGTGGGGTGGATAGTCCATTTGGAAAGAAGGGGGTGGCTGTTGTAAGAAATTAAGTGTGCAATTTATCAACAACTTTGAGGAAGAATTTTTTTCTTCCCAACAGTTCAAGCAACCAAACAAAACCGGAAAAGCACAAAAAACAGGGGTCCCATTGCCAACTATGACGATGAAAATAGAAAGTAGAGAGAATAACCACAATTACAAATAAATCATATTTCCATCCAATAGAAATATAAATTCCCCCAAAACTTTATGAACAAATATTTGATGATTTTCAAAGACCTTTACCATATTTCGCAATGAACCCAATGCCACAACCACCATCACTTCACAGAACTTGATTTTTCATTACAAATACATAGTTGTCAGTATGCTGAGATACAAACAAACCCTCCCTCTGTGTCTCTACACCCTGCTTTCTGTCCTACACATATGCGCCCAACAATTACAAATAAATTTAGCCCATTTTACCCCATTTTGCTTACAAATAGACAGAAAACTTCACTGGAAAGACCATCAATGTCCACCATGTTTACAACATCCATCAGAACTTGAAGAGAGGTTCTTCATTTTTTAGTCATATATCCCCCTTAAGGAAATCACCACAGTCCCCAAACTCTCCGCGCAAGAATCTTTCGCACAGCTGCAGCCGATAAGCGGGAATGTCAGACTTGCTGAAAGTAAATGGATCATTTGTATACAGATGGTCGATCGCTTTAAGCACGAACAAACCACAGTCGAACCTGCATAACAACAGTTGTATTGAGCGAATCAAAATCATAGCCTAGAAAAATAAACATTTAAATATACTAATATACTGACCCATTGGCCTGTTGTGGGAAATTTTCCATCTGCGCATATTGAAAGTGGTCTATATCACAGCCCCTTTCCTTTAAGTACTCCTTCAACAATACAACCTGCAAGTGGTTAACATTGACAGGTTTAGGAAACATAAGTGTTATACGTATAGATTTATAAGTAGGAAAACATTAAAGATGCTAACCCACTTACGGTCAATCCTGCTCTTTCCTGGAACTCCATTCCTTTACAGGAATTGCATTCATGGAAGATTTTGTTGACCATATCGACAATGAGGAGAACCCAATGGTTGTCTTCACATAATGGTAATAGTACCATTTTTACTGCTTCGAGGTGGTGGTTTATAAGTCTACTGTGCAGAGCGTCCTTCGTTGTCTTCCACTTTTCTACCCTCTGCTCCTCAGTGACTTCGGTCCCCACTGCAGTAAGAGTTCCCTATAAAAAAAAGGAATTCAATGGGATACTACAGATAAAATCTTATGTAAACCTCAATGTGGGATGATAGAAATTACACTTACATGTACCACCGATGGAACGAAGACAATTCCCCCCATTGTAGGATCTGCTAACCCATCGTCGTTGGAGGACTGCACGTGCTTCCCATATATATCGACAATCTTCAAGGAAGAGAAGTAAATGTCAGATGTACATTATTACCTACAGTAATGTAGAAATTAATGATAAAAAATGACACTTACAGTGCCAGTCAGGTATTGTCTGACATTCCAAAGTTGTTGTAGGTCTTCAGCTATTAGGTGTACATCATCCGTTTCCATGAGGATATCACTGCAAAATTGTATTAAATTGTTAGTTAATAATTTTCAATTCTGATCAACTTAAATCATGGTATAATATAATTCACATCTACTTGCCTTTTTTCATGCTTTAGAAGTCTCTCTATCAGAGCTGTTCTCCTTCCCTTACGCATCTTCCCGTCATCCCCTTTCTTCTTGGGCGGTGGTTTAGGTATGTTGGGGTCCTCCCCCTGTTTCTTCCCTTCCTTCTGCCTCCTCTTTCGGGTCTTCCCTGAATAGTAGGGGCTTTTTCTGGCTCTCCCAGGTTTCCTACTCCTTCCATCCATCTTCACACCCCTCACAATGCTCCCTAATTCGGAATCCACCATCTCATCCCTTAGACCACTCACTTTCATCTCAACTTCAGTAGATGGTGCCTCTTCCTTGGTCACCTCCATTTCGAACAATCGTTGTAAAGGGTTAAGGATCACCCCGTCTGTGGTGCCGAATATTTCTTCATGTGACTTGGGGTTCTGAGCCGATACATCTATTAGGGTGGCGGCTGCATCCATGTCACATCCAAGGTCAGCTAAATCCGTCCAATCCTCGCACAGCTGCAAAGATAATCGTGCACCTTGAGATGCATTTTCGCCCTTCCTCTCCTCCTCAACCCCCTCCACCTCAACCCCCTCCATTCTTCCCCCAGTCCCTTCATTTGTTCTCCGCATACGCTCCCATCCTTTTTTCAAATCCTCCTCTTTCTTTCTGACATCTTCCTCTCTTTTTCCAACATCTTCCTCTCTTTTTCTTATTTCTTCCCATGCTGCTGTAATCATCTGCCACTGTCTATCAACTACATCTCTCTCTCTCGCCAAAAATTTTATATGCTTCGACTCATCTTCACTACTTCCTTTCTCCATTTCACTTTCTACTCCCAAAACTATCCCCTCGGATTCCAACTGTTCCTTATCGGCTTCCATTGTCTCATCAACATCCTAATGTTTAAACATGACAATCAATGATCAAATTTAAAAAATAAATAAGTAAAATAAAATAACGTACGCAACATAGTCCTGCTCGACTGCATTACCTCATCCTGTAGGTACTGTGACTTCTCTAACAGAGATACTTTCAATGTCACCACCACCTGAATTTTTGAAAAACATAGTCAGTTATCAAGATACTAGTATTGATATATACGTTAACAAAATTTTCATATCTCACCTCCGATTTCTTTATCTGCTTCTGCTCCACTAATCGATATGTCTTTGACTCGATTTAAGGACACGTGTACGAGCAGTTGGATTGGTGGGAATCCAAAATGTGGTATGCTCGTATAACCATACCTGCATACATACGAAACACCATGTTAATCAAACTATAAACAGCACGGTTAGAATATTAAATGTCATGAGTCCAAATTACCTGAATTACCAACGAGCAGCCACCAAGGTACCTGCCACCCTTGCTGACTCTGTCTAGGTAATCTACGAGCCAGTCATACACTGCCATCGCCCAGTTATAGTTGCCAATGTTTCCTATGTCGTCGATGTAGGGCCAGAAGAGCTCGTCAGCTCTATGTGCGCTTTTTGTGAAAAGGACAGAGGCAAAAAGATGCAGGAGAACATATTTCACTGTCTTCTCTATCGAAACTTTATTGCGTTCTCTAACTAATGCTGTAATTTCATTCTCAATAACCGATGCCTTGACGTTGGCCTCTGGAAATGGCCAGCCAGGCACTTTAGGTTGCGGTTTTGTCCTGTCGAATGACAGAACCCTCACCACGTCCATTCGCTCTCCACTAAGTGGCAGTCCTAATGCCAATGCCACATCTCTTGGAAGGAAGGGGGCATTTATACTCCCTAACGTGAACGTGTTAGTGCCGGGAGTCCACTTATCGTGGATAGCTCTTATGAGAGGCTTGTGCATGATAATGTCCTCCATGCCAAACAGATGTCGGAAAGGAGTCTTTTCTATGGCATGAAAATGGACTGGCTTGAACTTTATCCTGTCCATTGCCGATTTGAAAGAAGCTGGAGAACATCGTGCTGGGACGTATGGAGCCTGCAAAACAAATTACATCGCCAAAATATATGTGGTAAATGAATTAACTTACTATGATTGATACAATTAACAACATACACACTTACATCTGTTCCTCTCTTCTTCACAGCTGCAGTTTTCGTCTCCTCCCCTTCTAAACTCCTTTCTGTCCTTGTTGGAGGCTTTGTTACTTTCACTCTATCACTTTTTCGCATCACCATCTTTCAAGGCTTTGAATGGCTCCTGACCGGATAAAAACTGTATAACAATGAACAACCAAATCAAAATCACCGAGATCAATTCATAACCCAAAAACTCAGTTATATTGACAATCATTAAAATTCTCGTCCTCATCATCTCTAAAATAAATTACCAAGAAAATCAATAAAATCCAACCCATAGCATAAACTCATATTCCCAATCAGTACTATTATGAAGAAAAGCTAGCAAGCAAACCAACAATTATTACAATTCTCATACTTACCTGAAAATATGTATCATGTCTGTAACCTCTAAGGTCTGGCTTCTTAGATATGAAGCAAAGCAAACAAGAAACAAATAAGCTAACCAATAAGTGCAACGATCAGTGTTCTATATGAATTTTCTGAAAGCACAACAACAAGGACAAACCCCCAAAACAGATTAGAAGGTCTGTTAAAATTCTCATCCACATGGGCATCAGGCGAGTATTAGCTCACATGCATTTAAAAAAAAACTTATAGCATCAGACCTTTTGAGAAACAAAGCAGATAAGCACTAGCTATTGGAATTCAATGACCACCATTGAACCAATAATTTAATAAATGAAATCGAAGATAAAACAAGTGAACCATGACTGCTTCAACAATGAACATGGGTCTCCACATGGTATTAAAGAAGGCCCATCAACTATAAATTGTGCCCTCTACATGGTATTGAAGAAGGTGTTTTTGAAAACCCATTTCTCCACTCCACAAATTGTAAAAATAAAAGCCTAGCATAAACAAATAGCAGACGACCATTTGCATTTATTTTACTCCGTAGGTGAAAATGCGGTAACTGATATGTACATGAAATGAAATCGCATTTCTCCATTCCAAAAATTAACGTAAAAAATAAAACCTAGCATAAATGCAGAAGAAGGTCCTGAAGTTGAAAGTCAACTCTATTTCAGCTACAAAAAAGGGGTTATTAGTACGTAAGGGGGGCTTCTCAAGGGCAATAGAGGGGAGCTATGCATGGTATTAGAGAAGGGATTATGGGCCCTCAAATGGGGTAGGAGAAGTACCCTTGGAGGGTGCAGCAAATCCAAAGATGGTGCTCAACTTCAAAGGCATGGGTTTTCAGCTACAAAGAAGGGGTAATTAGTACCTAAGGGGGGCTTCACAAGGGCAACAGAGGGGAGCTATGCATGGTATTAGAGAAGGGATTATGAGCACTCAAATGGGGTAGAAGAAGTACCCTTGGAGGGTCCATCAAATCCAAAAGAAAGTCCTGAAGTTGAAAGTCATGGGTTTTCAGCTACAAAAAAGGGGTTATTAGTACGTAAGGGGGGCTTCTCAAGGGCAATAGAGGGGAGCTATGCATGGTATTAGAGAAGGGATTATGGGCCCTCAAATGGGGTAGGAGAAGTACTCTTGGAGGGTCCATCAGGTTATTAGTACCTAAGGGGGGCTTCTCAAGGGCAACAGAGGGGACCTATGGATGGTATTAGAGAAGGGATTATGGGCCCTCAAATGGGGTACGAGAAGTACCCTTGGAGGGTGCAGCAAATCCAAAGATGGTGCTCAAGTTGAAAGGCATGGGTTTTCAGCTACAAAGAAGGGGTTATTAGTACCTAAGGGGGGCTTCTAAAGGGCAACCGAGGGGAGCTATGCATGGTATTAGAGAAGGGATTATGGGCACTCAAATGAGGTAGAAGAAGTACCCTTGGAGGGTCCATCAAATCCAGAAGAAACTCCTGAAGTTGAAAGTCATGGGTTTTCAGCTACAAAAAAGGGGTTATTAGTACGTAAGGGGGGCTTCTCAAGGGCAATAGAGAGGAGCTATGCATGGTATTAGAGAAGGGATTATGGGCATCAAATGGGGTAGGAGAAGTACCCTTGGAGGGTCCATCAGGTTATTAGTACGTAAGGGGGCTTCTCAAGGGCAACAGAGGGGACCTATGGATGGTATTAGAGAAGGGATTATGGGCCCTCAAATGGGGTAGGAGAAGTACCCTTGGAGGGTGCAACAAATCCAAAGATGGTGCTCAAGTTGAAAGGCATGGGTTTTCAACTACAAAGAAGGGGTTATTAGTACCTAAGGGAGGCTTCTCAAGGGCAATAGAGGGGAGCTATGCATGGTATTAGAGAAGGGATTATGGGCCCTCAAATGGGGTAGAAGAAGTACCCTCGGAGGGTCCATCAAATCCAGAAGAAGGTCCTGAAGTTCAAAGGCATGGGTTTTCAGCTACAAAAAAGGGGTTATTAGTACGTAAGGGGGGCTTCTCAAGGGCAATAGAGGGGACCTATGGATGGTATTAGAGAAGGGATTATGGGCCCTCAAATGAGGTAGAAGAAGTACCGTCGGAGGGTCCATCAAATCCAGAAGAAGGTCCTCAAGTTCAAAGGCATGGGTTTTCACCTACAAAGAAGGGGTTATTAGTACCTAAGGGGGGCTTCTCAAGGGCAACCGAGGGGAGCTATGCATGGTATTAGAGAAGGGATTATGGGCACTCAAATGGGGTAGAAGTAGTACCCTTGGAGGGTCCATCAAATCCAGAAGAAAGTCCTGAAGTTGAAAGTCATGGGTTTTTAGCTACAAAAAAGGGGTTATTAGTACGTAAGGGGGGCTTCTCAAGGGCAACAGAGGGGACCTATGGATGGTATTAGAGAAGGGATTATGGGCCCTCAAATGGGGTAGGAGAAGTACCCTTGGAGGGTGCAGCAAATCCAAAGATGGTGCTCAACTTCAAAGGCATGGGTTTTCAGCTACAAAGAAGGGGTTATTAGTACCTAAGGGGGGCTTCTCAAGGGCAACAGAGGGGAGCTATGCATGGTATTAGAGAAGGGATTATGGGCACTCAAATGGGGTAGAAGAAGTACCCTTGGAGGGTCCATCAAATCCAGAAGAAAGTCCTGAAGTTGAAAGTCATGGGTTTTCAGCTACAAAAAAGGGGTTATTAGTACGTAAGGGGGGCTTCTCAAGGGCAATAGAGGGGAGTTATGCATGGTATTAGAGAAGGGATTATGGGCCCTCAAATGGGGTAGGAGAAGTACCCTTGGAGGGTCCATCAGGTTATTAGTACGTAAGGCGGGCTTCTCAAGGGCAACAGAGGGGACCTATGGATGGTATTAGAGAAGGGATTATGGGCCCTCAAATGGGGTAGGAGAAGTACCCTTGGAGGGTGCAGCAAATCCAAAGATGGTGCTCAAGTTGAAAGGCATGGGTTTTCAGCTACAAAGAAGGGGTTATTAGTACCTAAGGGGGGCTTCTCAAGGGCAATATAGGGGAGCTATGCATGGTATTAGAGAAGGGATTATGGGCCCTCAAATGGGGTAGAAGAAGTACCCTTGGAGGGTCCATCAAATCCAGAAGATGGTCGTGAAGTTGAAAGTCATGGGTTTTCAGCTACAAAAAAGGGGTTATTAGTACCTAAGGGGGGCTTCTCAAGGGCAATAGAGGGGAGCTATGCATGGTATTAGAGAAGGGATTATGGGCCCTCAAATGGGGTAGGAGAAGTACCCTTGGAGGGTCCATCAAATCCTAGAAGAAGTCGTCATAGAGGGGCCATCAACTGCCCAACATGGTCCCCAAGTTCAGAGAAAAGGGTTTCCAGCTACCTAGGTGGGGTTACTAGTACCAAAAGAGGGTTTTCAAGGCCAATATAGGAGAGCTCTACATGGTTTTCAAGAAGGTGTTTTTGAAATCCCATTTCTCCACTCCACAAATTGTAAAATTAAAAGCCTAGCATTAATATATGTACATGAAACGAAATCGCATTTCTCCATTCCACAAATTAACGTCAAAAATTAAACCCTAGCATCAACAAATACCGTAGCATGCAACTCTATTTTACTCTGTAGGTGGATACGCCTATATGAAATGAAATCCCATCTCCCCATTTCACAAATTAATGTACATAATAAAACCCTAGAATAAATAAACAGCAGAACGTTTCTCCATTTCACAAATTAATGTCAAACATAAAACCCTAGCAGCAATAAACAACATTTACAAGCATTTACAACTATTTTACTCTGTAGGAGGAAATGCAGTAACTGGCATGTATATGAACTGAAAAAAATTAAAAACATATTGCATGATTCCCCCCCCTTTTGCATCTCTCTCAACCGAATTTTCCTTTTACTAAGTAAATAAAAATGAGATTGAATAAAGTAAGGGAAGAAAACGACGTACCAGATAGGGTTTCCTTCAAATGCGAGGTTTGATACGTGCTTCCCCTTGGTCGAGATCGCCGTCGAGATCGCCGGAGTGATTGCCGTAGAGATCGCCGGAGGAGAGGACGAAAAACAGATGAGATCGCCGATGAGTGGAGAGAAGAGGGAAGAGAGAAGATGGAAAACTTAAAAAAAAAAATTTATTTCATTTCACTCGGTTTCTGCCAGAGGGGCATTCTTGTCATCCGAAATTTTCAAAACCAAATTTTGACCCCCTTCGGTCATTTTCAACAAACAGTTGACCCCTCTGATATTATGCCTTTTATTTGTCTCCCTTATGTCTAATTTCCTTTATTCAATTAGGCTTAATTCAATAAAGAATGAAAGCATTCTAGAGTTAGGATCACAATCTTTTAGCTATTCATGATCACATACCATCATGCAATCACAAATGGCATTAGAACAATTTAGTATGAATGCCCGCATCACTATACCATCACAAGGACGAATAAATAGTTATTTTGATTTTGAAGTTTATTCATGGAACCCATATTTTTAAGTAGAGACTAAGTCATAAAATCCTGCACAGCCGATGCCGTTTGATTCCATATTCATGCCTCAACTCAATCGATAAGTCACTTTTATTACCATTTGATTCTTACATTACTTTCTTGCGATCAATTACTTCATTTTCGCTATTGATTAGTAAAATCCCAGAAGCTAAGCTAGGGACTAATATTTTCACTATAGCTGTAGAAAGCTGCATTTACAGAAGAAAACCCCATAAATTAAGGGTGCAACTCGGGTCGGGTTGGTCCAACCCGAACCCGACCCAAGCAACCATTTACTCAACCCGACCCGACCCGAGGAATCCGTTTTTCCAACCCGAACCCGAACCCGAGTTCAACCTGACCCAACCCGAGATTTTAAGCTTACAAAATAAAAAAAGTATTAAATATATCGGGTTGAACTCGGGTTGGGTTGCCCAAGCCCTCAACCCGAACTCGAAAACCCAACCTGTACCTGCCCTGAACTCAACCCAACCCGACTTTCACCTACTATCACACATCAACCAACTATTTCCCCAAAAATAACCGAACCTGAATACCTTTTCTTATGCTACAAAACTATCCTCTATCAGCTACAGATCAGATTTTCTTTTGACATTTATGTCTTTTAAAACATCATCTCATAATTCTTCATCAAACCTGCTAAGCTATTATTTACACAACTATGTATCGGAGATACCTTAGCTACTTAAAGGCCTTAGTGCAAAAGGTATAAGATAGAAGAATAATGGAATGAGACTCTAATTCGGAATGCAAGGCACACAAAAAATAAATAAATAAAAATAAATAAATTTATAAATGTCAACACAAAAAGGACAACATTTATATAAAAAAATTCCAAACCAACATCTTCTCAACGTCCAAACAAAACTCTGTGTTATTTTAGGATAGCTATTATTGTTATTTTTTTAAACATTTAGTTCTTGAAATCCAAACAGAATCAAAAGAGAATCCTCTATTCCAGGTTTAATACTCTGTAAATAAAACATCCTATGGTTTCGATGAAGGTAGGACTGAAGAGGATGTGCTAATCTCTTGAACGGCCGGAGCCTTGCCTGATTTTAACCGGATATTGCCGGAGAAGAAAATGATTAAGGGTTTGATATCCTAGATCTACTTTCTCCCTCTTGTTTTCCCACTCTCTGTCTCTCTAGAAATTAAGGAAAAAAAAAAACCTAGATCCCCTCACAAATGAGGCTTAAACTCCTATTTATTGGGAAATGAGGTACTGATATTGGCACTACTTTTGATAAGGCACGCGGTTTGAGCTGAAAAGATGATGGGCGCACAACTCCATCGTGTCTTTTCTGCCCCAGGCCGCGACCTTTCCAGGATAAATTAGCCCCCCCCCTTTCAGGATACATTCACCCCCCTTCTAAACTTGCACCACGACACTGTCTTAGCTCGTTCGCTAGGCAAACGTGCTCGGATCTTGGTAAAATTTTACCGGGACCTTGGTGGGACCCTAACCTAGCTTAGGATAAAATTTGGGACCCTAATGGACTGATTTGATAGGGTTTTGATTAAAACTAACATGATTAGAGTTCGGTCAAAATGGGGTGTCTACACATATACTCCATATGACCATCTCAATCACTCATTACTAGGTCTCAATCACTCCAGTCTGTGGGACCCTCGAGGGAAGAATGGCACCCTTCGATCTCCACATCCTTACATTCAGAGTGAGTTTGGTTGCAGAAAAGCATGGGAGGCTTAGGGATTTTGCTTGGCATCTGGGTGTATATAGCGCTATCCACTTCTCTCTATTGTTTTGTTGCACAACAGGTGGACCCACGACACGGTCCATCCGCACGCGCGGCGTGATCTGTAGGCCACTAGTGGCGCTCTTTTGGCGCACTTCGCATCATCGCTACGAGCGACTGGAGCGCTTAAAATTTACCAGATTTGATATGAGCCGTCTAATCAAGATCAGTTGATCGGTCGGATTGACCATGGATCGGTCGCGTAGGTGGCCGAATGAACCGTTGGATCGATCAAGGTCCCACTCGGTCAGGTTGGGCCGTGGTTTTAGTCATATGGGTGGTCGATCTTTTGGTTCAACACGCTCCAACGGCTAGTGCTGGAGTGGGTGCTATCCAAAGCGTCAGATCGTGGTGTAACGGCTAGTGGGTGATAAGGTGTGATGAGGACTGTTGGATTATGTCCCGTCGTGTCCCAACGATCAAAAGCCAAAGGTGCAATCCACACCGTGGATCATTGATCTAGCAGTTAGAGGGGAGGACGAAGGTTTTACACAAACCAATAATCACTCCAAGATTGCTCTGGACTATAGAATCATGGATTGGCGCGATCTAACGGCCAAATTTCAACATGCTTTTAAAAGGTGCTCTTGTAGGGGGTGCAAATCAAACAGAAAGGTTGCCAAGTACTTTATTAAAAGAGTAGATAACAGCTTTTGAAATAGAATACAAAAATTACACTTGTGGGACTTGAGTTTGAGAAAATCCATAGCCAAAATTACTCTTTGGAAGTTTATCAACTTTGTTCTTTGCTTTCTTTTCACAAATCCATTCTAGTGTACTGTTTTCTGCAGAAACAGTAACTGGTGTGTCAAATACTTGTTTATCCAAAGGTGATTTAGAGTTTGTTTTCGCTTAGTACAAAGCGTCAACAAACATTAGATATAGATAACACCAGCTTCATTGTATGTTGGAGGCAAATTTGTGATACCCCTTGCACATTGACTAGTGGGGGCAAATATTATCTTCAAGAAAGCGACAACGCGCTTTGAAGCATCTCTTTCTTTTCTATTTCCCACCATCATCACCGACTGTGGACCCCGATCCGGGAGAGAGGTAGGGGACGAGCCCCCAGCGGCCTCTTGGATCATCCACACGTGAAAGAGAGCTCTACCAAGGAACTCTCGAAACAAAACAAAACTCAGAGTCGCCATCCATGGTATACGGCCATAGATCCTAAAAAATATATGCTCTGTATACCATGGATAACCAGAAATATATATGGGTCCGTGCCTGATTACGAATGGAGAAGGTCTGAAGAGCACCCCCAATTCGTCCGAGTGCAAGCACTTGGTCTCTTATGCCATATATTATTAACCTCGAAGAATTTCGGGCGAAAATCATATGAAATAGGAACAATTCCCAGGAATCGTCTACCTAAGCATGCATTTCCTGAGGATAAAGAAATAAACATACACAAAATGAAATAAAAGATGTGTCACCTAAGCAAAGCTAGGTTATGAGTGACATGCCTAATGGGTGTCTAAATTCTGGTGGACATGCACATGCAAGCTACAACTAAAGGTATAGTATCAGTACAAGAAAGTAAGAAAACACATCAAAACATAAAACACAAATCAATTCTATACATGACTGAACAAAACAAATCCTAAAACTCTGATGCAGGACTTGACTCAGACCAGAATGGCCGTCCACCCTGGCTGCGCTACGTATCCCGGCCTCGGGAAGAATCGGAGTCAACGTAGTTCAATGACCTATTCTAAACTACGATGCCTAACCATCTAGAACCGCTATCCTAGACTCGATCCACTAGACTCGAATGATTTTAAAAGCTTTTTGTATAATTGCTTAAATTCATGTGAATTGTAATTTTTAGGACTCTCTATATGCCTTAACTAATGCAAGTTGATTAGCCTTAAGCTAATGCAGGTGGGCCCTACATCCTATGTGTATCTAGGCTGTGCATCCTAAAGGAAACCAAGGGCTGACTATATGCTTCCTAGTCTAGCCATCGGTTCGACTAAATGTCTAACCGAGCAACTCGAGGCCTCCTAACTCTAGGGACACTCACACGACAGGACACACCATATCAATACAAATCAGGACAGCCTCCTAACTCTAAAACACCCTAAACAGCTAGGACATACTCCTAACTCTAGGGGAAGATCTTTTCGAAAAGGTTTTGAAGAATTCTATATTTTTTGAAGGTTTAAAATGTTTATTTTAAAACTGTTTGGTTGGACCTGAGATGTGGATCTCAAGCTGCACTACGTACCCTATGGAAAGGGATCAAGCCAACGTAATTCGGAACATATTCCGAGATAAAGATACTAAACAAGTAAACAGATGTGATTCACAAACAAGTAAACTAGCGTGCTCACAAACAGATATACCAGCGTGGTCACAAACAAGTAAACTAGCATGATCACAAACAAGTGAAACATTAATAAGATAAAACATGTCTAAAAGATATGACATCCCTAAAACAAATGAGACAAAACCTTTCCCCAAAAGAGAAAGACGACCTAGATAATGAGACTGAGAGAGCCCTATACTACGATAGAGGGTTGTATAAAAGACTTAAAGAATCTTCTAAAAGAAAAGAAAATAAAGGGGAATGCTATATGGACTAAGCTAGTCCCATAAAAGAGAGAAACTAGAATAGTCTTCTAAAATGAGGACTTTAATAAGGGGTACAAATTTAGTATATGGAACATGAACTAGCAGAGAAAGAAAAACACCTATTGTCATTCACAAACCTAATTCCCTAAAGAGAAATAAGAAACAGTAAAAAAGAATGTAATATTCATCATATCCTATGCATGACAGGAGGTCTTCTATGCTTCAAGCTAATATTCAGGCTTTGTATTGATGCTAGTAGTACAAATTTCAATGTAATTTTTACTCAAAAGAATATTTACACCTTTTTAAACATTACAGAAGTTGAAATACTATGAATGTGAACCATCTGTAATGAGCTAAACCCGCTCTATACAAATCTTGATCATTTGAAATGAACTAAACAAGCTTTATACAAATCTGGATAAAATTAGGAATTGAATTTCCTTCTATTTACCCTTATCTCTAAGGACAGTCTAAATAACTCAACTCTGCCAATAGATCTATAGGTTATGAAAGGGATTCAAGGTCATCAACTATATAATAAGACCCAGAGAATGATATCAGCATTATCATGAACTTGAATATGCACAAACATATTTTTTTTTTTTGATCCCATAATTATAAATCAACTAGGATAATTAAGACAAATCGATTATCTATGATTGTCAAAATGAGTAGCGACTTGATAAATGGTCTAAACAAAGCTACAAATGAAAGGGTTGCTAATATCAAAATAAAGTAATGGCTACCAATATTAAAATTGGTTAGGGGCTGTTATTATCAAGTGGGTGAGGGAAGGGGGCTGCTCATATCAAAATCAAGTGGCTGCACATACAAAGAGTGAAGTGGTGGTTGTCCGTATTAAAAGGGGTCAAGGGGCTACAAATATCAAAAAGGAGTGGGCTATCACTATATATAAAAAAAAATGTGACGACTTGTAGGACAACAACTATATGTTTTTAACCAAACAAAGATCATGACTGATAATGTACACACCTATAGAACAGCAGCTAGGTGCTTTGAACCAGACAAAAGTCACATAAAGTATTAAAAAACATGAGACAACAACTCTAAGCTTCTAATGAGACAATTTCTACAGTAATCACTTTCAACTATTTCCAAAAGAGTAATACTATCATAAACATTGCACATAAAAGATGGAAAACTAAACTGGACATGTGGGTCTACCAAAACCTGTGAATTTCAACAAAGCTTCTCTATTATAGCAGCCAAGATTTCCCAAATCCTTAAAATTTTACTACATTCTCTGTAAAATCAGTATTCCTCTAAGAAGAAAGAAAAAAAAATGAATTTCAAAAATCCTAAAATTTCCAGCATCAAACATATGACAGCCCTTTTTTTCTCTTATTCTATTTTATTCAAGAATACTCAAAATACCAAAAGCAAGTTGTCTGTCTATCTCAAGCATAGCAGAATGCAAGCAATAGCATCATTGAACCAAGAAATTGGAGGAAGAAAGATTACCTGATTAAGCAAAAGTCTACGATTATCACCTCTAATCTCGCTTTTGATTCTTCTTCTCTCTCCCGTTTCTTTAAAAGAGAACTCCTTTAATTTGCTTGCTAGCTCAATTTCAGTTGCTCCTGCTCCAGGTACTATGCGACTATCCTTGCACATTGCCTTGTAGGTATTCACACCATCATCAACAGCTCTTTCAAGGTCATCTAATATGCTATCAGTACTTCCTCTTAAAACCACAGTGGAAACAGTGTTGTCACTCTCCTCATTTTTTATAATAGTGACCCGAACACCACCAATTTCCTCTACTGAAACGGAGTCAGCATATCCCAGTTCATCTGGATTCGGCTGGCTAAGCTTCAAAATCGATACAGCACCGGTTGTGCGGCAAAATCGCCGTAGTTCAAACTTTGAGCTGACTTTTAGGACCATCAGCTTGTAACGCTCACAAAAATGCAATGCCATCTCTCCAACTCCTCCCCCACTGACAATAATTCTAGCACCTGAGTCTGCAACTGCTTTTATAAGCTCCTCAACTTTTGCTTCCTCTGTTTTTGCATAGTTCTCTAGCTGCTCAGCACTATGAATTAGAATTGTTCCTTTTGTTTCAGTTGCAGACGTGTCAACACCTCCCACAAAAACAGCAATCTTTGCCTTCTCCATTCGTTTAATACTCCCAACAGCATCATGTTTCAAGACCATACCACGAACTATTGAACAGTTGTGCAGACCTCCTCCAAGGAGCTTTACAACACGGACATTTTCCACATTGAAGTTTGCTGGGTTCTTCGGGCAAACCTGGATACATGCATCTGCGATAAGGGGGCACAAAATGTCTTCTTGCCCGAACTGCTTGCTAGCAACAGCAGCTTTCATGCGGGAAACAACTTCGTCCTTATTCCGCACATCCATTGTTTCTGAACCCTTTTCTACCAACTCATCCAAAAGTTCAATTGTCTTATTGATTGCTTTTGTGTAGCCACTAATGATTTCACTTGGATGCAGCCCCATCCTTATAAGATCCTCAGCATTTTGTAGAAGCTCTCCAGCAAATGATATTGTTAGATTAGCTCCATCTCCAATTTCCTCCTGTTGTGCTTTGCCGGCTAACACCAGAATCTTGGCAGCAGGATGTTGAACCTCAAGTTCATTCACAATAGTGGCAGCATCATTTGTAACAAAGAGCTTGTCCAAATGATTGATAACCATCTTATTCATGCCATTGGGTCCAAGGGAAGTTCGAGTGATGATGGAAAGCTGTTTGCAGGCATCGATGTTCTTGAGAACCGCTTCGTCCAGGCCGGATAGATGCTTGTGCCCTTCTTTCAGCATCGATTGGATCCCATATGGTTGCATCTGGAACCCCATTTTTGGTTTTTTTTTTTCAAGCGAGAGATTAGGGCAAGATCTAAACCCTAGAAATGGCTTCTCCTTCTCAGATGCTCTGTTTTTCTGTATTAGAAATGGAGGATAAGAAGAGAACCCTAAAAAGACCCTTTGCTTCTTCTCTGAGCTGCTGTAAACAACTTTCTTTGAGCAATTGACCGAGATTTATCAAAATCCTGAGAGGATAAAAAAAATGACCGAGATTTGCAAAAATTGCCGAAGAACATGTTAAATCTCGGATCTGATGTTGCTGAGATTGAAGTGGATAAGATTCTACAATCAGATCTAACAAAATGCCTTGATCTTTTTCTAATTTCTTTCTATTTTTCTGATTTCTCTTCTTCTTAACTCTTCCTTGCTAATTTCCTTGAGATCTCTCTTTTCTCAACTCCTAATTCCTCGAACTGTTTTTCTTTTAGCTAGGGTTTCTACTACAAGCTTAGAGTTCTAATGGCTAAAAAATAAGAGATCTGAGGTAAAATAAGTAAGATTTAAGATTCTGGAAACCAAAATGAGGTGAAGACAGGTTTGATTTAGGGTTTTAGGTTGCAAAAACAGGGTTCATAGCATGAGTTAGGGTTTAAAATGAATCTGATTGGATCAAAAGAGTAAACATAAAGAGGTTCTTACAGAGATGAACGAAGGAAAAGATGTTTGACAATGGCAATTAGCAGGAAAATGGCCGGATCCCGGTAGGCTCTGTCGGAGAAGATGGTGAGAACGAGTTAGGGTTTGAAGCAGATTTTCTTTCATTTGGGTTTTTTCTCTGCTAGGGCTTTCTTTTGAAACAAAAAAATGAGCGCCCTCTCCCAAAATGAGAAGGGCACCTCTGTATTTATAGGAATTTGCCTTAATTAATTGCCCCTCAACTTGCTAAGACACCCTCAAAATAGGATGTTTTAACTTGGCTTGTCTTAAAATGGGTGGTCCAAAGGAAAATGGCTTAATGAAAATTTTGAAAAATTCAGCCCTTCTAAGCTACCTAGGACAACCCTTTACTGCAAAATTAGTCTAAGTAGGACACTTTCTAACTGGATGAACCACTCCCCTCTTTCTACACTATGTTAGGCTACACTACTTACCTCACTCATCTACTAGGCAAACATCCACGGATTTTTCTAAAATTTTAGAAGGACCTAAATGGGACCCTAACCCATTCTAGGAAGAAATTTGAGACACTAAATCATTAATTTGGAAGGGTTTCATTCAAATACACCTAATTGGGGTTCGGTCAAAATGGGGTGTCTACACCGACATATTTTCTCCAACAATAACTACTCAATAGGGAGGAGACAAACATTTGATTTACCTAGAATTTACCTCCTAGAATAGTGATAAGTAGTGCTTGGTTGCCAACCTTTTAGAGTAGTGGGAGGGGTGTCATTACTAGTATAAAAAAGAAAGAGAGAGCAAGAGAGAAAGAGAAAAGGCATTATTCCATCGTCGATTCTTTTGTTTCCTTCTTCACGCTCTTTTCTTCATCGAATTTGTCCACTTTTTCATCGTCTTCTTTCTCCTCTTTCTCCTCTTCTTCCACCTTTTTCGAGTTGCAGTGATGGTCGTCGGTGGTAGTGGAGATTAAAAAACAGGAACAATTAAAAAAGAACGAGGCATTATAGTCTTTCTCACATTTCGCGAAATAGAATAAAACACCATTGACGTGTCATTTCAGAAAAGATAACAGAATTTTCAACGAACTTTCCTATTATAGAAAAGGTTCTTTTTTTTGACATACAACCCTATTTCAATTAAAAATAATCATTTTTTATTTTAGGCACTCCCCAAATATCTTTTTTTTTCTTCCATTTTCTTTTATAGCAGGACAAAAAATGGACTCCTATCCTACTTCTAAAAAAATAACAGTAGGCTCTCCTCTCAAGAGGATCTTTCATTTCTCTCTTCCCCTCAAAATCCTAGAAGGAGGTGGGGTGGGGATATTTCCCTCGATTGGTGCAATTCTCGAAAGACCCCTCACTCTCTCTCTCTCTCTCTCTCTCTCTCTCTCTCTCTCTCTCTCCCTCCCTCCCTCGCCTCCTATTGCTCAAAAGATTACAAGAGAACTCTCTTAAAAAAAGTCATTTCTTTCTCTGCACACACTTTACTATAATGTAGACTTTCTACAATAGTTTGTTTTTTTCACCATACAAGCCATTAGTACACAAATACAAACTAGAATTTATACTTTTTTCCCAAGCATTTTATTTAATCTCGATCTTATATATTGGGGCGATGCGCGCATCAAATCTTTGGCATTCATATTGATTTTCACACAAAGCTTCTGTTGAAAAAATTAAGAGTACTGTTGTTGATAGAAAACAGAAACTTGTTGCTTCAAGGCGTGATATCACTTTCCTTAAGACAAGATTCGCCCCCACTAGTAGTGTGCAAAGGGAATCCGCGAATTGCCTCCAAGATACAATGAAGCATAGTAGGGAAGCCCTACTAATGTTTGATGACGCGTAGCACTAGCGGAATCAAACCCGAAATGCCCTTCCGAAATTATGGTAGAAATCCTAGCAATAGGTGCATGTGTCAAAGTAATCAATACCGGGTTTTTGAGTAAACCCTTTGGCAACTAACCTTGCCTTAAACTTTTCTATGGTCCCATCTACTTTGATCTTCTTCTTGAAGATCCATTTACATCCTATAGGTTTAGACCCAGGTGGTAGATCAACCAAAATCCAAGTTTTATTACCCATGATAGAATCAATTTCGTCATTAGTTGCTTCTTTCCAAAATGCAGTATCTTGTGACTTTATGGCTTCTCCATAGGTTTGAGGGTCACTTTCTATGCTTAAGTTTAACAAGACAGAACCTTGGAGTTTTTCTCTTGTCCCTTCTACCAGGTAGGTTACAAAGTCAGGGCCAAAACTCCTATCCCTTCTATCTCTTGAACTTCTTCTTATTTTACTAGGTAGTACACTAGGTTCACCAACTTCTGTTTGTGATTCTAAAGGATGATCTACAGAAGTTGTAGGTTCAATTTCTTTAGGAATTGAAGTGAACCTATTTTCATAGAAAAAGGCATCTCTAGACTCAATTATGGTATTGACATCTATGAAATCATTAGGTTCTATAACTAAGAACCTATAGGCTTTACTGTGACTAGCATATCCCAAAAAGATACACTCAATACCATTTTCACCTAATTTCCTTAACTTAGGTTTAGGGACTTTAACTATAGATCTACAACCCCAAACTTTAAGGTAACTTAAGTTTTGTTTTCTTTTCTTCCACAATTCATAAGGGGTTATATTAGATTTCTTACTAGGTACCCTATTCAAAATGTGACAAGCCGTAAGTAAGGCTTCACCCCAAAAACTCTTATTTAAACCAGAATTAACAAGCATAGCATTAATCATTTCAGTAAGTGTCCTATTCTTCCTTTCTGCTACACCATTTTGTTGTGGTGTATAAGGGGCAGAAGTTTCATGGACTATGCCTACTGATTCACAGAAATGAGGAAAGTGATATTCACCACCTCTATCTGATCTGAGACATTTAATGCTTGTCATACATTGGTTTACGACTTCAGTTTTATAAATCTTAATTTTTTCTAAAACCTCATCTTTATGACTAAGTAGATAAACATAACAGTACTTAGAATAATCATCAATAAATGTAACAAAGTACTTTTTACCTCCCTTTGTGGGAACACTATGTATATCACATACATCACTATGAATTAAATCTAACAAGTTAGAAGTTCTATCTACTTTAGGAAATGACTTAGTGATTATCTTGGTTTGCATGCATGTTTTACATCTATCTACTAAGTCATTTTCATATTTAGGAATTAAGGTTAACTTAACCATATCATTCATTTTCCTAGTATTTACATGTCCTAAACGATTATGCCATAAAGATAAAGAAGAATCCAAAACATAAGCAAAGACATTCACTTTATTGATATTAAGTTTGAACATCCCTTCATACATATATCCCTTCCCAACAAAAGTACCCCTCTTAGAAAGAATGAACTTGTCAGATTCAAATACAAGTTTGAAGCCATTCTTGTTAAGAATGCTTCCAGACACTAAGTTCTTTCTAACTTCTGGTACATGGTAGACATCGGTTAGAGTGAGTCGCTTGCCGGATGTGAACTCAAGTTCCACCTTGCCCTTCCCTTTGACTTCTGCTGTCGACGAATTTCCCATGTATAACACGCTTCCATCTTCAACTGTTTCATAAGTTGAAAACAGGTTCCTGTCTTTACAGACATGCATCGTCGCACCAGAGTCAATCCACCAATCATTGCCATCTTCAAGCATATTTGCCTCTGAAATCATGGCGACAAACTTTTCTTTGTCTGTTGGTGCACCCGACTTCTTATCCTTAAGAAGTCGGCACTCACTCTTGTAATGGCCTGGTTTGCCACAGTTGAAACAAGCACCCTTTCTTTTCTTATTCTTATTAGTCTTCTTTTCAGGGTGTTTGTTTCTCTTCCAATTGCCTTTTCCTTGTTGGTTCGAATTCTTGACATTTTCCACCAAATGGATCTTAGAGGATACAGTTTCATTTTCTTTCTTGTCTCTGATTCTTGACTCTTCCTCAATCCTGAGGCATTGAGCCAAGTCTTCAATAGACATTTCCTCTTTCTTGTGTTTTAGACTTTTTCTAAAGTCTTTCCAAGTTGGTGGAAGTTTGTCAATAATTGACGGGACAATGAAGGAATCATCAAGAAGGATGCCTTGCAAATGTATTTGATTAATTACATGTTGTATTTCATGTAATTGATCAATAACAGACTTATCATCTACAATTTTAAAATTTAAAAATTGACTCACAGTGAATTTCTTGCTACTGGCATCTTCCGCCAAGTATTTGGCTTCAAGTGCATTCCAGATTTCACTTGCTGATCCCATGCCTTGATATATGTCAAATAGTGTATCTGACATAGCATTTAGGATGTGCCCTTTGCAAATGTAGTCATCCTGTTCCCACTTCATCCTTGCACGAGCCTCCGCCAAAGTTTCATTTTCATTTGCTGCCGGGTTTAGAGTAGTGAGAACCCGAACCACTTTGAGTGATGTCAAAATGAAGTGCAACTTCTTCTGCCAGCGCTTGAAATTTCCTTTGTCGAAACGTTCGAGTTTGACAAAGTCTTGGGTCATTTGACGAACCGAATAAAGTGCCATTGAAACAACAGTAGAAAATCTTGTCTTAAGATTGTTGAAAAAATTGAGGGTACTGTTGTTGATAGAAAACAGAAACTTGTTGCTTCAAGGCGTGATATCACTTTCCTTAAGACAAGATTCGCCCCCACTAGTAGTGTGCAAAGGGGATCCGCGAATTGCCTCCAAGATACAATGAAGCCTAGTAGGGAAGCCCTACTAATGTTTGATGACGCGTAGCACTAGCGGAATCAAACCCGAAATGCCCTTCCGAAATTTCAAGCCTTAGAGAAATTTCTAGATAATGTTTCTGCAGAAAAACAGTATCTAGAACAGTAAACAAAAGAAAAACAGTATGTAGAAATACTTGGGGATTTTGTAGGAGTGTAGAAGAGAGTGTAAAGTCTGTTAGAATTTCCAATTCGTTTTTTTATTTGAAATGACCGAATTCTGCACATTTTGTAGACCACCTGGTGTCTTTTCAGTGTGAAAAACACCTCTACAGGGCACCTTTCCAGAATGTTTAAAATCTGACCGTTAGATCGCACCCATTGATATTGAACGGTCCTGATCGATCCTAGATGTGACTGTTGGTTTGAGTAAAACCTCTCTCCAACCAAGTCATCGTTAGATCAACCATCTATGGTGTGGATCGCACCCCCTTGGCACTTGACCGTTGGGGGAAGGGACACAACCCATTTGATCACACCCTTTGACCGTTGGAGTTATGGGCCCGTTGGGCCAACCATTAGGCCCGAACCGAAGCCCAACCCAACCGTTCGGCTTGATGGGCCTACGAACCATTTGACCCACCCATCCAACCGGTCCACCTTCATCTTGATCCAACGGTGCAGATCAAATCTGGAAAAATTAAAGGCTCCAATCGCTCCTCGCGACGTTGCGTACGTGCGAAGTGCAAAGTGCGCCTAAAAAAGCGCCAATAAAGCGCCACTATGCACCCTATAGCCCATTGCCCACGCCGCGAGCGCGCGTGCGCGAACGGTGCGTTGCACCGTCCCGCGGGTCCAACCCAATGTGCAATCAAACAAGTAATAGAAAAGTGTAGTGCTTTATAAGCCCTTCTCTTTCTTTTCTCTCATCCGGTACGGGACTATCTTTTCAACTACACTTCTATATCCTTTTGTAAAAGCAAATTTTTCCAAGAAAACATTTTCTTTTTCCCAAACGCTTTTGATAAAACATTTTCCAAAACACTAATACATGATTTTGAAAATCCAAAATCACTAACAGCTTCTACGGAATACCAACTTCTCAATCCTTCCATGACAGATCCACCATCAATGATTGGACCCACGAATCGCAAGCATCGTGAAAGATTTAATCCTCTTCTTTTATTATTCTATTGTTTATTTATTAGGTCAATACATAAACAGATTGCGCATAAGCTATTCTTAAATTTTATTTATTTAAATAATTTTTTTCTTTTGGTTATTGTCTTATGCATTTTATAGTAACCGATCATATGCATACTTTATCATTTATAAATTTCCAGATCAAATTTGATTTGATATAGATTTCTTTGAAGTTATTATTTTATTTAATTATAATCTTTGCTTGCAATACATCATTTTGTTGATAAAATTACATATCTAAAACTTTCTATACAAATTTTAGGTTAAAACTTTTACATATTCACTTCGACATGTTGAACTAGTCATGACTCATTAGAAATCCAACTTCACAGTTATATTTAAATTCGAGATTTTGATGTCCTCTCTTCCTACTACATTCAAAATTTCAAACCTTTTATTTATTTTTAATCTTGTTTTCTTTGGTGTATGAGATCAAGGGATAAATAAATACATTAAAAAAAGATCTTCTAAAGAGCCTGTATAATTGAACTCTGTGTAAAGAAAAGATGGTAGAGAGATGGTGTGTCTAGTAGCAAAATATGAGAGAAATGACTTGTTTCTAAGAGAATTATATGATGAAAGGTCTTGTGAATACGTACTCAGCATCCCATCCTTCATATTTGATCCTACAGCAGCTCACTTTTTGATGGGCTGCTGTTGGATCAAATCTCAAGGATGGTACCTTTATCGTACCGCCTTTTTGTGTTCCTACGGCCTTTCAGCATATAATTTACTTCTAAAAGGGGAGGGAGAAAGATATTTTGGTACAGGCAGATTTTAGCTATAATATAAAATTTTATTTCTTTCTATATTTATGTATTTAAAATTTAGATGTTTACAACATCCTCTGTAGAAGAAGATGAAGAGATTAATTTCATACTTGCGCAGGGGTCGGGCTGTCTCAAATGTAAGCAAAAGTGTGAGTGTTCTTGATCTTTCTGGCAAGGAAAAAACTGCTAAACCACCCAGACGCCTCTCAATTCCTGCCAAGTCTTCTGTCAGCCCATTACCGTGACCGGTTAGCAGCATTATTAGAACAAAGAAATCAACTAGTAGCCAGGAAAATTGTGATACACCTGCCTCTGATGCGTCAAAGTCGACAAACAGGTAGAAATTCAGTGTCCTCTCATCTGTCTCTTATTGGATTTCACAGATTAAGATATCTGAATCTGCTGCTAAGCACTCAATTTCCCTTGGGTTTTTCAAGCTTGCCTTAGAGTCTGGATGTGAGGTATCTAGGCCCGTATATTCTTGAATTTCACAATGACACACTGCTTGTATTCTATGTCACAAATATCTCCAATATTTTCAAATTATCACGTTTTTATTGCGACATTTTGATAAAACGACAATTCCGAAATAATCCCTAGATTTGAAAAATATAGCCATGTTTTTCATTTTTATCATAAAATATAGCCATAATATCTTGATATTATCCTGACATTTTTACGATATTTTTATATTATATATTTTTCTTAAATTTTATATATTTTAAATAACTTTATTTTTATTGTTTTTTCCTGATATAAACCTGGAAAAAATAAAAGAAATTTAAATATTCCGAGATTTTCCCTTGCCTAGAAATTCCGAAGAACGATATTTGTGACATTGGCCTGTATTGATGTCTTTTCTTTCCCACATAATTCTAATTTGCTAATGCATTGTGGCTTGAATTCACAGCCTTTTCAGCGATTGCATGATGAGCTGAAATCATATGTACTTCGACATAACCTTCTAGAACTTGGAGAACCCACAAAGGAATTGCTGAGAAGCTACAATATTTCAGAAGATTAGAGCAGGTACAGGTCTCTGAGACATGTTCTCTGGTCCCTGAGTCATCTGATGAAGATGGTCATTCGACTTCTACTGCAAGAGCTGGCAATTTGAAACCCAAATCATTGAACTCAGAAATATTAGAGCTTCTGTCGTTGGAGAAGCGATGAAGAAAGAGGGTGTTCAGAAAAGGATTGCAGTCAAGAACAGGGCATCAGTTAACAAAAGTTCTTCAAATTTGACCTCTGTTTTTTATAATAGGAATAATTTGCAAAAGAAATCTCAGAGGCCAACTACGCAGGATACCAACAGAGAGAAGAGGAAGGTCAAGAATTCAGAGACTAAGTTTGCTAGTGAAAAAGGTAAGAAAAAAACATCTCGATCTTTTTTTTTTTTTTTTTTTGAGGAATGTTCAGGTGTATGGTGAGCTTTCTTGCCTCATGACCTTTTTCTTGTGGGATAACTGCAAGGCATTCATTTTTGGTTGTTGTGGCAGTTGACCTCATGGTTACTACTCAATGCTTTGTGGATAAACCCATGCTGAATGTATAATGTCAACCTTTGTCATGGTGTACAAATGGAAATTATTAATGTTAGGGGAAATTCTTAATGAACCAACCATTTTGATAGGGTCACAAATGGGAGTAGGTAAAAGGGGTCCAAGTGTCAATAGCAGTGCTTTTCAGTTGTTCTTGCTCATCTTATCCTTTTGTTATGTTACAGATTCTGGCAATCCTATGCCCAACGATGAAACACAGCAAGATGACAAGGAAAACTTGGTATGATATTTTCTTCAATAAAATGAATTTCAATTGACTGTTTTGCTGGAAGGATGGGGCTGCCGTTACTTTTTTTTTGTCACATGTATAATACATGTGACACACTTAGACATTTGCTCCACTCATTTGGCGTGCCACCATTACCTCTAGTCTCACCATTATTGGATGATCCTGACCTGGATAAAAGGATATGACTGTAGGATAAAAGACATGATTTTAACATAAAATGAGGAAATAATGTCAATAATTAAGCTGAGCACTCGATCACCTCGGGACTGGAGGCAATGTTCTAGACTAGTTAGGCACACCAGATTGATGAGGATGAACACCATTGGGTGTGCAATTTTTTACAGTTGGAAACCTGTATTACCAAAAAATAATATGGGCACATCTATTCGTATCACTATTCATTTCTACATTGGCACCTTTTCTGAATTTGAAAGGTCTTTTCTTAACTTCTTCCTGCCATATCTGAATTGAAAAGGTCTATTAACTTCTTTCTACCATATCTGAAGAATTGAAAAGGTCTTTTCTTAACTTCTTCCTGTTACTGAATTTACATTGGCACCATATCTGGATTGTTCATTTGAAAACTCTATTGCGATGTGTCATATTCAAATGCTAGGAAATGAGAAATTAACTACGGGTTCATATTCAACGTGGACAAAAATCTTCTGACTAGACAGTTAAGATTGTTCATCTAATGAGGGTTTCAGGCTACTGCAAATTCATGGTTCGCCTTGCTAGATTATATCTTATGTGTCTAGTAGTTGGTTACATTGATTGAGTTGTGGTACATATATTGCTTCAAGGGATTTGCTAGCGACTATCCAGGATGGTATTTCACCGCTGGCTAGTAGTTGGTTACATTAATTGGGTTGTGGTACATATATTGTTTCAAGGGATTTGCTAGCGACTATCCCGGATGGCATTTCACGGATGGCTGTTGCATGTGAGAGAAGCCACACAGGCCCACTTTTCATCAGATTTTGTTTTATTAATTTTATTCATCTGCGGTGGCTGCTCCCAAATGCAACAGCTAGCCATGAAATGCCTTTCTGCAATGGTCCCTAGCAATCCCCATGTTTCAATATATGGTGTTACCTGTTACCTTGATAGAAAAGGTTTGTCTCTAGTGGTCTTTCTGTGGTTGACTTTGTTCAACTTGTTCAGCAGCAAATATGGTTCCCAGGGTTGAACCTCTTGCTCAATTGGGAGGTCTTCCAATCTTACAAACCTTTAGTCTTCATTATTTCAACACTCATATCAATATATGGTGTTCCCTGTTACCTTGATAGAACAGGTTTCATCAGAGCTGTTTTGGTCATTTTGAGGGATTTGGTTCAATCTGTTAAGCAGCAGTGATGGTTTCTGGCATTGAGCCTGTTCAATTAGAAGGTCCACATATCTTACAACTTTTTATTGTTTTAGTCCTCTCGTATCAACAATTTATTTTGTTCAATTTTAATCTGAGGAAAGGTATCTGGTGTTACAACCATAGTTTCAAAATGCCTCAGCATCATTGTCGACTCGGTTGTGTCAACTCCCTTTTACGCTGGACGAGTTCCTGTCCGAATCCGCATTTTCACCCTTCAAAGTAAATACGTTCTCCTTTGACTCCATAATTATAACTTTTTCATATGAGTACTCGATCGTGGCATTCCAAGTGACTAGGATTTGATTTGGCTTCTTTTCGAAACAGAGATTAAAACCTTATTTTAATGATTTTGTTGTTTTTGCCTCTAATCCGAAACAATTAATTCAAGTATTCAACTACACTTGATTTGTATTCGTTATTGTGATGATCCAGAGATCTAAAGTGACCTTAGAATATGATTTTAGTCAAGATCTGTACTGTTGATTGTTCTGACTCGAAGCTCAATATTCCCCTGGTAGCCAATTTTAATTATTTAATTGAATTCCTTTACCAATCAAAAGCTGATTGTTGGTTAACTTCTTAGTAGTATTCCATTTGTGGTTCTTGAAATACCTCTAATCCGATACATGTTTTTAACTCAGCTATTGAGGGGCTGTAATCCTGTTCGTTTGAAGGTTCCTTTTTCCTTCAATATCGACGCCTTCTAATTTCTGGCATTCCCTCAACCTAAACATGAAAGGATGTTTTTGGGGGTCTAGCCCAACTGTGATGTTACTCACAAGAGGAAGGGATTAGAAACACCCTTAACTGAAAATTAAAAAAAGAAATGGCAACACTGGATACTCCCTTAATCTTATTTATCAGTTTCACACCCCTTAAATCTCTTGAGAGGAGCACGATTATCAAAATAAGAAATTGTTGATTACATCTCTTATTGTTATTATTATCAGTTGTTATATGGTAATTATGCAGTTAATGAATGTGCAAAATGTTATTTCATGATCCAAGGCAATCAGGTGTACGTTATGCCCCAATACAGTTCTCTGGCCTTTTTAATTTTCTAACCATCTTTTTAAAGCATTTGCTTCTCGTTTTATTTTCTTTCTGTTTGAAGTACTGTATGATCATTTGATGTGAGGCACTTTTGGGTCATGGCCCAACGATAGCAGCCTTCAACAGGTAAAATGGTTTAGATTATGAATTAGTTCCTCACACTTGTACACTTGCCTGCTAATATGTTCTGCCCCAATAATACCCACCAATTTGTCATCTAAATGCTCTGTTCATGTTTTGCAAATTTCTTTATCATAGTATTAGTATTTGCAAGTAAACATGTGCATTTTGCCTTGAGTTAGATTATTTTCAATTAGTGTTATTCTCATTCGATTTTTTACCTTTTTTTAATGCAGGGAGCTTCACAGCTTGAAGAGATCAGCCTGACAGTAGAATAGTAGACAGTCAAAACTAAACATATATTTAAATCCTACAAATGTATTCATGTGCTTTTGTGTGCTTGTTTGAAGGTTTTAAGCAAAAGACAAAGAACAAGTGTTTGTGTTTTAGTGGTGAACAGTGATAATTGCTGTGTGTCTAGCATTGTTTTATTGTTGTGGTGATTGCCAGCACTATATTGATATAATTTAATTTTTTGTTTTGTAGACATTTGAAACATAAATTATGGGTTTTTTGTTATAAAGGTTGCATGGTTTCTATGAGTGACTTCTTTTTTCTGATTAGGAGATCCATCTGCATTTATTTTGATTTTGTCACTTCTCTTTAATAGATTTTTGGTAAATTTTGAACTGTACCAGCTATTCACAAAAATATAAAATAAATAGTGAAGTGCCATTATCAAAATTTAACGTGTAGATATCAAGTCCCTCTAGTTATGGCTCTCAGTTTTGAATCAATGCATTGAGAATCATACAGTCCAAATTGCATGAGGGAGGATGGAAGAGAATGCTGGATATTTGGAGGTAGTAGACAAAGGACATGGGGACAAAACTAAAAAACAGGGGAATGAAACAAATAAGACAAGCTAAATCAATCAAACAAAGAGAGTTGAAATATGACAGGCATATAAAAATGTATAAAAAGGAAACCAAAAGTACTTAATGTCTACCCAGCCTAGCTGTTTGACAGGCAATGCATGGGTCTTCCCACTTTATTCACTCAATGAACAGCCTCTTTTTATTGTCTCTTTCCTCTCCCATTAGATCTTAAGACCAGAATCAACCCAGATCTTGAGAAACAAAAAAAAATTGTTTGATAGTGAGGATTCTCAACTAATCCACTATCTGAAAAAATATGTACAAAAAGTCGATGAAGACGGAGGGGGTCAGTCTCTATATCCACTTTTGACTTCAACTTTTAAGGTTGCTCAAGTGTCTAGTTTCTCTTTTTATAAACTTACTATAAAATTTTCTACTTATTATCTATATATAATGGGGAGAAATTTTTTAGCTGGCCATTGATAAGCTTCAGGTTATTTAAAACCTTATAGATGCATGTCCTTATAGTAACTAAATATTATATCTATGTTATAGATCTGGATACTATATACGATGGGGAACTTGGGTGGCTATTGACAAGCCCCATGCTATTTTTTTGAATGGTAGAAAAATTTATTAAAGAGGAAATAATGGGATAATCCGTGTCTCAGAGGTCAATACAAGACAGAAAAGAAGTATACAAATACAGACACAAGTACTACTAGTGGGCCGTTAAGGAGGGAGAAAATCAAACAACTCTAAGCCTTCCTTAGACACTCTTGGTCTAGCTAGCTTATTATTGGCTTCGCCATTTGCCAATCTTACATGCTGGAAAGAAATATAGGTCCCAATATAAATGGCTAATGGCCACACAATTCAGTACTTAGTTGAGTTTTGAGATAGAGTTGCTAAAATTCTTGGCATGCATGGTGGCTCCAACTATATATCTTCAAGAAGCAGCATTGTAGTGCATCTTCATTTTATTTTCAACATATTTTTTTTTTGTTTTTTACAAAATCCCCTTTGAACATTGTGGTATGTGATGACGCCAAAAATCTGACTGTACGAACTAGCTTCGCAGAACCTGTAATCCTGCGCTCACAGAGAAAGCGTCAGTGGGCCCAAGTTGTGGCTCCGGATGGCCACTTCGACACTCAAGTCAGAGATGGGCAATCACAGATGATGGATGGGGAATGGGAGAGAGTTTATGTCAAGTTACCAGACCAAAGGAGAAGAGGGAGAATGGAATGCCTTTTGCTTGAGTGCGTAGCCCCCTTTTTATAGGGGAAGAGATCCACGATCTTGGAGATATCAATCGTATCTTTGATTTAGCCTACGTGGAGCGTGATGGCTGGAGAATAAGATCGTGGAGATATCAATCATACCTTTGATTTAGCCGACGAGGAGCGTGATGGCTGGAGAATAAAATCGTGGAGATATGACTTCCGCTGATCATGGGCAGAGATCATGGATGGTGACTTGGGAGGGACGTTTTGAATTCAAAACCCACACCTTACGTGTAACGGCTGTCCGGATTAGTCATTTGGGGACGAGATCCCCGTGATTGTGTTTGATTTCCCTGGTAGCTCGGTACTGGTCAAGGGAGAAGTATCAAGGAGGCCCAATCAATGTTCGTTACTGAGTGTTGCTGCGGGGGTTGTATTGATCTAGTTGAGTAATGGAGAAGGGGTTTGAGGGTCGGTACCGTGAACGTCGATTTTTACCCCCAACATACTGCCCCCGCTACTTTCTTGTCCCTTACATGAACGTCGATTTTTACCCCCAACATACTGCCCCCGCTACTTTCTTGTCCCTTTGTAAGGGTCAAGGAAGTAGTTAAATTTTCAAGCGGTGAGCCGGTGCCGACTCTCTAAAAATGATGGAGTTGAAGCGTCTTTATTGGGAATCGGCGGGTGAATTCAATGTGTCACATTGTTTAATAGGCGCGCTATTCTATCCTTAGTGGTTTTCGAGAAACGGTGGAAACATTTGAATCCCGCCTATTTTTTTTGTGCGCTTTTGCGAAAAGCGGGTCAGGCTATTATTATCCCGCTTCGAAGGAGATTTTGAAAATCCGCGAGACATTAAATCCCGCTCGATTTTGCTGCCTAGCGACCTTTATAAAATGGGAGTGAGGGAAAGAACTATCTGCCATATCTTCTTTCTTTCTCCTTTCTCTTTTTCTTTCAGTTTTTCTTTGTCAAAAATGTCTAAGGAGCTCGCCGGCGATGATCAACCATGGGCGATAATTCCGGTGGTAGAAGTGAATTCGCCATCAGATAGAGAAGAGGAGCTGTAGACACCCCCATTTTGCTACGCTTTAAAAAGCAAAAGATTCGGTAGTATCATCGAGTCTTGAATCCGTATTTAGCATTAGATTAGGCATCCATGCATTTTAGGGTAGATTTCATTTCATTATGGGAGTTTTGAAGTTGATTCGCGATCCTAAATGTCTCTAGGGGGTTCTTTTGGCCTCTGGAAGATGAAAGTTTAAGTTTCCAAGCAAATAAAAAAACCTGCTCTTTTTAGAATTTTCAGGGTTTCCAACATTTTTGCCTATTTTGCACTGCAGGGGTATTTTGGTCATTCCCGATGTGTCTCGTTTGACCCCCGAGTTATATTTGAGAAATCTTGAATGATTTTACAATTTTTGAAAAAACTGCTATTTTTAGAAACTCATGGGGCTTCCACATTTTCATCATCTTATGGATATTTCAATCATTTCTCATATGTCCAAAACCATCTGGAGGGTACGGCTGATGGATTAGGAGTAATTTCGTAAGATTTGGGAAACCTGCTAAATTTAGATCTCTCAAGATTTTCTCTTAGTCTTGCACTTCGGGGGTATTTTAGACATTTCCAATATATCATATTTGGTCCCTAAGTTGTGTCTAAGAAATCTTGAGTCCGTTCATAAATTTTCAAAAATCTGCTATTTTTGGAATTTCTCAGGGTTTTCCCTAGTCTCGCCAAATTCTAGCACCTCGGGGTAATTTGGTTTTTTTCCTGTGTAATTCTTTTGATCCCCGAAATATGTCTGAGAGATTATGAATGATTTCCTGAATTTTGGAAAACCTGCTAAATTTAGAATTTTCAGGGGTTTCGCTTAATTTGAAAATTCTAAGTGTTGAGGGCATTTTGGGTATTTTCAGGGGATACCAAATGATCCTGTTTAATATTACTCACCGAAAGACCCAATTTTAAAAGTTTCTATTTTTGAAGTTTGACCACAAAGACTTTCCATTTTTAATTTTTCCCTTTAGGGGTGAGCCAATATGAGGGTATTTTGGTCGCATTTGGATGTCTAACAGTCAAATAGAGGCATTTTGGTCCGAAAAGTTGTTTTCCAAAAAATATGGTCTGATCATGTGTGAGGGATGCACCATAAATGTCAAATGGGTTGGGTCCATATATAGAATGTTGAATTTAGAAAGATTTTATTGAATTTTTACGAAAAAACCCGAAACCCGTGTGAAATGGCTCATTGGGCTAAAGCCCGTAAAGATGGAGCTCATGTGGGTTCACCCATATGGGTCGACCACCATGGTGGGAGCCCCACATGGCTGACCCACATGAGTTGAGCACCCAACCTTGATGATGTCACAATGGTGACATTATATTTGTTAAAAGAAAAATAAAAAGAATAAAAAAAGAAAAGAAGGAAAGAAGGAAAAGATGAATGATTGCTTAAAAAAGTTTTCTTTCAAAGAAGCAATATGGAATGATAATAGCATGTCTTGATTAACAAGAAATTAAAATTGGAATCAAATCCAATTTGGAAACAAGAAAGAAAGAAAGTAAGAGGAGAAAATTAGAAACAAGCCAAAAAGGGAGCTCTCACATTGGAAATTACTATTTCTCTCTTAACCTTAGCTTTTTTTGTATAAAAATCAAAGCAAACAATCCTAGAAAAGATTGAAAAAAATCCAAATTCGTCCTTTTTCTCTCTCCTCCCAAGAAAAAAAAAAAAAACTTCTTCTCTATTGAAGTGTGTTCATACCTCTCAAGGGTTCTTCACAAAAGAGATTCTTGAAATCCCTTTTCTTCTTCAACAAATCATACATCAAGGATCTTTGGGGTGTTCTTTAGGTCTTCTTCATCATATAAAAGGGTGCGACAAAGCGTATACCTCGGATCTACGCACCCTAGAGACAAGGACCGCGATCAACGGTAGGATCTTTATCTTTGTAATATCAAAGTAAGAAAAGCATGCTAGGGTTTTACTTTTGATAGATCAAATCAATGAATTTTTCCTTGAAATTCCAGTATGTTATAATATGGACTATAAGTTTTCAAAATTCAAAATTTCACCAAAAAATTAAATTTCCTCCATTTAATAATGATTTTCTTTCATTTTTTATTCAATATGGATTTAAATCGGATTATCAAAGAAAGTGTTAGAAAACGTTGGTTTCTTTAAAAACTGATATTTTTTGGGATTTTTATAAAATAAAATACTACTAGAAACTTAATTTCCAATCGCGGTTTGGCCGTTTTAATTTTCATTTATTTTTCAAACAATAACCCTGAAAGGGGTTATTTCTTGATGAACGAATCCAAAAGTATATCAAACCATGTCCAAAATTTGTGACAATTTGTTTCCAAACTAATGTTTTGATTTCCAGAATACCCAAAAAAATTTCGGATTTTTTTGAATTTGTTTAATCCGGTTTTAAATTATTTTAAATTTTGCCCATTTTTAATAAATATCAAAATATTTTAAAAATTGATGAAACTCTCCAGAATTAATTTTCAATAATAAATTGAATTTCTCATGAAATTATTTTTTGAAAAAATGTTTTTTTATTTGTTTTCTAATCGCTTTTTCGTTTTACGTGCCGTAATTCTTTTTCGTATTAAATTAGTAAATTTTTGAAAATTTTCTTTACAAACCAGTAACTTAGGTTACTGGAATGTTAGATAGAAATTTTCAATTGGTTTTGTAAAGTTTTAATATGGTTTTGTAATTTATTTTAATAAATGGGTTTCAATTTTTAGGAAACAAATTCCCCTTTTCTATTTAAAAATCGATTTTATGGAGGAGATTTAATTTTTAAGTTTTGTAATTTTGATAGAAAATTTTATAATCTATTATATATCTACTGTAATTTTTTATTTGATTTTAGGATACTATTAGGTTTGCTTTTTAAGTAATTCTTTAGTTTCATCCAATTTTTGTGTGAATTTCAATTGGCATCAAATCGTAATAAAAGTTCAGGAAAGTCATACAGTAGTCTAATCTGATGATTATCTTTATTCTGTGAAATTTTAGATTAATTTAAAATTGATATGTTACAAGTTGCTGTGTTAATCTATAATCTGATTTAAATTTTGGAAAATCAGAAATTGATATCAAATCCTAATGATAATTCATGAAATGTTTCCAGTAAGCCACAATCATCCGTATCTTGTTACTGGAAAAGTTTCAGCTGATTTGGGGTTTGATTACTTAGGGTTTCTGTGTAATCCTAACAATCTGGTCTTAATGTTAATAAATCATAATTTAATAGCAAATCAACACAAAAGTCAGTTAAAACTTCCAACAAATCTTAACTTTACATCATGAATTTAATCCCTAACTTGTTTGAAACAGAAACCTTAGGGTTCATAGATCTCCATTGTAAATTCGCTATACCGCGATAGTCCATCTGTCGAGATCGCAACTGTAATCGTATACTAATTGCGATTAATCCTGCATAATTGGAGGGCGTAAATTATAGTATGATATTGGATCCGAGGTCCAATGTCCACGAAAAGCCTGAGAAATATGCCAGGCAATAAGATACTATAATTTACGTGCTAAATTATACAAGGTTGATAGCGCGATTCCCTTCCATGGTTGCAATTCGAGGCCGAAGGTTGCGAACCATAGAGCCTTTGGTATTCCTTAGATGTTTAGGAATCGAAAATCTTTAGAAATCGAAAATCATCAAATTCAACAAATTGAACTAACTCACTCCATGTCTTTCGGAACCGTTGGATTGCGGTTTCCATCGTAGGAACCATTAGAGCCCCATTTAGGAACACTTGTGTCATGTTGTATCCTAAGTTTTAGGGAGTCCTAGAGTTAGGAGTCCAGCCTCATCACGGGCGTTTGCTATGGATAGCAACCGTGCCACAGATCTAGTTACACTAGTCACCTCACTTTTCTCATAGGACAAGCCTAGTTACCTAGGATGTAGGTTCACCTGCATTAGTCAAAGGGATGTCTTGCACTTAGATAGGACCATATAGCATCTTAGATAGAGTCCTAGGATAATAAAATCTACTCAACTTGAACTAAATAATTTTTCTTAAACTGTAAAACAATCAATCCAGTCTAGATCAGTGTCTTAGATGAGTTAGGCATAAGTAGCTTAGTTCAGGTGCACCGAACTACGATCGACTCTGATTCCAGTGAGGCTGGGATACGTAGGCAACTTGGATACTTGAGTGGCATACCAAGCCTGAGTCGGCTCCACACATAAGTGGTGGGGTTTGGTACATTAATCCTTAAATAAAAAATAATTAAATCACTTAGGACTTTCCATGAAATTAGAATTTTAGGAGAACTTTCACTTAGATTGAATTCAAACAAATTAAGAAAATCAAGATACACATTTAGGAATTACACTAAAATTAGATCTTAGGATGCATGTCATGTAGTTCGCACATTAATATAGAGGTAAATGAGCCATTTAAAAGAAATTCAAAAGAGTTAACTTTTGGAATTGAAGACCGATTATCGGGCAGGAATGGTGCAAGTGGTGGTAACTCCCCATACCTTCCATTCTCGTAACCAGGTAACGAGTCTAGATTTCTGGTAAATTATGGGTCCTAGATCCCTCATCTAGGTGGCGATTCTATCAGTCTCTTTTGTGTGGAATTCAGATTGCCTTAGTGATCCCAAGTTCACGGAAAAGATGAATTAAATCACACCTTGCTAGGCTCGGCGGCTTACCCCTGCCCTTATGGGTACTGGGTTGCACGTTTGATTGCACCCTATGGCTTGGTTACTGCCTGCTTGGTTGGGTAATTAAAATTAATAACAAAAAGCGCACGCCATTCGCGTGGGTACGAGAGACAAAGAGAGAGCGTGGCAGCTCGCGCCTCATCCCTCTCGCGGGATCGGGTCCCACAGGAGCCTCAGGTTTTTGTCGGGGAGCCGGTGTCTCTTAGAACCAGGGGATCGCAGAGGGCAAGAAACTCGCCGGCGGCAGGTTTTGGTTCGCCAGAAGTGATGACTCCGGTGGCGGTGATTTCCCCATCGGCTAGTGAAATAAACAAGAGGGGGGGTGAATTGATTTTAACACTAAATTAGCCCTTTTGAAAATTAATTATGAAACCTAATTTGAATTTTCTTCTCTTGATTTAATTTTGGTTAGTTCACATGAGATCAACACAAATAGAAATACCAAACCAAAATTAAGAATGAAAGTGCAAGAATAAGAAAGAACACACCGATATATAGTGGTTCGAGCAAAGCCCTACTCCACTCTTCTTAAGATCGTCCTTAAGGATTTCCACTATTGGAGACCTCCACGATGCCCGGCTCCTAGGCGATTACACTTCCAAGGGATATTAAATAAGGATGCCCTTACACCTTTACACCTACTCTCCTTTTTTGCCGAGTTCTAAGCGATGCTCCCTAGGGTATTAAGGTAGGATGCCCTAGCCACCTTTACAAGAAATTGAAGATAAATAGCTTGGCTTCTTCTTGAAAGCTTGATGCTCTTTGAAGTCCCTTGATTGCTCTTCAATAGTGATTGCAAGTGAAAGCTCTAAATCCCAACTCAATAGATTTGCAAGTTGCAAGGCAAGTTTGGAAAAAACAAAATCTTAAGCTTGAAAGGGTTGCAAGTTTACTTGAATGCTTAAGAGGGTTTTTCAAATGTTCAAGAGAGAGGAAATAATCCTCTTGAAGGTGTATATATAACCTCTTGCTAAAATATGACCGTTTGGGATTAAGGAAATCAAAAAACAATTTTAATTCAAAGCCCAATAGCTATTTTTTGATCTGTCGCGAGGTTCTCGGAGTTCCGAGAAATATTCTCGGAGTTCCGAGAGAACGGCCAGAAGATGAAAAATTCTTCTGGACCATTTCTCGGAGTTCCGAGAAAATGGCCAGAAGCTACTAGACCATTTCTCGGAGTTCCGAGCTCGGAGCTCCGAGAAAAAGCTCGGAGTTTCGAGAAGCCTAAAAATAAGCGGAATCTTTATTTTTATTGCTTGTTTGATTTTGGGCTTTTGGAACTCAATTCCTATGATAAATTTGGAATGTTTATGAGAGTCCCAACATGTTGGTCCACCACATAATCATTCACTTAACCATTTTAGTTCTTAAGTGGTTTTAGAAACTATTTTGAAAACCTTGCCTTGAACAAATAAATCTAAAGAGAAAGGATGTACAATGATACCTATGTAACCTTTAACTTCTCTTTTGTCTTGGTCTTCAATTGATCTTCCATCTTGTGTATGCTTGCTTGAGAGATGATGTGAGCTCCACTTAGCTCATTTGACTCTTGTGTTGGTACTTCTTCAAGCATGACCATGTAGTGTGTTGGTTTCTTCAATGATCAATCCTATCTTAAACACAACACTCCAAGGCAAATTGATTAGTATTCAATAACACAATCAATTATGTTTAGAATCATCAAAACAAGATAGGAGAGTAGACCCTTGGGCTTACAGCCGGAGTTGAGGGGGCGGATCGTGGCTCATAGAGTAAGAAGAAGCGGAAAGTGGAAACCCAAGAACACTCGGGTTCTCCCTCTCCCAGAGATTGCCTTGCTCCTGGCGACGTTCCCAGCTTCATTGCCAATTATAAGCGGTCTTTGAAGCATACTATGGAGAGGGGACGCGGGGTGGCAGATCAACTTCTTCAGCAAGGCTCGGAGGTTCTCCGGCTGAGGGCTAAAGTCGAGAAGTTGGAAATGGAGAATGAGGCCCTGAAGGTGATGTTACAAGAAGTAACCGAAGGTGATACGAGGATCGGCTCCGCGTCATCTGGTCTCGAGCCTCATCTGGAGGTGAATTTGCAGGAGGAGGATCTTGAGGAAGACCTTGAAGAGGATTCGGAGGAAGGTCCAGACAAATGATTGCATCCTCAGCCACGACCTTGGCACAGTCAGTTTGAAGTCTCCTTCCAGGGCAAAGAAGATCGTGCCAAGTGGGTGTCGTGGCGATGGTGGGGTCCAATGTCTGGTAGCACTTGGTGGTTCACCAGGCGTATGATACTGAAGTTCCTGGTGTCAACCCTTCATAGTTTCCTTCTCGAGCACCTGGTTAAATATCCCAGTAGCATACTTTTGTCCAAGCCGGTGGACCGCCGACTGCATCTCATTCATTCTGTCTTTTGTAGTTAGCCGTAGTTTAATGGAGTCTCGGATGTATTTCTTTTTTGTTTTTGGCCTAGAGGCCCTCCTTTTCTAAAGGTTCTTTTACTTGTAAATGAAAGGACATTTGTCATTTCTATTGTTTCTCAGTACTATTCAATACTGATGGTGGTGTGTGGTCGACACTCGTAGATGTATGTTAAATATGTTGTTTAATAATAATCGGAGCCAAATGTTACGACTCACGCATCATCATGCGAGGGTGCATCATTTTAGTTGGAGTTACGTTCATGGCACAAATGTGCACATTCGGTCCCGAGTGTACCTTGACCTTGGCGTGGATGTCTCATAACTTGAGTGTATCGCATGATTAATTTCACCAAACGATATTCGGCACCCGGGGAAGGTTTGCTTTCTGAGTGCTTGTTGACGTGTCTTGAGGGGTACTTCGAAGAGACACGTGTAACGGTCGCGACTCTTGGGTGATGGCGGTTTGGCGCTTCAAGTAATGATGGTGAAACGGTGTATTTATGGCCTTGATAACCGTGTGCATATCACGGAACGCCACGTGTCGTGTAACGTCAGAGGGATGCGACTTTTGAGTTTTCCCGCTCGAAGGCCTCATTCCGACGAGACCCTAGCGGGTTTTCCAGTATAAAGTTCCCTTTTTTCCGGCGGATCATTTCCCTTTTTCTGTTGAAGTCTTCCATTTTGCTTTTTTCTCTTGCGTTGATCGGGGTTTTGTGAGATTTCAAGCTTTCCGGCCCAATTTTTCCTTTTTTTCAATGGTATTGGTTCGTCTTCTCCGGCAAGCTTCACACCCGATCTTTGCATTTCATTTCTTTAAAAATAGTCATGTCGAAAAATACGGATTTACAGAACCAGTCGATTGAGCCCGTGGGAATGGAGGAATCATCCTCTTCTCCTCATGTCCCATCGGAGATGGAAGTGGAGAGCGTACCAGAGCAATTGTCGGTGAAAAGACGTAAAATTAGGGCCAAGAAAGTAGGAGGTGGCACGATGATCGAAGAGAGCGGAGGATCCCAGAAGAGGATAACGCCATGTCCAAAGAAAGATGTGGATTTTTCCAAATGGGTGGAGGGGTCTTTTGGCGTACATAGTAAAAAGTAAAATGGTAAGGGCCCCACTATCCTTGGATGTTATTCGAAAATGTTTTCTTATGAAGATGAAAGGGGATTGGGTAGACGTGGCCTAACGGCGGACGCTGATGATCATGGGCGGAGCTCCATCTTCCAATAAACGGTGGAAGAACGAGTTCTTTTTTGTGAAGTCGCCTCAAGCAGCCGGGTGGCGATTCCCCTTCGATTGGAGAGAGCCCAATGAGGAGAAAATGGGGTTGAAGTTTTCCTTAGAAACATTAAGTTAGCTGGTTTTCAACGATGTTGTAGGTAGGAAAGGAGAGGTTTGATGTTCGGGATTTCAAGTCCGAACTAGTATTAGTCAAATTTGGTCTAAGCAACGTTGTGGTAGATTCGGAGGATGAGGCTCGGGGCATAGGTGTGGAAGGAGGGAGGAATATGAAACGAGTGTTGACGAGAGTCAGTCTGGTGATTCCCTCTTCCGACCTTCTTTTCTGTGTTTTTGTTTGCTTCCCTTTTATTATATCATGACTTGTTTCCTTGTTTTATCACAGAAATGGCGGCGCAAGGTTCGGGCGCTAATATTTCTGCTTCGGCGATGGAGGAGGAGAGAAGATTGAAGGCCGAGGAAGTAGCTCGGCAGAATCATGAGAGAGCCTTGAAGCGCCAGGCAGCTAAGGCTGGAAAAGGGTCGGCTCCGAACGTAGGGTCTAAGGATACTGCATCTCCGGAGAGGCCCATTCATGGTAAGCGGCAAGCGGATTTGCCGGGGAAGAGCCCTAGTAAGAAGGGCAAGTCGGTAGAGGGGGAGGGCCTTAAAGGTAAAGACCCAATTGTGACTCAGGAGACCCTGCCTGTCGAGGGTTGCAATGGAACCCAGGCTCTTTTCAAGCCGGTGACTCTTTCGAAGGATCAGGCGACCCAACAGAGGCCTTATTTTGATCCTAAATGGAAGGTGGGTATTGAAGATTATGCCCTTCGTAACCCGAGGGTGGCTATAGAGATGGCGATGATGAGCGTCTTGCCAAGAGACTTGGCAGAGATGGAGAACCGTTCGCATTATTCTTTGGGCCGGGACATGGTTGCTTTGGCGAAGAAGGTGTGTGCTTTTATCTTAATTCTCCGGACGTCCTTTAGGCTTTACGAATACGTATTTCTCCCCTTTTTGTTCACAGTTGTCAGATATTTGTTCTTATACTTCGCAGCGCATGGACAAGTAACAATCTCTCTATGCTCACGCATCCAAGGAGGTAACGAATTACGCGGATTCGCAGGCGAACGATAGGAAAGTGTTCGAGGAATCCTTAGCAGATGCGAGAAAGCTTCAGGCAGATGGCCAGGCTGAGCTTCAGAGGGTAAAGGACGAACTTAGCCGTGAAAAGGAGATCTATGCTAACCTCTAAAAAGTGCGGGATGAGGTTGCGCAGCGTGAAGGAGAGATTCGGTCCAGGGCGATTGCCGAGTTTTGCCAGTCTCATGAGTATCAAACGAATATGGCACTTCATGTCCTGGAGTTTGAGGCGTACGGGTTCATTGACTGTCGGAACCAGGTTAAGGCCATAGACTCCACATTTTCCGTTGATAGGCTGGAGGTACCACCGGGGACCGAACTTTCCGAGGGAGTGGATTCGGAGGTGACTGAAGCGAACGAGACAAACCTCGCGGTTGCGTCTCCTGGAGTGGAATCCTCTGTCCCGCCCGTGGGAGCGTCCTCTATTGGAGAAGATCTGGAGAAGGATGTTTAGGGGCAGGGCCCTTGCAATTTTCTTTTCGCTTTTGTTATGAACTGGATCTGTAAAACTAAATTTTATTGTGGTGTGTGACGGAAGGGTTCGTCCTTCGACGCGATCCCTACTGATGGTGATGCTTTTGAAATATTTTTACCTTTTTGCTGGTGATAATAAATTTTTTCCTGATTCTGGCGATATATAGATTTGTTTTTTGAAGCAGTACTTTGTAGATAGACTCTTCACCGAGCCTCTTTGGGCATCGGTTTATGAGTCACATCCTTCAAGTAGATAGATTCTCTATCGAGCCTCTTCGGGCACCGGTTTATGAGCCGTATCTTTCAAATAGATAGACTCTCTACTGAGCTTCTTCGAGCACCGATTGATGGGTCATATCTTTTAAGTAGATAGACTCTCTACTGAGCCTCTTTGGGCACCAGTTTATGGGTCATATATTTTAAGTAAACAGATTCTCTACCGAGCCTCTTTGGGCACCGGTTTATGGGTCATATCTTAAATAGACTCTCTACCGAGCCTCTTTGGGCACCGATTTATGGGTCGTATCTTTCAAATAGATAGACTCTCTACCAGGCCTCTTCGGGCACCGGTTTATGGGTCGTATCTTTTATCCTTCGTTTGTAGCTTGTTTAGTTTGGAGATTTGTCGATGTAATCGCTCTTGCGGATGGAGAATCGAAAAGGAGATTTTATTACTTGGGGAGAATGATTACATGTCTGCAATATCACAAAGACAAAGAACAAACACAGATTTATTGGAAATAAGGAAATGAAAACAAATTACATTCTTGCCTACTGGTAGAATTTCTTCAGATTTGAAATGTGCCAAGTGCGGGGAATGGGGTTGCCCTCTAAGTCTTCCAGTTGGTATGACCCAGGCTAGAGAGTGCGGGATAAGTGGTAGGGTCCCTCCCAGGTGGGAGCCAATTTTCCCGAGTTGCGAGGGTCGGAGACTTCGGATCGTCGCAGTAGCAAGTCGCCCGTCCTTATTAGTCTTCCTTCATCCTAGAGTTGTAGTATCGGGCGACTCTGTGTTGATACGCGGACTCTGTGTTGATACGCGGCCATCCTGACTCGGGCTTTTTCTCTAGTTTCTTCGACGAGGTCAAGACTGCTCCTTAGGTGGATGGGATTGGCCTTTTCATTATATGCTTCAAGCCTCGGAGAGTGGGCCCCAATCTCGACGGGTATGACCGTGTCTACCCGAAAGGCAAGGCTGAATGACAACTCTCTTGTTGCGGTTCTGGGGGTAGTTCGATAGGCCCATAGGAGATTCGGTAATTCTTCTGCCCATAAGCCCCGTGCGTTTTCTGCGCGTTTCTTCAATCCCTGTAAGAGAGTCCGATTGGTTACTTCCACTTGTCCATTAGCTTGTGGATGACCGACTGAGGTGAACCGTTGATCGATACCGAGTTTTCCGCAAAAATCTTTGAACCTTCGGCTCATAAATTGGGTCCCATTGTCGGTCACAAGGACCCGCGGAATACCGAACCTGCAAATGATATCATTATAGAAGAAGTTTTCCGTTTCTTTGGAAGTAATCTTCTTCACTGCCTTAGCCTCGACCCACTTGGTGAAGTAGTCAATGGCAACGTACGTCATTCGGTGTCCCTTGGTCGAGTTAGGAAAAGGCCCTAACAAATCCAATCCCCACATAGCGAATGGGACTGGATTGGAGATGGGTTTGTAAGGAACTGCAGGAAGATGAGGTACGGTAGCTAACTTCTAGCGTTGCTCGCATTTTCTGACAAACTCAGATGCGTCTTGCTGGAGAGTTGGCTAGAAAAAACCTCGGCGAAGGATCTTGTGAGCCAATACCTTTCCGCCCAAGTGATCACCACAGATTCCTTCGTGGACTTCTCTCATGGCGAGTTCCGCAGCGGAGGGTCGGAGACATTTCAATAAAGGCCATGAAAAGGACCGCTTGTATAACTCCTGTCCATTGAAGATATAATTGGCAGCCTTGGCGACCAGGCGTCGAGCTTCCTTTCTATCCGAGGATACAACACCGTCTTTTAAGTACTGTACTGTAGCATCCATCCAACTAGGTTCCTCGTTGAGTTGTAGGATTTCTTCTTTCTCAATGCTAGGTTGAGGGAGGATCTCGGTGTAGATGTTTTTCGGCTCAAACATTCTAGACGAGGCCATCTTGGAGAGAGCGTCAGTGCGGGTATTTAAAGTTCGGGGAACTTGCATTATCTGGAATTCTTCAAAGGTGGAGATTTCCTTTCTCACATTTTCTAGGTATTTGATCATCCGCTCTTCTTTAGCTTCGCTGAAGCCATTTACTTGACTGGCCACCAATTGCGAATCACTGTGGACTCTGATCCGATTAACTCGTAATTTGGTGGTGAGAGCTATTCCTGCGATCAAAGCTTCGTATTCCGCCTCGTTATTGGATGCTTTGAAATCTAGTCGTAGGGCGTACTCCGCAATAAAATTTTCCGGACCTGTTATGACCAAGCCGGCACCACTGCCCCGGCATTGGAGGAGCCGTCCACGTACACCATATCCACAGTGGATCTTGGTTCTGTTGGATCAGAGTCGGTTCTTCGGCTAGGAGACTTGGTCCTTCGAATTCCTCTATCGGTACCGTACGTCTGGATCTGGTTGAATCCGGAGAAGGCATCCATGAAACTTAGCATCTCATGCCCGGCGGTGGCATCAATGAGGTGATCGATCATTGGTAATGGTTAACAATCTTTGGGACAGGCTTTGTTGAGATCCATGAAATCTATGCATATTCGCCATTTGCCATTGGATTTTTTGACCATCACAATGTTGGCCAGCCACTCGGGGTAGCGGATTTCTCTAATGAATTTGGCATCGAAGAGTTTATCTACTTCTTCCTTGATGTGCTTTTGTCTTTCGACGGCGAAATTACGTTTCTTTTGCTTGACCGGCTTGGAGTTTGGGTCCACATTCAATTTGTGGACCACTACATTGGAGGGAATTCCCTGCATATCAAAGGCGGACCAGGCGAAGATATCCGAATTAGTCTTTAAGAAATTGACGAGGTCGGTTTTAAGTTTACCTAACAGGAGAGAACCTATTTGGACGGTTTGTTCGTCGGCACCGGGGAACAGAGGAATTTTCGTGAGTTCCTCGACTTGTTCTCCCTGCTTTACCTCAACTCGAGGGTTGGTACCGCCTATGAAGAAGGTTTCTTTGGCGGCCTTTTTCTTTTTTAACAGGGCGGCGTAGCACTCGCGGGCTTTCTCTTGGTCGCCAATAACCTTTCCTACGCCAAGTTTTGTTGGAAACTTTATTTTCAAGTGGGCAGTGGTTTCAGCGCTGGCCTTCCGATGATTCCATTATAAGTGCAAGGGACGTGAACTATTACAAAGGTTTGCATGATGGTGCGTTGGATCGGGTGAGCACCAAATGTTACAGGGAGTTTGATTTTCCCTCGTACCTTGACTTCTCCTCCGCAGAATCCGAAGATGGACCAGCCAACAGGCTCCAGCCTATCACGGCTAATCTCCATTTTGGCGAAGGCGTCTTGATGGAGGACATTGACTGAGCTCCCAGTGTCTATCAAGATTCGCCCCACGTTAAAGTTGGCGATGGTGAGTCGGACTACCACAGCATCATCATGCTGCCAATCTATCGTTCCATAATCTGCCTCTGTAAAGGTGATAGGCACTTTAATACTTAGGTCCGTCCTTGAATTCTTGGAGGGGTTTTCTATGGAGTTGATTTGTCCGGCATAAAGGGCGCGTCCTTCGTCGGTTAGTTCTCCGGACGCCGGACCTAGATGGTGTCAATATTTCTGGTGATCTTAGGTGCTTCTTCCTGATCCGAAGCTCTTTGCCTACTGTTTTCTGCACGGTGGTTTGGCGAGCGACGATGTTCGTCTGGCCGGTGTATTTCAGATCGGGGTTGTTGCTGGCTCCTTGGGGGATTTTGAAGGTAACGGTCAATCTGACCCAGTCCCGCGAGTCTTTTGATTTCATTCTTCAGATGATAGCAATTGTCGGTGGTGTGCCCATGATCTTGGTGAGAACGACAATATTTGTTAGAGCTTTTACCCTTTCCCGAGTTTCTCATTCTTTTGGGCCAGTGTATGGGTTCTCTATCACGGATTTCGTACAAGATATTTGAGATGGTGTTGTTCAATGGAGTGTAGTTGACCCTATCAAACTGGGGATTTGGGGCGCGAAGATTCTGTCGATCGTTGTGTCTTGCCTGCTTATGACTTGGTAGCGCCCTAGAGTCGTCTTTTCATTTTTCGGTTCCTCGGGAGTTCTCCAACTCCCTTTCCATGGCGAATGATTCCTCATTATTGATGTATCTGTCCACAGTGGCCATGAGTTCTTGGAGGTCACGAGGAGGATTCACATTCAAGGCGACTTTCATGTCTCTATCTCGGATGGCATGGCGAAGTGCGGCGCGAACCATATCGAAGTTCGGTTCGTTGGAACCGACCGTTGAACTTCTGTAATGTTTCGTCCTTTCCTTGCCGTAAATCCAGAAGAGCATCAGCTGGTTTCTTTCGTGGCCGACTGTTAATGAAGTAAGCGACAAACTCCTTTTCCAATTCGTGAAATGACTCGATGGAGTTGGGCCTTAATCGACTGTACCAGTTGCTAGCATCTTTCTTTAGGCAGGCGGAAAAGGCTTTGCACATCGTGGCGTCTGAAGCATTTCTGATTACCATCGCACGGCGGTAGGTTTGGAGAAACTCAAGAGGGTCAGATGATCCGTCATAGAGGTCTAACCGAGGCATATCCAAATTCATAGCGACGATGGCATTGGTGATTCTTGGGGTGAACGGGGAAGCGATCTCGCTATCCCATTCCACTAGGAGGTCCGGATAACATGGTGCCTTCATTTGCTGTTGAAGTTCTCTTATCTGACGCTGGAGATTAGCCATGATGGTGGGGTTTTTGTCTGCTTGGATGTTTTTCGTCGGGCTTCTTATTTGAGGAGGTATCTGATTCTCGTTTCAATGGGCTAGATTCGCGGGTTCCATCATCGAGTTGTCACCCCTTCGATGCCGATCATCACGGCGATGGTAGGGTGGCGGGCTGGTGATTGAGGCAGACCCTTGTTGATGTTGGCAGGGTCTTTGACTCCGGGGATTTCGTTCTTCTGAGGGATCCTTGCTCCTCTGAAATCTCGATGGGATGAATTCCTTTGTGCGGCGGGTTTACAGGCGGAGGTGGTGCTGCCGGTTGGGGAGGGATCCTTTGGAGTACTTGTTGGAGGGCGGCCGCGACGCTTCCCAGTTGCCATGTGAGTTGGTTGAAGACGGTCATTGTTACCGGAGTGTCGCCGGAAGTAACCATCTCTCCCGTCTCTTCCGGTGGATCGCGGTCTCGTTGACTTGCTTGGCTTCTCGTAACCATTCCATCGTTAGGTTGGGAGGTAGCTTTCGACTTTGGCATAGACGGTCCAACGGATGGCGCCAATCTGATGACGCCAAAAATCTGACTGTACGAACTAGCTTCGCAGAACCTCTAATCCTGCGCTCACAGAGAAAGCGTCAGTGGGCCCGGAGTTGTGGCTCCGGACGGCCACTTCCACACTCAAGTCAGAGATGGGCAATCACAGATGATGGATGGGGAATGGGACAGAGTTTATGTCAAGTTACCAGACCAAAGGAGAAGAGGGAGAATGGAATGCCTTTTGGTTGAGTGCGTAGCCCCTTTTTTATAGGGGAGGAGGTCCACGATATTGGAGATATAAATCGTATCTTTGATTTAGCCCACGTGGAGCGTGATGGCTGGAGAATGAGATCGTGGAGATATCAATCATACCTTTGATTTAGCCCACGTGGAGCATGATGGCTGGAGAATAAAATCGTGGAGATATGACTTCCGCTGATCATGGGCGGAGATCGTGGATGGTGACTTGGGCGGGACGTTTTGAATTCAAAAGCCGCACCTTACGTGTGATGGCCGTTCGGATTAGTCGTTTGGGGGCGAGATCCCCGCGATTGTGTTTGATTTTCCTGGTAGCTCGGTACCAGTCAAGGGAGAAGAATCAAGGAGGCCCAATCAATGTTCGTTACTGAGTGTTGTTGCGGGGGTTGTATTGATCCAGTTGAGTAATGGAGAAAGGGTTTGAGGGTCGGTACCGTGAATGCCGATTTTTACCCCCAACAGTATGTTTGCTCTCAAACACATGAATAGGGTGGGACCCACCATGTATACCAATTCTCACTATCTCCACCTAAATCCATACATAGAGACAGGCCCACCATCTTACAACATTTATTTGTTGTGTGGGTCCGACTGCCAAATTCATATTCATGTATAAGGTGGGGCCTACCATTTTGCATCTTGCTTTGATACGGTGGGCCCCATGATTTTAATGGAATGATAAATACAGTAGTTGGATTGTTGGGTGATTTGGTTCTTAATGGAAGGAAGGAATCTAAAGATGTAGACTTGCTGAAATCCATGCCCTCTCAGATCTTAGCTCACTTCCCAACGCTCCTTCTCACACTACGCACGTGGCGCCGACACGTCCACTTTCTTACAGATTTTTAGCCTATCATTTGCCCCTCTTTTTCTACAGAAAGCTCTGCTCTGCACTACTCTACTCTTCGGTTCCTTTCACTGAGCAATTCTGTTCTAAACTTATTTTCTTAACACCCACTTCAAATTATCTTACACCCATCTTTTGAAGCTCTTATTTTTAAATTTAATTGCTGAAATGTTTGGACTTTTTTGTTTTTCTCTTTCCTTTTTCTATTTCTCTAACAAATGATACATCTGGGTTTGCTCATCTTTCTGGGTTTTTTTTTGTTATAACTTATAAGTACTTAAAATTCACAACCCATTGTAAGAATTTTCATCTTCTAGTAAATGATTTCTCCATCTGGGAAAGAACAGTGAAACTCATACTCACTCCACACCAAAAACCATTTTGCATTGTTCTTCATTTTCAGATCAAAATTTTAAGTAAAATGGGAAAGTATTTCATGGTCTTTCTTAGTCTGTAGATTTTACACTCCATTTTGCACCAAATTTCAGCTTTGTTTGCTATCTTGAGTTTCAGTCCCTCCACAATTAATTTCCATTAATGGAAAAGACTGAGATTTAGACTCAATTCTGTGACTAATTTCTAGTCTTTTAGTTTCCAGTAATAGAAAATTTGGAGTTCTTATTTATTTGCTTCTTTCTTATATTGCTGAATTTTCATTTATGTGATGTAGGACATTGTTTGTTGTTTTCTTTAGATTTCTTATTTTCCTTTTTGTTTATTTCTTAGTTCTATTTGCATTAGGATTATTTACAGATAGTAATAGTTATGTATAAATTAGGAGTCTAAATCGCCGCATTAGAATGTAAATATTTTTATCTGTGTTCTTTCTACATTTACCAATCTTTTCTTCTCAACCATGGAAAAACCTCATGGTTTTACCTTCCTTACAATTCTCATTTTCTTTGTTCTTCCATTCTCTTTTGCTCAATTGCTTCCCTCTGAAACCATGGCCTTGTCCCGATTTCAACACATTTTGGAGTACCCATCTGTTCTCAATGGCTGGAACAGGTGGACTAATTTTTGTTACATTCCTCCTTCTTAGTCTCTTAAAATCGTCTGCTCGGGAAACTGAGTAACCGAATTAACTGTCATTGGAAACAAAGGATCCCCTTATCCCAGTAAGGCCTTTTCCATCTCTTGTCAAACTCTATCTTCGAATTTTTGATTGATTCTCTTTTCACCACTCTTTCTAAGTTGTCAAGCTTGAAGGTGTTGTCACTTGTGTCGTTGGGTTTGTGGGGGCCTTTACCTGCAAAAATCAATCGATTTTCGTCTCTTCAAGTACTGAATATAAGTTCAAATTTTATTTATGGGAAAATCCCATTGCAAATTTATTCTTTGACCAGCATTCAGAGACTTATTTTTCATGATAATTTGTTCAATTCAAGTGTTCCTGATCTTAGTAGCTTAACAGTTCTTGAAGAATTGGACTTGGGTTGCAATATCCTCGGACCGGAGTTTCCCTCATTGGGGAATAAACTTGTCAGTCAAGTATTGAGAAACAATTCTTTCCACTCTAGTGTTAATTCTGAACTTCAGTCCTTTGATCGGCTCCAAAGATTAGATATCTCTTTCAATCAACTTTTGGGGCCAATCCCATCTCTTTTGTTCTCTTTACCTTCAATTCAGTACTTGGATTTGGCTGGTAATAAATTGTGTGGAGCTCTTCCAATGAATACATCTTGCAGAAATGGACTCAATTTTGTGGATCTCTCTCATAATCTTTTGATTGGAGGTTTGCCTCCCTGTGTCCGTTCAAATTCTTCAGACCGAATTGTGTTGTATTCATGGAATTGTTTGTCTTCTGGGGATTCAAAGTATCAACATTCAAACTCATTTTGCCATGTAGAAGCTTTGGCTGCAGTTATGCCTAGTAAACAGAAGGAAACATTGAAAACCAAGTTAGGCCTCTTACTTGGAATTGTTGGGGGAATTGTGGGATCCTTGGTAGCATGTATGATGTTAATATGCGTGATAGTTAGGAGATTGGGGAAAAAGAATGAAAGAAACTCTAGATCTCAGAAATCTGTCGTAGGAAAAACGTCAGTTCAGATATCCCCAAGACTGGGTACTGAATCTAGTAGGCTGTTCTTTCTCTTCCACCATTATTCATTGCTATCTGTCTATAAAATAATCATGAATGATATTTCTTTCACTTTACCATCCTTGAAAATTTCAGTAGAAATGTATCCAAGTTTTCCAGACTTCCGTCTATGGTTTAAGGGCCTAATCTTTCTGAATTTCTTTTGTAATGTTTTTGCTTGGTAGTGTATATAGACTTTTGTAAAAGGATTCTTGCATGGAGCATTCAATGTTTCTTTGATAGGAATGATTAAAATATGTGAAGCCAATTTTATCTTTGACAGGGCATATGTCTCAGGCAATGAGGCTAGGAGCACTTGGGCTCCCACCATATCATGCTCTTACTCTGGAGGAACTCGAAGAAGCAACAAATAACTTCGAGCCGTCGAATTTAATGGGGGAAGGATCTCAGGGTCAGGTATGAGAGTGAATGTATTTCGGATGGAAAATATCACCTACTACTCTTAATAATAATCTTATATATTTGTTCGAAATGCTTGGGGACAAATGATCATGTAATAAAATGTTTCAGAATAATGTTGACTGTCACCCTAGCCACTGCATAGATTAATGAAGGCGACAGAATAGGTAGATCATATACGAAATGTTAATACACTCTAAAGAAAGGATAAGGGAATGATGTTGTATTTTCCTTCTTCTATCTAAACCTGAATGGACTACCCAAGTTGTGGCTCTAACCATGACATAAAAGTGAATGTTTCCAATGTATGTGCCTATGAGCATTGAAACGAAACTGATTACAGAAAATAGATGATAGATTTTTAACATCTGGTAGACCTCAATGAGTCCTGTTTATTGGCCCTGTTGCCACCATAATTTAAACATCCTATCTCCTTGATCAAATGGCTATCTTTTAGTGCTTTGCCAAGAACAATTTAACAGTTGATTTTTGGACTATGCCTGTTGTGTCAAACTCTTTTGAATACTAAATATTTTGTTCATGGGTTCAACACAAAAATCCCCTCAAATTTCAGTCTATTAAGTGGTAAGGTAGTGTAGACATCCCATTTTGACCGAACCCTAGTAGCGTCGTTAGATTAGAAATCCTGCTAAATCAGCGTTTTAGAGTCCCAATTTGTACCTTAGGATAGGTTAGGATCCCAGGTAGATCCCTTTAAATTTTCGTTTGAATCCGTTAGAGTTTACCTAGCAAACGAGCGAAGTTTCTAGTGTAGTGTAGTGTAGGAATAAGAGTGGCGATTTAGCCAGAAAAGAGGGTGTGCTGGAACCTAGAAAGTCAGTTCAAATTTACTGCAGCGGGCTGTCCAGAAAGATATATGGGTGTGCAGATTAATGTGTAGCATAATTAGAGGGTGAATTATCCGGGAGCAGGGTAGTTTGGTAAATAGGAAAGATTCCTTCCTTCCTTTCCAAGTTACAATTAGGCCTAATCATGAGTTAATGACATTTAAGGCTAGGATTAGTTATGAAAGAATATTAGGAAGCTTTCTTGGAAGCTTCCTATGAGGTTTAGAGGCTTTTGATCTCAGCCCTTCATTCATAAAGGCAATTTGAAGGGCTAGGATCATAGAAAGGAAAGAGAATTTCTTGCCTTGTTTTCTAGTTGGACCCCCCCCTGTAGGTTAGAAAATGTACAAAATACACTATAGGTGGCTGTCTAAGTAGGGAGGGGGGGGTCTGAATATATCATTTTCCCTTTCATAAAAACCCATCTGAATTAGGGTTTTAAAGGGGAGAGGAGATTTCTCAGAGGAGAGGGAGAGAAACAGAGAGCATAGAGAGAGTGAGAGAGGGATTTCGGCCTTCTTTTCCGGCATCATTTCCAGCCGGATCTATCATTTCCACCCCCACCACAACCATCTTCTTATTCTTCTTCTTCTTCCCTTATCTCCACCATCACCATCTCTGCAACCCACCTTTACCATCACCATCTCTTAGCCACATCTCAAAACCTCTCCTCCATTGACCTCTAAAATCCTAGATCTAGATCTAAACCCATTTACTCCGACAACGGCCATAGATTCCGGCCAACACCTTCTCTGCAATTCGCATCTCTCCCTCTTTACCACCACCACCCAGATCCTATTCCATTTTCATTTTTGTTTATCCCCATCAAAACCCATCACCATCACAGCCGGCAACCCCTCTTCTCATTTCCCCAAGACCTCCTTCTCTAGCCTCATTTCCCGCCGAAAATCCGGCCATCCCATCCTCCACCGCTGGCCGATCCTCCACCATCATCACCGTACCCCATCAGAGAAGAAAGGAGCTTGGGATCCACCTCATCCGACGGGCCACCATAGCCTCATCTTCTTACCCTATTAAACCTCCCATTTCTCTATTTTTCATCACCATCTCTAACCCATTTCAGTAACCCCAGCCTAAAATTTGACCCCAAGCAACCACCTAATTTCAATATCCACCGCCACTCAGAAACCCACATCAAATTCTCCACCACCATCATCTTCCATCAACCCAACAATCCAGGAAACCCTTTTTGATTTTTATCTCCACCATCACCCTTAGCTCCTTCCTCAAGCTCTTGTTTAATTTGTTCCAAAGCACCCTCTCCATTGCAATTCACTCAAACATAGTTCTAATCCCTAGATTTAAGATTCTCTTCTACTTGGGTTTCACCCATTTTCTGAGACCGAAACTTCCTAGTTCAGATATGTTCCTCTGGTCAGTAATTTCGAAAAGTGGAGAGAAGAAGAAGAGGAGGCTTTGGACCAGAGCAATTTATTTAGGCCTGCTGGCATTGGATAGAATAGAAAGCGATCAGCATTGGTGAAATTCTAGATTTTGTGAGTTGCGTGATTTGGGGCAAAGAAAGAGGGATCTTCATTTTTTCTCTCTACCGCGTATGTATTGGGGTTTGTGCATTATATTTGTTTTCTCGTATATATTCTTTATGACTCCGGAGTTTACTTTGCTTATCATTGTTATCCTGTTATTCCATTTTTAGTGCCCAGTGCTCATGGAATCTGTTTGGGCATTACTTGGTTTTTTTTTGTTTTTTTTTTTTGAAAATTAAATAACCTTTTCATTTAAATCCAAACCCAAACCCGGACCTCGGACCCCGGCCCGGCACGTGTTTGTTTTTACACATGCATTACTTGGTATTTTGATTTGCATTTTACCGTCACAACACAAACTTATCACGCCAGGTGGCGCATTGAGCCTCCTGTTTCTTGCTACTCTTTTTAATAATATATGCCGTTATCTCGCAAAAAGGAAAAGCTTTGAGTTTCCTGTTTTGGAATTGATTCCCATGGTTCTCATTCTTTATGCATTTTGAATAATCAGTTTCATCTATGTAGGGTTTGTTTGGCGTACCGTTTGAAATAGCGTTTAAAACGCTGTTTTGGTTCAAAACGGCATTTTCATGTTTGGTTGGACAGATCAAAAAGGCGTTTTAAACGGCAAACGGAGGTATTGTGTGTTTGGTTGCAAATGCCTCAAAACGGAGTTTTAGTGGTAAAATGACCAAAAAGGGCATTGTTTGGTTGGCTTCAATGTAACTCAACTACTCTCTCATTAGGCCCAATATTAAAAGGTTATTAGGATCTCATTCAAACACTATTAAAATTAAACATCATTGCCAAAAAAAAATGGCTATACCTTTGGGGTTCTTCTCCTTCTTCTTCTTAACGGCCAGATTTGCTGGATTTGACGAACGAGTGGAGGCGTTGAGGCAGTGAGGCGGACGAGTGGGTTTGTAACTTTGCAAAGTAGATGAAGAAAGTAAGAAACTAGGGTTTCTTTTAATTCTTTTGTCTTTAAAAAATCAAAATTAAGAGATCATATAATGATATCTGCAGCCCCATGTTTTGAATTAAATATTAACAATTTAACAAATTAGTGTCCTCAAGAATGATATTAACACCCCCACTTTTTTGGTATTTGAGGTAACGCATAAAGTCGCACGCATATATGTAAAAATGGGTTTTGGTGAGGGCAAACACGTAAAAACCCACAGCCCAAAATCTCCGTTCAAAACGGTGTTTTGCAAACGGAGGGGGGGCGTTTTGCAAACGAACCTCCCCCCCTCCGTTTGCAAAACGCCGTTTTGAGGGTTCAAACGGCGTTTCAAACGGTGGCTGCACACCCAAACACTCCCAAACGGCCGTTTGGCCCCAAAACGGTGTTTCAAACGCCAAACGGTGTTTTAAACGGTACGCCAAACACGCACGTAGTCATTTGCTTTATGAGAATTTTCTGTTTGGACTTTGGATAATGATAAAGATAAAGTAGTATCTTGTATATGGGCGCCAAGATGTTTTACTCTTAGAATCCAGCGGATGCAATGTGCCATAGCAAAGCACATGTTACATGCGAATTTTCAGTTTGGAATCCTTATGTTAAATTTTGATGGAGCATGTCCCTAGATATTTCTACTTATTTATTCTGTTCTTGTATATGGCATGCCTTGAGGGGCTCAATGTGACTCTTTCTTATTTTGGATGTCATTTGTAGAATTTTCTTTTATGGATTGATTTGCAGTTATGGTTTCATATGTAGGTCTGTTCTGGATGGTTAAGGTATAACTTCAATTAGCGTTAAGCTCCGCGCTTCATTTTAATTTTCTTACCATCCTAGTAAGGTTATTTTGGCTATTTTCATCTTAGAATCGGAGAGGACAAGTCTCAAGGTCCTTGTATTTATTCTATTTCTTGTGCACAACATGCTTAGAGCGTTTGCTATGATTCTACTGTTTATGGAGGCCGCTGTTTTCATCTATGACTTGATTATTATTTGTCATTTTCATCTAACTGTATTATGGATGGTTAAAACTTAACTGGACATTGGGTTCACCTTGAACTGCATGCTTCACTTTGCATTTTATTTGCAGGTGCACGGTTATTTTTATTATTTTCTTCTTTTTGTTTTTAAATTTAAAACTTTGAATTTCTGGACGCCTATAATATTCGTTCGAGTGGATAGGTTCTAATTGCTAAACCTCTCTCTTGCTGTGTGGTTATTACATGTTTGCACTTTGCAATGTGAGAACATTTTTTTATTTTTTCTTTTTTGAATGGTAATGTGGGAACAACTTCCTCATGTCTTAATTCTGTAATTGTTTCTTTGTTATATGATAGGGTATACTTTCTTAGAAGTTTTAGTTTAGGTTATTTCTTGTTTTGAATTTATTGAGGTTCATGATTTTTCAATAAATGCGAGTTTGGCTTCTTGTGGTGGATGTCAAAACTGTAGATCTTACTTTTATATGGTCCAATTGGAGAAGTTTTGTACAAGATTGTTATACACTTTGAATGCTTCAGTTTGGTTGTGGCTAATTTGTTTTATGATGAAGTTGCAGTGGACCTTTTTTTTTATTTTTATGGCACAGGGTACCCCTGCCCCATTTAGGAGTCCAACCTTCGTTCACTAAATATTATGGCCTATAGTTAAATTAAAGCATGAACCTGGGTATACCTTTTCTGCAAGAGCCCAGTTCAAAACTCCACTTTGACTATGTGTGTGTAATTTGTGACTTATTTCTCTACATGGACTTTAGGGTAGTGGGTATTGGTCATTTGATACAGAAGGGAAGGTGTGTATTATCTATAGTTGTGATCTTTTCTAAAATTAGTTTCCTATTTGTACTAGGGTATTTCATTAAGAAATTGTTAGCCCAAGGGTTCAACAAGTACTCCCATTGAAATGTTTTGATGATTAACAAACTCAATTTGTTATAAAATAAAGGTTTTATATACTAATGATTTCCATTGGCAAAATTATGATGTTCATAGCGTAGCATCCTCAAGAGTGCATGACAAATGGCAAATCATTCAAGCTCAAAGTGATATCAAAGGCATGAAGAAGGCATCACCATCTCAAAGGTATTCAAAGACAAGGTTGAACTCAAGCACAAGAATGGCAATCATCTCAAAAGTTTAAGCTTGGCTCAAGCATCAATGGAATTGAGTAAAGGCATGTCAAAGCCTCTACAAGGTGCCAATAGGATTGAAGACCAAGTAGAAATTAAAATGTAATTGGTCCTTCATGTATAATCTAGGTCTATGGCACAAAGGAGAGTTAAAATCAACCTAGATAGAATTTAATTGGTTAGTGAATGTTCATGGTGGTGTCCCAACATATTTGGACCCACATGACATTTCATTTATCATGTTTAGATTGAGTTCCAAAAGCCCAAATAAAATCAGCAATAAAAACAGATAATTTCTGCTGATTATAGACTTCTCGGAACTCCGAAAATATTCTCGGAGCTCCGAGCTCGGAACTCCGAGAATTGTTCCAGGTTAAAAAAAAATAGACTCGGAGCTCCGAGCACGGAGTCCGAGAAGACCGTTGGGGAGCTTAAAAATTGTGTATTTTTCTCCCCTCTATATATATGAACCTAGGGACTCTTGGAACATTACCTAAGGAGTTTACAAATATTTTAAGAGCACTAAAAGGCATTCATTCTCCTTCTCCTCAAGATCTTCACTCTCCATCTCTCTCTTGTGCCATTTACCTTAGATTATTCTTGAGAGACTTTAGGACTTTCATTTGTTCATCTTGTTCTTGTGAGAGTGAGTGAGCTTTACTTTAAATTAGCCTATCTAGAGGCAAGCAAGCAACAACATTTCATCTTCTTTGTATTTGGCACAAAGGGCGCCGTAGAAGACCCTTGGAGCGTGAAGCTCGATTTGTGTAAGGCGGAAGGAACGCCGTATTTAAGTTCCTTGGAGAAGATAGTGGAATCCTCAAGGAGCGTAACTTGAGAAGAGTGGAGTAGGTCTTGAGCTAAGACCGAACCACTATAAAAATCTTTGTGTCAAAGCTTCTTTGCCTCTTCACCTCTTCTCTTGTGGTAAGTGTAGACACCCCATTTTGACCGGACCCGGGTTCGAGTTGCTTATACAAAGCCTCGTCAAATCGGTGAGTGGAGTCCTAAATTGAACCCTAGGGTAGCTTAAGGTCTCACCGGGGTCCCCGCCAAATTTCATTGAAATCCGACTCGATTTGTTAAATAGGACGAGCCGAGAAGGAAGCGTAGTACGAATCCAAAAGGGAGGGTGAATCATCTTAAAGGGGGTTGTCCACGGAAAAGGAGGACAAATATATCATTTTTCGTAGAAATGGAGGAATGCATTTTCGTTGAAATTTCGAGAGAGAGGAGAGGAAGGATTTTGAAAAAAAAAAATCTCAGATCTGGATCTGAGATTTTGAGAGAAAATCTCAGATCTGGATCTGAGATTTGTAGAAATGAAAGAGGGATTTTCTTGATTTTTCGAAGAGAAGGCAGGGAGAAGGGATTTTTTTCATTTTTTCGAACAGAGAGGGGGAGATTTCTGGTTGGATTACCTCCGGTCATCAACCCCATGCCCGCCGGCCATCTCGTTTTCTCCGAACCCCACCACCATCTCATCATCTTCCCCTCTCCATTTCTGCCCATTTCTCCACCTACAAACCCCAATCGTCATTAAATCTGACCTCTCTCCCGCCGGCCATCTCCAGCCAGCCACCTTTACCCACCTCCAAAACCCGACCGACCCTCTCTACCACCACTTCTATCAAGATCCACCTCCTCTGCCATTTCTGTCACCACTAAACCCACTTCAAAATCCCCATTTTTGTGAGAAACACAGAGAGAGAGAGAGAGAGAGAGAGAGAGAGAGAGAGTCTGGATCTTGTCTCCTTCTTCATCTTCTCCGGTGGCTCTTCCGGCGGCTTAACCGGAGCTCCGGCCAATCGAATCCCACCACCATCACATCCATCTCTTCCTCTTCAAAAAAAACCACCCCACCATCTTCCCAACCCCCTTCTCATTTTTTTATAACCCTACCATCTTCAACTCCACCCAGATTTAAGCCTATTCCATCAAAACCCATCTCAACCATCATCTTCAACCTCAAACCTTTTTCATTTACCTCACCTCCACCATTACCATCCCTCAGGCATGGCATCTCTATCTTCTCCTCCATTACCAAAACCCTATATATGCCCTATTTCTGCAACACCAAAAGATAGAAAAGGGGGATTTGCTCATTTTCGTGCAGTGAAGAGAAGGTTTGAGAGGAAGAGGCGAAAATAGAGGGGAAAGCTAGGTAATTATTCTTGTCCCTTCTCTTGCGCTATTAATGTTGTCATTCTTCCATGATTTGTGAGGATTCATCCCTGATGATCGCTCAAGTAGTATGCGATAGCTGTTATGCTTAAGCTGGATTTGATTTTCCATAGTCATATAGCACAGCTATATGATTATAATTTTGAACAGACTGATGTTGGGTTTAAGCCTTGATAAAACTGTGTTAGTTGATTTCTTTGTGCCTAACAAAAGGATGCTATAAATATGATGAGCTGATTTGAAAATAGTTGATTTACGAAAATGGATTTTAATGTTCTCTTTACTTCCAGTGATTTCAAATGGATTTTGATAATGCTTTTACTTGTCAACTCAAATTCAGCCTTAATGTCTTTCCAATTATCCATAAAACTGTTTGGTATTGGCATTCATCAAAAGGTCTAAATAGTTGTACATGAGCTGTATTGGTTATGAATGCATCAATCACAACCGTTTTACCAGGAGGGTTAGTAATTGGAATTATCATGATGAGTGGAAATTGTCCTTGATTTAATTCTAGATTTTCTTTTCATATGATAATTAGGTTTTAACAGCTATGATTGCTGCTCACATCATGTGTTTGAAAAGAATTCTTATTCTCTTCAATTTAACCCATTTCCTGTTGTTGTGTCCGGTGAGGATTTGGCATATGCAAAATAGGAAATTTATTGTCAGCTTGTCGTGTCCTAATAGTTGTGCATAACTGATTTGTTTCAGCCCATGTTTTGCATCATCCCTTTGTTCTTTTTGAATGAATCAATGAAGTTCTGTAGCTCTTGTTTCAGCCTGGTTTTGGGTCAACCATTATAACAACACTTTCTGTTGTGGCCAATCAAATCGGCCATCTTTGCTTATGTTCAGTGCGTCAAATTGGTGTTTTCACAAATCGAATCAATTTCTTAGTGCTTGCATAGCTGCATGTAGCTGATTTCAATAACTTAGTATTTGGAATTTCACAATTCTCTTGATTAATTGTTGACCGAGTGGTAATCTGATCCTTGGAACATAGGGGTTGGGAATTTTTCATCTTTCAGAGAATTAAATAGCTTTAAAGCTGATCTTATAGAATTTTGAAGTCCCTGCTTGTTGCTAATGAACACATGTCTCTTCATTCTCAGTAGGGATAGTGTGGTGGCTATATAGTGGTCAGGTTTTGTCTTCTTATGGGTGTATGTTTGGAGTTTTTAAACTCATCAATTGAATAGCTCTCTTTAAGCTTTGAGAATTTTCCAAAGAAATCCTGATCAAGAGCTCTGTATTAACACGATACAAGGGCGATGAAGGCGATAGCCCAAGCCCATCTTTAGGGGACTCGCTCAATCCAAGTAGCGCTCCCCTCTTTTGTTTAGTAGGCCTACCCAACTTTTTGGATTTCTTTTAACCATTTTTAAAAAAAAACCCTTCTCTGGGCCGTCTTTGTGTTTTGTGGCTCACCGTTTTTTGCACTTGAATCTGCACAAGTTGATGCCCCCTGTTATGCACCAAAATTTATAAAAATCAGAAATATCATTGCATGCAATTTGTATAATTTGTTGAAAATTTAAGATTATTCTTTTATGTTAAAGTTTTGAGTTAGGTTCTGAAGATGAATGGACTGTTCAGGTGAGACTATCTTGAAAGCTTATCATAATTAATTTTATTTTAAATAAATTATTTAATTGAAGAAGGAAATCAGATGATTTGCACTATTCAATGTCCTTGACACGAATATCGTCTGATTTCAAGGCGGTTTGTAGAAATATTATACGTGTAGGAAATCAGATGATTACTTTGGCATCATCTGATTTCATTGGAGTCCCCGTATTGGGGTTTGTGGTTGACTTTGAAGTGTTTAATATCATTTTTTTATTTCATTAGGCTACCCAGCGGCTGGTCTGGGCTAATTAATTTTATTTTAAATAAATTGTTTAATTGAAGAAGGAAATCAGATGATTTGCACTATTCGATGTCCTTGACACGAATATCGTCTGCTTTCAAGGCGGTTTGTAGAAATATTATACGTGTAGGAAATCAGATGATTACTTTGGCATCATCTGATTTCATTGGAGTCCCCGTATTGGGGTTTGTGGTTGGTTTTGAAGTGTTTGATATTGTTTTTACTTCATTAGGCTACCTAGCGGCTGGTCTGAGCTAATTAATGTTGTTTATCATGCTATTTGAATTTGAATTTGAATTTGAGATTGCCTAGTAGCTCTTTTCTGCTCTCTTGGTGGACTAGCGCAGTCTTCTAGACTTCTTTAGATACTAGAACCTGTACTAGGAGGCATATTCTGTCTCATTAGGAAATCCTCCTTTGGAGGCAAGCCTCTTTTTTTACCTTAACCTCGGGGAGGTTGCTTTGATTTTGATAAATGGTGCACCCATAGGAGGCATGCCTTGCCTCATTTAAAGAGCCTTTGAATCATTCGTTTGTGTGGTGATGTTATCGGGGGAGTCTTTGACTCATTTGATCTTTATTGATGTTATTAGGGAGTCATATGTCTTGGCTTTGTAAGTAATTAGCCTTTAGAAGGCCTGCTTGGCCTCATTTGTAGAATCCTCTCTGAGGTTGCACCTCAATTCGTTCCTCTGTTAATTAGAGACCAATTTGGTCAATTAGTTGTCTTAGCCTTGCTTATCCCCCAGGGCAATGATAAGGTTACTTGGAGCCCATCTTTGTGTGTGTTTGGGAGACCCGCCCGGTCTCATTCTCTCGATAGTTCTCCTCTTTGTGCGTCATTTGGTTTTTGGGAGAACACCCTACTCGGCTTGGCTTCATACTCCTACCCTTATGGGGTACTGAGCGCACATTTGTTGCACCCTAGGGCTAAGTAGCTGTCCGGCCCGGCTGGGTGTTTTACCTCTGCCAAATGTGCAAATTCTTGTTCCTTTAGGGAGTCTCTGACTCATTTATCCTTTGGTTGGTGTTAGTGGAGTTTTTGACTCGTGTTCCTTTTCTTTTAGGGAGTCTCTGACTCATTTATCCTCTAGTTGGCGTTAGTGGAGTCTTTGACTCGTGTTTCCTTTTCTTTTAGAGAGTCTTTGACCCATCTATTCTTTAGTTGGTATTAGTGGAGTCTTTGACTCATGTTTCTTTCTCTTTTAGAGAGTCTTTGACTCGTCTTTTCTTTAGTTGGTGTTATTGGAGTCTTTGACTCATGTTTCCATTTCTTTTAAAGAGTCTTTAACTCGTCTATTCTTTAGTTGGTGTTAGTGGAGTCTTTGACTCATTCATCTTTGACGCTTTCGTCTCTTAGTCGGTTTTATTAGAGAGTCTTTGACTCACTCATTTTCTTAGTTGGTATTATTAGAGAGTCTTTGACTCACTCGTCTCTTAGTTGATGTTATAGAGAGTCTTTGACTCATTTGTTCTTGTTAGGGAGTCTTTGACTCGGTTGTTCCGCTTAGCAGTGTTATTAGAGAGTCTTTGACTCATTTGTTGTTATTAGGGAGTCTTTGACTCCATTGTTTTCTTTAGTTGTTTTATTAGAGAGTCTTTGATTCGTTTGTTCTTATTAGGGAGTCTTTGACTCGTTTGTCCTTATTAGAGAGTCTTTGACTCGCTCGTCCTTTGATAGCAGTATTAGAGAGTCTTTGACTCATTTCCCCATCCCTTTAATTGTTTTTAGGAGCTTCGCCTTAGTGTTGTCGTCGCTTTTATTTGTTTGAGACTTGTCCAGTCTCATTAGAGCTTTGCCTTTTGGGTCTTAGATCATTTCGTTACTTTTGATAGCTAGCTTGTTCGGTTTAGGGGTTTCCCCTGTTAGCCCTAGGGTTTTACCCTAGGGTATTGTTTTACATTTTTTTTCTTAGGTCTTTGACCAAAAGTGTGAAATCAGAAATTTAAAAATCCAAAAAATATTGAAATACTTTAAAATCCAAAAACATGTTAAAACATTTAAAACTCAAAAACATTAGAAATTTAAAACATAAAAAACATTTGAAAAACACTAAAACCATTAAATCATTTGGAATGTTTGCTTTTAGTGATAGTTAGAGAGTTCGTTTCGAACTACATTGGCTTGATCCTCTTCCGAGGTACGTAGTGCAGCTTGGGATTTATATCCCAAGTCCAGCCAAACTTTTGTAAATAATATTTTAAAACCTTTTTGAATAAGAAACCTTTAAAACCTTGTTTTCAAAAGATCCTCCTCTAGAGTTAGGAGTTTCTCCTAGATAGAGAGTTTCAGAGTTAGGAGTTTCTTTTGATAGGTTGTTTGTTTGTTTGTTTGTTTGTTGTATGCTTGTTTTAGAGTTAGGGGTCTGTCCTAGAGTTATAGGAGCGCCTCCGTCCGATCAGTCGGCGATCCACATCGCCGAGTGATGACTAGAGTAGGATACGCTAGTCCACCTTTGGTTTTCCTTAGGAAATACAGCCTAGTTACACATAGGTTGTAGGAACCACCTGCATTAGCCTAGGGCTAATCTGCATTTAGTTAGGGCATATAGGGTGTCCTAACATCCACAATTCACTGGAATTTAAATAATCGTACAATAAACTTTAATAATTGGTCCGGTCTTTTAGATCGAGTCTAGGATAGAGGTCTAGGTGTCTTAGGCATCCTAGCTTAGAATAGGCGCGAAGAACTACGTTGCCTTGATTCTCGTGGAGGCGGGGATACGTAGGCTTCTTTGGATGAATACCAGACCATCCAAGGACTCGGGCTAATAATTTAGAGTCTTAGGATTTGTTGTATTGTTATTATATATTTTAATGTGTTTTTCTTACTTTATCGTACTGATCCTATACTTTTAGCTATAGCTTGCATGTGTTTGCACATCAGAATTTAGACACCCATTAGGTATGTCACTCATAACCTAGCTATGCTTAGGTGACACATCTTTCATTTTATTTTATGTGTGTCTATTATTTGTATTCTCAGGAAATGCATGCTTAGGTAGACGACTCCTGAGGACTGTTCCCATTTCACATGATTTTTACCCAAACTTCTTTGGAGTTAATAAAAATGGCATAAGAGGCCAAGTGCTTGCACTCGGACAAATTGGGGGTGCTCTCAGACCTTCCCCATTCGTAACCAGGCACGAACCCATATATATTTCTGGTTATCCATTGCACAGAGGATTTGATTTTAGGGTTCCATGGCATATCCATGGATGGCGACTCTGAGTTTATTTCAGGTATGTCTTGGTTTCGAGCCTTGGCTCCGGATCGAGACATATCTCTTTCTTTTTATATCGCCACTCATGCTATGCTATGAGGGTGGCATCCGTTTCGAGAGTTCCTTGGCAAAGCTCTCCATTCACACGTGGATGATCCGGAGGAGGGTGTAGGGACACGTTCCCTCGCTCTCGCCTCTATCTCGGATCGGGGTCCACAGGCTGGCGACTCCACTGGGGAGTTTTTGAAACATTGCCTAACTCTATAAAAATGCCATTTTTTACTAACTTTGGAGAAATTTGGATTAAAATCATTTTAAATGGGAACTCTATCGTTAGAATCCAGGGGCACCAGATAGATGCATAATTAAAACAAGGGATTCACACACTGCACACCATATGTTATCATATTGTTTATTCTCTACATTTTCATTTATTTTCATTATTCTTGGCTCTACAAAAATAGATACAGTGCGTGCCAGACTGGGAGTTCATTATCCTGACGGGACTGTTGTATCTATTTTCAAGCTATGCGCCGGTGCTGCAATCGTAGACATTGGGCGTACTTTTGTCTACAGCAGCCGATGAACAATGAAGCATACTATGTATAACATGGGGCGTACTTGTGTTATACATGTTAAGTATGTTTCATACGCATGGTACCCATTAGATTGAGTCCGGAGCCCTACTTTGTTTTTATATATTATGTATATACTTACTGACCTAGTGAAATCCAACTAGGAAGTACCCGTGTTTATATAAGTATATTGCATTCATATAGATCGAACATGTGTTGCTCACACATGTAGAACCTAGAGTTAGGAGCTTTGCCCCATTTATAGACTAGGGTAGCTCATTTTATATGGCTACAACACGGTCCTAGTACACTTATCAGTTTGTCTTGAGTCGAGATTTTCTTGACTCAGCTAGATTAGAATTAGGGTTGGTGCCCCTGGTTAGGATTTGTGTGTATGTGTATATACCTATATATACTGATTATATATATTAGGGTTCTCCTCTTAGTTAGAGTTCCTTATTCATTTTAAGTGGTTATATCCATTCTCTGTTCAGATCTAGATCTAGTCAGTGGCTTTTGATCGCCATTACCTTGGCCAGGTTTAGTCCTTGATCTGTTGATTATAGGGTTTGACCCGTTGTTGTATGCTCTCACCTTTGGTCAGTCCTTCAGTTGATCCCTTTTCTCTGGCCACCGTTATTCACATACCTTTGGTTGAGCTATGGGAATCCTTTGTATAGCCGTTATGCTGTCGGATTTTATTTAGAATATTTTGAGCATGACTGCTATCTCTTAGAGTTAGGAAAGCCATGAGTTTACCTTACCTTGACTTTCTTGTCTAGTCGTTATGCTGCCAAATTTTTCGCAGAATATTTTGAGCATAACCGCTATCCTTTAGAGTTAGTTAAACCATGAGCTTACCTTGAACTCCATGTATAGTCGTTGTGCTGCTGGATTTTATCCAAAAACATGTTAAACATGATTGCTATCATTTGGAGTCAGCCTACCTTGTCTTGATTCCCATATATACATCACTCAGTAGGATTAGATCCTTACTTGTCTTTGTCTACTCGGGATGTCTTAGATCTGGTTGATGGCTGATATGGTGCCTTTATAGCCATGGTCTATAATCTCTGATCATATTGATCGTACAGTTGTTGATATCCATCATTCAGATTTTAGATCTGGTCTTTAACTCTACTTTTGTCATTCTTATGGCCATGGTCTATTATCTGAGCCATTGATTTTCCATTTGATCCATGTTTACTTATCATATATCTTATACCTTTGGATCATATCGAAATCATTGATGCAAAAGTTTGATCTTACCTGTATTCTTTGAGTGCATGATCATTGCTAAGATCGAAGCTTATTTTGATTAGGGATGTTTATCGTTCCTGACTCTTTCATTCCCAAAAGAAGAGCAGTTATACTCAAATGAGACTTAAAGGAGTGGATTGAGAATCCTTTAAGACCCTGTTGATGTAGGTCATATTATCATTGTCTATTTTTCTTTAACCTTCATAGACAGTATTTCTTGGATTTTCAGAATAAAATACCCTTTGGTGTGTTACAAGATTACTGTAAGCCCAATGGTTTTTACCTTGGCATTCCCATCTTGTTTTGATGATTCCAATACACAAGTGATCATTTATCACTAATGTGTTTGTTTGTCTAAGTTGTAGATCTTGATAAAGTAAGATCAAGGATGCTTGGATTGAAGGCCAAGAAGCCCACATTGGACCACTAATTGGAAGGCCAAAGTCATCAAGCAAGAAGTCATGAAGACTTGAAGACATGAAGAAATTATTATTGAAGACCATTTTTTTTGTCTCTTAGAATGTAATTGATCCAAACCTAGATTAGGTTTTTAAGAGGCATAATTAAGTTAAAACTCACACACCCTAAATAGACAAGTGATTGTATTTGTGGAGTTCCAACACCTTGGAACCCTCATAGCAATCCCATCTTGGTTGAGAACTGGAAGCCCAAAAACAGAATTGAAAATCTGCTCTGCATAGGCTTCTCGGAACTCCGAGAGGTTTTCTCGGAACTCCGAGAATTCTCGGAACTCCGAGAATTATTCTCGGAACTCCGAGAAATGGTCCAGTAGACTTTTTCCAATTTCTGTATGGCTTCTCGGAACTCCGAGATTTTTTCTCGGAACTCCGAGAATTCTCGGAACTCCGAGAATTATTCTCGGAACTCCGAGAACACTCCAACGGTCTGAAAAAGAGCCGTTTGGAATTTTGCTGGAATTACCTCAATGCCATTGAACGGTCATATTTTGGTTTTCCTATAAATATGGGTGTTCTAAACATACAAACTATCAATCCTAACACTCTTAAACTTCATTTGAATACCCAAGAGTGAATCAAGCTTCAATTGTGCCTCTCATCACCAACTCTAGGATTTGGATCATAAGCTCTCAATTGTACATCTTTTGTAACCCTTGTGAAGGGATCTTTTAGTTCTTTCTTTCATCTTTCAAGATTTGTATTCGGGCGAGTATTCGGAGAAGCGGAGCCCTTTTTCTCCGTGGTGAGGATTGCCACCAAGGTTAAAGCAATTGTAATTGGCACCGATCTTCGCCAAGGTTAAGAAGATCAAATAGTGAAGCCATCAACGGGTTTGGTTGGTGGAGTGGAGTAGGCCTCGAGTTTGAGGACCGAACCACTTTAAATCTCGGGTGCACTCTTTCTATCTCTTTGCTCTTTCATTTGCATTGCACCATTAGATTTAACTTGTACGCTTAAAATATTGTTTTTGATCTCTTAATCGGTTTAAGTTTTTCAAATTGGTAAATTCTAGTTTTCTTAAACAACCGTATTCTCCCTCCTCATAGTTGCCATTTCTAATTCAACTTGGGACCCCCTATATCGGATTTTCACTTGGTATCAGAGCCCTGGCTCTTAAAAGATTTTAAAATTTTTGAAAAAGTTATTTCAAAATCTAACTAGGGAAAGATTTTATTTGGCAACTTCTAATTGTGAAATGGCACACCAAATTGGAACCGGACTTCCGGAAGGCCATTCCACAACTAGACCTCCTTTCTTCAATGGGTCAAACTATGGACATTGGAAAACAAGGATGCGCATCTATCTTCTTTCGATAGATGTGGAACTTTGGTACATTGTTGAAAATGGATACAAGGTACCTTCCAATCCTTTTGAAGAATGGAATGTGGTAGAGAAAAGGCAAGCTAATTTGAACTACAAAGCAATAAATTCATTGTTTTGTGCCTTAGCTACCGAGGAGTTTAATAGAGTTGCTCTTTTTGATTCCGCCAAGACTATTTGGGATACCCTTGCAACTACCCATGAGGGAACATCACAAGTCAAGGATTCCAAAATAAACTTATTAAAGAGCAAGTATGAAATGTTTAGAATGAGTCCAAACGAAAGTATTTCGGAAATGTATACTCGTTTTTCTATTATTTCTAACGAACTAGCTAATCTTGGTAAATCTTATCCTAACGATGAGCTTGTGAGTAAGTTACTTAGGTCTCTTCCTCCCCATTGGGATCCAAAGGTGACCGCGATTCAAGAGTCAAAAAATCTCAAGACGCTAACCATAGAGGAGCTTGTAGGATCTCTCATCACCCATGAGATGCTCCTTACTAGCCGACAAGAGGAAAAGAAGCCAAAGGAGAAGGAGAGGGAATTTAGATCCCTAGCACTCAAGGCTTCCAAGGAAGACTCATCAAGTGAAGCGGATAGTGACGAAGAAGAAGCTTTACGAAGATTCAAGAGCTTGTGGAGAAAGAAGCATAAGAAAGATAAGAAGAAGAAAGAGGAAAGTGATGTTGAAAGAGCCTTAAGATGCTTCAATTGCAAGAAGATTGGACACAAAAGACCGGATTGTCCACTTCTAAAATCTACTTCCTCTAAGTACAAGGGTAAGAAGGATTGGAAGAAGCATAAGGCTCTTGCCGCCGGTTGGGATGCGTTAAGCACATCGGGCAAAAGCTCAAGTGAAGGGGAAGAAAATAAAAAAGATGATCTTTGCTTCATGACAATCACCCATGAAGTTGAGGTAAACTCTAACCCCTCATATTCTTCATCTAGTAGTAAAAGTGATAGCATACCTTATGATGAATTATGTGAAACCTTGCATACCCAAATTTCCAAAAACAAAGTTCTTAAAAAATCCATTTTAAAGTTAGAAAAAGAACTTGAATTTTTGAAAAGTGATTTATCTTCTTCCATATCTCAAGAACAAGTTACACTTGAAAATCGTAAACTTGAGATTAATACCCTTAAGGGTAGCTTGGATGAGAAAACTTGCCAACTTTTAAAATTTCAAAATATGGCAAGCTCCTCCAACTCTTATGAAGATGAAAGAAATGAGCTTTTAGTTCAAACATCCCATCTTCATAATGAAAATGAAAGACTTAGATTATGTTTACATGGATTTCTAAATGGAAATAAAATTATTGACATAATCCTAAGTAAAACTAGTCTTAGACCTCAACATGCTTATCATGATAGGACTAGTGTATCTAACCCTCTTGTTAGATGCCATTTTTGTGGAATGAATGGTCATTACCAATTCCAATGTGCATCCAAGAGTAGGGCTAGATGTGGGACCAAGAAATCTTGGGTTCCCAAAACCCCCATATGATGATATTCATATTGTGTAGATTAGGGGTTTTTGAACTTAAAATTGAATATATTTCATTTGTATGTTTTGTTTGATAACCCCTCTTGTATTGTAAAATTATTTTAACTAGGGGGAGTTAAAATTGAATTTTTCTTTGAAAAAGGGGGAGCTTTAAAATTGTAAATTTTAAACCCTTGTTTTTCTTACCCCTTCTTTTTGTTGATGACAAAGGGGGAGAAGAATCTAGAGTAAAGTCTCTAGTGTAAGAAAAATGTGAAAAGAATATATGCTTTGATTTGTAAATCTCTTGTGCTTGTCATCATCAAAAAGGGGGAGATTGTAAGCCCAATGGTTTTTACCTTGGCATTCCCATCTTGTTTTGATGATTCCAATACACAAGTGATCATTTATCACTAATGTGTTTGTTTGTCTAAGTTGTAGATCTTGATAAAGTAAGATCAAGGATGCTTGGATTGAAGGCCAAGAAGCCCACATTGGACCACTAATTGGAAGGCCAAAGTCATCAAGCAAGAAGTCATGAAGACTTGAAGACATGAAGAAATTATTATTGAAGACCATTTTTTTTGTCTCTTAGAATGTAATTGATCCAAACCTAGATTAGGTTTTTAAGAGGCATAATTAAGTTAAAACTCACACACCCTAAATAGACAAGTGATTGTATTTGTGGAGTTCCAACACCTTGGAACCCTCATAGCAATCCCATCTTGGTTGAGAACTGGAAGCCCAAAAACAGAATTGAAAATCTGCTCTGCATAGGCTTCTCGGAACTCCGAGAGGTTTTCTCGGAACTCCGAGAATTCTCGGAACTCCGAGAATTATTCTCGGAACTCCGAGAAATGGTCCAGTAGACTTTTTCCAATTTCTGTATGGCTTCTCGGAACTCCGAGATTTTTTCTCGGAACTCCGAGAATTCTCGGAACTCCGAGAATTATTCTCGGAACTCCGAGAACACTCCAACGGTCTGAAAAAGAGCCGTTTGGAATTTTGCTGGAATTACCTCAATGCCATTGAACGGTCATATTTTGGTTTTCCTATAAATATGGGTGTTCTAAACATACAAACTATCAATCCTAACACTCTTAAACTTCATTTGAATACCCAAGAGTGAATCAAGCTTCAATTGTGCCTCTCATCACCAACTCTAGGATTTGGATCATAAGCTCTCAATTGTACATCTTTTGTAACCCTTGTGAAGGGATCTTTTAGTTCTTTCTTTCATCTTTCAAGATTTGTATTCGGGCGAGTATTCGGAGAAGCGGAGCCCTTTTTCTCCGTGGTGAGGATTGCCACCAAGGTTAAAGCAATTGTAATTGGCACCGATCTTCGCCAAGGTTAAGAAGATCAAATAGTGAAGCCATCAACGGGTTTGGTTGGTGGAGTGGAGTAGGCCTCGAGTTTGAGGACCGAACCACTTTAAATCTCGGGTGCACTCTTTCTATCTCTTTGCTCTTTCATTTGCATTGCACCATTAGATTTAACTTGTACGCTTAAAATATTGTTTTTGATCTCTTAATCGGTTTAAGTTTTTCAAATTGGTAAATTCTAGTTTTCTTAAACAACCGTATTCTCCCTCCTCATAGTTGCCATTTCTAATTCAACTTGGGACCCCCTATATCGGATTTTCACTTGGTATCAGAGCCCTGGCTCTTAAAAGATTTTAAAATTTTTGAAAAAGTTATTTCAAAATCTAACTAGGGAAAGATTTTATTTGGCAACTTCTAATTGTGAAATGGCACACCAAATTGGAACCGGACTTCCGGAAGGCCATTCCACAACTAGACCTCCTTTCTTCAATGGGTCAAACTATGGACATTGGAAAACAAGGATGCGCATCTATCTTCTTTCGATAGATGTGGAACTTTGGTACATTGTTGAAAATGGATACAATGTACCTTCCAATCCTTTTGAAGAATGGAATGTGGTAGAGAAAAGGCAAGCTAATTTGAACTACAAAGCAATAAATTCATTGTTTTGTGCCTTAGCTACCGAGGAGTTTAATAGAGTTGCTCTTTTTGATTCCGCCAAGACTATTTGGGATACCCTTGCAACTACCCATGAGGGAACATCACAAGTCAAGGATTCCAAAATAAACTTGTTAAAGAGCAAGTATGAAATGTTTAGAATGAGTCCAAACGAAAGTATTTCGGAAATGTATACTCGTTTTTCTATTATTTCTAACGAACTAGCTAATCTTGGTAAATCTTATCCTAACGATGAGCTTGTGAGTAAGTTACTTAGGTCTCTTCCTCCCCATTGGGATCCAAAGGTGACCGCGATTCAAGAGTCAAAAAATCTCAAGACGCTAACCATAGAGGAGCTTGTAGGATCTCTCATCACCCATGAGATGCTCCTTACTAGCCGACAAGAGGAAAAGAAGCCAAAGGAGAAGGAGAGGGAATTTAGATCCCTAGCACTCAAGGCTTCCAAGGAAGACTCATCAAGTGAAGCGGATAGTGACGAAGAAGAAGCTTTACGAAGATTCAAGAGCTTGTGGAGAAAGAAGCATAAGAAAGATAAGAAGAAGAAAGAGGAAAGTGATGTTGAAAGAGCCTTAAGATGCTTCAATTGCAAGAAGATTGGACACAAAAGACCGGATTGTCCACTTCTAAAATCTACTTCCTCTAAGTACAAGGGTAAGAAGGATTGGAAGAAGCATAAGGCTCTTGCCGCCGGTTGGGATGCGTTAAGCACATCGGGCAAAAGCTCAAGTGAAGGGGAAGAAAATAAAAAAGATGATCTTTGCTTCATGACAATCACCCATGAAGTTGAGGTAAACTCTAACCCCTCATATTCTTCATCTAGTAGTAAAAGTGATAGCATACCTTATGATGAATTATGTGAAACCTTGCATACCCAAATTTCCAAAAACAAAGTTCTTAAAAAATCCATTTTAAAGTTAGAAAAAGAACTTGAATTTTTGAAAAGTGATTTATCTTCTTCCATATCTCAAGAACAAGTTACACTTGAAAATCGTAAACTTGAGATTAATACCCTTAAGGGTAGCTTGGATGAGAAAACTTGCCAACTTTTAAAATTTCAAAATATGGCAAGCTCCTCCAACTCTTATGAAGATGAAAGAAATGAGCTTTTAGTTCAAACATCCCATCTTCATAATGAAAATGAAAGACTTAGATTATGTTTACATGGATTTCTAAATGGAAATAAAATTATTGACATAATCCTAAGTAAAACTAGTCTTAGACCTCAACATGCTTATCATGATAGGACTAGTGTATCTAACCCTCTTGTTAGATGCCATTTTTGTGGAATGAATGGTCATTACCAATTCCAATGTGCATCCAAGAGTAGGGCTAGATGTGGGACCAAGAAATCTTGGGTTCCCAAAACCCCCATATGATGATATTCATATTGTGTAGATTAGGGGTTTTTGAACTTAAAATTGAATATATTTCATTTGTATGTTTTGTTTGATAACCCCTCTTGTATTGTAAAATTATTTTAACTAGGGGGAGTTAAAATTGAATTTTTCTTTGAAAAAGGGGGAGCTTTAAAATTGTAAATTTTAAACCCTTGTTTTTCTTACCCCTTCTTTTTGTTGATGACAAAGGGGGAGAAGAATCTAGAGTAAAGTCTCTAGTGTAAGAAAAATGTGAAAAGAATATATGCTTTGATTTGTAAATCTCTTGTGCTTGTCATCATCAAAAAGGGGGAGATTGTAAGCCCAATGGTTTTTACCTTGGCATTCCCATCTTGTTTTGATGATTCCAATACACAAGTGATCATTTATCACTAATGTGTTTGTTTGTCTAAGTTGTAGATCTTGATAAAGTAAGATCAAGGATGCTTGGATTGAAGGCCAAGAAGCCCACATTGGACCACTAATTGGAAGGCCAAAGTCATCAAGCAAGAAGTCATGAAGACTTGAAGACATGAAGAAATTATTATTGAAGACCATTTTTTTTGTCTCTTAGAATGTAATTGATCCAAACCTAGATTAGGTTTTTAAGAGGCATAATTAAGTTAAAACTCACACACCCTAAATAGACAAGTGATTGTATTTGTGGAGTTCCAACACCTTGGAACCCTCATAGCAATCCCATCTTGGTTGAGAACTGGAAGCCCAAAAACAGAATTGAAAATCTGCTCTGCATAGGCTTCTCGGAACTCCGAGAGGTTTTCTCGGAACTCCGAGAATTCTCGGAACTCCGAGAATTATTCTCGGAACTCCGAGAAATGGTCCAGTAGACTTTTTCCAATTTCTGTATGGCTTCTCGGAACTCCGAGATTTTTTCTCGGAACTCCGAGAATTATTCTCGGAACTCCGAGAACACTCCAACGGTCTGAAAAAGAGCCGTTTGGAATTTTGCTGGAATTACCTCAATGCCATTGAACGGTCATATTTTGGTTTTCCTATAAATATGGGTGTTCTAAACATACAAACTATCAATCCTAACACTCTTAAACTTCATTTGAATACCCAAGAGTGAATCAAGCTTCAATTGTGCCTCTCATCACCAACTCTAGGATTTGGATCATAGGCTCTCAATTGTACATCTTTTGTAACCCTTGTGAAGGGATCTTTTAGTTCTTTCTTTCATCTTTCAAGATTTGTATTCGGGCGAGTATTCGGAGAAGCGGAGCCCTTTTTCTCCGTGGTGAGGATTGCCACCAAGGTTAAAGCAATTGTAATTGGCACCGATCTTCGCCAAGGTTAAGAAGATCAAATAGTGAAGCCATCAACGGGTTTGGTTGGTGGAGTGGAGTAGGCCTCGAGTTTGAGGACCGAACCACTTTAAATCTCGGGTGCACTCTTTCTATCTCTTTGCTCTTTCATTTGCATTGCACCATTAGATTTAACTTGTACGCTTAAAATATTGTTTTTGATCTCTTAATCGGTTTAAGTTTTTCAAATTGGTAAATTCTAGTTTTCTTAAACAACCGTATTCTCCCTCCTCATAGTTGCCATTTCTAATTCAACTTGGGACCCCCTATATCGGATTTTCAATTACTCTTTTCTCTATTTGTTCAGAATCTTTATCTCATGACTATTGATCTAGTGTGTGTGCTTCCAAGTCAACAGTCTGTGTTTAGCAAAAGACCATTCTTTCAAAAGACTGACCATAACTAAACTCATTTGATCCGGGCAGTCTATTACTTCTCTCACAGTGTCAACATAAGCCTTTTGTTGCCCCCTTTAACCTAGACCTTGTGGAATTGCCTTTTCTGGGATTCCTACTCCAGGATCGAACTTTATAGTTATCATTCTCATGAGGAAAGGTGTATCATCTATAAACTTTCAGTGTCAGTTCACTACTTTTGAAGAAGTGTCCTGTGTCTTTAGATTTGCCTTTCATTGAGTGTACATCAACTTTCTTTTCTCTAAGTTGAAAAAGCTTAGTTATGTAGATGTTAAAAAAAGAAAGAAAGAGAGAAGTGTCATATTTGTCAGTCTTTCTTATATAGAGTCAACGTTCTGTTTTCTATCAGAACTGATGAAAAGCCCATTGAGGTGTGTCAAAAATCATCAATGAACTTACAGTCTTCAATTCTATAAAGTGGTTGATTTCGTATCTTTGATACTCTATGATTCACTCTTAGATTTAATGTTTAAACAACTAAAGACCCCCTTCTCGAATGAGAATGCAGACGAAATTCACCTTGAGATCTGAAAGATGGTCAAACGAGAGGAAGAGCGTCGAGCAAAGCCACTTAAAGAAGAAATCAAAGCCATTGATAGTGGTATCAAAATCTGAAACTCAGGAAAGATGGAGTGGCAAAACTTTATCTCCCGAGGAGCGCAAAGAATTGATAAACCTGTTTAGCTTGATCCTATAAGGATAAACCAGGGGAATGCCCTATTGTTGAGCAAAGCAAGACTTCATCTGCTTTAGACATCCAGTTGAAGAGTACAATTTTAAAGAGATAAGCATCAGACATCCTGTGGAGCTGATGAGATATTGAGAGAAGATTTTCGGATAAGGAGTTGTGGAACCTTGAGCATAAATTTAAGATCTTCGAGATGGGATTGGAGCACAGTGGTTGTAGCTTTGCCTGACATGCCATCAGACTCCTAGAAATTTTTTTAAGTCTTTGAACCTTAAGCAAAAGAGCTTGTACATCAAATACATCAGGAGGTCATCCTTGGACGTTTGAGCCTTTATAGCCAAAATCCCAACGTTTAAAAATCCTTCTATAAACCCTTTGGGCCAAAAACAAAATTAAACAATTTCTTTTCAAACACATTATAAACCCGGGGCATTTATGCACCCGAACTACGTCGGACCTGATCCCCATTTCTTCAGGGGTACGTAGGCAACTTGATTAATTCAAGTTCGGTCAAACCTTGGGATAAAATCCCTTTTGAAAATTTTGAAGCTAAATGCTAAACCTGTAAGCCCAATGGTTTTTACCTTGGCATTCCCATCTTGTTTTGATGATTCCAATACACAAGTGATCATTTATCACTAATGTGTTTGAATGTCTAAGTTGTAGATTATGATAAAGTAAGATCAAGGATGCTTGGATTGAAGGCCAAGAAGCTCACATTGGACCACCAATTGGAAGGCCAAAGTCATCAAGCAAGAAGTCATGAAGACTTGAAGACATGAAGAAATTCATATTGAAGACCATTTTTTGTCTTTTAGAATGTATTTGATCCAAACCTAGATTAGGCTTTTAGAGGCATAATTAAGTTAATCTCACACACCCTAAATAAACAAGTGATTGTATTTGTGGAGTTCCAACACCTTGGAACCCTCATAGCAATCCCATCATGGTTGAGAACTGGAAGCCCAAAACAGAATTGAAAATCTGCTCTGCATAGGCTTCTCGGAACTCCGAGAGTTTTTCTCGGAACTCCGAGAATTCTCAGAACTCCGAGAATTATTCTCGGAACTCCGAGAAATGGTCCAGTAGACATTTTCATCTTCTGTTAGAATTCCCGGAACTCCGAGATTTTTTCTCGGAACTCCGAGAATTCTCGGAACTCCGAGAAATATTCTCGGAACTCCGAGAACACTAATAACGGCTAGATTTATATCCGTTGGTGTTTTTCCAGAAATTACCGTAATGCCACTGAACGGTCATATTTTGTTTTTCCTATAAATATGGGTGTTCTAAACATACAAACTATCAATCCTAACACTCTAAAACTTCATTTGAATATCCAAGAGTGAATCAAACTTCAATTGTGCCTCTCATCACCATCTTTAGGATTTGGATCATAGGCGCAAATTTGTACATCCATTTTGTAACCCTTGTGAGGGATTTTTCGTTTCTTTCTTTCAACCTTCGAGTGTTGTATTCGGGCGAGTATTCGGAGAAGCGTAGCCCATTCTCCGTGGTGAGGATAGCCACCAAGGTTAAAGCTATTGGGGTGAGGATAGCCACCAAAGTTAAAGCTATTGTAATTGGCATTCGATCTTCGCCAAGGTTAAGAAGATCAAATAGTGAAGCCATCAACGGGTTTGGTTGGTGGAGTGGAGTAGGCCTCGGATTTGAGGACCGAACCACTTTAAATCTCGGGTGCACTCTTTCTATCTCTTTGCTCTTTTATTTGCATTGCACCATTAGATTTAACTTGTATGCTTGAATATTAATTCTTGATCTCTTAATCTTAAAATCGGTTTAAAAGTTTAAAATTGGTAGATTCTATTTCTTAAACAACCATATTCTCCCTCCTCATTGTGTTGCCAATCAAGTATAACTTGGGACCCCCCTACATCGTTTTTTCACTTGGTATCAGAGCCTTGGCTCTTAAAAGATTTTAAATTTTTTGTGAAAGTTATTTCAAAAATCTAACTAGGGAAAGATTTTATTTGGCAACTTCTAATTGTGAAATGGCACACCAAATTGGAACCGGACTTCCGGAAGGCCATTCCACAACTAGACCTCCTTTCTTCAATGGGTCAAACTATGGACATTGGAAAACAAGGATGCGCATCTATCTTCTTTCGATAGATGTGGAACTTTGGTACATTGTTGAAAATGGATACAATGTACCTTCCAAACCATTTGAAGAATGGAATGTGGTAGAGAAAAGGCAAGCTAATTTGAACTACAAAGCAATAAATTCCTTGTTTTGTGCCTTAGCTACCGAGGAGTTTAATCGAGTTGCTCTTTTTGATTCCGCCAAGACTATTTGGGATACCCTTGCGACTACCCATGAGGGAACATCACAAGTCAAGGATTCCAAAATAAACTTGTTAAAGAGCAAGTATGAAATGTTTAGAATGAGTCCAAACGAGAGTATTTCGGAAATGTATACTCGTTTTTCTATTATTTCTAACGAACTGGCTAATCTTGGTAAATCTTATCCTACTGATGAGCTTGTAAGTAAGTTGCTTAGGTCTCTTCCTCCACATTGGGATCCAAAGGTGACCGCGATTCAAGAGTCAAAAAATCTCAAGACGCTAACCATAGAGGAGCTTGTAGGATCTCTCATCACCCATGAGATGCTCCTTACTAGCCGACAAGAGGAAAAGAAGCCAAAGGAGAAGGAGAGGGAATTTAGATCCCTAGCACTCAAGGCTTCCAAGGAAGACTCATCAAGTGAAGCGGATAGTGACGAAGAAGAAGCTTTACGAAGATTCAAGAGCTTGTGGAGAAAGAAGCATAAGAAAGATAAGAAAAAGAAAGAAGAAAGTGATGTTGATGGAGCCTTAAGATGCTTCAATTGCAAGAAGATTGGACACAAAAGACCGGATTGTCCACTTCTAAAATCAACTTCCTCTAAGTACAAGGGTAAGAAGGATTGGAAGAAGCATAAGGCTCTTGCCGCCGGTTGGGATGCGTTAAGCACATCGGGCAAAAGCTCAAGTGAAGGGGAAGAAAATAAAAAGGATGATCTTTGCTTCATGACATTCACCCATGAAGTTGAGGTAAACTCTAATCCCTCATATTCTTCATCTAGTAGTAAAAGTGATAGCATACCTTATGATGAATTGTGTGAAACCTTGCATACCCAAATTTCCAAAAACAAAGTTCTTAAAAAATCCATTTTAAAGTTAGAAAAAGAACTTGAATTTTTGAAAATTGATTTATCTTCTTCCATATCTCAAGAACAAATTACACTTGAAAATCATAAACTTGAGATTAATACCCTTAAGGGTAGTTTGGATGAGAAAACTTGCCAACTTTTAAAATTTCAAAATATGGCAAGCTCCTCCAATTCTTATGAAGATGAAAGAAATGAGCTTTTAGTTCAAACATCCCATCTTCATAATGAAAATGAGAGACTTAGATTATGTTTACATGGATTTCTAAATGGAAATAAAATTATTGACATAATCCTAAGTAAAACTAGTCTTAGACCTCAACATGCTTATCATGATAGGACTAGTGTATCTAACCCTCTTGTTAGATGCCATTTTTGTGGAATGAATGGTCATTACCAATTCCAATGTGCATCCAAGAGTAGGGCTAGATGTGGGACCAAGAAATCTTGGGTTCCCAAAACCCCCATATGATGTTATTCATATTGTGTAGATTAGGGGTTTTTGAACTTAAAATTGAATATATTTCATTTGTATGTTTTTTTTTATAACCCCTCTTGTATTGTAAAATTATTTTAACTAGGGGGAGTTAAAATTGAATTTTTCTTTGAAAAAGGGGGAGCTTTAAAATTGTAAATTTTAAACCCTTTGTTTTTCTTACCCCTTCTTTTTGTTGATGACAAAGGGGGAGAAGAATCTAGAGTAAAGACTCTAGAGTAAGAAAAATGTGAAAAGAGTATATGCTTTGATTTGTAAATCTCTTGTGCTTGTCATCATCAAAAAGGGGGAGATTGTAAGCCCAATGGTTTTTACCTTGGCATTCCCATCTTGTTTTGATGATTCCAATACACAAGTGATCATTTATCACTAATGTGTTTGAATGTCTAAGTTGTAGATTATGATAAAGTAAGATCAAGGATGCTTGGATTGAAGGCCAAGAAGCTCACATTGGACCACCAATTGGAAGGCCAAAGTCATCAAGCAAGAAGTCATGAAGACTTGAAGACATGAAGAAATTCATATTGAAGACCATTTTTTGTCTTTTAGAATGTATTTGATCCAAACCTAGATTAGGCTTTTAGAGGCATAATTAAGTTAATCTCACACACCCTAAATAAACAAGTGATTGTATTTGTGGAGTTCCAACACCTTGGAACCCTCATAGCAATCCCATCATGGTTGAGAACTGGAAGCCCAAAACAGAATTGAAAATCTGCTCTGCATAGGCTTCTCGGAACTCCGAGAGTTTTTCTCGGAACTCCGAGAATTCTCAGAACTCCGAGAATTATTCTCGGAACTCCGAGAAATGGTCCAGTAGACATTTTCATCTTCTGTTAGAATTCCCGGAACTCCGAGATTTTTTCTCGGAACTCCGAGAAATATTCTCGGAACTCCGAGAACACTAATAACGGCTAGATTTATATCCGTTGGTGTTTTTCCAGAAATTACCGTAATGCCACTGAACGGTCATATTTTGTTTTTCCTATAAATATGGGTGTTCTAAACATACAAACTATCAATCCTAACACTCTAAAACTTCATTTGAATATCCAAGAGTGAATCAAACTTCAATTGTGCCTCTCATCACCATCTTTAGGATTTGGATCATAGGCTCAAATTTGTACATCCATTTTGTAACTGTGGACCCCGATCCCGAGGACGAATGGGCGAGGGACACGAGATCCCGCGCACCGATCCTCTAAGATCTCCACAATGTGAAGGAGAGCTCTACCAAGGAACTCTCGAAATGGTGCCACTCACAGCATGGGTGGCGATGTAAATGAGATACCTCTCGATTCAAGGACTAGCCCGGAACCAAGTTGTACCTATAACAAAGAAGAGTCGCCATCCAAGGAAGTAGGCCCTGGATCCCATGAAATGCTTTGTTGCAACGGATAACCAGAAATACAAAAGTCCGTGCCTGATGACGAATGGGAAAGGTGTTAAGCGCCCCCAATTCGCCCAAGTGCAAGCACATGGTCTCTTATGCCATTTTTAATTAATTTTGAAGAGTTTTGGGCTAAAATCATGTGAAATGGGAACGAGTATCCCCGAGGAAACGTCTATCTAAGCATGCATGACCCGGGGATGGGCAAAAGAAAATAACATCCAAATCCTAACTCACCTCATCTACTCCTAGCCCATCACATCTAGGAAAGCAATAACATCCGCATGCACAGCTACATCTAAGCAAGTAATAGCAGATAGGATAAGCAAAAAAAGTAGTAAATATCTACAGCTAAGCATGTGAAGCTAAATGCACAAGGAATAAGCAAGCTGCAAGTAAACACACAATGAACCAAAGACAAACACACGATAAGCTAAAAGATGCGAGGAAAGAAACGAATCGAAAAATCAACGGTACATGAGGACCGAGAATGCCAGGGAAAATAAAAGGGAGCATACGATAGGCTCAGGGAGCGATTCTGATGAATCAAGCTCAGCGATCCTGATCCGCTGAAGATCGGGTAAGTCTCACGATCGTCATAGCCTATCGTTGGGCTCAGCGAGGACAATCCCTGTAAAGGGGCCACGCTACGTCGTCGCCCGTCCCAAAACCCGATAAAACGTCGGAAAACCGATAAAACCGGCAAACCACGATCAAAATCGGAAATGAGATAAAAAGAAGGCTCCGAGTGACCTGGCAATCACCATCCTTGCCCATTTTGGTTTTTGCATTTTTGAGAAAAGCTTGAAAGATATTTTTGGATGCTGAAATAGTTTTTGTTTTTGAAGGGTTTAAATGATTTTATTGAAAAGTTTGACTGGACCTGGGATGTGGATCCCAAGCTGCACTACGTACCCTGTTGAAAGGGATCAAGCCAACGTAGTTCGGAACAGCTTTTCGAAAAACGCTTTTGATGTTTTTTGAATTTTTGTTATTTGATTTTTATGAGTTTTTATCCCTTTTGATTGAAAGGGGGTTTTGGCTCAGGAGGTTGCCGTCCGTCATAGCCTTGACCCGACAGGGGTGCTCCCAAAATCGATGGAATCCCGGAAATCAAAGAGGATCCCGAAAAAACATGTGAAGAACGATCCTGAAAGAGAAGAACCGCAATTCTAACCCTAATAAGAACCAAAATGAAGAATCCAGAAAACGATAAGAGGAATTGTAAACTAAGGAGAACATGGAGGTTAACAAGGAAGTACCACGACATTACATCATCTCTTTTCTTTTGGTCATCATGCTTCAACCAACAACTTCCCTATGCGAACTAGACTAAGATTCCATGTTAGTGCTCATTTCCAAAGGAAGTGCTATTCGGCCTCATTGGGAATAAATTTCCTAACACCAATGACGGCCAAATTACCATCAAAACAAAGTAGAGAAATGGGGAACACTAGAGCTGGTTCGAACAATACCTAAGCGATTCAATTAATGGAACCTCTTGCACAATGAGGATCCCATGACCAAATTCAAGTATTGCAATTGTGATCCCACATCTATCAGGCAGATCCACGATTCTAAAAAAAAATTGCAATTCGAACCTCACATCAAATATTTCTACTGTTAGAAAGGCCCTTTCTAGATATCATTGCATTCTCAGAGAAAACAAAATCAACAGGAAGATCAATTAAAATAGATAAAACAAGCTGAGCCCAAGCTACTATGAAGTTATGAAAGTGGCATTTGATGCCATAGTAATGAGACTGAATGAAAAGGGAAAATGATGGATTACCTGAGATTTCCTGGGATTGAACCCTTTGTCACAAAGTCAGCTCCGAGAGACTCTCCTTTATGTTAGATCGAATGGTAGGGAAGACAGGCCGTGACGGAGAAGGTGATGGCGTCGATTGGATCTCGCGTTGGTGGTGATGGTACTAATTGATGGTGCTATGGCAAGGCGATGACACAGGCTTCTCGGAAAGAAGGTAGAATTGAAGTGGGTATTGGGTTAGAGAGGTGTCTCGTTGGATTTACGGCTATAATTGGGCGTGAAGGTGAGATGGGTTAAAGGGGTTTTTTATGGACTTGCAGAGGTGGGGGATTGCTCGGAGAAGGTGAGGGTGATGGTCGGGGGTGGAGGAGAGGGGAGCGCTCGGAAGCGATGGAGCTCGCCGGAGGTGGGGAAAATGGTCGAGAACCCTTTTCTTCTTCCCCACTCCTTCTCTCTGCTTTTTTCTTTTTTTCTTTCTCTGTTGTTGTGGCTGAGGCAGAGGAGGGTTTGGGTTCGGTAATGGAGTATGGTGGCTGAGGGAGGAGGGTTTGGGGGTAGAAGAAGGGTGGTGTTAGGGTCTGCAGAGATGGTGGAACGGGGAAGGTAGATGTGGGTTTTGATTTTTGGAGGTACAAAAAAGGGGTTTCGGTTTTTTTGAGGTGAGGAAGGTGAAGGTGGAGGATGGGAGGGGATTTTCGAAGGGTGGTGTTAGGGTGGAAATGGGTTTTGGGTTTCGGGTTGGTGGTTGAGGGTGGTGGCTGGTGGTGGCGCGGTGGAGAAGGAGGTTGGAGGTGGCTCGGTTGGTGGTTCGAAGAAGGAGAAGAAGAAGAAGAAGAAGAAGAGGAAGATGGTGGTGATGATGGTGGGTGACCGGCCGGATGAGATGGCCGGAGAAGACGAGCCCAACACCCTTTTTCCCTTCTCTCTCTCTCCTTCTCTCTCTCTCTGTTTTGCAGAGAAATGGGCTTTCCCCTCTTTTCTTTTTTTTTTAAGGGTTTTGAAGGGAGGCTGAGGGTGGTGGTTGGGAGATTGATGGTGGCTGTTGAAGGATAAATGGTGAGGGTGGTGGCGGTTTGGAGAAGATGGAGAGGCGGTGGTGGCCGGCCAGTGGTTGGCCGGGAAATGGATTTGGGGGTGGTGGCGGTTTGCAGGTTTTGGGTTACCGGATTCTGGGTTGAAGGCGGGGGATGATGAAGGTTGTGGGTTTGGCCGGAGGTGGTGGTGGTTAATGCTAGCAGTTGTAGAGGGTTTGGGTTTGGGGAGATGGTGGAGGTACGGTGGCCGGGAGGATGCCGGAGAAGGTGGTTGGAGATGGTGGCTCGGGTGGAGGCCGATGGTGGAGCTTGATGGTGGTGGAGGTGTGATGGGTGGCTGTGGTGCTGGAGAGGTGGCTGCAAGGCCCTTCTTCTCCTCCCTCTCTCTGCTCAAAAAAATGGGAAAAAAACTCCTCCTCTACTGCTGTTCTCCTCTTAGAAAAATGGGGCTCTCCTCCCTACGATTTGATTTTTGATTAAATAGCTAGGGTGCCCTCCTTGATCCCATCTCCACCCTCCATTTGCTGCCTTCTCATCTCAGCCATCCCTTTCCCTCTGCTAGCCCTAATGCCCATTTAGAAACCCTAAAAATTTAGAAGGTTCTAATCTAATCCAAGCCCTACACTTCACCTTTTAGATCCTACAGCCCATGTTTATTGCTTGCAAAGGAAGCAACACCTATTTTATCAAAATACCCCTAGAACAAGGTGATTTTACAACCTCCTACCCTTAGCCTCTACTTGCCTTTTCTTCTTATCAATGGGCACCCCCACTTGATTGTTTCACTCCCCTCTTCTAAAAAGGGAAAATATATACGCCTCCCCTTTCTTCCTCGGACAGCCCTCTTTAGCATATTTTCTAGCTATAGGGGAGGGGTAAGCAAAAAAAAAGGGGAAGAGTGAATTACTTCTTTTTCTTGTACCTTTTCTTAGGGAAATGATATTGACACACTCGTATTTTGATAACGACACCAACCCACCCGTCTTTTCTTATTTAAACTCATGAAAATGTAATGGTCATTTAATCGTGATTTAAACACAAAAGACAAGGTAAGTTAGTGAAAATATCGAAGCAAGATTGTGTCAGCATCATCTGCACTTGGGAGGTTCGTGCAGAGGGGTGCCAATACCAGAACTCAGGATATTTTGCCTTTTTTGTAAATTCCGGAAAAAAATAAAAATAAAAAAGGGAAGGTCGGGGCGATGGAACGGATGATATCAATGGGGTTTGATTTTTTCAAAAATTTTGGGATTCGGCTCCGGGATCTCGACTCAACTTCGGGATTGGGGACTTTATTCGATTTCGAGAATTTATTCGATTTTGGGGGAAAATGATCCGGTCAAAATGGAGTGTCTACAGATGCCCCTCTTTGGCAGAGGGCGCTTGTCGCACGAATGCCAAAGCTGAAGAGACACCACATTTTGATCGGCCCAAAATTTCAAATGAAAAGATACAAAAGGGATTATATTTTTATTGAATGGCAGTTTGAACTTTGAACAATCAGGCGGAACCCACACGCACTGAAAATGAGGCTGGAATAATCAGGCGGAACCTTCACGCCCTGAAAATAGAATTTTAGTTAGGCGGGACCTTCGCGCACTAACGGGAGATTTGGTTAGGTGGAACCTTCACACGCTAACCACAGGGAAGCTTTGTTATGCGGAACCCTCACGCAGTAACAAGCAATATAAATTAATTATGTGGAACCCTCACACAGTAACAAAAGGTGGAATTTTAGTTAGGCGGAACCCTCACGCACTAATCAAAGGGGAAAGCGTTGTTATGCGGACCCTCACGCAGTAACAAGCGATGGAAATTTGTTATGTGGAACCCTCACACAGTAACAAAAGGTGGAATTTTAATTAGGCGGAACCCTCACGCACTAATCAAAGGAGAAAGCGTTGTTATGCGGACCCTCACGGAGTAACAAGCGACGGAAATTTGTTATGTGGAACCCTCACACAGTAACAAAAGGTGGAATTGAAGTAGCCGGAACCCTCACGCACTAATCAAAGGGGAAAGCGTTGTTATGCGGACCCTCACGCAGTAACAAGCGACGGAAATTTGTTATGTGGAACCCTCACACAGTAACAAAAGGTGGAATTGAATTAGGCGGAACCCTCACGCACTAATCAAAGGGGAAAACGTTGTTATGCGGACCCTCACGCAGTAACAAGCAATGGAAATTTGATCGAGGAGTAAAATTCTTATGAAAAGATTGATACTCTCACGCTTTTGATTGATTGATTGATTTGAATAGATTGATTTGGATTGATTTCTTTGGAGATTACCTTGTCTCTCCAAAGAAGCGGGAACCTTTTTTTTTTTTTTTTGATCATTTTGAGAATTGCTTTGTCTTTTGCCGAGAAAATGGGAGTGCGAGTTCCTTGCTGAGGACCGGACTCTCATGATTTGCTGGGATTCTGGATATTGACCCTTTTTTAAAGAATTGGATTTTGCTGGGGGATGAATGCTTTGAGCGGTTGACAGCGGACTCTCTAGGAGGTAAGATGCTAGACTCCATGAGCTGGCTACAAAGTAGGCTTAGCTGGGGAATTTGGAGGCCTGGCTCGAGATGTGCTTGAGTTTTTTTCTCATCTCAACTTGCCGGGGACATTGGTTTATTCTGATTGTCCTTGTGGATTTGACAGCTTTTATGACTTGGCGTGATTTGCCAAGTCATAAAAGATGCTCCTAGTGCATTTATACTTCCATTACTAGGGTCTTAATAAAGCAATACAAATGCAGGGAAACAGATATTTCATTTCATGAACATTGGATTTACAAAGCTCTCTGTGTAGAGAAAACGTGAGAACAATAGGATCAATTCTACCTGAAAGGACTCTTTCCAATCTGCCAGCTAACAAAATTTCAATAGGCCTATAGCTTGCTATTCTTCTGAACCTTGTTCTGATTTAATCTGTCTTCCGGAGACTAAATTTCTTGCTTTGGCGCCTGTCACCCCAGCTTTGAGAAAGGTACAGACCATACAAGACCTTGGAGATTTTGACTTGACACGCGACAGACTTCGACAAGTGACAAGTGACAAGTAAAAGACATTGACAAACACAGGACTTGGATTTCGAGAAAGACTCAACTTACTTCTTGACCTGACCAACATTTTAAATTGGTGAAGGTTAACCACTCTTAGAGTGACTTGAATACCATGTTTAAAAGTGATTCATTCCCTGCTCGGTATTACCGTCATGGGCATTAAACCCCTTTGATTGCTTAGTCTTAAATACCCCTTATTTAGAAAAATATCAAAGTAAGCCATGCTGGCACTATTCAGACTTTGATGATGCCATTATCGGGTTACCAGTCTTGTCTGCCTCCAGCTGTTCAGCTCCTTGAGAAGTCACTGCCACTGACCAGATTGCCATTTTCAAGTTTTCAATCTGGCGGACCGCTTGCCTTAATTTTTGCCTGAATTGCTCTTGCGAGTTTTCAATCCAGCAGGCTCACACCTTGATTTTTGCCTAAGCCGCCCTTTCGGGTTTTCAACTTAGCAGGTGAATGACCCTAGCTTTTGCTTAGATCGCCCTTGCGGGTTTTCAATCTAACGGGCCTTCAGACTCCATTTTTTTTATTATTTTTTTTTTTTTAGCCACAAACCTTTGCCTATTGCACCAAAAGGACCTTTTAGGTAGGTTAGGGTTTGAAGGACCGGAGTTTTGGTAAGTTTTCCAAGGTTTCGACCGAATCCGGACTAGCCAGACTGCCTACGTACCCCCAAAGGATGAGGATCAGGTCGCGCGTAGTTCAAGGCACAAATGCCCCTAGCTTATGGGTTATGAAAATAGAATGTTTTGATTTTGTGTAAGCTCAAAAGGGTTTTGCAAAGGATTCTTTTGATATGTTAAGTAAGGATTTTTAGTTTGAAGCTCTAGTCGGCCAAGGAAGGCCTTCTGGTGCCTTAAGCATAGTATTTCTTGAGTTGGTCAAGGTTTGTTGGCTCTGTTAGTTTTTCTCCATTTTCATCGAGGAGTCTGACGGCTTTTCCAGGCAGGACTTCGTCAACAATGTATGGACCTGACCATTTTGGCTTGAATTTACCCCTGGGATCATATACCGGTGCCCGGAAGGATTTCAGAACAAGATCTCCTTTCTTGAGGTCTCGAACTCGAACTTTCTTGTTGAAGGCTCTCTCGACACGGCGTTGATACCCCTGAACATGGTACATTGCTTTCAGCCTCTTTCCGTCAATCATTTGTAACTCTTGATGTCTAGCTTGAGCCCAAACAGATTCTGGCAACCCCGCTTCCATCATCACTCTTAGGGAGGGAATTCGCAGTTCAACAGGCAAGACAGCTTCCATTCCGTACACCAGAGAATACGGAGTTGCACCTGTAGAGGATCTGATCGACGTCCTATAGGCCCACAAAGCATACGTGAGCTTGCTCGACCAATCTTTGTAAGTCTCGGTCATCTTGCTGATGATTACTTTGATGTTTTTGTTAGCAGCTTCAACAGCTCCGTTTGTTTGGGGTCTATATGGCGAAGACTTATGATGCTTGATCTTAAACTCCTCACACAGGCGCGCTACCTCCTTCTTGAAATGGGACCCATTGTCTGAAATTAGTTCATGTGGTACTCCATATCTGCAAATGATATTCGTTCTGATGAACTTCGCAACAGAAGCCGAGGTCAATGATGCATACGAAGCAGCTTCTATCCACTTTGTGAAGTAATCAATGGCGACCAGGATATACTCATGGCCGCTAGAAGACTTCGGACTTATCTTCCCGATGATATCTATTCCCCATACTGAGAACGGCCACGGTGAAGTAAGAGAATGCAACTGAGAAGGCGGCACATGGATGAGATTGGCGTAGACCTGACATTTGTGACATTTCTTCACATAGGCGTAGCAATCTGCTTCCATTGTCGGCCAGTAATAACCAAGTCTAAGAATCTTCCTTGACAGCATCTTTTCGTTCATATGCGGTCCACAGACTCCTTCGTGTGTCTGCTCTATGAGCTCAGCTGCTTGATCCTCATCTATACACAAAAGTTGGATTCCATCGAACGACCTTCTGTACAACTCTTCACCACAGATGACAAAGTTAGAGGCCATTTTCTGAAGAGACCTTCGCTCTTTTCCTGAAGCTTCCGGCGGATGTCCTTTGCCTGAGATGAAGTTTTTGATATCCGTGTACCAAGGCTTGCCATCTGAACACCTCGCTGCTATTTCAATAGCGTTAACATGTGACGGGGCCCATTGAAGTCGCACTTCTAATGGTTGAACCTCCATTGCTGTAGAAATATCGAGCATTGAAGCCAGAGTAGCTAATGCATCCGCAAAATGATTCTTTGTTCTGGACAAATGAGTGAATGTGATATTTCCGAATTTTCTGACCAGAGACTCTAGGTACGTATTATACGGGATTAACTTATCATCTCTTGTTTTCCAGTTTCCGTTAGTTTGACAGATAATCAAAATTGAGTCCCCGAATACATCTAGGTCCTGAATGCGCAAGGCTATGGCTGCTTCCAAACCTGCGATACACGCCTCGTATTCTGCCATATTGTTTGTGCACGAGAACTGAAGCTTGATGGATATAGGGATATACTCTTTTCTTGGTGATACCAACACCGCCCCTACACCTTGACCTCGATTGTTGACTGCTCCATCAAAGTACATCAACCACTTTGTGTCTGGAACTTCATCTTCCACAGTCATTATCTCCTCATCTGGAAACTCTGCTTTCCAAAATTCATTATTTTCTGCTGGTGAATCGGCTAACTGTTCAGCTATCACACGCCCCTTAATTGACTTCTGCGTGACATAAGTGATATCGAACTCAGACAATAACAACAACCACCTGGCAGTTCTTCCGGTGAGGGCTGGCTTCTCGAACAAGTATTTCAATGGGTCCATCCGTGAGAGTAGAAGAACCCTACTCGACAACAAATAATGCCTCAGCTTCTGAGTAGCCCAAACCAGTGCTAGACAAGTCTTCTCAAGAATGGTGTACTTTTGCTCGTACTCCAACATTTTCTTGCTGACGTAGTAAATGGCTCTTTCTCGCTTCGACTCTGGGTCTTGCTGCGCTAACATACACCCCATCGCTGTGTCAGTAACAGACAAGTACAGCAACATCGGTTGTCCTGGTATGATTGGTGACAAAACTGGTGGTAAAGCCAAACACTGCTTGATTTTCTCGAAAGCTTCTTGACATTCTTCGTTCCATTTCTTTGGAGCATTCTTCTTTAAGAGCTTGAAAATCGGTTCACAAGTCGTTGTCAACTGTGCAATGAACCTTCTCAAGTACTGGACCTTTCCTAAAAACCCACGGATCTGCTTCTCAGTCTTTGGCGGAGCCATTTCTTGGATAGCTTTGATTTTCTGTGGATCTACTTCAATCCCTCTCTGGCTGACCAAGAATCCCAGCAGTTTTCCCGACGTAACCCCAAATACACACTTATTCGGGTTGAGACGGAGCTTGAACTTTTGGATTCGCTGGAAGAACTTTCTCAATGCCCCTGCATGCTCTTCCCTGGTCTTCGCTTTAACGATCATGTCATCAACATATACTTCGACCTCTTTGTGGATCATGTCATGCAGTAGAGTGGTAGCAGCCCTCTGATATGTTGCTCCAGCATTTTTGAGTCCAAATGGCATAACTCTGTAACAATATGTCCCCCATTGAGTGATGAAGGCCGTCTTGATCATGTCCTCAGGAGCCATCTTGATCTGGTTGTATCCTGAGAATCCATCCATAAATGAAAGGAGAGCATGGCCCGCTGTGTTGTCCACCAAGATGTCTATGTGTGGCAAAGGAAAATCATCTTTCGGACTTGCTTTGTTCAGATCTCTGAAATCCACACACATTCTGACTTTTCCGTCCTTCTTGGGCACCGGTACTATGTTGGCTAGCCATTCAGGGTATTCAACAACTTGTATGAAGCCAACATCCAATTGTTTCTGAACTTCATCTCTGACTAGCAAGTCCCACTCTGGTTTCATTTTTCGGAGTTTTTGCTTTTTCGGTCTGGCACCCGGGATTAGGGGAAGTCTATGTTGAACAATGTCTTCACTTAATCCCGGCATGTCATCATAGGACCAAGCGAAAACTTCTTTGAATTCCTTTAACAGGGCAATTAATTCCACACGCTCTTCGGGAGTTAATGTTTTGCCAATTCGAATTTCCCGAATTAGGGTTTCATCACCAATATTGATGGTCTCGATTTCCTCTTCGAATGGTTTTGCTCGACGCTGCTCCTCCTGCCTAATCATGTGTTTGATTTCAGGGGGAGTTTCGTCGGCATCCTCATTAGAGGGGGAGTTTTGATTATTATTATTATCAATTTGATCAGATAAAGAAGCAGAAATTGAAGTAGAGACAGGCGAATAAAAAGAAGAGTCTTTTATTTCATTCAAAGAAATCGAAGTTACATCTGTTGACGCGCCTTCAGTGGGCTCAGTATTGAAATCTTTAGAAATCTTTACAGACTCATCATCAGACTGGACTATCGTATGAACAGAATCGACAGACTCGACAGACTCGATAGACTCAACGGAAGATGCAATGGACTCTGCATCGGACTGAACAACGGCATCGAAAGACTCCTCATCAACGGGCTCGATCACGACTGTACCTGCATCAAAAGAAACATCAGATAAAGCAAACTCTATTTTTGACTCGGAAATGGACATATAGCTAGAGACAACAGACTCTTTGATAGAAACAGGACTGTACTGGATGACGACTCGGGGTATGACCTGGGAACTCCAGTTCGTGAGAGGTCCCTCGGCTGGGGTGATAAGGCTTTCAGGATCAAGGATCAGCGCATCTCCTCCGATCATGGCTACAATCGGTAACTCAACCTGGAACAGGGAATTCAGAAGACACGGCTCAAGGATATCAGCCCAATCAACCTCTGGTTCGATCTCATGAATCTGCAAACTCGGGTATTCATCTGGCAGCTCCATATCGAAAAATATCTCAAACCCCGGCAGCTCCTGCCCTGTCAGTTCATCAACCCACGGCTCTGCGAACCCACAGAATGCAAAGTCATCACCCTCTCTGCGGTATTTACCATTTCTGATCAAACTGAATGATTTCATCGGCAGCTCTAGACCCCGGCGTCGGAGCTCGGACCATTTCCGCATGTAATTTCTCATTTCTCTAATCTCATCACGAGAAGGTTCATATCCGAGTCCGAACAACCCTTCATTCTTTCTCATTACAGGCCATTCGACTATCCCTTGATGATTGCGACCCAGACCTGCACCGGGAAGGTACCCCTGTTTACGCATCATCTTTACAACTCGGGGATTAGTGCTAGTGAGGAACAAAATCTCTTCACTCTTTGCTTTCTCAAATGATATGGCTGTGACTTCTACAGAGAACCCGGTCAGACTAACATCATCTTTCTTTTCTGAGGTACCCTCCTGCGAAATTTGGCCTACCTCTAAATCAGGATCACCCTTGACTGTTATCACCCTGTTGTTTCTGATGAACTTCAGTTTCTGGTGCAGTGAGGAAGGGATAACACCAACCTTATGGAGCCAAGGTCGGCCAAGCAAGAGAAGGAAAGATGCTTTGATATCGAGCACTTGGAACTCTACTTCAAAGATTTCTCCTCCTATCAGAATTTCGGTTGCTAGCGTTCCAATAACATCGCGTCTGGTACCGTCATACGCCAAAATTCCTTGTTCAGAAGGGATGAAGTCATTCGGCCCAAATCCAAGGACAGCAGCAGTGGCTAACGGACATACGTTCAGTGCGGACCCGTTGTCAACTAATACATCTGGAACCTTCTTACCATTACAGACAACAGTGATCTTCAGTGGACGCGTATGATTGTGACCCTCAGATGTCAGATCTTCATCAGTGAAAGAAAGAGTCTTGGACACCCTAGCCATCGCTACCAAACCAACCAGCTCATCAGATGTGATATCTACAGAGACCTGTGCAGCATTCAACTCTCTTAGAACAACTTGACGGTGCTTTGGGGAAGCCATAAGCAAACCCCAAATTGAAATATTAGCTTGGGTCTTTTTGAGTTGGCGTAAAAGACTCTCATCCTCTTCCTCGCAACTCAGCTTGCTCTGCTTCTGCGCTTCTGCGGCTCTTACAACTTCAGCTGGGTTCTCAGCTCCTAACTCGGCGGGTTTGAAAATTCGCTCACCTCGAGTAACATGGCGGACTTCGTCACATTGATCGTTCAAGAAATCAAAGTCATCGTCATCAAAGCTCAGAACATACGGAACCACCTCTTGCACTTCCTCTTCATCACATTGAAGGATGTAGGGACCAGCAGAAGACTCAGCATAGTCATCTTCATCTCCGCCCAGCACATAAGGTTTCTCTTCTTCTACTTCTTCAACTTCCTCGCCAAATGCCAAGACAGTCGGTGAATCGGAAGCGATAGCACAAATCAAGGAAGCAGGGTCAAGGATAGGCTCTTCAGTAAAAACTGCCCCAACTGTAGGTGGAGGGCGCGCAGCATGAGCTGGTAATGGATTCCGGGTAGTGTTTGGCATAAATACAGCAATTTTTTTCGCTTCTATCATGTCCTGAATTTTATGCCTCAAGGCCATACAGTTATCTGTTAGGTGCCCTGTTCCCTGATGATATGCACAGTGCTGATCTTCACGCCAATATCTGGGGAGAATAGGTGGTGGAAGTTTCGGTTCTAAGAGAGTGATCTTTTTGTCTCTTAGTAACTTCTTGAGAGCGACAGATAAAGGGTAAGGTAGCGGATCAAAATGCCTTGGCACTTTCCTCATTGGCTGCTCTGTTTCTGCTACAACTCTTCTCATAGGGCGCGCAGCAACCACATTGCTAACTTCAGGCTTCGAAACTACCATTGGCTTCTTTCCATTCCTCGGATCAAAAGATGACTTCGCCAGAGAACCCTTCAGCAACGCATCTTCAGTTATGGTTCCTGTCTTGATCAAGTGATTGAAATCAGAATAATACTGCGTCGCCATGAAGTGGTAGTACTGCGGAGACAGGTTCTTGACCACAATTTTGATCTGATCTTCTTCAGAAGGGCGGTTAGTCATCTGAGCCGCTTTTCTCCTCCATCTTCTTACAAAAGAGGTAAACGTTTCCTGAGGTCCTTGCTTGATCGCTTTCAGATCCCTCTTCGTAACTTCAATTCCTTCTTCCATTGAAAATTGCTCAACAAACTTGTTAGCAATTTCGTCTAAGGTTCTGAGCTCTTCGGGTTTCAGATGAAGGAACCACTTCTTGGCTACTCCTGTCAGAGACATCGGAAATACCTTAGCGATCTGCTCTGGAGACAGCCCATACCCTTCTAGATTTGAAATGAACGACCTCAGATGACTCCACGGGCACCCCGTCCCATCATATTTATCAAAATCCGGCATTCTGAATTTTGGAGGAAGAGTGACACCAGGGAAGAGGGAAAAGTCAGACATATTTATCTTCTTTGGGCCCTTAACTTGCATGCTTTCAACTTGTTGAGTCAACTTTTCAACTCTATCAACCAATTCCTTCTCTTTGCCTGGCTTGACTGATTGCGGGAGACAGTTCTCCTCTACATACTGCTCGTCATAGAAATCATTTTCAGGAGAAATGACAGACTGAACAAGGCCTGGAATCACATTGGGAGGATTCTGGACGACAGGTTGTTTCGAGGTAGCGGTCCTCTCACTTTTCAACTGAGTAACCTCTTCCTTTAGGGTAGAAACCTCTCTTGTAAGGTTTCTCATCATGTCCCTCATTTCAGCTAACATCTCATTTGACTCGGCCATTTGGTTAAGACAAGGGGAGACAAGTGGAAATACAGCTGGTGAGATAGGTGAAGAAGATCTACGACTTAGTCTCGACGTAGAAGATTGTCGGGACCAAGTAGGCTGTGAAATGGTAACTTTTTTCGAAGCAATGGCTATTGCTTAACTCAGACTCCTAAAATGGAAGTAAGAACACTAATTTAAATTAAGATAATCAGAAAGAATGTTATGCACAAATTGAAACAAGGGATAATACCAACACATCTTCCCTCTGGGTAAAAACCAGCAGTACAACAATTGTAAGAAGGGTCATGACGGCCCATCAAACCTAAACGGATAACCATCACACTCATGTTGTTTCAGATAAAAATCCGACAGCATAACGGCGTTACAAAAGGATTATGGCATGGTAAACTCCTGGTTTATCACTAACACTAGAGCATAAAGTCATACTCAGAAGGTTTTAAATAAGATCCGGCAGCATAACAGCCCCATAGAAGGATCATGGGAAGGTAAGCTCATGGTTCCTCAATAACCCTAAAGAATACCGGTCACACTCAATATATTCTAGGTAAAATCCGGCAGCATAACGACTGTACAAAGAGATGTGATAAGGTAAGTACATGGTTTAGCTACCAGCCTAAAAAGATGATGACCACACTCAGGACATTTAGAGAAAATCCGGCAGCATAACAGCTGTACTAGGGGATATGGTACGGTAAGTACATGGTTTATCAATAACCCTAAAGGATAATGGTTACGCTTAAGGCTTTTTGGAGAAAATCCGGCAGCATAACGACTGTACAAGGAGGGTCTCGGCAACCAAGCATAAAGAATATGCTGATAAGGTCAAGATGAAACAGGGCTCTCAGCAAGAACGCACACTCTGGTAGTGATAATGGCAAAGTAGACTCATAATTGGCATGCGGAGCGATCTGATCAAGATCGATCAAAGGATCAAGCACATGGGAGATAAATCATGGCTAAAAGAGCCAAGCATCTGATGATAATCCATAGAATGGATAGAGAGGAATAATTGATTAGATTATGAAGGAAAACTTAACTAGGAAGTAAACCCTAATCTAATAACAAATATGTACATATATATACATCCTAACCAGGGGCACCAACCCTAGTCTAATCTAGCGGAGCCAAGGAGGTCTCGACTCGTGACAGACTGATGAGTGTACTAGGACCGCGCTGTAGCCACGCAAGGTGAGCTACCCTAGTCTACAAATTGGACAAGGCTCTTAACTCTAGGCTTCACATGTGTAAGCAACATATGTTCGTCCTATATGAGTACATATATATAGTGTCCTAGCAAGGGTTCCCTAATTTTGGTTCTAAAGGGAGCAACTAATATATATACATAATATAATGAAATGAAAGTAGGGCCCAGGCATTTCTGCAGGGTACTATGCTTATGACCATACCCTTGATGTATAACGCCAGCACACCCAGCATTATACAGAGTATGTTCATTGCTCATCGGCTGCTGTAGAACACCAGCACACCCAGTGTCTACGGCTGCAGCTCCGGCGCATAGCTCGGAAATAGATACAACGGCTCCCATCTGGTGCGCGTCATATCTATTCCCTGAGGCCAATAATGAAAATAATGAAAGAAATAAAGAATATGACAATGCATGATGTGCAGTGTGTGAATCCCTCGTTTTATTTACGCACCTACTTGGTGCCCCTGGATTCTAACGGGAAAGGTTCCCATTTAAAACGATTTTAATCCAAATTTCTTCAAAATTAGTAAAAATGACATTTTTACAGAGTTAGGCAATGTTCCAAAAACTCCCCAGCAGAGTCGCCAGCCTGTGGACCCCGATCCCGAGGACGAATGGGCGAGGGACACGAGATCCCGCGCACCGATCCTCTAAGATCTCCACAATGTGAAGGAGAGCTCTACCAAGGAACTCTCGAAATGGTGCCACTCACAGCATGGGTGGCGATGTAAATGAGATACCTCTCGATTCAAGGACTAGCCCGGAACCAAGGTGTACCTATAACAAAGAAGAGTCGCCATCCAAGGAAGTAGGCCCTGGATCCCATGAAATGCTCTGTTGCAACGGATAACCAGAAATACAAAAGTCCGTGCCTGATGACGAATGGGGAAGGTGTTAAGCGCCCCCAATTCGCCCAAGTGCAAGCACATGGTCTCGTATGCCATTTTTAATTAATTTTGAAGAGTTTTGGGCTAAAATCATGTGAAATGGGAACGAGTATCCCCGAGGAAACGTCTATCTAAGCATGCATGACCCGGGGATGGGCAAAAGAAAATAACATCCAAATCCTAACTCACCTCATCTACTCCTAGCCCATCACATCTAGGAAAGCAATAACATCCGCATGCACAGCTACATCTAAGCAAGTAATAGCAGATAGGATAAGCAAAAAAAGTAGTAAATATCTACAGCTAAGCATGTGAAGCTAAATGCACAAGGAATAAGCAAGCTGCAAGTAAACACACAATGAACCAAAGACAAACACACGATAAGCTAAAAGATGCGAGGAAAGAAACGAATCGAAAAATCAACGGTACATGAGGACCGAGAATGCCAGGGAAAATAAAAGGGAGCATACGATAGGCTCAGGGAGCGATTCTGATGAATCAAGCTCAGCGATCCTGATCCGCTGAAGATCGGATAAGTCTCACGATCGTCATAGCCTATCGTTGGGCTCAGCGAGGACAATCCCTGTAAAGGGGCCACGCTACGTCGTCGCCCGTCCCAAAACCCGATAAAACGTCGGAAAACCGATAAAACCGGCAAACCACGATCAAAATCGGAAATGAGATAAAAAGAAGGCTCCGAGTGACCTGGCAATCACCATCCTTGCCCATTTTGGTTTTTGCATTTTTGAGAAAAGCTTGAAAGATATTTTTGGATGCTGAAATAGTTTTTGTTTTTGAAGGGTTTAAATGATTTTATTGAAAAGTTTGACTGGACCTGGGATGTGGATCCCAAGCTGCACTACGTACCCTGTTGAAAGGGATCAAGCCAACGTAGTTCGGAACAGCTTTTCGAAAAACGCTTTTGATGTTTTTTGAATTTTTGTTATTTGATTTTTATGAGTTTTTATCCCTTTTGATTGAAAGGGGGTTTTGGCTCAGGAGGTTGCCGTCCGTCATAGCCTTGACCCGACAGGGGTGCTCCCAAAATCGATGGAATCCCGGAAATCAAAGAGGATCCCGAAAAAACATGTGAAGAACGATCCTGAAAGAGAAGAACCGCAATTCTAACCCTAATAAGAACCAAAATGAAGAATCCAGAAAACGATAAGAGGAATGGTAAACTAAGGAGAACATGGAGGTTAATAAGGAAGTACCACGACATTACATCATCTCTTTTCTTTTGGTCATCATGCTTCAACCAACAACTTCCCTATGCGAACTAGACTAAGATTCCATGTTAGTGCTCATTTCCAAAGGAAGTGCTATTCGGCCTCATTGGGAATAAATTTCCTAACACCAATGACGGCCAAATTACCATCAAAACAAAGTAGAGAAATGGGGAACACTAGAGCTGGTTCGAACAATACCTAAGCGATTCAATTAATGGAACCTCTTGCACAATGAGGATCCCATGACCAAATTCAAGTATTGCAATTGTGATCCCACATCTATCAGGCAGATCCACGATTCTAAAAAAAAATTGCAATTCGAACCTCACATCAAATATTTCTACTGTTAGAAAGGCCCTTTCTAGATATCATTGCATTCTCAGAGAAAACAAAATCAACAGGAAGATCAATTAAAATAGATAAAACAAGCTGAGCCCAAGCTACTATGAAGTTATGAAAGTGGCATTTGATGCCATAGTAATGAGACTGAATGAAAAGGGAAAATGATGGATTACCTGAGATTTCCTGGGATTGAACCCTTTGTCACAAAGTCAGCTCCGAGAGACTCTCCTTTATGTTAGATCGAATGGTAGGGAAGACAGGCCGTGACGGAGAAGGTGATGGCGTCGATTGGATCTCGCGCCGGTGGTGATGGTACTAATTGATGGTGCTATGGCAAGGCGATGACACAGGCTTCTCGGAAAGAAGGTAGAATTGAAGTGGGTATTAGGTTAGAGAGGTGTCTCGTTGGATTTACGGCTATAATTGGGCGTGAAGGTGAGATGGGTTAAAGGGGTTTTTTATGGACTTGCAGAGGTGGGGGATTGCTCGGAGAAGGTGAGGGTGATGGTCGGGGGTGGAGGAGAGGGGAGCGCTCGGAAGCGATGGAGCTCGCCGGAGGTGGGGAAAATGGTCGAGAACCCTTTTCTTCTTCCCCACTCCTTCTCTCTGCTTTTTTCTTTTTTTCTTTCTCTGTTGTTGTGGCTGAGGCAGAGGAGGGTTTGGGTTCGGTAATGGAGTATGGTGGCTGAGGGAGGAGGGTTTGGGGGTAGAAGAAGGGTGGTGTTAGGGTCTGCAGAGATGGTGGAACGGGGAAGGTAGATGTGGGTTTTGATTTTTGGAGGTACAAAAAAGGGGTTTCGGTTTTTTTGAGGTGAGGAAGGTGAAGGTGGAGGATGGGAGGGGATTTTCGAAGGGTGGTGTTAGGGTGGAAATGGGTTTTGGGTTTCGGGTTGGTGGTTGAGGGTGGTGGCTGGTGGTGGCGCGGTGGAGAAGGAGGTTGGAGGTGGCTCGGTTGGTGGTTCGAAGAAGGAGAAGAAGAAGAAGAAGAAGAAGAAGAGGAAGATGGTGGTGATGATGGTGGGTGACCGGCCGGATGAGATGGCCGGAGAAGACGAGCCCAACACCCTTTTTCCCTTCTCTCTCTCTCCTTCTCTCTCTCTCTGTTTTGCAGAGAAATGGGCTTTCCCCTCTTTTCTTTTTTTTTTAAGGGTTTTGAAGGGAGGCTGAGGGTGTGGTTGGGAGATTGATGGTGGCTGTTGAAGGATAAATGGTGAGGGTGGTGGCGGTTTGGAGAAGATGGAGAGGCGGTGGTGGCCGGCCGGTGGTTGGCCGGGAAATGGATTTGGGGGTGGTGGCGGTTTGCAGGTTTTGGGTTACCGGATTCTGGGTTGAAGGCGGGGGATGATGAAGGTTGTGGGTTTGGCCGGAGGTGGTGGTGGTTAATGCTAGCAGTTGTAGAGGGTTTGGGTTTGGGGAGATGGTGGAGGTACGGTGGCCGGGAGGATGCCGGAGAAGGTGGTTGGAGATGGTGGCTCGGGTGGAGGCCGATGGTGGAGCTTGATGATGGTGGAGGTGTGATGGGTGGCTGTGGTGCTGGAGAGGTGGCTGCAAGGCCCTTCTTCTCCTCCCTCTCTCTGCTCAAAAAAATGGGAAAAAAACTCCTCCTCTACTGCTGTTCTCCTCTTAGAAAAATGGGGCTCTCCTCCCTACGATTTGATTTTTGATTAAATAGCTAGGGTGCCCTCCTTGATCCCATCTCCACCCTCCATTTGCTGCCTTCTCATCTCAGCCATCCCTTTCCCTCTGCTAGCCCTAATGCCCATTTAGAAACCCTAAAAATTTAGAAGGTTCTAATCTAATCCAAGCCCTACACTTCACCTTTTAGATCCTACAGCCCATGTTTATTGCTTGCAAAGGAAGCAACACCTATTTTATCAAAATACCTGAAATAAACAAGAGGGGGGGTGAATTGAATTTTCCTCAAAATTAGGCCTTTTGAGAATTACCTATGAACCCTAATTGGAATTTTCTTCACTTAATTAAATATTTGGTTAGTGCAAATATAATTGACAAACAAAATGAGATGCCAAACCAAACAATAATGGAAATGCAAGAGTGAGAAATGACACACCGATATATAGTGGTTCGGCCAACGGCCTACTCCACTCTACTCAAGGTCGCACTTGAGGGATTCCACTATAGGAGACCTCCACGATGCCCGGCTCCGAGGCGGTTACAAATCCAAGGGATATTAAACAAGGATGCCCTTACACCTTTACAAAGACTCTCCTTCTCCGCCGAGTTCTAAGCGGTTGCTCTCTAGGGAATTAAAAAAGGGAATGCCCTAGCCACCTATACAAGATTTGAAAGAGAATAGCTTGGCTTCTTCTTGAAAGCTTGATGCTCTTTGTAGACCCTTGATTGCTCTTCAAAGATGGTGATTTGCAAGTGAAAGCACTACTATATCCAAACTCAAAAGATTCACAAGTGAAAGGCAAGTTTGGGATGAAAAACAAAAACTCAAGCTAAAATGGATTGCAAATGTCTTTGATGCTTAAGGATGTTTTTCAAAGATCAAGAGAGTGGAAATAATCCTCTAGATATTGTATAAATAGTCTCTCCTCAAAATATGACCGTTTGGGGGTGTAGATAACAAAAAACAAATTTTAATTCAAAACCCAACGGCTCTTTTTTGAGCTGTCGCAAGGTTCTCGGAGTTCCGAGAACCATTCTCGGAGTTCCGAGAATTCTCGGAGTTCCGAGACAACGGCCAGAAGAAATAAAATTTCTACTGGACCATTTCTCGGAGTTCCGAGAAATTTTCTCGGAGTTCCGAGAAAATGTCCAGATGCTACTGGACCTTTTCTCGGAGTTCCGAGGGAACTCTCGGAGTTCCGAGCTCGGAGCTCCGAGAAAAAATCTCGGAGTTCCGAGAAGCCTAAAAATCCACAGATTTTGATTTTTATTGCTTATTTGATTTTTAGCTTTTGGAACTCAACTCCTATGATTATTTTGGAATGTTTATGAGGGTCCCAACATGTTGGTCCACCACATAACCATTCACTAATCCATTTTAAGTTCTTAAGTGTTCTTTGAAAACCAAGTTGAAAACACTTTGAAAACGTTTTGCCTTGACTTGAGAATCTAAAGAGAAAGGATGTACAATGATACCTATGCAATCTTCGATCCCTCTTTAGCTTTGGTCTTCAAATGATCTTCCATCTTTGGATGCTTGCTTGAGTGATGATGTGAGCTACACTTAGCTCCTTTGGCTCTTGTTTGGTACACCTTTAAGCATGACCAAGTTGAGTGTTGGTTTCTTCAATGATCAATCCTATCTTAAACACAACACTTCAAAGCAAATTGATTAGTATTCAAAAACACAATCAATTATGTTTAGAATCATCAAAACAAGATAGGAGAGTAGACCCTTGGGCTTACAATCTCCCCCTTTTTGATGATGACAAACAAAATTGATTATGAGGTGTGTGTGGAGTGACATAGTAGGCAAGTGAATACTAGAACTCCCCCTCAATATATGCACACATATAAATGATACAAGTTATAAGCAAGTGGTGCATATAGTCAATTGAATAGATAATCAATTTCAAACTTCTCCCCCTTTTGTCATCGACAGAAAGGGTGTAAAAAAAAATTTAGGAGTGGATAACTCCCCCTAAATCAATGCTTATGGTATAAAAATATATAACCAAGTAATGTACATATACCTGTTCATGATCGAGATGTTGACATATGTCAAGATGTTAGGTATTTTAATTAAAGTGAAGATACCTCTCCAACTTAGAAAAACTAAGAAGGCTAAGAATATCAATTGAGTGATTTTTAAGATTAAAAATTTGACATCTCATTCATGCAGATACTACCAAACAAAGATTATATATATAAATACTATATAGATAAGCTGGTTAAAGACACAAAGTATTTATTTGGCAATTTCTTTGATTTGATCCGCACTCCATATGTTTAAGGCACTTCGGATATAGCAAATTCTATCATCACTAAGGGGTTTTGTAAAGATATCCGCTAATTGTTCTTCAGTGTTGATATATTTTAAGCAAATATCCCCTTTTTGTGAGTGATCTCTGATGAAGTGGTGCCTAATCTCAATGTGTTTTGTTCTTGAGTGTTGTATGGGGTTCTTTGTTAAGCTTATAGCACTAGTATTGTCACATTGGATGAGAATATTTTCCATTTTGATTGCATAGTCCATCAATGTGCTTTTCATCCATAGGACTTGAGCACAGCAAGCTCCAGCTGCCACATATTCTGCTTCTGTTGTGGACAGAGCTACTGAATTTTGCTTCTTGCTAAACCATGAAACAAGTGATTTACCCAAGAATTGGCAAGTTCCACTAGTGCTTTTCCTATCTACTCTACATCCAGCAAAGTCTGCATCTGAATATCCAATGAGAGTGAAGGAAGATGATCTTTCATACCACAGTCCTAGACTTTGGGTTCCTCTTAAGTACTTGAAGATCTTCTTAACTGCCGATAGGTGAGATTCTTTAGGATCCGATTGAAATCGAGCACAGAGACAGACAGTAAACATAATGTCTGGTCTGCTGGCTGTCAAATAGAGCAAACTACCTATCATACCCCTATACAATTTCTGATCCACTGATTTGCCAAATTCATCTTTTTCTAGCTTAGCAGTAGTACTCATGGGAATTCTTGATGTCTTACTGCTATCCATGCCATACTTCTTTAATAACTCCTTTGTATATTTTTCTTGATTTAAAAATATTCCATTTTTGTATTGTTTAATTTGGAGTCCTAAGAAGTAGGTTAACTCTCCCATCATGCTCATTTCAAATTCATTTTTCATTAAGGTTGCAAATTCATCACACAATTTTTGATTAGTTGAGCCACAGATGGTATCATCCACATAGATTTGGACAAGGAGGATATCATGATTTTCTCTTTTGATAAATAAGGTTTTATCCACCTTTCCCATCTCGAATCCCTTTTCAACTAAGAAAGTGCAAAGCCTCTCATACCAAGCTCTAGGAGCTTGCTTTAATCCATATAAAGCTTTATCAAGCCTGAAGACATGATTTGGATGTTTGAAGTCTTCAAAACCTGGAGGTTGCTCAACATACACTTCCTCTTGGATATAGCCATTTAGGAAGGCACTTTTGACATCCATTTGATATAGTTTAAATCCTTTATGAGATGCATATGCCAAAAGTATCCTAATAGCCTCCATACGGGCAACAGGAGCAAATGTCTCATCATAATCTATCCCTTCCTCCTGATTGTACCCTTGGGCTACAAGCCTAGCTTTATTCCTAGTGATAATTCCATTTTCATCCAATTTATTTCTATACACCCATCTCGTGCCAATGACTGGATGATCACTAGGTCTAGGTACTAGCCTCCACACTTTGTTCCTTTCGAATTGACTTAGCTCTTCTTGCATGGCCATCAACCAATATTCATCCTTTTCAGCTTCCTTGATGGATTTTGGTTCTAATTCGGATAGGAACGCCAAATTGTTACTCACACTACGATAGTATGATCTAGTTCTTACTGGCAATGTGGCATCACCTAAAATTTGGGATTCAGGATGATCTACCAATGTTCTCCTATCCCTAGGCAATGAGTCATCATTTTCATTTTCTACTTCCTCACTAGGTAATGTATGACTTGTTGATGCATGAGGAGGAGCACTCAATTTTGGAAAAAGATGTTCAATGGGTTCATCCTCATCATGTGGCATTTCTTGTGGTGTTGGCTCTCTTTCATCAAATGTCACATGCATGGATTCTTCTACTACTAGGGTTCTCCTATTAAATACTCTATATGCCTTGCTATGAGAAGAATACCCTAAGAATATTCCATCATCCGATTTCCTATCAAATTTGTGTAGATTATCTTTGATGTTTAAAATAAAGCATTTACATCCAAACACTCTAAAGTAGCTTATATTTGGTTTCAAGTTTTTCCAAAGCTCATAAGGTGTTTTCTTAGAAATTGGCCTTAGATATACCCTGTTTATGATATAGCAAGCGGTGCTAACCGCTTCCGCCCAAAAATATCTAGGGAGATCATTTTCATGCAACATAGTTCTAGCCATTTCTTGGAGAGTTCGATTCTTTCTTTCTACTACTCCATTTTGTTGAGGTGTTCTAGGTGCGGAAAAATTATGTTTTATGCCATGTTCATTACAATAAGTGTCAAAATGTACATTTTCAAATTCAGTTCCATGATCACTTCTAATGTGGGAGATGGCAATACCTTTTTCATTTTGAATTTGATTGCACAATGTAAGAAAGTTTTCATAAGTTTCATCTTTATGTCCTAGAAATATGACCCATGTGAATCGTGAGTAGTCATCAACAACTACAAACACGTACCTCTTTCCACCTAGGCTACTAGTCTTCATTGGTCCAAAAAGATCCATATGAAGTAGCTCCAAGGGGTAGGAAATTGAAATCATATTTTTAGGTGCAAAAGAGCTTTTCAATTGTTTTCCTAATTGACAAGTTCTACAAATGTGATCCTTGATGAATTTGAACTTAGGCAATCCTCTAACACTTTCTTTTGAGGAGAGGGTCGAAATGAGATCCATTCCGGCATGACCCAACCTCCTATGCCATAGCCAAGAATCCTCACTTATGGCATTTAGACAAGTTACATTTTGAAGTCTAAGATCATCTAATCCGATTGTGTAAATGTTATTGTCTCTTAAACCTATGAATTTGACTTCTCCATTTATCTTATTTTTAACAATGCATTTATCGGGATTGAAGACAACTTCAAAACCATTATCACATAATTGACTAATGCTAATAAGATTATGGGACAAGCCATCAACAAAGAGTACATCATGTATGGGAGAGGTAGAGTTACCTATGGTGCCTTCACCTTTGACTTTTCCTTTCTTATCATCTCCAAAGGTAACTTCTCCACCATCCTTGAGTGATAGGGATGCGAATTGAGTGAGATCTCCGGTCATGTGTCTAGAGCATCCACTATCAAGGTACCATGTGTTCCTCTTGTTGTGGCTTTTAAGGCATACCTACATAGGAATAGGCAAGTGAGATCCCTTAGGTACCCAAATCTTCCTAATCTTGCTATGTTCATTTGTTTTCACTTTAGAGTTCAATTTGATCTTATCTTGTTTAGCATGCAAGCAAGCAACTTTATAATGACCTAACAATCCACAATAAAAGCAAATTTTGGTACTACTAGAGGAAGTCTTTTCAAGTTTGTTTTTATAGTTAGATATTGTGGTATTCCATCTATGTCCAAGTCCACTTTTGTCACTTGACATTCTTTGAAGATTTACAAGTTTATCCAATTTTAATGAACTATTTTCAAATTTTTCAAAGAGTTTCTTGAGTTCATCATATTCAAAAGATAGTTTACCGTTTTCATGCTTTAGTTTGTTATTTTCAATAGAAAGATTTTGTCGATTTTCATTCAAAGTCTTAATGGTAGCATTTAGCTCATGAATCTCTACTTTGCATTTTTCATTTTCATCATCTAAGAATTCATGATCCTTTTTTAACCAACCAAATTCTTTTGTCATGTTAGCAAGAGAATTTTCAAGTGATGCAATTTTATCAAATTGAATTTCAAGTTCATCATTTGCACTTTGTAAGGAATCTAAAACTTCTTGTAAGATAATGACATCATTTAAAGTGTTTACCTCATTGTTGTCGTTTGTTGAGGCCATGAAGCACACATTTCTTGCTAATAGGTGTAGACACCCCATTTTGCTCTACCTTAATCGATAAAGAAATTAGGGTTTGTTTTCCGTCGGTTTTCCAATGTCTTTCTTTCCCGCATCCGTTTGTTACATTTCTAAATATTTTTGGTCGTTTCCGTCGTGTTTCGTATTTTCCCGCTAAATGTTGAGAAGGATTATTCAGAAAAATCTAAACCAGAGAGAATTGGGACCCGTTTGGTGGGCCCGCATTGGGTGCTTCGATTAAATTTGGATCGAGAAAGTTGGACCCATTTGGTGGGGCCGCATGATGCATTTTGATTAAATTTGGACTCGTTTGGTGGGCCCGCATTGAACATTTGTTTAAAATCGAATCAACCGAGGGCCCACATTGTGGGGCCCGCGTTGTGGGGCCTCAGTGGGGCCTCTTGTGAGGCCTCTTATGAAGAGCAATGATGGTAGCTCTCCACTAAGACAACATGATGGGCCCTCCACTAAGAGCAATAATGATGGACTCTCCACTAAGAAACATGATGGGCCCTCCACTAAGAGCAATAATGATGGACTCTCCACTAAGACAACATGATGGGCCCTCCACTAAGAGCAATAATGATGGACTCTCCACTAAGAAACATGATGGGCCCTCCACTAAGAGCAATAATGATGGACTCTCCACTAAGAAACATGATGGGCCCTCCACTAAGAACAATAATGATGGATTCTCCACTAAGAGGGACAACATGATGAGCTCTCCACCAACATATCTCTCTCTCTCTCTTTCTCTCCCTATATATATCTCCCTTCCCATCCATAAGAGGAAAAGGAAAAAAAAAAGAAATTTATCTTCCATTATCTCTTTCTCTTCCATTATCTCTTCTAATCACTCCCTCCAATCCCTTTCCTCAATATATTCTTTCATCCCTCTCCCTAATATTCTTCTTCCATTATCTCTTCACTCCCTCAATCACTCCCTCTAAACACTCCAGAGAAAGCGAAAGACGGCGGAGCGGATCGGCGGCGGCAGGATTTTTTATATTTTTTGGATTGGGCGGAGATCTTCACCACAGGTAGGTGCATTGTTCTCAAAATATTTCTGTATTTTTCCGAATTTTTCTGATTTTTTCCGCAAATTGTGTTTTAAAAATGGAAAACTCTTCAAAAAACATCTTTTGACGAAGAAAAATTAAATTATATACCAAACAGATTCTAAAATTAATGAAATTTCGTGGGAAAATAATATGTTACTGATTCATTTTACCATGAATTTGTAAAGATTTTTGGAGTTTATTTGGTATATTATTTAATATTTTCTTTGAAACTTATCAGATTTTAGGAGAATTTTTACTAACATCAGATCATCATTAAAATTCATAAAATTTTTACAGTAGTCTTATCTTCCATATTACTTGTTACTGTAACATTTTCGTGTGATTTGGATCTGTTTTAATATGGGATGTAGTGTTAATTTATAATCTGGTCTGGAAATTGTAAAATCCGAAATTGGTAGTAAATAATTTCTAAAATTCATGAAAATCTCACTGCATGCTATTTTGCTTCATATAGTATTTCTGTAGAAATTTCATAGAATTTAGAGTTATATTTCTACTAGTTTATGTGTTAATTGTGCAATCTGGACATTTAATGGTTTAATCAAGATTAAATGTGAATTTAATGTAAAAATATGCAAAACTCATCCTGTAAGCTACATACATTTTCATCTTGCTGCTGTAGAAATTTCAAATCATTTCGAATTTATTTGCAACAATTTCACTTGTAAAACCGCTCATATGCTTAAAATTGATAAAATCCATGGAAAATTCGAAATTAATTGAAAATCATATAAAAATTCCTAAAGAACTTTAAAATTCTGTCACATGTTCACTCCTTAATCCATTGAAACAGAAATTTTAGGATCTTTAGATTCTCCTGGAAAAATGGCCCGTGCATCCATAATCGTATCCCAATTGCAACTTGATCTTTGACAATTTGAATATTTAAGTTATAGCATGTTGTTGGCTCCGAGGTTAGTGTCCACGGAAATCCTGAGATTCTGCCAGGCAATAAGATGCTATAACCTAAGTATTAAATTGCACAAGGAAAGAGCGCACGATTCCCTCCTTTGGATGCCATTCAAGGCCGAAATTGGTGAACCCTAGAACCATTGGTAATCCTTAAATGTCTAGAAACTGAAAATCTTCGAAATCTGAAACTCATTAACCTCGAGAACTTAAATCGATTTATCTTGTGTCTTTCGGAACCATTGGATTATGGTTTCCAATCTAAGAACCATTAGAGCCCAATTTAGGAACACTGGTGTCGTGCCGTGTCCTAGGTTTTAGGGAGTCCTAGAGTTAGGAGTCCAGCCTCATCACGGACGCTTGCTATGAATAGCAACCGTACCATAGGTCTAGTTACACTAGTCACCCGATCTTTCCCTAGGACAAGCCTAGTAAACTAGGATGTAGGCAAAACCTGCATTAGTCTAAGGGACAACTTGCATTCAGATAAGAATCATATAGCATCTTAGATGAAATCCTAAGATAATAAAATCCTCAACTTGAATTAAATAATTCCTCTTAAAACTGTTGAAACAGTCAAATCCGTCTAAGTCGGTGTCCTAGTTGAGTTAGGCATATGTAGCTTAGCTTAGGTGCACCGAACTACGTCGACTCTGATCCCAGTGAGGCTTGGGTACGTAGGCAGCTTGGATGTCTGACGGCATACCACCCGCGAGTCGGCACCACAACAAATTGTGGTGTTTTGTATATTAATTTTCTTGTAAATACTTAATCAAATCAGTTAGGGTTTTCCATGAAATTAGAATTCTAGGAGAACTTTCACTTAGAATGAATCCAGACAAATTAATAAATCAAGATACACATCTAGGATTCACATTGAAATTAGATTCTAGGATGCATGTCACTTAGTTCGCACATTAACATAGAGTTGAATGAGCCATTTAAAATAAATTTAAAAGAGTTAGCTTTTGGAATCGAAGACCGATTATCGGACAAGAATGGTGCATGTGGTGGATAACTCCCCATACCTTCCATTCTCGTAACCAGGTAGCGAGTCTAGATTTCTGGTTAATTATGGGTCCTAGATCCCACATCTAGGTGGCGACTCTGTCAGTCTCTTTCGTGTGGAATTCGGATTGCCTTAGTGATCCCAAGTCCACAGGAAAGACGAATTCAAATCAATATTAAAATGCACACGCCAATCGCGTGGGAACGAGAGACCAAAGGAGAGCGCGCGGCGGCTCGCGCCCCACGCCCCTCTCGCGGGATCATGTCCCACAGTCTGGCGACTCTGCTGGGGACCACCTAACTTCATTACAATTCCAAAGGATAACTCATTTGAATCTATTTTAACTGGCTCATGAAAACTCTATCTCTTTTATGCTTGTTAGATTAGTTTGTATGCTTTATTTTCTCATCACATATACTCAAACTTAATCTAACAAAACCTGAAGGCATCATAGATTGCGCGAACTTATTGCACACACTTACATCACTTTCATCTAAACCCCTGCATCTCACATGCACACACGTCCTATTTTAGGAACCCGGAGTGTTATCTAGCATGGTTGACTGGGATTTCATCACCTGGTGCCTCTGTGCTAGAGAAGCATTCCACCCTTAGCCTAGTACCTTTATGGTACGTAAACGGATCTCTTGTTCACGTACTGATACGCCGGACACTGGTACAGTATATCGAACATGGATTCGCGCTAAGGGGACTCTTGGCCTTACCCCTAGATTAACCCACACATGCATGCAGTATACGAACACATGTGCACCACATGTGTGAACCTAGTTTAGGATATCCTACCCATTTGTGTCTAGATTAGGCCGTAGTCCATCTTCCAATGGCTACGATCGGTCCTAGGTACACAAACAAAGTCATGAGTCGAGATCCTCTCTCCACTCCGCTAGATTAGGATTAGGGTTGATGCCTTCAGGTAACACTGTTAAAATGTGCGAAGACTAAAAACTTTTCCTTTGGGGTTAGGATATAAATCCCATCATTTCTAAAGATCTCATAGGATTAGTTATTCTTGATCTACCCGTTGAAAGTAATCCTATGCAATCTCACATTTTGATCATGTGTCTATCATTCGTCTCTTGTGGGATTCGATTATGTCTTCATTGGCGGAAATTGTGTCTCAATCATTTGATCGTGCAATCTTGATGATCCAATCTTGCCTGTACCCTTGATCTCTTCCTCCTCTAGGGGCTACCTTTTTCAAGAATATTTCTGCTAAATCCTTCAGAGTTTACTCTCATAATCCTTGAACTAAGGGCATTCCCCTCATCATTTGGATTCATTCTATTGTCCCAATTACTTGCTTAAATGTGTAATATTTTTCAGTCATTGAGAAGAAACACTCCATGAATGTCAAGCTCATATACCTCGTGTTCATTATTTCCATGACAGGGCCAAAGACACCATAGCTAACCCTACTACTCCTTGGGTTCGGGTCTCTTCTCGATTGCAGAGGAAATCTGTATCCCCGCCACCTTCTCTAAGAACCCCAGCATCTCCTTCTTTCCCGTCCTCATCCTCACCAATGGCAAACAACCAAGATGGTCTTCCACCCACTGCTATTACCGATACTCTTACCTTGATTCTCCAACAGCTTCAAGAACTCAAAGAAGAAAACCGAGTTATCAAGGCTCAGCTTTCTGAAAAGTTGGGACCTTCGTTGTCCAAGGATAAAGGGCCTGTGCACCAAGCAGCTACTTCAGCAGCACCTGTCCAGCCAGTGTTCATCAATATCCATGATAAAACCGAAGAAGATTTGGAAAAAGAGCAGTATAGCGAGAATCGCAGTAGACCTTCTCAGTCCATGGTTGATAAGTCTGTTATGGAGAAATTAGAGACTCTTACCAGAAAAGTTCAAGACATTCAGTTTCAAGACCAGGGTAGTTTCAATCCCAGTGATCTTACTCTATTTCCCGAAATCCGCCTTCCTGCTAATTTTCAAATGCCCGATTTCGACAAATATGATGGTGTGGGTTGTCCAATCACACATTTACAAATGTTCACCATCATGTGTCAGCCTCAAGGCTTATCTCCTGAGCAAATGGCTCAATTGTTCCCAGTTTCCCTAACCAAGGTTGCTAGGAGATGGTTCATGGTCTTGGACAAGACTCGTTACAGGACATGGAAGGATATCGGCGAGCAATTCATCAGGCAGTTCAAATATGATGATGGGACAGAAATCACCAGAAAGGATTTAGAGAGAACAAAACAAGACTCGAGAGAATCCTTTCTGATTTTTGTGAAAAGATGGAGGAGAATAGCAGCTCAGATGATGGAGCGCCCTTCTGAGGAAGAGCAGGTCCAAATAATCATGAAAAATATTTCCCCCCAGCTCCAGTATCACATGTCGTTGCAGTATTATCCGGACTTCAAACACTTTATCGTGGCAGGCACCCAAATAGAGGAGGCTATGGCTCAAGGTGTGTTCAACCGAAGTAACCCGAATACCAAAGAATTCAGGAAGCCTCCATCAGCTGAAATTAATAACCTTTCCCGCTCCAAGCCTCAGCCTTCAAAACCTCAGAACCCCATGGTGATGGATTATACCCAACCTGCTGTCGCACCTCGGCCACAGGCCCAGACAGAATTTACCCCTCTCCCTCTTCCACCATCTGTGATACTCAAGGAGTGTCTAGCCTCAGGTCGCATAATCCTGCCCGACATTAGGGCTCTTCCTAATCCTTTACCAGCAAATTGGCGAACAGATCAACACTGCGAATACCATAGAAATTCTGGCCATCTCACTGATAATTGCATTGCCCTAAAATTCAGAATCCAGAGGTTGCTCGACAATAAAAGCCTTGTGTTTGAGCCAAGTCCCGTTGCTACCAATAACCCATTATCAAATCATGCAGTACTGCCGCCAGCCGTTCGCAATGCTTAAATAACTGAAGGCTCAAAGGGGCACAGGTCCGGTTGCAATGAAAATCAGAAGTTGAAAGTACCATTTATGAGCCAGCTTTCGCCGAGCCTCCGAAGCTAGACAGTTGCGGCAGTTAAAGTTTTAGTCGTTTATTATTTTATTTTGAGTCAGCCATCATGGTCAGTACAATTGTTGAGTCCGGTTCTACAGTTCAAGGTTAATGCCTAGTCCAGGCAAGTTATCTTTTGCTTTTCTTTTAGAGTTGTGAATCCTGAACATGTTCAGGATAGGTTGTGAGATGTAGTATTTTTTTCTTTAAATAAAATTTCAGTTCCAATAGTTCACTTGTGTCTATTTCTTAAGTGTGCTTCTGATCTTAAAATAAGACTCCCTCCTCAAATGAGGACAAAATTGACGAAACTCCACTTGAGTCACAACGATTACTTGAACAAGAGGAGGAGCGCCAATCTCAGCCTTTCAAAGATGAAATTAAAGTGGTAAACACTGGCACTGAAACCTTGATCCAGTAAATGCCGATTGAAAATACATTACCCTCTGAAAAGTGTGAAGAATTGGTAAACCCATTTTGAGGATAAAAAGATGGTCCGGTAAGTGTTACCATTAATGCCAAGAGAAAGACCCAGATAGAAGGTTCAAGAAAGAATGAAGTGAATATCATATGCTATGCAAGGGGCATGGAGTGGAAACAACTTTCATATTTCCAATCAATGACCTTGGTTCTCAAATTCATAACATGAAGCCATCAAATTCGAGATAAGAAGTTCAAGAGCAAGCATTGGAAAGTGATCATCAGATAACAAGAGTTACAAATCCATAGATGGAGGATGTCGAAGAACAAGTTTCGCTCTATGAAAGTCGAAGGCACGTATTAGAATCTTGAAAGAAGAAGATTTATTATCTCTTACCTGGAAATGCCGTCAAACTCCGTAAAAAAAAGAAAAAGAAAATAAAAAAATAAATAATCAGTACCAGAGGGACTCTAGTAAACTAGATCGACTCCCAATCTGAACATCGGAAGGCCTCCTTTGGCCGAATAAATCCCAAAATCAGAACCCAACGTCAAAAGAATACTGGTTTGCAAACCCTTCGAGCCTAAATGAAATTTTCTTGAAAACCCATCAAACTAGGGGCATTCGCCCCGAACTACGCGAGACCTGATCCCTACACTGGGGTACGTAGGCAGCTCGGTTAAACTGAGTTCGGTCAATTCAAAAAAGAAAAGCAATTCAATCAATCCAAAAAAAAAAAGAAATTCAATCCTTTCAGAAAAAAAAAAAAGGGGACAAGTTCCTAAAGAAGAGAAGTCAATTATTCCAGAAAGAAGAAAAAAAAAAGAAAAATCAATAAACTTTCGAACAATTTATCTTCAAACTAGGGGCATTCGCCCTGAACTATACACGACCTGATTCCTACCTTGGGATATGTAGGCAACCTATTCACAGGTTCGGTCGAAATCTTTGTTGAACCTTAAGCCATTCTTTGAAAAGCCCTATCCTACCTATAAAGTCCTTCCGGTGTTCAGAACTAATGATCTAGGTCCCGAAACAAAAACAAAAAAAAATGATGATGAATAAAAAAAAATGGAGTTTGAAGATCTGCTAGACTGAAAACCTGAAAGGGCGGTTTAGGCAAAATTTAAGATCATTCCCCTGTTAAGTTGAAAACCCGAAAGGGCGGCTTAGGCAAAAGCTAAGGGGATAGCCTGCTGAATCGAAAACCTAGAAAGACGGTTCAGGCAAAAGTTAAGGCTACCACGGTCCGCCAAGTTAAAAACCCTGAAGAGGTGACTTGGTCACGGTAAGAGAATCATTATAAGAAGGCTACAGCCAGTATCAAGACTGAAGATCAACTGAAGTTCAAGCAAATTTATAAGAAGGTTACAGCCGGTATCAGGACTGAAGATCAATTGAAGTTCAAACAAATTCAAGTGACATCCTCAAAACTGGGGGCATTGGAGCTAAGCAATCCTAGGAGTTGTAATTAAATCATTGAGGCATTACTGTTTTAAGGAAAAAGTCCAGTGTTTACCAATTGAAAAAAATATTCCTTGAAAGGATAGACTTACCAAATAAAACGTTAACTAAGTCAGAAGCATTACTGTGTCTGTCAGTGTAGTTAATCAATCATTGTTATTCTATGTTCACTCCTTTAGAGCTCCTCAATCCTTTGAGTAGTGCCTTTTATCTAAGTTTTCTATTTAAAAAGAGTCAATCGTCATCCATATGTCCAAATGATGCAACTGTCTCGGTGAAGGAGGCCCGGCCTCGTCAGCTCCCTGCGATTGTACCTGAAAAAGTTCGAGAATCTAGTCAAACAGCTATATTTCAAAGATGATCAACCCAGAAGAATTCAGAAGTAGAAACATCAGAAAGCCCAGCTTCCGTAAAAAGATCATACCCCAGGAAGGCATCTTAAGCTTGGAAGAGCCTCAGATGCAATGATGGTCGAGCCAATTTCTCAGAAAGATGAACCGTTAAAATTCAGAATTTCCTTCCAGTTAGTTAAATACTTTCCTGGTCAAGAAATGTTTATCTAAACACCTATCAAGAGGCAAGTCCCACTTTTCCATGATTATATCCAAGAGAGCCGTTGTTCTAGATTACCAATTTCAAGTGTCTTGTTCAAGGTTTCAGTCATCCAAATCCCCAAAGACAAGACCAGCAGTCTCTTTGAGAAAAATCTTGTTGAAGTTTCATAAAAGTGTTTCTAATCCATTCTTGTTAGTAATGGTTCTTCGGTTTGCCGTTTCATCATTCGTCAAAGTCCTAGTTTCCGATATCTTTGTCAAGCACGATCTCTAACATCCCCGATTTCATTAAGTTCAAAAAATCAAAAATTAATTAAATCCAATCCTATGTCAAATTCAAGTTCATGAAAAATCTCTAAATTCTTCATTGTTGAATTCATCAATCAAAGCTATCTTGTTTCCTTGAGCCCGTTTGTGAACGGTGCCTCATTTTCTGAGTCCATTTGTGAATGGTCTCGTGTTCTCCTTGAGCCCGTTTGTGAACGGCGCCTCATTTCTGAAGTTCATTTGTAAATGGTCTCATGTTCCCCTTCATCCCGTTTGTGAACGGTGTCTCATTTTCTGAAGTTCATTTGTAAATTGTCTCATATCCTCTTCAAGCCCGTTTGTGAACGGTGCCTCATTTTCTGAGTCCATTTGTTTATGGTCTCATGTCCTCCTTGAGCCCGGTTATGGACGGTGCCTTATTTCTGAAAAATCAAAAATTCATCAAATCCAATCCTATGTCAAATTCAAGTTCATAAAAAAACTCTAAATTCTTCGTTGTTGAATTCATCAATCAAAGCTATCTTGTTTCTTTGAGCCCGTTTGTGAACGGTCCTCTTTTCTCGAGTCCATTTGTAAATGGTCTCGTCTTCTCCTTGAACCCGTTTGTGAACGGTATCTCATTTTTCTGAGTCCATTTGTGAATGGTCTCATGTCCTCCTTGAGCCCGTTTGTGGACGGTGCCTTATTTCTGAAAAATCAAAAATTCATCAAATCCAATCCTATGTCAAATTCAAGTTCATGAAAAAACTCTAAATTCTTCGTTGTTGAATTCATCAATCAAAGCTATCTTGTTTCTTTGAACGGTGCCTCTTTTCTCGAGTCCATTTGTAAATGGTCTCGTCTTCTCCTTGAACCCGTTTGTGAACGGTGTCTCATTTTTCTGAGTCCATTTACGGTCTCATGTCCTCCTTGAGCCCGTTTGTGGACGGTGCCTTATTTCTGAAAAATCAAAAATTCATCAAATCCAATCCTATGTCAAATTCAAGTTCATGAAAAAACTCTAAATTCTTCGTTGTTGAATTCATAAATCAAAGCTATCTTGTTTCTTTGAGCCTGTTTGTGAACGGTGCCTCTTTTCTCGAGTCCATTTGTAAATGGTCTCGTCTTCTCCTTGAACCCGTTTGTGAACGGTGTCTCATTTTTCTGAGTCCATTTACGGTCTCATGTCCTCCTTGAGCCCGTTTGTGGACGGTGCCTTATTTCTGACAAATCAAAAATTCATCAAATCCAATCCTATGTCAAATTCAAGTTCATGAAAAAACTCTAAATTCTTCGAGCCCGTTTGTGAACGGTGCCTCATTTCTCGAGTCCATTTGTAAATGGTCCCGTCTTCTCCTTAAGCCCGTTTGTGAACGGTACTTCATTTTCTGAGTCTATTTGTGAATGGTCTCATGTCCTCCTTGAGCCCGTTTGTGGACGCTGCCTTATTTCTGAAAAATCAAAAATTCATCAAATCCAATCCTACGTCAAATTCAAGTTTATGAAAAATCTCTAAATTCTTCGTGGTTGAAGCTATCTTGTTTCTTTGAGCCCATTTGTGAACGGTGCCTCATTTCTCGAGTCCATTTATGAATGGTCTCATGTTCTCCTAGAGCCCGTTTGTGAACGGTGCCTCGTTTCTCGAGTCCATTTGTGAATGGTCTCGTCTTCTCCTTAAGCCCGTTTGTGAACGGTACCTCATTTTCTGAGTCTATTTGTTAATGGTCTCATGTTTTCCTTGAGCCCGTTTGTGAACGGTGCCTCGTTTCTCGAATCCATTTGTGAATAGTCTCGTCTTCTCCTTGAGCCCGTTGGTGAACGGTACCTCATTTTCTGAGCCCATTTGTGAATGGTCTTTTTATTCTCCTTGAGCCCGTTTGTGAACGGTACCTCATTTTCTGAGTCTATTTGTGAATGGTCTCATGTTTTCCTTGAGCCCGTTTGTGAACGGTGCCTCGTTTCTCGAATCCATTTGTGAATGGTCTCGTCTTCTCCTTGAGCCCGTTGGTGAACGGTACCTCATTTTCTGAGCCCATTTGTGAATGGTCTTTTATTCTCCTTGAGCCCGTTTGTGAATGGTACCTCATTTTCTGAGTCCATTTGTGAATGGTCTCATGTTCTCCTTGAGCCCGTTTGTGAACGGTGCCTCGTTTCTCGAGTCCATTTGTGAATGGTCATGTGTTCTCTTTAAGCCCGTTTGTAAACGGTACCTCATTTTCGAGTCCATTTGTGAATGGTCTCGTCTTCTCCTTGAGCCCGTTTGTGAACGGTACCTCATTTTCTGAATCCATTTGTGAATGGTCTCTTATCCTCCTTGAGCCCGCTTGTGAAAGATGTCTCATTTTCTTTTTAAGAAAAAAAAAAAAAAAAAACCGCTTGAGAACGATCTTTGTTCTTTCTGTTCGGAATCCATTCGAAAGTGGTATCTCATTCTCTCGTTGCCCGTTTGTGAACGGCACCGCATCAGGATTTCTTATTATGTTCTAATTCTAGGATTTCATTTAGGGCCTTGCATTAGGTAGTAAATGTTTGCGTCTAAGTTCCGTTTGTGTAGAGTCTTTTGTCGATTAAAGCTACGCAAAATGGCTCTGTCATTTTGACTTTGGTATTCGATGACTACGTCATCTCTACCAAAGAGGGGCATCTGTAGACACCCCATTTTGCTCTACCTTAATCGATAAAGAAATTAGGGTTTGTTTTCCGTCGGTTTTCCAATGTCTTTCTTTCCCGCATCCGTTTGTTACATTTCTAAATATTTTTGGTCGTTTCCGTCGTGTTTCGTATTTTCCCGCTAAATGTTGAGAAGGATTATTCAGAAAAATCTAAACCAGAGAGAATTGGGACCCGTTTGGTGGGCCCGCATTGGGTGCTTCGATTAAATTTGGATCGAGAAAGTTGGACCCATTTGGTGGGGCCGCATGATGCATTTTGATTAAATTTGGACTCGTTTGGTGGGCCCGCATTGAACATTTGTTTAAAATCGAATCAACCGAGGGCCCACATTGTGGGGCCCGCGTTGTGGGGCCTCAGTGGGGCCTCTTGTGAGGCCTCTTATGAAGAGCAATGATGGTAGCTCTCCACTAAGACAACATGATGGGCCCTCCACTAAGAGCAATAATGATGGACTCTCCACTAAGAAACATGATGGGCCCTCCACTAAGAGCAATAATGATGGACTCTCCACTAAGACAACATGATGGGCCCTCCACTAAGAGCAATAATGATGGACTCTCCACTAAGAAACATGATGGGCCCTCCACTAAGAGCAATAATGATGGACTCTCCACTAAGAAACATGATGGGCCCTCCACTAAGAACAATAATGATGGATTCTCCACTAAGAGGGACAACATGATGAGCTCTCCACCAACATATCTCTCTCTCTCTCTTTCTCTCCCTATATATATCTCCCTTCCCATCCATAAGAGGAAAAGGAAAAAAAAAAGAAATTTATCTTCCATTATCTCTTTCTCTTCCATTATCTCTTCTAATCACTCCCTCCAATCCCTTTCCTCAATATATTCTTTCATCCCTCTCCCTAATATTCTTCTTCCATTATCTCTTCACTCCCTCAATCACTCCCTCTAAACACTCCAGAGAAAGCGAAAGACGGCGGAGCGGATCGGCGGCGGCAGGATTTTTTATATTTTTTGGATTGGGCGGAGATCTTCACCACAGGTAGGTGCATTGTTCTCAAAATATTTCTGTATTTTTCCGAATTTTTCTGATTTTTTCCGCAAATTGTGTTTTAAAAATGGAAAACTCTTCAAAAAACATCTTTTGACGAAGAAAAATTAAATTATATACCAAACAGATTCTAAAATTAATGAAATTTCGTGGGAAAATAATATGTTACTGATTCATTTTACCATGAATTTGTAAAGATTTTTGGAGTTTATTTGGTATATTATTTAATATTTTCTTTGAAACTTATCAGATTTTAGGAGAATTGTTACTAACATCAGATCATCATTAAAATTCATAAAATTTTTACAGTAGTCTTATCTTCCATATTACTTGTTACTGTAAAATTTTCGTGTGATTTGGATCTGTTTTAATATGGGATGTAGTGTTAATTTATAATCTGGTCTGGAAATTGTAAAATCCGAAATTGGTAGTAAATAATTTCTAAAATTCATGAAAATCTCACTGCATGCTATTTTGATTCATATAGTATTTCTGTAGAAATTTCATAGAATTTAGAGTTATATTTCTACTAGTTTATGTGTTAATTGTGCAATCTGGACATTTAATGGTTTAATCAAGATTAAATGTGAATTTAATGTAAAAATATGCAAAACTCATCCTGTAAGCTACATACATTTTCATCTTGCTGCTGTAGAAATTTCAAATCATTTCGAATTTATTTGCAACAATTTCACTTGTAAAACCGCTCATATGCTTAAAATTGATAAAATCCATGGAAAATTCGAAATTAATTGAAAATCATATAAAAATTCCTAAAGAACTTTAAAATTCTGTCACATGTTCACTCCTTAATCCATTGAAACAGAAATTTTAGGATCTTTAGATTCTCCTGGAAAAATGGCCCGTGCATCCATAATCGTATCCCAATTGCAACTTGATCTTTGACAATTTGAATATTTAAGTTATAGCATGTTGTTGGCTCCGAGGTTAGTGTCCACGGAAATCCTGAGATTCTGCCAGGCAATAAGATGCTATAACCTAAGTATTAAATTGCACAAGGAAAGAGCGCACGATTCCCTCCTTTGGATGCCATTCAAGGCCGAAATTGGTGAACCGTAGAACCATTGGTAATCCTTAAATGTCTAGAAACTGAAAATCTTCGAAATCTGAAACTCATTAACCTCGAGAACTTAAATCGATTTATCTTGTGTCTTTCGGAACCATTGGATTATGGTTTCCAATCTAAGAACCATTAGAGCCCAATTTAGGAACACTGGTGTCGTGCCGTGTCCTAGGTTTTAGGGAGTCCTAGAGTTAGGAGTCCAGCCTCATCACGGACGCTTGCTATGAATAGCAACCGTACCATAGGTCTAGTTACACTAGTCACCCGATCTTTCCCTAGGACAAGCCTAGTAAACTAGGATGTAGGCAAAACCTGCATTAGTCTAAGGGACAACTTGCATTCAGATAAGAATCATATAGCATCTTAGATGAAATCCTAAGATAATAAAATCCTCAACTTGAATTAAATAATTCCTCTTAAAACTGTTGAAACAGTCAAATCCGTCTAAGTCGGTGTCCTAGTTGAGTTAGGCATATGTAGCTTAGCTTAGGTGCACCGAACTACGTCGACTCTGATCCCAGTGAGGCTTGGGTACGTAGGCAGCTTGGATGTCTGACGGCATACCACCCGCGAGTCGGCACCACAACAAATTGTGGTGTTTTGTATATTAATTTTCTTGTAAATACTTAATCAAATCAGTTAGGGTTTTCCATGAAATTAGAATTCTAGGAGAACTTTCACTTAGAATGAATCCAGACAAATTAATAAATCAAGATACACATCTAGGATTCACATTGAAATTAGATTCTAGGATGCATGTCACTTAGTTCGCACATTAACATAGAGTTGAATGAGCCATTTAAAATAAATTTAAAAGAGTTAGCTTTTGGAATCGAAGACCGATTATCGGACAAGAATGGTGCATGTGGTGGATAACTCCCCATACCTTCCATTCTCGTAACCAGGTAGCGAGTCTAGATTTCTGGTTAATTATGGGTCCTAGATCCCACATCTAGGTGGCGACTCTGTCAGTCTCTTTCGTGTGGAATTCGGATTGCCTTAGTGATCCCAAGTCCACAGGAAAGACGAATTCAAATCAATATTAAAATGCACACGCCAATCGCGTGGGAACGAGAGACCAAAGGAGAGCGCGCGGCGGCTCGCGCCCCACGCCCCTCTCGCGGGATCATGTCCCACAATAGGCAATCTTCCCCATCATTTTGTTCGCCTTCGCTTTCAATCTCCTCATCCCATGTGGCGGACATTCCTTTCTTGCCTTCTCTTCTCTTGAAGCGGTTGTTTGAAGTAGGTTCATTGTTGAGTGGACAATCCGGGCGAATGTGTCCAAGCTTCTTGCAACCGTAACATCGGGGTTGAGAAGATCCATCACCAACTTCTTCTTTCTTCTTGAATGGAGGATTGGTCCTTCTATTTCTCATGCCTCCCATGTTTCTTTGCAAGAATTTGATCCTTCTTGTTAGGAGAGCTACTTCATCCTCGATGTCTTCCTTTGCATCTTCACTTTCACCTACATTACAAGCAAAAGCAATTCCTTTTCCTTTTTCGATTTTAGTTTCGATTTCGGGTGCTTTTGTTTTGAAAATCATTTCATGTGTGATCAAGGACCCTATAAGTTCATCTAGGTTCAAAGTGTTCATGTCCTTGGCTTCGGTGATTGCGGAGGTTTTGGATTCCCAAGACAAAGGTAGGGACCTAAGAATTTTAGTTACTAAATCTCTATTGGAAAATTGTTTTCCAAGTCCCCTTAATCCATTTACAAGATTGGTGAATCTAGTGTACATGTCGGCAATTGTTTCATCGGGTGTCATTTGAAAAAGTTCGTATTGCCGAAAAAGATGGTTCATTTTAGATTCTTTAACTTGATTGGTTCCTTCATGGGTGACTTCTAGAGTGTCCCAAATTTCCTTAGCCGAATTCAAATTTGATACTCTATTGAATTCTCCGGGAGATAGAGCACAAATGAGAGAATTCATGGCTTTGGCATTATAATTCGAAGCTTGTTGTTCGGCTTCGGTCCAATCATTTAAATTTCTTGTGGGTAGGATATATTCATTATTAATTGCTCTCCACATTTGATAGTCTTGAGTTAAAAAGATTTTCATTTTAGTTTTCCAAAAACCATAATTTGTACCATCAAAATAGGGTGGCCTAGTGTTTGAATAACCTTCATGATGTTGAGGGTAGTTTGCCATTTTTGAATCTTTACTCTAAACCGGTTAGGGTTTTCAAAAAAAATAGAGACGAGGCTCTGATACCAATTGAAATAAACAAGAGGGGGGGTGAATTGAATTTTCCTCAAAATTAGGCCTTTTGAGAATTACCTATGAACCCTAATTGGAATTTTCTTCACTTAATTAAATATTTGGTTAGTGCAAATATAATTGACAAACAAAATGAGATGCCAAACCAAACAATAATGGAAATGCAAGAGTGAGAAATGACACACCGATATATAGTGGTTCGGCCAACGGCCTACTCCACTCTACTCAAGGTCGCACTTGAGGGATTCCACTATAGGAGACCTCCACGATGCCCGGCTCCGAGGCGGTTACAAATCCAAGGGATATTAAACAAGGATGCCCTTACACCTTTACAAAGACTCTCCTTCTCCGCCGAGTTCTAAGCGGTTGCTCTCTAGGGAATTAAAAAAGGGAATGCCCTAGCCACCTATACAAGATTTGAAAGAGAATAGCTTGGCTTCTTCTTGAAAGCTTGATGCTCTTTGTAGACCCTTGATTGCTCTTCAAAGATGGTGATTTGCAAGTGAAAGCACTACTATATCCAAACTCAAAAGATTCACAAGTGAAAGGCAAGTTTGGGATGAAAAACAAAAACTCAAGCTAAAATGGATTGCAAATGTCTTTGATGCTTAAGGATGTTTTTCAAAGATCAAGAGAGTGGAAATAATCCTCTAGATATTGTATAAATAGTCTCTCCTCAAAATATGACCGTTTGGGGGTGTAGATAACAAAAAACAAATTTTAATTCAAAACCCAACGGCTCTTTTTTGAGCTGTCGCAAGGTTCTCGGAGTTCCGAGAACCATTCTCGGAGTTCCGAGAATTCTCGGAGTTCCGAGAATTCTCGGAGTTCCGAGACAACGGCCAGAAGAAATAAAATTTCTACTGGACCATTTCTCGGAGTTCCGAGAAATTTTCTCGGAGTTCCGAGCTCGGAGCTCCGAGAAAAAATCTCGGAGTTCCGAGAAGCCTAAAAATCCACAGATTTTGATTTTTATTGCTTATTTGATTTTTAGCTTTTGGAACTCAACTCCTATGATTATTTTGGAATGTTTATGAGGGTCCCAACATGTTGGTCCACCACATAACCATTCACTAATCCATTTTAAGTTCTTAAGTGTTCTTTGAAAACCAAGTTGAAAACACTTTGAAAACGTTTTGCCTTGACTTGAGAATCTAAAGAGAAAGGATGTACAATGATACCTATGCAATCTTCGATCCCTCTTTAGCTTTGGTCTTCAAATGATCTTCCATCTTTGGATGCTTGCTTGAGTGATGATGTGAGCTACACTTAGCTCCTTTGGCTCTTGTTTGGTACACCTTTAAGCATGACCAAGTTGAGTGTTGGTTTCTTCAATGATCAATCCTATCTTAAACACAACACTTCAAAGCAAATTGATTAGTATTCAAAAACACAATCAATTATGTTTAGAATCATCAAAACAAGATAGGAGAGTAGACCCTTGGGCTTACAATACCCCTAGAACAAGGTGATTTTACAACCTCCTACCCTTAGCCTCTACTTGCCTTTTCTTCTTATCAATGGGCACCCCTACTTGATTGTTTCACTCCCCTCTTCTAAAAAGGGAAAATATATATGCCTCCCCTTTCTTCCTCGGACAGCCCTCTTTAGCATATTTTCTAGCTATAGGGGAGGGGTAAGCAAAAAAAAAGGGGAAGAGTGAATTACTTCTTTTTCTTGTACCTTTTCTTAGGGAAATGATATTGACACACTCGTATTTTGATAACGACACCAACCCACCCGTCTTTTCTTATTTAAACTCATGAAAATGTAATGGTCATTTAATCGTGATTTAAACACAAAAGACAAGGTAAGTTAGTGAAAATATAAAAGCGAGATTGTGTCAGCATCATCTGCACTTGGGAGGTTCGTGCAGAGGGGTGCCAATACCAGAACTCAGGATATTTTGCCTTTTTTGTAAATTCCGGAAAAAAATAAAAATAAAAAAGGGAAGGTCGGGGCGATGGAACGGATGATATCAATGGGGTTTGATTTTTTCAAAAATTTTGGGATTCGGCTCCGGGATCTCGACTCAACTTCGGGATTGGGGACTTTATTCGATTTCGAGAATTTATTCGATTTTGGGGGAAAATGATCCGGTCAAAATGGAGTGTCTACAGTAACCCTTGTGAGGGATTTTTCGTTTCTTTCTTTCAACCTTCGAGTGTTGTATTCGGGCAAGTATTCGGAGAAGCGTAGCTCATTCTCCGTGGTGTGGATAGCCACCAAGGTTAAAGCTATTGGGGTGAGGATAGCCACCAAAGTTAAAGCTATTGTAATTGGCATTCGATCTTCGCCAAGGTTAAGAAGATCAAATAGTGAAGCCATCAACGGGTTTGGTTGGTGGAGTGGAGTAGGCCTCGGATTTGAGGACCGAACCACTTTAAATCTCGGGTGCACTCTTTCTATCTCTTTGCTCTTTTATTTGCATTGCACCATTAGATTTAACTTGTATGCTTGAATATTAATTCTTGATCTCTTAATCTTAAAATCGGTTTAAAAGTTTAAAATTGGTAGATTCTATTTCTTAAACAACCATATTCTCCCTCCTCATTGTGTTGCCAATCAAGTATAACTTGGGACCCCCCTACATCGTTTTTTCAAAACCATTCTTTAAAAAATCCCACAGCGAACTATGCGGACCTGATCCTCCATTTTTGGGGTACGTAGGTAGTCTGGCTAGACCAGATTCGGTCCAAATCCTTAGAACCTTAGGTATTCAACCCTTTCGAACCCATGCTCACCTAGAAAGTCCTTCTGGTGAAACAAGTAAAGGTTCGAGGCGAATGAAAAGAAAAACAGAAAGAAAAGAATGAGAGTCTGAAGACCCACTAGGTTGAAAACCCGAAAGGGCGGCCTAGAGAAAGGTGAAAGTCGTTTTTCTTGCTTAGTCAACAAGCCAAGAGATTGACTTATCAAAAAGTAAGGGTAGTTGTCTGCTGGATTGAAAACTTGAAGAGACAATCTAGTCAGAGGCAAATACTTCCCATGAAAAGTTGAGTTGAATAGAAGCAGAAGGAGTTCCTCAGTTACGTTGAATTCCCAAGTTTGAGTGCAAGCAAAAGTTGAGATAAGTAATCTTTTAGACTGAAAGCTTGGAAAGAAAAAGTTGAGATAAGTAGTCTTTTAGACTGAAAGCTTGGAAAGCAAAAGTTGAGATAAGTGGTCTTTTAGACTGAAAACTTTGAAGACATTAATTTTGACTTCTTCCGAAAAGAGAAATCAAGGAGACCGAGGAGCAACCTCTACACAGGGCAGGATCCTGGAATCCGAGTAGTGTCAGCGAGACTTACTTTAATATCTTTTTAAACTAGGGGCATTAAAACCGAGCAATCCGAAGGGGATATAACCATGACGGAGATCCCGATGGAGGAAATTAGGTCATCTTGACATAGTTTTTGAGACTACTCTGAGAGTGGCTGACCTTACCATTTAAAAAATGATACATTTGATTTAAGAGTGAAATCAAAATTTAGTCAAGTCCCTTGAATATTGTAAGTCTTCTTTGAAAGAGTCCTCAGGAGTCTGTTCCTTGTTTCTCATTGTTTTCTTTTAGAATCCAAAGTGTTTGGCACTGGAGAAAATGGGTGTACACCTTCCGACATGTAAAGAAAAATCTAAAGTAGATCCTGGTTTAAGAAATCAAAGAAGGGCAAGAGATTTGTTATTCAGACCTGCCTGAAACATCAAAGCCTCAAGCACTGAGCAAAATAAATAATTCTTGCGTTCAGCCTTTGTGGAGATGGTTTTACCACTATACCAAAGAAAGAACCCATGCAAACTCAAAATTTTCATACTTACCTTGGTTCTGCTCTCTTAAGACATTGTCATGGAAGCACATCATACTAGGGGCATCTTTTATGACTTGCGTCATAAAAGATATTACACAATGATAACTGGGATATCTATTCTTAGCAAATAGAAACCAGAGAAGCTTGAGCATACTCTTTGAGTTGAATTCCTTGATCAAATTGTTCCTTCAGGAGTCAGTTTTAGAAACTTCAATTCCCAGCGGAGTATAGAATCTACTCCTGCATCCTTCAAACCTCATCAGAATACTTTTCACCTATTAAAGAGGGTCAGCACCTGAAAATCTCATCAATCTACTTAAGTTTTGCTTTCAGTAAAGATCATGCGCTCCTAGTTATTCTCGGTAAGAGATAACTGGCCCATTAGTGAAATCAATCATAGATGGTAAATTCTTCATTCCTTTTGAAGGTTTTTAATAAGGATAGAAATTTATGGTTCCGTGTTCCACGGTTTGGTTTTTCTTCCATGGTTTTAGAAAGTTTTCAATAAAGGAAGAAATTACTATATTCTGTGTTACACGGTTCGATCTTTTCTTCCATCATAAAAAAAAAAAAACCTTTGGTTTGCACTTGTTTTGACAAAATTTTTAATACAGCAATAAAAAAAAAGCAAAGCTCTTTGAGTGATTAGTGTGTACTTATCTGATTTGTACTCTTTGAGTGTTTGGTTTTTGTTTGCTTTGTCAATTCAATGAAAAAAAAAGATAAAAATTACCGAACCTGTGTTACACGGTTTGGTCTTTTTGAAAGATTTTTAATAAAGGAATTCGTTGAACCTGTGTTACACGGTTTGGTCTTTTTTGAAAAGTTTCAATAAGGAAAATATTTCTGATCTGGCGTTACGCAGATTGGTCTTTTCTTCCTTCTCCCGGGTATTTAGTACCCTGATGATTAGTAATGTAATGTCAAGTAGTGACTTACCTAATCATCGTTCCGCAATGTGCAGCTTCCTAACGTGTTAGGAGTCATACGTATCTGCGAAGAGATTTGTATGGGACTGTTTAGCAGGACATACGAATTTGGGTTTACGTGGAACTGTTTAGCAGAACCGCGTGATCCGGAGTGATTCGCTACCTTGAAAGAGAGGAGTCAGAATTACTCTGATAGTTAAACAGATTTATTTTCAGCAATGATCTGTATATCTATCGCCTGGCTTGAGACTTAGTCTCGCCTCGGTATTAGAAGTTTGAGTTTAGCTCAAATATTCGAGTACCCTAATAATTGGTCAAATTTTAGACTGATCTGCATGATATAAAAAAAATGGAAACTCTTTGAGTAATTGAAGTGATTGCCTTGTTTGTTTGGTTTGTGCTCTTTGAGCAATTGTTATGTTTACTTCGGCTTAGCCTGATTAAAAAAAAATGTATGTTTGTGTTTTTATAATCGTTCGTTCATCTTTGTTAACTAGTTTAGATAGTTGAGTCATGAGTATTAGGGAGAGACTATTTCTTTGAGATGTCTTAGTTGCAGAGTTAAGAGTCGGTGAGAGGCTATCTCCTTATTGTTAGTAGAGTTTTACCTTTGTGTATATCTTTTTAAAAAAAAACGAAAACCCAAAAATTTGTTTTGCTTTCGGGTCGGTCAAAATGTGTCGTCTGTTCAGCTTTGCCATTCGCGTGTTGTACATGCTCTGCCAAAGAGGGGCATCTGTAGACACCCCATTTTGACCGGACCCGGGTTCGAGTTGCTTATACAAAGCCTCGTCAAATCGGTGAGTGGAGTCCTAAATTGAACCCTAGGGTAGCTTAAGGTCTCACCGGGGTCCCCGCCAAATTTCATTGAAATCCGACTCGATTTGTTAAATAGGACGAGCCGAGAAGGAAGCGTAGTACGAATCCAAAAGGGAGGGTGAATCATCTTAAAGGGGGTTGTCCACGGAAAAGGAGGACAAATATATCATTTTTCGTAGAAATGGAGGAATGCATTTTCGTTGAAATTTCGAGAGAGAGGAGAGGAAGGATTTTGAAAAAAAAAAATCTCAGATCTGGATCTGAGATTTTGAGAGAAAATCTCAGATCTGGATCTGAGATTTGTAGAAATGAAAGAGGGATTTTCTTGATTTTTCGAAGAGAAGGCAGGGAGAAGGGATTTTTTTCATTTTTTCGAACAGAGAGGGGGAGATTTCTGGTTGGATTACCTCCGGCCATCAACCCCATGCCCGCCGGCCATCTCGTTTTCTCCGAACCCCACCACCATCTCATCATCTTCCCCTCTCCATTTCTGTCCATTTCTCCACCTACAAACCCCAATCGTCATTAAATCTGACCTCTCTCCCGCCGGCCATCTCCAGCCAGCCACCTTTACCCACCTCGAAAACCCGACCGACCCTCTCTACCACCACTTCTATCAAGATCCACCTCCTCTGCCATTTCTGTCACCACTAAACCCACTTCAAAATCCCCATTTTCGTGAGAAACACACACAGAGAGAGAGAGAGAGAGAGAGAGAGAGAGAGAGAGAGAGTCTGGATCTTGTCTCCTTCTTCATCTTCTCCGGTGGCTCTTCCGGCGGCTTAACCGGAGCTCCGGCCAATCGAATCCCACCACCATCACATCCATCTCTTCCTCTTCAAAAAAAACCACCCCACCATCTTCCCAACCCCCTTCTCATTTTTTTATAACCCTACCATCTTCAACTCCACCCAGATTTAAGCCTATTCCATCAAAACCCATCTCAACCATCATCTTCAACCTCAAACCTTTTTCATTTACCTCACCTCCACCATTACCATCCCTCAGGCATGGCATCTCTATCTTCTCCTCCATTACCAAAACCCTATATATGCCCTATTTCTGCAACACCAAAAGATAGAAAAGGGGGATTTGCTCATTTTCGTGCAGTGAAGAGAAGGTTTGAGAGGAAGAGGCGAAAATAGAGGGGAAAGCTAGGTAATTATTCTTGTCCCTTCTCTTGCGCTATTAATGTTGTCATTCTTCCATGATTTGTGAGGATTCATCCCTGATGATCGCTCAAGTAGTATGCGATAGCTGTTATGCTTAAGCTGGATTTGATTTTCCATAGTCATATAGCACAGCTATATGATTATAATTTTGAACAGACTGATGTTGGGTTTAAGCCTTGATAAAACTGTGTTAGTTGATTTCTTTGTGCCTAACAAAAGGATGCTATAAATATGATGAGCTGATTTGAAAATAGTTGATTTACGAAAATGGATTTTAATGTTCTCTTTACTTCCAGTGATTTCAAATGGATTTTGATAATGCTTTTACTTGTCAACTCAAATTCAGCCTTAATGTCTTTCCAATTATCCATAAAACTGTTTGGTATTGGCATTCATCAAAAGGTCTAAATAGTTGTACATGAGCTGTATTGGTTATGAATGCATCAATCACAACCGTTTTACCAGGAGGGTTAGTAATTGGAATTATCATGATGAGTGGAAATTGTCCTTGATTTAATTCTAGATTTTCTTTTCATATGATAATTAGGTTTTAACAGCTATGATTGCTGCTCACATCATGTGTTTGAAAAGAATTCTTATTCTCTTCAATTTAACCCATTTCCTGTTGTTGTGTCCGATGAGGATTTGGCATATGCAAAATAGGAAATTTATTGCCAGCTTGTCGTGTCCTAATAGTTGTGCATAACTGATTTGTTTCAGCCCATGTTTTGCATCATCCCTTTGTTCTTTTTGAATGAATCAATGAAGTTCTGTAGCTCTTGTTTCAGCCTGGTTTTGGGTCAACCATTATAACAACACTTTCTGTTGTGGCCAATCAAATCGGCCATCTTTGCTTATGTTCAGTGCGTCAAATTGGTGTTTTCACAAATCGAATCAATTTCTTAGTGCTTGCATAGCTGCATGTAGCTGATTTCAATAACTTAGTATTTGGAATTTCACAATTCTCTTGATTAATTGTTGACCGAGTGGTAATCTGATCCTTGGAACATAGGGGTTGGGAATTTTTCATCTTTCAGAGAATTAAATAGCTTTAAAGCTGATCTTATAGAATTTTGAAGTCCCTGCTTGTTGCTAATGAACACATGTCTCTTCATTCTCAGTAGGGATAGTGTGGTGGCTATATAGTGGTCAGGTTTTGTCTTCTTATGGGTGTATGTTTGGAGTTTTTAAACTCATCAATTGAATAGCTCTCTTTAAGCTTTGAGAATTTTCCAAAGAAATCCTGATCAAGAGCTCTGTATTAACAAGATACAAGGGCGATGAAGGCGATAGCCCAAGCCCATCTTTAGGGGACTCGCTCAATCCAAGTAGCGCTCCCCTCTTTTGTTTAGTAGGCCTACCCAACTTTTTGGATTTCTTTTAACCATTTTTTAAAAAAAACCCTTCTCTGGGACGTCTTTGTGTTTTGTGGCTCACCGTTTTTTGCACTTGAATCTGCACAAGTTGATGCCCCCTGTTATGCACCAAAATTTATAAAAATCAGAAATATCATTGCATGCAATTTGTATAATTTGTTGAAAATTTAAGATTATTCTTTTATGTTAAGTTTTGAGTTACGTTCTGAAGATGAATGGACTGTTCAGGTGAGACTATCTTGAAAGCTTATCATAATTTATTTTATTTTAAATAAATTGTTTAATTGAAGAAGGAAATCAGATGATTTGCACTATTCAATGTCCTTGACACGAATATCGTCTGATTTTAAGGCGGTTTGTAGAAATATTATACGTGTAGGAAATCAGATGATTACTTTGGCATCATCTGATTTCATTGGAGTCCCCGTATTGGGGTTTGTGGTTGACTTTGAAGTGTTTAATATCATTTTTTTATTTCATTAGGCTACCCAGCGGCTGGTCTGGGCTAATTAATTTTATTTTAAATAAATTGTTTAATTGAAGAAAGAAATCAGATGATTTGCACTATTCGATGTCCTTGACACGAATATCGTCTGCTTTCAAGGCGGTTTGTAGAAATATTATACGTGTAGGAAATCAGATGATTACTTTGGCATCATCTGATTTCATTGGAGTCCCCGTATTGGGGTTTGTGGTTGGTTTTGAAGTGTTTGATATTGTTTTTACTTCATTAGGCTACCTAGCGGCTGGTCTGGGCTAATTAATGTTGTTTATCATGCTATTTGAATTTGAGATTGCCTAGTAGCTCTTTTCTGCTCTCTTGGTGGACTAGCGCAGTCTTCTAGACTTCTTTAGATACTAGAACCTGTACTAGGAGGCATATTCTGTCTCATTAGGAAATCCTCCTTTGGAGGCAAGCCTCTTTTTTTAGCTTAACCTCAGGGAGGTTGCTTTGATTTTGATAAATGGTGCACCCATATGAGGCATGCCTTGCCTCATTTAAAGAGCCTTTGAATCATTCGTTTGTGTGGTGATGTTATCGGGGGAGTCTTTGACTCATTTGATCTTTATTGATGTTATTAGGGAGTCATTTGTCTTGGCTTTGTAAGTAATTAGCCTTTAGAAGGCCTGCTTGGCCTCATTTGTAGAATCCTCTCTGAGGTTGCACCTCAATTCGTTCCTCTGTTAATTAGAGACCAATTTGGTCAATTAGTTGTCTTAGCCTTGCTTATCCCCCAGGGCAATGATAAGGTTACTTGGAGCCCATCTTTGTGTGTGTTTGGGAGACCCGCCCGGTCTCATTCTCTCGCTAGTTCTCCTCTTTGTGCGTCGTTTGGTTTTTGGGAGAACACCCTACTCGGCTTGGCTTCATACTCCTACCCTTATGGGGTACTGGGCGCACATTTGTTGCACCCTAGGGCTAAGTAGCTGTCCGGCCCGGCTGGGTGTTTTACCTCTGCCAAATGTGCAAATTCTTGTTCCTTTAAGGAGTCTCTGACTCATTTATCCTTTGGTTAGTGTTAGTGGAGTTTTTGACTCGTGTTCCTTTTCTTTTAGGGAGTCTCTGACTCATTTATCCTTTAGTTGGCGTTAGTGGAGTCTTTGACTCGTGTTTTCTTTTCTTTTAGAGAGTCTTTGACCCATCTATCCTTTAGTTGGTATTAGTGGAGTCTTTGACTCATGTTTCTTTCTCTTTTAGAGAGTCTTTGACTCGTCTTTTCTTTAGTTGGTGTTATTGGAGTCTTTGACTCATGTTTCCATTTCTTTTAAAGAGTCTTTAACTCGTCTATTCTTTAGTTGGTGTTAGTGGAGTCTTTGACTCATTCATCTTTGACGCTTTCGTCTCTTAGTCCGTTTTATTAGAGAATCTTTGACTCACTCATTTTCTTAGTTGGTATTATTAGAGAGTCTTTGACTCACTCGTCTCTTAGTTGGTGTTATAGAGAGTCTTTGACTCATTTGTTCTTGTTAGGGAGTCTTTGACTCGGTTGTTCCGCTTAGCAGTGTTATTAGAGAGTCTTTGACTCATTTGTTGTTATTAAGGAGTCTTTGACTCCATTGTTTTCTTTAGTTGTTTTATTAGAGAGTCTTTGATTCGTTTGTTCTTATTAGGGAGTCTTTGACTCGTTTGTCCTTATTAGAGAGTCTTTGACTCGCTCGTCCTTTGATAGCAGTATTAGAGAGTCTTTGACTCATTTCCCCATCCCTTTAATTGTTTTTAGGAGCTTCTCCTTAGTGTTGTCGTCGCTTTTATTTGTTTGAGACTTGTCCAGTCTCATTAGAGCTTTGCCTTTTGGGTCTTAGATCATTTCGTTACTTTTGATAGCTAGCTTGTTCGGTTTAGGGGTTTCCCCTGTTAGCCCTAGGGTTTTACCCTAGGGTATTGTTTTACATTTTTTTTCTTAGGTCTTTGACCAAAAGTGTGAAATCAGAAATTTAAAAATCCAAAAAATATTGAAATACTTTAAAATCCAAAAACATGTTAAAACATTTAAAACTCAAAAACATTAGAAATTTAAAACATAAAAAACATTTGAAAAACACTAAAACCATTAAATCATTTGGAATGTTTGCTTTTAGTGATAGTTAGAGAGTTCGTTTCGAACTACATTGGCTTGATCCTCTTCCGAGGTACGTAGTGCAGCTTGGGATTTATATCCCAAGTCCAGCCAAACTTTTGTAAATAATATTTTAAAACCTTTTTGAATAAGCAACCTTTAAAACCTTGTTTTCAAAAGATCCTCCTCTAGAGTTAGGAGTTTCTCCTAGATAGAGAGTTTCAGAGTTAGGAGTTTCTTTTGATAGGTTGTTTGTTTGTTTGTTTGTTTGTTGTATGCTTGTTTTAGAGTTAGGGGTCTGTCCTAGAGTTATAGGAGCGCCTCCGTCCGATCAGTCGGCGATCCACATCGCCGAGTGATGACTAGAGTAGGATATGCTAGTCCACCTTTGGTTTTCCTTAGGAAATACAGCCTAGTTACACATAGGTTGTAGGAACCACCTGCATTAGCCTAGGGCTAATCTGCATTTAGTTAGGGCATATAGGGTGTCCTAACATCCACAATTCACTGGAATTTAAATAATCGTACAATAAACTTTAATAATTGGTCCGGTCTTTTAGATCGAGTCTAGGATAGAGGTCTAGGTGTCTTAGGCATCCTAGCTTAGAATAGGCGCGAAGAACTACGTTGCCTTGATTCTCGTGGAGGCGGGGATACGTAGGCTTCTTTGGATGAATACCAGACCATCCGAGGACTCGGGCTAATAATTTAGAGTCTTAGGATTTGTTGTATTGTTATTATATGTTTTAATGTGTTTTTCTTACTTTATCGTACTGATCCTATACTTTTAGCTATAGCTTGCATGTGTTTGCACATCAGAATTTAGACACCCATTAGGTATGTCACTCATAACCTAGCTATGCTTAGGTGACACATCTTTCATTTTATTTTATGTGTGTTTATTATTTGTATTCTCAGGAAATGCATGCTTAGGTAGACGACTCCTGAGGACTGTTCCCATTTCACATGATTTTTACCCAAACTTCTTTGGAGTTAATGAAAATGGCATAAGAGGCCAAGTGCTTGCACTCGGACGAATTGGGGGTGCTCTCAGACCTTCCCCATTCGTAACCAGGCACGAACCCATATATATTTCTGGTTATCCATTGCACAGAGGATTTGATTTTAGGGTTCCATGGCATATCCATGGATGGCGACTCTGAGTTTATTTCAGGTATGTCTTGGTTTCGAGCCTTGGCTCCGGATCGAGACATATCTCTTTCTTTTTATATCGCCACTCATGCTATGCTATGAGGGTGGCATCCGTTTCGAGAGTTCCTTGGCAGAGCTCTCCATTCACACGTGGATGATCCAGAGGAGGGTGTAGGGACACGTTCCCTCGCTCTCGCCTCTATCTCGGATCGGGGTCCACAGTAAGCTTTTTACTATTGCTTTAAATACTATTTTTGACTTCCTATTCAATCTAAAACTAGTACAATCTAAGTTTTCAAAATCCTTAAAATTTGAAAAGAAATCCAATTCACCCCCTCTTGGGTTGCTGAGTGGAATTTCACTTGGTATCAGAGCATAGGCTCTTACATAGGATTTCTCTTTGAAAACCTACAAGGGAAAGATCCAAATGGCAACATTTTCTCATAGCAATGAGGGGCAATCCACTACTAGACCTCCCTTCTTCAATGGCTCAAACTATCCATATTGGAAAGCTAGAATGAGAGTGTTTTTAAAATCTTTAGATTTTGATGTTTGGGGAAGTATCCAAAATGGATATAATGAACCTAGTGCTGATATGGAACTATGTGATGAAAATGAAAGAAAAGAGTCCACTATCAATGCAAAAGCAATGAATGCCTTGATTTGTGCCTTATCTCCCGAGGAGTTTAATCGAGTTTCTACTCTTGAAACCGCTAAGGAGATTTGGGATATGCTAGAGATAGCTCATGAAGGGACAAATCAAGTGAAAGAGTCCAAGATGAATCTTCTCTTTAGAGAGTATGAACTATTCATGATGGACCCTAATGAAACCATTGCCGAAATGCATACTAGGTTCACAAACATAACAAATGGGTTGAGATCATTGGGTAAACAATTGTCTAGCAAGGACTTAGTTCCCAAAATACTTAGGTCATTACCTAAAGATTGGGATCCCAAGGTCACCGCCATTGAAGAAGCAAAAGACATATCAAAAATGGGCTTAGAAGACTTAATAGGTTCCTTAATAACTTTTGAAATGGTTTTAAAAGGAAGAGAAACCTTAAACAAACAAAAGGAAGATACAAAAAGGAAAGGAATAGCTTTTAAAGCAAGAGTTGAGAGTGAAGAGGAAGAGAGTGAAGAAGACACACAAGATGATCTTGCTCTCTTCACCAAGAGATTCAAGAAATTTCTCAAGTTCAAGAGAGGAGGCAACTCTAGCCAAGGAAGAAATAGGCCTTCAAGCAAAGAGGAGATGAGATGCTATAAGTGAAACAAGGTTGGTCATATAAGGCCAAATTGCCCACTCATCAACAACAATGACAAGGATAAGAAGAATAGAAGAAATGGCAAAAAGGCTTTGTGTGCGGCGGCTTGGGATGAAGGGAGTGCTTCATCCGGAAATGATTCCAATGGAAAGGATGAAGATGACCTTTGCTTCATGGGACTCGCCGATGTGACACAAGATATCTCCGTATCCGAGGTAAATGATGTTGATGATATGTCTCATGAATTCTCTAATGATGAACTAATATTTGCTTGTGAAAAACTTCATGAAAATTTGGATTTACAACTTGCCAAAAACTAAACAATGAAAAAGTCCTTACAAGATATCACTAGGGATTTTGGGTTATTGAAAAAGGAATTCGATTTGCAAACCAATACAAGTGAAAAATTGATTTTGGAAAACAAAGCTTTGAATGAAGAAGTAGACAAATTAATCTTTGAAAACAAAAGCTTGAAAGAGGAAAATGAGAAACTTGTTTTGAAATGCAAAGAACTTTATTTAACATTTAGAAAATTCTCATGTGGCAAAAACAAACTAGATGAAATTCTTGAAAATAAGCTTGTCTCTTTAGAAAAAAATGGTCTTGGTTACCAACCCCTTTCTAAAGAAAAAGCCTCATTAAAAAATAAGTTTATAATGAATTCCTCCCACATCCATGCTAACACTAGTGCTTTTATTCCTACTTGTCACTATTGTGGTAGAATATGACACTTAAGGTTTGCATGCAATGTTAAGAAATCAAAAGCATCTAAATTTATGTGGGTTAAAAAAGATGAGCTTTATGATGTTGCTAACCTTGAAGGACCCAAGAAAAAGTAGGTACATAAATCTTCAACATGAGCTTTGATTCTTGTAGGTGTGCTTGAAAGGAAAACCCTCAAAGGACAAGTGGTTCTTGGATAGCGGTTGCTCAAGGCACATGACGGGAGACGTAACCAAGTTTGCCTTTGTCACGATGAGTCATCAAGGAAATGTCACCTTTGGGGATGATACAAGAAGCAAAATCATCGGTGAAGGTACCATTAAAATTAAGGACATTAAAGTTGAACATGTTTTGCTCGTGGACGGTCTTTCATTTAATTTGATAAGCATTAGTCAACTATGTGATCTTAGTCACAAAGTTCTTTTTGAAAAAGATAGTTGTAAGATTTTGAAGGCTAAGAATAATGAAGTTGAATTTGTTGCATATAGAGATGGCAATATGTATTCGTTAGCATTAGAAGACCTTGAAAATCAAAACATCCAATGTCTCTCCGCCATGGATGATAACCCTTGGTTATGGCATAGGAGACTTGGTCATGCTCATATGGATTTGATTTCAAGATTATCTTCTAAGAATCTTGTGAGAGAGTTACCTAAACTCAAATACATTAGAGATAAAATTTGTAGTGCTTGCATTCATGGAAAACATGCTAAAGACTCTTTTAAACCCGTAAGTGTATTATCTACCTCTTGTCCACTACAACTCCTTCACATGGACCTATTTGGTCCCATGAAGACTAGTAGTAGAGGAGGCAGTAGATATGTATATGTGATTGTTGATGACTACTCTAGGTTCACTTGGGTGTTGTTTTTAACTAGTAAAGATGAAACCTTCAAGAAATTTTTCAACTTGTGCAAGCGAATTCAAACTGAATAAGGGGTTTTCATAACTGAAATTAGAAGTGATCATGGAACCGAATTTGAGAACATTGAGTTTGATACCTTTTGTAATGAAAATGGAATCAAGCACAATTTCTCGGCTCCAAGAACTCCCCAACAAAATGGGGTAGTTGAAAGGAAAAATAGATCACTTATTGAAATGGCTAGAACCATGTTAAATGAGCACAATGTTCCAAGAAATTTTTGGGCAGAAGCCGTTCACACGGCTTGCTATCTTTTAAATAGGGTACTCATTAGACCTCACCTTAACAAAACACCTTATGAACTATGGAAGGTGTCTTTCATGTTTAATATAAAGCATTTACAACCGAAAATCCGATGAAGGTATCTTCTTAGGCTATTCAACCCATAGTAAAGCCTATAGAGTCTATAACAAAAGAACTCAAATTGTGGAAGAATCCGTGCATGTCAAATTTGATGAGTCATTTGAACCTCCTAAAGTCATTAATGAAGATGATGAAGATATCAATTTTCTAGAGCCTCATAGCCAAGTAGAGTCTATTGTTCAACCCTTAGAAAATCTTGATTTAGAAGGTCAACCTATAGAAGAACTTCAAGTTGAAGGTCTTCCCAAACATAGTAGAATCATGTCTAGTCACCCTTCTACTCAAATCATAGGTGAAACCTCATAAGGAGTTAAGACAAGATCTCACTATAGGAATGTTTGTGCCAACATGGCCTTTATCTCCCAAATAGAACCCAAGTCCATAAAAGAAGCTGAAAATGATGAATTTTGGATGATTGCTATGCAAGATGAACTAAACCAATTCGAGAGAAACCAAGTATGGAGGTTAGTTCATAGGCCTAGTGATCACCCAGTTATTAGGACTAAATGGATGTTTAGAAACAAACTCGATGAGCATGGAGAAATTCAAAGGAATAAAGCTAGATTGGTAGCCCAAGGTTACAACCAAGAGGAAGGTATCGATTATGATGAGACCTTTGCTCTGGTTGCTAGATTAGAAGCCATAAGGATGCTACTTGCATTTGCATCCCATAAAAACTTTAAGTTGTATCAAATGGATGTGAAGAGTGTATTCCTAAATGGGTATAGTATGGAGGAAGTTTATGTTGAACAACCTCCCGGTTTTGAGGATTTCAAATACCCTAATCACGTATATAGGTTGGACAAAGCCTTGTATGGTCTAAAGCAAGCTCCTAGAGCTTGGTATGAGAGGTTTAGCTCCTTCCTATTAGAGCGTGGCTTTCAAATGGGCACGGTTGACAAAACCTTGTTCATTAAAGAAAAGGAAAAGATATGCTTATTGTTCAAGTCTATGTAGATGATACAATATTTGGTGCTACAAATGATAAGATGTGTGAAGAATTCGCACAATCCATTCAAAAAGAGTTTGAGATGAGTATGATGGGAGAGCTTACCTATTTCCTAGGACTTCAAATCAAACAATACAAAAATGGAATTTTCATCAACCAAGAGAAGTATACTAGGGAACTCCTTAAGAAATTTGGCATGGATAGCTCACAAATCAAGCCAACTCCTATGAGCACTTCCACCAAACTAGAAAAGGATGAAAGTGGCAAACCGGTTGATGAGAAGAAGTTTAGAGGAATGATAAGCAGTCTATTATATTTGACCGCTAGTCGGCCGGATATAATGTTTAGTGTGTGTATTTGTGCTAGGTTTCAATCGGGTCCTAAAGAGTCTCATTTGAGTGCCGTAAAGAGGATATTCAAATATCTCAAAGGAACTCCTTCTTTAGGTTTATGGTATGAACGATCGAATGAATTCAACCTAGTAGGATTTTCGGATGCCGACTTTGCCGGTTGTAGAATTGATAGAAAAAGCACAAGTGGCACTTATCAATTTCTAGGAAGGTCTCTAGTGTCTTGGTTTAGCAAAAAACAAAACTCAGTAGCCTTGTCTACTACTGAAGTAGAATACATTGCGGCCGACGCTTGTTGTGCACAAATCCTATGGATGAAGAACACTCTCATGGACTACAATCTTGCATTTAGTAATGTTCCAATCCATTGCGATAATACAAGTGCCATCAACTTGACAAAAAATCCAATTCAACATTCTAGAACTAAGCACATAGAGGTAAGGCATCATTTCTTAAGAGATCATTCTCAAAAAGGGGATATTGAAATTAAGTACATCCACACCAATGAACAATTGGCAGATATCTTCACAAAACCCCTTAATGAGGATCGATTTTGTGACCTTAGGAGTGGACTCAACATTTGGAGTTTAGATCAAGACAAAGAATTTGCACATGAAGCATGAATAGAAGACACAATTCTCCTTGTATATATATATATATATATATATATATATATATATAGAGAGAGAGAGAGAGAGAGAGAGAGAAAAAAAGGTTCCTACACATATGTGTAGATAAGTTATCTACACACTAGCTTAAAATACAGTGGGGGCCACATTATTTGGGTGATCCAATCCATTCATTTTTAAGGCCCTCACATAGATAGGGTGTCCACAAAAAATCAGATACATAGGATCATCCTAACCATTCGAACTGTGGAGGCAAAAAATGGACTAATTTGTGAAGGTTTAAAGACATCCATTATACCTCCACAAATCGTAGGGTTGGGATGATCCTACGGATCTGATTTTTTGTAGACACCCTATCTATGTGAGGGCCTTTAAAATGGATGGCTTGGATCACCCAAACAATGTGGGCCCCCACTGTATTTTAAGCTAGTGTGTAGAGAACTCTCTACACATATGTGTAGGAACCGTTCTCTCATATATATATATATATGGTTTTAGATGATCCAACCCTAACTCTAAAACTCACTCAATTGGTACCCATAGCCCACTTCATTTCAAGGGGGAGTCGGTACCATCACCCTTAATTAAGATACCTAAAACCTTGGCCACGTGCCATCATCTAAACCTTCGGTAAGTCATATGTGTAATCCATTACTTGCAATGTCACCTACATGCTTTGTACATGCATTGGATCATGTAACTATGTTCTCCTTACATTCAAAAAAAAATAATAATAATATAAATTCTCGAAACTCCGAGAAAATGGATAGAGGGAACCTGGAAAGTTCTCGGAACTCCGAGATTTCGTCCAGGTGGTCCTCGGAGCTCCGAGAAAATTTCTCGGAACTCCGAGATTCGGGCCAGTAGAAAATAAAAAAAATTGTGTTTTCTCGGAACTTCGAGAATATTTCTCGGAGCTCCGAGAATCGGGCCAGGAGCGTTAAAAACCCTCGACCCGGTTCGTTTTTTCTTACTTTTCTCTCTTCTTTCCCTCTTCCTTCCACTACTCTTCAAACCCTAACTCCATATTCCTTGTTTTTCTTCATTTTCCCCCTACATCCACCTCCCAAACCCTCTTCTCCATTCAAAATCCCTCTTTTCTTCCTCAAATCTCTTTTTTTTTCCCTTCAAACCCTAGGATTTCACCCCTCTTTCGTTTTTTCTTTCTTCCTTTCTCTATTTCTCCTATTTTCCTCCATTTTAGGGCTATTTCTCTTTTTTTATTTTTTCTCCACCCACATTTCCTCTCACAATGCCTCCTAAAACCAAAAATCTCAACATTGGAGGCTCCTCCCAAGTTGCAGACCCCGAATATGTTCCTGAAGACGTTCCTGAGGACGAAGGGCCTTCACGGAAGAAGGCGAAGGCGAAGACTATGGCGGCCGAGGTTGTGTCCAACTCTTATTTCACTGGGGATAAGGCCAAGAAACTCTGGGCCGACGTCGGCACTAGGGGCATTCTCACCGGCAGGTACACTGATCCCCCTGTCCTTCACAATTTTGATTTAAAGGCCAAATTTGATGCCCTTCATTGGACACCCATCCTTCACCTCAACGAACCCGTTTACCCTCGATTGGTGCGTCTCTTCTATGCCAATCTCACCATTTCCCCATCCTTCTTTAAAATCGAATCTAAGGTCAAGAAAACTATGATCAAACTCTCCTATCACACTTTTGCCACACTTCTTGGGATTAGCCATGAGGGCCTCTTACACTATTTTTGGCCGAAAGATGGGACACACTCACTTGATGATATTGATTATGACACTGTCTATGGTCGGATCACACAGCGCTACTACCCTAATATGCCCGTACAATCTGCCGACCTCATTCCGGTTGCGCGCATGTTCCATAACTTCATGTACCACATCTTCATACCTCGTGCGGGGATGCGTGAAGCCCTAAGACCCTTAGAGGCATATCTTATCTACAGCATCCTAGAGGGCCGCCAGCTTTGTCTGCCGTATATCATGTTTCGCTATATGTTTTAGACTCCTGGCCGCTAGCGCTCATTCTTGCCATTTGGCATGATTCTCACCCGTGTCTTCCGCCACTTTGGCATCATCTTGGATGGAGAGATGACCATGACTCCTACTGCCCCGTTTGATGTTCAGACCTTTAACCTTATGGCTCTTAATCAAGCAGTGATTGACATTGATTCGGACGATGAAGGAGGCTACGAAGCCGAGGACGAGGCTGCACCGGCACCCCAGCCGTCACAAGATACCTCTCAGTTCTGCACTCGCCAGGATTTGGCTCACATGTAGGAGGCCATTGAATGATCCATGGCCTCACAGTTTGAGCGGTTGTCCACCCATGTCGACTCTGAGATTTCGGCTCGCTTCCAGACCATGTCTACCCACGTTGATGACCAGTGGGCTGCCTATTATCGCTACATCTCCAGTGGCCAGTGGGGCCAGGCACCGAGCAGTTCTTCTCATCAGTCACCGCCTCCTCCGGAGTAGTAGATGGCTCTCGTTCTCTGATGATGGATCCCGTCTTGCTTAGATTTCTCTTTATATTAGGCTTATCTGTATCTTTCTATTTGCATCAGTCGTCTTGGATTACAAGTTGGTTGTATGGATCCTATTTAGCTAGATGCTTCAATAGTCAGTTGGATCTTTTTTTTGGGATGTATTCTGTTTAACTAATTATGTCACTGTTATGGTGTGTCATGGATGCTATGTCCTTTGACTGGTTGTATGCACTTTTATGTATGTCATTTCACATTATATATATATATATATATATATATATATATCTCTTTGGTTTACTGTGCGGTGTGCTTCTCTGTTCTATTTTTTTTGCTCGCATACCTTATCTTTTGCCTGCTTTCTCTATTGCATTGCAATTCACTTGTTTCATTGGCTCACACCTGCCCTCTTTCCTTTTGTTCCACCTTTTTGGTGATGACAAAAGGGGGAGAATATTTGAGCTCCCAAGTCATAATAACATGCATATATTAAGGGGGAGCAAAGCTCTATGCTTATAATTTTGCAATCAAATTTCAATCATTAAATGTAATGCCTTAAATGTTCAATTAAACCAAACTCTTAGGGGGAGCACAAATTGTTTTATTCATCCCTAAAGGGGGAGTTCCTACCCTAAAATAAATTATGTTTGTCATCATAAAAAAGGGGGAGATTGTTAGCCCAAGGGTTCAACAAGTACTCCCATTGAAATGTTTTGATGATTAACAAACTCAATTTGTTATAAAATAAAGGTTTTATATACTAATGATTTTCATTGGCAAAGTTATGATGTTCATAGCGTAACATCCTCAAGAGTGCATGACAAATGGCAAATCATTCAAACTCAAAGTGATATCAAAGGCACGAAGAAGGCATCACCATCTCAAAGGTATTCAAAAATAAGGTTGAACTCAAGCACAAGAATGGAAATCATCTCAAAAGTTCAAGCTTGGCTCAAGCATCAATGGAGTTGAATAAAGGCATGTCAAAGCCTCTACAAGGTGCCAACAAGATTGAAGACCAAGTAGAAATTAAAATGTAAATGGTCCTTCATGTATAATCTAGGTCTATGGCACAAAGGAGAGTTAAAATCAACCTAGATAGAATTTAATTGGTTAGTGAATGTTCATGGTGGTGTCCCAACATATTTGGACCCACATAACATTCCATTTATCATGTTTAGATTGAGTTCCAAAAGCCCAAATAAAATCAGCAATAAAAACAGATAATTTCTGCTGATTATAGGCTTCTTGGAACTCCGAGAATATTCTCGGAGCTCCGAGAATTGTTCCAAGTTAAAAAAAAAAAAAAAGACTCAAAGCTCCGAGCCCGGAGTCCGAGAAAACCGTTGGGGAGCTTAAAATTTGTGTATTTTTCATATATATGAACCTAGGGACTCTTGGAACATTACTTAAGGAGTTTACAAATATTTTAAGAGCACTAAAAGGCATTCATTCTCCTTCTCCTCAAGATCTTCACTCTCCATCTCTCTCTTATGCCATTTACTTTAGATTATTCTTGAGAGACTTTAGGACTTTTATTTGTTCATCTTGTTCTTGTGAGAGTGAGTGAGCTTTACTTTAAATTAGCCTATTTAGAGGCAAGCAAGCAACAACCTTTCATCTTCTTTGTATTTGGCACAAAGGGCACCATAGAAGACCCTTGGAGCGTGAAGCTGGATTTGTATAAGGCGGAAGGAACGCCGTATTTAAGTTCCTTGGAGAAGATAGTGGAATCCTCAAGGAGAGTAACTTGAGAAGAGTGGAGTAGGTCTTGAGCTAAGACCGAACCACCATAAAAATCTTTGTGTCAAAGCTTCTTTGCCTCTTCACCTCTTCTCTTGTGGTAAGATTTTTACTATTGCTTTAAATACTATTTTTGGTTTCCTATTCAATCTAAAACTAGTGCAATCTATGTTTTCAAAATCTTTTAAATTTGAAAAGAAACCCAATTCACCCCCTCTTGGGTTGCTGAGTGGAATTTCAGAAATCATTGTTGGGAAGGTGTGTATTATCTATAGCTTGTTTATTGTATTATCTTTAGGTAGAGTGTTCGTAGTCTTTTAGGTGCCCTTAACCCATAAGTAGCCCATTCATTGCAAGGGCAAGGAAAGAGTCATCTAGAGCCCTATTAGGAGACATACCTTGTCTCATGAGACAGTTCTCTTTTGAAGACAAGCCTCATTGTTTAGAGTTTATCTCTTAGGGTGTATACCTTGGATTTAGCATTAGAGGAGTCCACCCATAGGAGACAGGCTTTGTCTCATTTATAGAGTTCATCCTTTTAGGAGGCTTGCCTAGCCTCATTTGTGGAACACCCTCATAAGTAGAAGACTAACTTAGTCTTTTTAGTTGCCCTGACCTTGCTTATCATTACAAGGGTGATGATAGGGGTACTTGGAGCTCACCTTTGTGTCTAGGAGGCATGCCTTGCCTCGTTTATAGAACCCCTAATTGGAGACAAGCCTTGTCTCATTTAGAGAGTTTTCCCTTTAGGAGGCCTACCCAGCCTCATGTTAGAGTCTCCCCTTTTTCTAGAGTAAGTTTTTGACTTATTTACCCTTGTTTTGATAGTGTTATTAGAGTCTCTGACTCATTTGTACTCTCTTCTTTAGTGTTGGTAGCTAGGGGTTTCTCCTTTAGAGTTGTTGTCGTTCTTCTTTATTAGAGACTAGCACAGTCTTATTAGAGCTTTGCTTACTTAGGATTTTAGATTGTTTTCTTTGTTCTTGGGGCACTTGTTTACTTGTTCGTGGATTGTTTCATCTTATTTTGGGATACTAATTTGTTGGTTTGGGGTTTCCCCTTTACCCTAAGGGTTTTATCCTAGGGTGTTGCATTGTGTGTTCCCTTTGGCCTTTGACCAAAAGGGTGAAAGCATTTGAAATTTTAAAATCCAGAACATTTGAAGTCTTAAAATCACAAGAATATTGAAATCATTTAAAATCACATAAACATTAGAAATTTGAAACCAAAAAACAATTGAACATTTTAAAACCCAAAAACATCAAAAATTTAAAACAACAAAAACATTTGGAAAAACATTAGAAGCATTTGAAAATCAAAAACATTTGAAAACATCAAAAGCCTTAAATCATTTGGAGTGTTAAATTTTAGTGGTAGTTAGGAGAGTTTGATTTTCGAACTACGTTGGCTTGATCCTCTTCCACGAGGTATGTAGTGCAGCTTGGGATATTTATCCCAAGTCCAGCCAAACTTTGTAAATAAATCATTTGAATTCTTTAAAAAGCACAAAAATCTTTTAAAACCTTATTTTCAACAAGATCTTCCTCTAGAGTTAGGAGTTTGTCCTAGATAGAGAGTTTTAGAGTTAGGAGTTTGTCTTTTGATGTGTTGTGTGTTTTGTTTGTGTTTGTGTTAGAGTTAGGAGTTTGTCGCGTCTCCGTTCAGTCTGTTGGCGATTCACATCGCCGACTGATGACTACGTCTAGGATGCGTTAGAGATCCCATTGTTTTCCTTAGGACACACAGCCTAGTTACACATAGGTTGTAGGAACCACCTGCATTAGCTTAGGGCTAACTTGCGTTTAGTTAGGGCATATAGGATGTCCTAAAATCCACAATCCACTGAAATTTAAATAATTGCACAAGAAGCTTTAATAACTAGTTCGGTCTTTCAGGTCGAGTATAGGATAGAGGTCTAAGGCATCATAGCTTAGAATATGTGTGAAGAACTACGTTGCTTTGATTCTCGTGGAGGCGGGGATACGTAGGCAGCTTTAGATGAATATCAGACCATCCAAAGAATCGGGCGAAATCATTTAGAGTTTAGGATTTGTTGTGTTGCGTCTTGTGTGGTATCAAGTTATATTGCATGTTTTGTTGTGCTTTCATATTTTCCTGTGCAGACCTTATACCTTTAGCTATAGCATGCATGTGTTTGTCCACCAGAACTTAGACACTCATTAGGTATGTCACTCATAACCTAGTTGTGATTAGGTGACACTTCTTACGTTCATCTCGTATGTGCTTATTATTTAATCCCCGGGACATGCATGATTAGGTAGACGTTTTCTCAGGGATATTTCGTTCCCATTTCACATGATTTTGCCCAAAATTCTTGGAGTTAATAAAAAATGGCATAAGAGACCAAGTGCTTGTATTCGGATGAATTGAGGGTGCTCTTCGGTCCTTCTCCATTCGTAACCAGGCACGAGCTCATATATATATATATATATATTTCTGGTTATCTATTGCACAGAGGATTTGTTTTGGAGTTCCATGGCCTATCCATGGATGACGACTCTGAGTTTGTTTTAGGTACGTCTTGGTTTGAGGATTTATCCTTGGATCAAGAGGTATGTCATTTATCACCACTCGTGCTAGGCTATGAGAGTGTCACTTATTTTGAGAGTTCCTTGGTAGAGCTCTCATTCACATGTGGAGATCTTTGAGGATTGTAGAGGATCTCATGTCCTCAGCACCCATCCTCTCGGATCGGGGTCCACAGGTAGCGAATTTTATATAAAGTTATCCTCCTTACCAGTTCTCCATTCCCTTAGCAGCCTAACTCCCAAGTTATGAATGGATCAAGAGCAAAGAAGAAATTTTTTTAGGTGTTTACAGTTAAAATTTGTCTGACGGATTCCACATAACTAAGCTGGTTTCCGAATTTTTTATTTTCTCAAAATTTGAACAAGTAATCACACTCGCTCATGGTAAAGATCTCAAAGTAATGTAGGTTATTTGCATACATTATAGGCTTAATTCAGTCGGTAACAGTGTTCAACTCTATCAAAAAATATTTATTTTCACTTGTATGATTTGTTATTGTCAGTTCATTTTGAGTTTCCTCACTTTTATAATTTCATGTAGTGAAAAGTTGGATCCTTCAAAATGCATCAATGCTCTGGTTTATATTTTCACAAGTAGTTGATTGGATTTACTTTTTCTATGTTTGAAACTTCCTTTGGTCAATCATTGACTCGCACAAATCAACTTGATTTCAGATCTACTGAGTCAATAAAACTCGTTGATCCACCCGATGCAATCAACTCCCTGGGTAAATCATTGACTGCATGATTCAACCCACTTTTGCTTTGGGTTGACTTCTTGAGCAATGATAAGATTTTAAGCACTACCATATCTCTCTCTAAATGGTGTCTTTCAATCACTAGTTATATTTTTAACCTAATTCATAAAACATACCAAGTGATTTTTCTACCTACGTAAGACAAATTTGGGAGCTATAGCTCATGAACTAAAGTAAATCAAGAGGACAGTAAATTACAGTTTTCTTGTAATGTCTATGTCATTAGAGTTTCAGACATGGGCATCTCGTAGGAGGATTTCAGATGCCATACATGTACTCACGAATTAAAATAAATGAAAAAGACAAAAGATTTGGACTGTTCTATTTAATGTCCCAGAAATAGGGATAACATTCCCATTTTCATATGTTGCAGTAACCTTTCCTGATTATGGTGTATCTTACTGGACCAATATACAATATTTGAAAAACTGGAAGTTATTATTCTTTTCTGACTTTGGGTGATGATTCCATCGTCATATCTCCATGAATTTGATAGAATTTTGTAAATTAATATGGTTAAAACATCATCTCTACTAGACACAAACTGCTTCACTTTCAATGTTGACATCTGAATAATTTCACATCATCTTGGCTTCTTTTGCAATTTTAGCTGTACAATGGCTGGCTCAGTGACGGATCAGTGGTCGTGGTGAGATGTCTGAAACTAAAGCAAAGGCATGCTCTTAAAATCTTAAAACAGCAAATGGAAGTAATTTCAAAGCTCAGACATTGCCATTAGGTCAGCATTCTTGGACATTGCTTTGTCACTTATGAGGAATCCCCTAATGCCACTGATACCATCTTTCATGTCTTCGAATACGTTTCAAATGGGACACTGAGGAGTCATCTTACTGGTAAGGGGAATAACCATTATCCTATTGCTTTTCAGCCATTAATATCTGAAATATCATAAGATTTCAATTCTTATAATTTATTTGGCAGAACGACGAAAGTAAGAGATGCTGAAATGGCCACAAAGATTAGCTGCTGCTACGGGAATTGCGAGAGGAATCCAATTCTTGCATACAAGAATTATGCCTGGTTTAAGAAATAATTTTAATATAAAGAATATTTTGTTGGATGAAAATCTCATAGCCAAAATTAGTGATTATAAGCTTCCAAGACCATTTATCAATAAGATCACTAAGGTCAGCTCCACTTAGAGTGAATAGTTCAGTTTTTATTTTTTGTTAATATGAAGTATCCACATTTACTTAATGCACCCCTAATTTTATTGATCTTTTTTTTTGTTTGAACCAAAAGGTCTCAATTTCAGCTAATTTTCATCTTTAATAATGTAGGTCGGTTCTGAAAGCCCTTTCAATGGAGTAGAACTTGGCGATCTTGACAGGTAAACAACCACCTTTTTTTATATAATGCTTATAGCTGGAGTGTGTCTTATATAAAACCCAAATCAAAATTAAGTGTAGTTGATCATCATCAGCCTAAAAAGCATTTATATTTCTTACATGTGGGAGTGTATATAGTGATGACCACCAAGCATGTTACGGTGAATTCAGTGCGAATTGGTTTTTACTTTCTTTATGTGCAGTACTGGACATGGTGATAAAGAAGATGTTTATCAGCTGGGAGTTATTCTACTAGAAATTATTTCAGGAAATCCATCACATCTCAGACAGAATTGGATGTCTTGAAACTTAAGGTAAACAACCCATTCCTCCATTTTACTATTAATGCATTTAGAGAGAGAAATTGAAATGTTTTTTTTTAAACTATTTCTAAGCTATTAATCAGCTATTTCTAAAACATATTTCTAGTTTTTTAAAAACATGGAAATCTCTTCAGAAAATATCCAAGTGTTTGGATTATTTAAAAAAAAAAAAAAAACTCCTTTAATAACTGGAGAAAGAAGGTTTTGGTAATATGTTAACGAAATGAATTCCTTGTATTAGGAAATTTTGAACCCATGATTGCGAGTTGTGACACGCCATTAGACATCAAGATTGAATCATGAATAGATTTTTAGTTCATAATAGTATGTTGAAATTTTAGTAATTTTTTAAAAGTTTATGTATGTTTTTTGTGGTTCACAGCTAGAGAGAGGCCTAGCAGAAGGCCCGAAAAAACTGAGGGGGGAAAGTGATCCTTCCATTAGAGGTACTTTTGCCTATGAGTCCTTAAAAACTGCAGTTGAGATCGTCATAAACTGTCTATCTGAAGATATTGGTCAGCGTCCATCGATAGAAGATGTTCTCTGGAACTTGCAGTATTCAGCTCAAGTTCAAGATGGATGAGCGAACAACGAGAACCTCGGTACACATTCATAGAGATTAATGTATCCTTCATTTTGTATTGATTTTTATCACTTGGTGGTATTTCAAAAATTCGGATCATGATACTAGTTTTTATATTTCTACCCATCCTATTCTCCTATGGTTCTTTCTATTTTTTATGACAGTGATTGATAATGAAGGGAGGATATGTTTAATGAGCAGGGGGAATAAGATGTCTTATAAAACGAGAAAATTCCGAAATAATCCCGAGATTTTAAGAAATATCAAGATATTTTCATTTTTATAATTCATTGTGAAATTAACATGATAATTTAATGATATTTTTTATTTTATACTTTTTTCTTAAATTATACATTTTTATTTAGCCTACTGATGATATTTGTTAGAAAATTAATCAACCTTAAGCGAAAATAGATCGTTACCTCTGCCATGATGATCAAATTGAAGGTGCAAATGATGCACATTATCTGAACGTTGAATACTCTCCTTGAAGAACTTAGTTTTGATGTGGCCTTCAGATCTATCCAAAGCCTTATGCTTAAATCAATGTGAATCCCAAGTAGGGCAACCACGAAACAGGGGGGTGGGAATTGGTTGGCTATTAAAATTTTAAGCTCTTTAAACTTTGATCTTTAATCCTAACCCTTTTGCTTATTAATCTTTAGTTGAGTGGTTAGCCAAGTAGAATGAAAATATAAACACGATAAGCATAACTAAGAGAAAAAAAGAAGATAAGGGAAAGAGAAATGTACACCAATAATTTATAGTGATCCGGCCTTCAAACCATGGCATACTCCACTCTTCTCAAGTTTTGCTCCTTGATGAAATCTACTATTGCTATCCTCCCTAGTAGGCCGTATGTGAGCCCATACAAGCTTGAAGCTTCAAGGGGTTTAATATTGGTGCCCTTCCACCTTTACAATGAAAATGAATGAAGAAGAGCTTTGCTTTGCCTCATTTTAGGGGCTGGTTGCACGATGAAGAATGAAGAAGAAATCTCTCACAATATAATACAAGTTGAGCATAATCCAATCTCTCAAAGGTTTTAGCCAAATCAAGACACAAGAGATGGAGAGAGTGGTTTTAAATCCAAAATAAAACACAATATCTTGTGATATTCATCTCATGATCAAGGGTCAAAGACATAAACACATATTATTAAGATATAATGCATGATTGGTGTGCCTTTGAAATGTTGGATATTTTTAAAATATTTTTTTTTTTTTAAATAGAAAAATGAGATTTTTCAATGAGAAATTTGAAAGAGACATTTCTCTGTGTGAAATTATGTTTCCAACTAGAAGACACTTTAGGTTGTGAAAAAGTATTGTTTTAAAATGAAAGGGTACTTTTCATTTGACGTGGTGCCTTTATATCCTTTTTATTTTCTATTAACAAAAAAAAAAGGCTTGCGGTCTCAATTTTAAGATAACTTTCTCCCCTTTAACTGTGCTCTTTTCCTATATGTAAGGGCATACTTGTCCAAAATTCGGGGTGTAGACCTTGTTCTTGGCATATGCATTATTTTTGTAGGGAATTTAACCGGGTAGAACTCGCCCCTAAAAGCTAGTTGTTAGAAGGAGCGTGCCCATTCCCTTATAATACATCCCATATATCCATCTTACTTAATCGATGTGGGACTATTTTGCTTTTGCGTGGAACCCCAACAATTTTCGTGGGACTTATTTCTGTGTTGCCACCTTCATAAGTGGAGAAAAAGAATCTATAAGAGAAAGCTTCGTTGTGCCTTGCCTACCTCTCTTTCTCTCCTATTATGATTCTTTGTTCTAAAGAGTCACTTTGTTCATCCACCGTTATAATTTGTCACAACATGAAATGGGCGATTTAGATCAACCTAAGTTGACACCCACTATGTCCTAGTGGGGCATGCCCCATTGTCACACAATGAGGTGTGCCCAAATGAAACATATTGACAATACAATTACTCTACTCTACCGCGAATTGAGTATTGGTTTGGTGGCATATTTCTTACTCGGTTATCTTGCATTTTTTTCCCTTCCTTTAAAAATCAAACAAAGTTTGGAAATGCCATCCTTTTTAGGAAAAGATAAACGAAAATGGGTGAAAATATTAGAAAAGAATGGAAAAAGTATTATTTCCCGTATATACTCCAAAAGATTACCAACAATTTCAATGAAAGGTCTCTTAATCTCCATTTCAATTATCCATATCTATGCCGTGTTATACACTTCAGACGACCATCTGAATCACACTACCTACCAAGTTTCCCACCTAACATTTGTGGTGGTGGTCCCACTAATTAGCAATTGTGTATTCCACATTCTCTTTTTGAAGGGAAATGATATCTAGCCCTTTTTTCTTCACTGGCCACCCCTGTTGAAAAGAGTAGTCATAAATACACTAGAGGGGTGGCCCGAGGAAGAAAAGGGGGCGAATATATCACTTCCCATATAAGGACACGAAAGGTCATTTCCAATCCACCATTTTCATCCCCATCCGACATGAGGCAATGTTGCAGGCATGGAATCCAAAGGAAACTACAAAAGTGGGGAAAATCTCTCATATATACAACATCATCGACTCAATCACTCATCAGATCATCATGGGCCCACCTTGATCTACAACCATGCACAAAACACACAGCTAATCATCGTAACCATCAGGTCAAGATCCTAGAAATTAATGATCAAGAAAAGAACAGAAGAAATAATGATGAAAAAGTACATTTGCAGAAATAGTTAAGATTCTTGGCCAACGGTAAGGTTGCTCCAATACTGGTCGGGAGTTCGAGTCATGAAAATAGCCTCTCTGCAAAGCAGGGGTAAGGCTGCATACATGTAGCCCTACACAGACCCCGCAATAGCGGCAACCTCGTGCATTGGGCCGCCTTTTTAGAGATAGTTAAGATTCTGTGAGTGTATTGATCTGTTACATGGTCCAAATTAAATGATATGGGTGGGACCTACATATTCTGATACATGTAGGCAAAGAACACTTCATTTAGGAAAGTACGAGGCAAATGTAAGTAAACGAAATAAAACTTCAGCAAACCCTGCTCAATCGAAAATAAATACACATGCGAAAGATGCCCAGCATTAAAACCCTGTTTGGATTGCAATAAAAATATTTCCGAATGAAAATATTTTTTTCAATATTTTTCTTTTCTATGACCTTGTCTGGTTAATTTAGAGGGATACTATCAGAAATTGAGGGTCCCTAAGTAAAAATTGAATAGGGTTGGTTTGTGTAAAAAAAGTTTGGAATTTTTTGAAATATTTTTCCTTTCCCTACTTTTTCGAAAAATTCTTGCAATCCAAAGAGGGCCTTAATGGAAATGGAAAATGCTAAAATGAAAGACACTTTTATTCGGGAAATGATAAATGCGCTCCTTTCCATCACTTGGGACACCCGACTGCATTGTACGTGGCAATCAGGTCACTTCATTCCTTAAATGTGAAGTACATCAACCCCTTTGCAGTTATAGATACACTCTAGCCAGGTGTCCCATGGGATGAAAATGGGTGCATTTATCATTTCCCTTTTATTCTCCTTTTTAAAAGACATTTATCAAGACCCACTTCTCCTTTGTTTACATGCAAGGTGTCCCAAGGGATGGAAATGTGACATTTTGGTTTTAATGTCTCTCAATGTTTAAAGAAATCAAAAGATTTTATTTACTATTTACTTTTTATGGGTTGAAATGGTGGGAGACATTAATACCTATAAATGAGGGAAAGTGGAAACGTTAAGAGGGCTTTTAGGAGGGGTGGAGACGTTTCATGTTTATTCTTCCGTACAAAATCTCTGTTTCGATAATCTCAAAATGGGAGAAGGACCACTTTCTGGTGAGGTCTTTTATCTCTATAAAAGCTATCTGTTTTCTTCTCCCGAAACTCCATTGATTTATTTTTGGTTACATCTTTTATCATCTTTTGCAACACGGGTGGTGACGAGTTCGAGGGATCGTGTCAAACAACCAGTTGCTTCAAAAGCTTAAGCGGCTGGAGAAGGCATTATTTAATCTTTTATACTTTAACACCCCCTCACTTGTGGCCCCTCTTTTAGGGTTGGCCTACATGTGGCACATGTGTTCTCTCTTTTGGATTTGGCCATTGCATATGGATTTTTGTATTCAAGGAGGTTTGAACTCGGGACCCTTGCATCCGATACCATCTCAAACAACCAGTGGTATCAATGCCATGCCGTGGTAACTCTGGTGTGCCTCTGAGGACGAAAAATCCCTCAGGGAAGATCTCAGTAACCCCGGTATGCCTCCGAGAATGGTAAAATATCTCTCGGGGAAGATCTCGTAGTTCCCACGTTGTCTCCACATCGAGGGGGAGATTGTTGGAGGATCCACGTGAAAGCAAAGATCCCACATCGGAAGTGTAATAGATGTGGATGGACTTTATAAGGGAATGGGCACCCTCCCCTTAACGGCTAGCTTTTAAGCGTGAGTTCTACCCGCGTCCCCACAGATCGATTCCGGAAGAGACCCAACAGATTGTTGTATCTTGGGAGCCGAACGCCGATCAACCCAGTGTAGAAGGGGGCACATCATCTCCAAGGGTAGCGCATTTTTCGGGGCTTGGGTAGCGTGTTTTCAATTACTTTGATTTGGAATATCATTCCGGGGCTTGAGTAGCAAGTTTTCCGAGCCGGGCCGGGCCGGGTTAGGTTAGTTTAGCATAAGCTATCGTTATGAAAACATTTCAAAACAGTTTTCAACATAACTTTTCATTAATCACGTCTCTTTAACTTTTTGAAATATTCGATCGAGAATACGTAAAAGTTATTTTAGAATATATTTGTTCTCTCCCTTCTTCCCCTGTAAAGTTTGGTCCCTTTTCTGTTCTATTTTTTTTATCATGGCAAACATAATCATTTTCCCAAGGCGTCCAGGTTGTTTGAATGCACAATCCTGGAGCGGAGTTTTTGTATCCTGGAGGCATACATTGGAGATCCCATATGTACCATCGATTAGTCGTTTATGAGGGCAATATTTGCCTTATGGATAGCAGATTCATATTCATGCCTCAACTCATTCGATAAGTCACTTCTTTACCAATTGATTCTTACATTACTTTCTTGCGATCAATTACTTCATTTCCGCCGTTTATTAGTATAATCCTAAAGCCCATGCTCATTTTCAATCACAAGTAGGACCTTATAGGGAGTAAAACTTTCACTATAGGTGTAGAAAACTACATTTAAAAAAGAAAACCCCATAAATGTGAATAATCATACTCAAAATATGTACTATAGTGAATAGTTATACTTAAAATGTTATTAGTATGGATAATCACACCGAAAATTTACGATAGTGTGGACACCTACACTGAGTATTTTATAAAGTGCGGATGGATTCAGTGAGAAAAGCTAAGCTAGTGAGGATGGCTATCATATATGCTAGTGTGGATAACTACAATGAAAGTATGTCTTAGGTGTGGATCTCCACACTAAGAAAACCATACGGGATAAGGTTTGGATAGCCACAATGAATTGTAACTAGATTTTTTTTATGGGTGAGCTGGGGTTTGGCGGAACCCCTACCAGTGCATTGAATAGAAGGAAAGAATACAAGAAGAATAGATGAAACTAGAGAACAAATTACAAACAAGAGTACAATTTTCTTTCCCTATCTGACTGGATTATTTCCATGAGCATTGGAGGGATGAGGAGAAGAGGGATATCTTCTCCCTTGCATGGGCAACCTCACTTTGAGAGGAAGTCTGCGGCCGAGTTTGCTTCCGTCGACATGTGAGTTATGCACCAGGCTCTGAAAGTGTTGAGGATTTTTCGAATGTGGGTTATCATTAGGATATTTTCCATGGGGGCTTGGATTTTCCCCGTAATTACATCTACTGCAAATAATTAATCGGCTCTAATCTATAGATTTGGGGTTCCCTATTTTTGCACCCTTTTCACTCCCATGAAAATGGATGAGAGCTCTAGTCCAAAAAACTGTTCTTTCATGACTTCAATGGAGAATAAACCAAGAATCATTCTTTCGTCATGTTGAAGAATTCCATCAATTCCAGCTCCTTCGATATTAATCTTGAGCTCTCCATGAACATGATTCTTCGTTTCATATGGTTTGATTTGGAATATCCTTTCAGTAATATTTTCTAGTGTTAGAGAGTTTAGCATTTTTGACCCTTCGACAACCAACATTAGTTAGCAGACTTATGCCAGTCTTAAGCAAGTGTTGTATTTTTTAGGTGCCTTGAAGTCCTCCTTTGGAATGTATTAAGCTAGTCATTAAGATTCCTTTTCAGGTCTACCTTAAGGCCTTGCAAGAAAAAAATTTCAGATGGAAAAAACTTTCTTCGAAAATTTTCGTCTTTGCACAATTTAGACGGAAATGATATGATTATGGTTAATTTGGAAGGATATTATTATAAATTGTAAGTTCCTCTTAGTAAAATTTGAATAGTGGTGGTTCCAATTAGCTTTTTCATGTGTAAAACAAGTACAAAATCTTTGAAATATTTTTCCTTTCCAAAATTTTCCTCAAAATTCTTGCCATCTAAATAGGGCCTAAAGGATTCCAAGTCTGCTAGCAAGAGCTTGAAGTCTTCTGTAAGTTTTAGAAAGTTTTCACAAGCAAGCAAAGCTTATTACTTTCCTTTTTTCGGTAGGTAAGCTGGGATTGAACTGCCGACCTCTAGGTTATCTTGTGCAGTTGTTGATATAATATATTCTGATGGCTAGAGATAGTTAACAGTTTGACCTCAACCATTTTGGCATATTTTATAGATTTACCATGGGGTGATGATAAATTCGCACCCAATGTAGGATTATTCAAACCCTTTAACGTGAATTGACATAAAAAAAGCGTTAAAGGCTGATGCTTGTTTATGCTTTTTGACACTTTTTGACGTCAATTCACCTTAAATGGGTGCGAATTTATCATCTCCCTTTTCTATATTCCAATGACTAAGGTAAATGTTATATATCTTGATGAGTTTGTGTTATATGGATTAACTATACAGTAGAATGTTTTGAGCAAGGTATTCCATATTGTTTGTTATATATATGTATTATGTGATATGAAGCTAGTTTTGAGTGTGATGATAGATCATACATGTGGCCTTGTTTTCACCATATATTATCTCTCTTTAGTGTGTATGATGTGCCATATATAATCAGTCGATATATCTGACACACAACATCCACATTGGATGTGGCAATTTGTGGAACATGACGAGAACAAGGTTTATAAAGCCCTATTTTACAGAGTGATCTTTTCTTCGTACTTGAAAACTTTTTATATGAGGAAATTGAGCTCTATCAAAAGAAATTTTTACAAGGTTTATACAGCCCTATGGAAAGAAAGTATCAAATTTTATTTTTTCAAAATTTCTACTTTAAAACCAAAAAACTAAATGTCAATTGTTTATTGTCTAAGACTAGATATATGCACCCATTGGCTACATATTACTATTTCCTCCTCTTCTTCCACTTCCAGATTTCATTGGTAGTCGGTGGTGCAACGAACACATCGCAGGAGATGAAAAGATAGGAAAAATAATATGAGAAGAAGATGACAAAATGGTCTTTCGAACCGTGAGACACGCCTCCTAGGTCAATAGTTTTTAAACTACCATTCATCCAGAAATTCAGAAACTTTGAGTAATTACTTAGTAAAATGTCTATATATATAGTGAAGATATCTTAGCTATCACTCTAAGAGGATGTTATAGTCTAAAGAGATTGCTAGGAACAACCAACACAATCTGGGACATCCTCACAATGCAGGTGATGATTATCTAACAATAATTTATTAAAAGTTCAAGCAGTTATTTTTTTTGTGCCATCCCAACCATATAATTGTTGATATGGAGTGATCAACACCATTGTTTTGGGTAGGCGGTTTGATCTTTGTGGTCATAAGCCATTCATTGCAAAAATCAAATTATTAACTTAAAACTCAAGATAAAGCTTATTATTAGTTCCAACAATCATTTTGCATTACAACTAAAGGAAAATTGTACCATTATTTGAAACAACAATTTTTCAAGTAACTACGGAATGCTGAGAGGTTCTCGATCGACCGGTCAATATATGCATCCATAGCTCTGAAGTATTTATGCCTCCCATTTTTGTTGAGGATGAGAAAGCCGATGAATCCCCAAAATCCCAAAGCATATGACATTGCCACGAATGAGTAGAAAATCACAGGATTATCAAGAACCCTAGAATTTTTTCCCTCATCTCTAGGAGGTTGTGAAGGGATTTCCAAGGAGCAATTTCTTTCTAGTGGTGGTCCACAAAGATTTGGATTTCCCTCATAGCTATCCTTACCAAATGTGGTAAGGTGTTTATCAAAAGGGATCTTACCTGATAGGTTATTGTAGGCGACAGAGAAAGCACCAAGTGAATCCAGTTGAGATAATTCATAAGGGATTCTCCCAACTAACTTGTTGTGGGAAAGATCCAAACTCTCCAAGCTTTTTAGGTTTTGAAAGGATTGTGGAAGATAGCCAGTTAGCAGGTTGTTGGAAAAATTTAATGTGTGAAGCACTTCCAAGTCTCCTATTTGGAATGGAATATCACCCTGCAATTGATTCATGGACAAATCAATTCCAGTCATCGAGCCAAAAGGAAGGCCCTTGTAAAGGTAAGTTACACCCTTTGTGGTGAAAGAAGTTGAAGGCCTAGGATGAAAGAATGTACGAGTTAAGAAAACATCAGAAATTTGGATTTGATCTATTTTCTTCCATGAACTTATGTTGTTGAGACAAGAAGGTAAATTTCCAGAAAAAGAATTGTTGGAGAGATCCAAGGTATGGAGGTTACTTAGTTGACATAGTTGTATTGGAATGTGTCCTCGAAAGAAATTATGCGCTAAAAGAATTGATACCAAATTTGAGAGGGAGAATAACCAACTAGGAATAGTATCGGATAGGGTATTTTTTCGCATATCAAGAATCATCAAATCAGGGCTATTTAACAGGCCAGATGGAATTTTTCCAGTGAAGTTATTGTGGCTGACAAATAAATATTGCAATCGTGTCAAGATAGCATCAACTGGGAGAATGTCTCCTTGCAATCTATTACTTGATACATCTAGGTAAACCAGCCGAGTGCAGCTTTTGGTGAGTTGATGTGGTATTTCTCCTGAAAGGTTGTTGCAAGATAGATCCAATACCTGTAACCTTATTATTTCACCCATGGATGACGGGATCCTACCTTGCAAAATATTTTTGGATAGGTTGAAGTAATTCAACTGAGGGAAGAGTGTGCCGATGTTTGTAGGAAGTGGCTCAGACAGATTGTTCTCAGAGATATCTAGAGAAGTGACAGATGATGTAGTGTTGTGGGTAGATTGAGGAATTGAGCCTTCGAGCAAGTTACCCATCAACCACAAGGAATAAATTGACATATTGTACAATAGCCAAGATGGGATGATCCCTTTAAGAGAGTTATGATTCAAAATTAATTGGTGTAAATTAAGCTGAGTTGAAATGAAGCTTGGAATGGTACGAGTGCTCAGTTGGTTGAGTCCGCAATTTTCTAAATTCAAGTACCTGAGTTGAAAAGTAGGAACCCAATGTGGATGTTGGGTTTCGACCACTAATTGGACATTGTTTGAAAGGTCAACATCTAAAAGTTGCGAGAGGTTGGCAAAACTAGAAAATGAGAACACACCGATGAACTGATTATTTGAAAGATCAATAGACTCTATCTTCGTTAGGTTGTTGAAAATGAATGAAGGAATCTTCCCTGTAACTCGATTGTCGGAGAGAGAAAGCCGTCGCAGGTTATGCATGCCTTCCATACATGGATGAATGCCCTCAATTGAATTGCTCATGAGAAACAAGTAACTTAGGTTCCTTAGTTTGCAAATCCCTGTAAGAATAAGACAGAGAGAAAATGGTGACAAAATTAGATTGATGTTGCAAAATGATAACGAGGAAGCCCCATTGTTTGATTATGAGGCAAGATAAAATTCTTCGCTAAAAAACAAGTTTCTAATAAAATTTTATGTTTCTTTTTTTTCCAATATATTAGTGTAAGTCATATTTTGGGAAATAATATTCTCACACCTTGACTCAATGTAAGGCCTATCAAATGTAAGGATAAGATTAATCAAAGGTGGGACCCTCAAGACCACCAACTTCCTCTGGATGACGCCCTCATACATCAAATCTCCAACGTGGGGTCCCATTCGCTATTTCTTCCCTTTTTCATTTTTTTGCTTATCTTCATAAAAAATATTTTTTATATATTTAATTGAATGGATTGGATAGCCAAACAATGGACCCCGCCTTAAGATATGGCCCAGACATTGTATTTGTTGTCTCGTGACTTGTGAGATCTCAAGATCTTAAAAGAGGGGGTGGGAATATCATTTCCCATTTTCTTTATTAAATCTATAGTTTACTTTTCATAAAGCGGGTAGTATTATGTCAGAAAAATAACAAAATCCTGTCAAATGCAGGGTTTGAAGGGAGGAGAGGTTGAGATGGCGTACCTGTTGAGATGGCGCCAGATGTGAATGTCAAATTATTCCCTGATAAATGCAAGGTGTGAAGGGAGGAGAGGTTGCCTAGACATGATGGAAGACTTTGATCGTGAAGATTGTTATCGCTGAGATCTAGTCGCGTGAGTCTCTTCAAGAAACATAAACCTACAAGAAAAATTCTCGAGACATAAAAATCCAAAATCCATTTCATTATTACTAAACAATAAATTGCTCTCAATGGAATATAAAACTAAAAATGCTAAAAAAAATGCTAAAAAATCATCTCAAAGTTGTTGTTATCGGGTGGTTGTTGTTACATTATCGGGTGGTATCTTTTAACCATAGTAAAAAACCCCATTTTCTGTGGAAAATGTTTTAAGCATGTTTAAGATGGTATTAAATACATTTTTGGGAAATAATATTCTCACACCTTGACTCAATGTAAGGCCTATCAAATGTAAGGATAAGATCAATCAAAGGTGGGACCCTCAAGACCACCAACTTCCTCTGGATGACGCCCTCATACATCAAATCTCCAACGTGGGGTCCCATTCGCTATTCTTTTTCATTTTTTTGCTTATCTTCATAACAAATATTTTTTATATATTTAATTGAATGGATTGGATAGCCAAACAATGGACCCCACCTTAAGATATGGCCCAAACATTGTATTTGTTGTCTCGTGACTTGTGAGATCTCAAGATCTTAAAAGAGGGGGTGGGAATATCATTTCCCATTTTCTTTATTAAATCTATAGTTTACTTTTCTTAAAGCGGGTAGTATTATGTCAGAAAAATAACAAAATCCTGTCAAAAAATACTTCACACATCATCATTTTGGGTGAGGAAATGCTACTGCCCCGTACCTGTTGAGATGGCGCCAGATGTGAATGTCAGATTATTCTCTGATAAATCCAGATTTTCCAGGGAGGAGAGGTTGCCTAGACATGATAGAAGACTTTGATCGTGAAGATTGTTATTGCTGAGATCTAAATCCGTGAGTCTCTTCAAGCCACATAAACCTACAAGAAAAATGATCAAGACATAAAAACCCATAACCCATTTCATTTATTACTAAACAATAAATTGCTCTCAATGCAAGGGAGAAATCTCAAAGGGGGGGTCTTGATTACACCCCTGACCATATGTGGAACTTAATGTTGACCCTAGGCTTCATCCTAACCATGACCACTCAAAGTAATAACATAATTAGTCCTGTAAACATGTGGAGATGATATAACTATAAGATTTGGCCCAGCCATTGTATTGGTTGTCTCTGTGTTGTGACTTGTGAGATCCAAAGATCTTAAAAGAGGGGGTGGGAATATCATTTCCCATTTTCTTTATTAAATCTATAGTTTACTTTTCATAAAGCGGGTAGTATTATGTCAGAAAAATAACAAAATCCTGTCAAATGCAGGGTTTGAAGGGAGGAGAGGTTGAGATGGCGTACCTGTTGAGATGGCGCCAGATGTGAATGTCAAATTATTCCCTGATAAATGCAAGGTGTGAAGGGAGGAGAGGTTGCCTAGACATGATGGAAGACTTTGATCGTGAAGATTGTTATCGCTGAGATCTAGTCGCGTGAGTCTCTTCAAGAAACATAAACCTACAAGAAAAATTCTCGAGACATAAAAATCCAAAATCCATTTCATTATTACTAAACAATAAATTGCTCTCAATGGAATATAAAACTAAAAATGCTAAAAAAAATGCTAAAAAATCATCTCAAAGTTGTTGTTATCGGGTGGTTGTTGTTACATTATCGGGTGGTATCTTTTAACCATAGTAAAAAACCCCATTTTCTGTGGAAAATGTTTTAAGCATGTTTAAGATGGTATTAAATACATTTTTGGGAAATAATATTCTCACACCTTGACTCAATGTAAGGCCTATCAAATGTAAGGATAAGATCAATCAAAGGTGGGACCCTCAAGACCACCAACTTCCTCTGGATGACGCCCTCATACATCAAATCTCCAACGTGGGGTCCCATTCGCTATTCTTTTTCATTTTTTTGCTTATCTTCATAACAAATATTTTTTATATATTTAATTGAATGGATTGGATAGCCAAACAATGGACCCCACCTTAAGATATGGCCCAAACATTGTATTTGTTGTCTCGTGACTTGTGAGATCTCAAGATCTTAAAAGAGGGGGTGGGAATATCATTTCCCATTTTCTTTATTAAATCTATAGTTTACTTTTCTTAAAGCGGGTAGTATTATGTCAGAAAAATAACAAAATCCTGTCAAAAAATACTTCACACATCATCATTTTGGGTGAGGAAATGCTACTGCCCCGTACCTGTTGAGATGGCGCCAGATGTGAATGTCAGATTATTCTCTGATAAATCCAGATTTTCCAGGGAGGAGAGGTTGCCTAGACATGATAGAAGACTTTGATCGTGAAGATTGTTATTGCTGAGATCTAAATCCGTGAGTCTCTTCAAGCCACATAAACCTACAAGAAAAATGATCAAGACATAAAAACCCATAACCCATTTCATTTATTACTAAACAATAAATTGCTCTCAATGCAAGGGAGAAATCTCAAAGGGGGGGTCTTGATTACACCCCTGACCATATGTGGAACTTAATGTTGACCCTAGGCTTCATCCTAACCATGACCACTCAAAGTAATAACATAATTAGTCCTGTAAACATGTGGAGATGATATAACTATAAGATTTGGCCCAGCCATTGTATTGGTTGTCTCTGTGTTGTGACTTGTGAGATCCAAAGATCTTAAAAGAGGGGGTGGGAATATCATTTCCCATTTTCTTTATTAAATCTATAGTTTACTTTTCATAAAGCGGGTAGTATTATGTCAGAAAAATAACAAAATCCTGTCAAAAAATACTTCACACATCATCATTTTGGGTGAGGAAATGCTACTGCCCCGTACCTGTTGAGATGGCGCCAAATGTGAATGTCAGATTATTCTCTGATAAATCCAGATTTTCCAGGGAGGAGAGGTTGCCTAGACATGATGGAAGACTTTGATCGTGAAGATTGTTATCTCTGAGATCTAGATGGGTTAGTCTCTTCAAGCCACATAAACCTACAAGAAAAATGATCAAGACATAAACACCCACAACCTATTTCATTTATTACTAAACAATAAATTGCTCTCAATGGAATATAAAACTAAAAATGCTAAAAAAATGCTAAAAAATCATCTCAAAGTTGTTGTTATCTTTTGACCATAGTAAAAACCCCCATTTTCTGTGGAAAATGTTTTAAGCACGTTTAAGATGGTATTAAATACATTTTTTGCCCAACTTTCCAACTTTATTACCCCCACTATATTTTTGTAAATGACAAAAGTTTTAATGCATTTTTTTGTGTTTTCATTTTTTACTACATTTTTTGAACCAATATTGTATTAAACTCGAATTTTTCCCATCCCCGTCCTTTTTGTGGTGCCAAATCACGTTTTGCTAAGTACGCTTTTAACTTAGGTTTCGAGCGCGGTGGATCACGTTTCATCTGGGACGGTTGCTCTCCAAAAGGCTAAGAAATTGCAAAGGAACAAACGGAAATGGACGTGCTTTGCTATTATACTCCTTCTCATAATCGTGGTTATCATTGTCGTTGTTGTCATCAAGCCTTGGAGTAAGAGTGGTGCGTGATTTGGGTAGTGTTTGTGTAATATACATCAACAAAAGCCCAACTAAAATCTTTCATTTTTTTTCTTTTTTCTTCTTTCCCCTTTTTAGTGTGGTTTACTTCCCTGCATCATTGTTATATATTCTTTTATATATTCTTTTCTGATCTATGGGTGCAAAAATTGAACTTCCATCTTAGGTATTGTATTAGTGTATATTCTAGGCTACTAATGTTGACACTACTATGTTTTGATAATTGCACTAACTCATCTTGTCTTTTATCATTTAAATAGCTGTCAAAGGTTATTATAGTTCCCCAAAAGCACACAAAGCAATTAAGGAAGAAAAGACAAGCTGAGATTCTGCAATTATGAAAACAGAGTAGTGCCAAATTCCATTGTCACAAGGTTGGAAGATTATTTTAGGGGGACTGATATCTGCACTACCGTATTTTGATAATGACACTACAATATTCAAGATGGTATAAACATCCACTCATAAAAGGTGCAAAACAAAGTGAGTAATGGGATTATCCAAATATGGTCTGCCAGTCTGCCTTAGTTATACTATATCACATTATCACTGTACTTGGTTAAAGAAGCAAAAACACCGCCCGCATGTTACAAACTTATATCATCTTTTAAAGCACCCTTAGATTTTTTTCCTATTGATCACTTTCTGGGCCCACTGGTGCCATGTGGAAGTTGATCAATTCTGTTGATTTAGCTGACAGCCACAAAAATGGGCTCTTTATCATTTTCCCAATCTTGATCAGATGCTATTTTCTTTATTAAATGTATAGTTTACTTTTCTTAAAGCGGGTACTATGACAGAAAAATAATAAAATCCTGTCAAAAAATACTCCACACATCATCATTTTGGGCGAGGAAATGCTATTGCCCCGTACCTGTTGAGATGGCACCAGATGTGAATGTCAGATTATTCCATGATAAATCCAGCCATTCCAGAGAGGAGAGGTTGCCTAGACATGATGGAAGACTTTGATCGTGAAGATTGTTATAGCTGAGATCTAGTCGCGTGAGTCTCTTCAAGAAACATAAACCTACAAGAAAAATTATCGAGACATAAAAATCCAAAACCCATTTCATTTATTACTAAACAATAAATTGCTCTCGCTGCAAGGGAAAAATCTCGAAGTTTTATATTACTTGCATGAAAATTGCTAGAAAAATCACCCTTAGATTATTCTTTTCCTATGATTACTTTTTGGACCCACTTGTGCCATGTGGACATCATCAATTCTGTTGATTTAGCAGACAGCCACAAAAGTGGCTCTTTATCATTTTTCCAATCTTGATGAGATGATCCTGAACCTTGATTTAGGAGGTCTCACACCAAAAAGCCGCTAAAGCTTTCATATTTGTATTCAATAATTAATCTTACTGATGGGATGTGTATTTGTGTTATTTTAAAAATTGAAGGAAGGAAAATTTGTTACTTTCCGCAGGAGACATGATACTAGCCTATTGATCAATCAATCCTCATTTTTATGGTTTCTCCAAAAAGAAAAAACAGGTTAACTTTTTATTATTATATTTTTCATAGGCCTATGACAGTCATTATATGCCGTGATCAGTTTGCCTTTCGAAAATTGAAAAAGGGTGCAGCTGCTGAAGATCCCCAGATACCCTAAGGACTATACCAAAAGCGTATTTTATGCATCATCTTATCATTGAAATTATGAGATAAGTGAAAGTGAAGAGAAAAACTACTTCAACCATCATTATTTCGGATGAGAAAATACTATTGCCACTCAGTACCTGTTGAGATGGCGCCAATTGGGTTTCCAAATATTCCAAGGACGAAAGGTTTCCTAGACATGATGGAAGACTTCGATCATCAAGTTGGTTTGCGCCGAGATGTAGAGTCTTGAGTCTCTTCAAGCTGCATAAACCTACAAGAAAATGATGAAGACAAAAACATATGACCACATTTAATTTATTACCAAAAAACAAATTCCTTTCAATGCAAAGGGAAAAAATCAGATTTCTATATTACTTAAAAGAAAAAAGCTAAAAAAGTGATTCTCAGGCCTTGTTTTCTTTTGGATAGACACATTGTGAGATGTTAGAGATCCAAAGCAATGCTAACGAAATAAACGGATTAGATCAATCAAAGGTGTGACTCTCATGACCACCAACTTCCCTGCGATGATGCCTGCATGCCTCAAAGCCCCAACTTGCCTCCATAGTAGTTTTATATTATGTGTGGGCCAATGGACCCGCGTTCCATTTCTTTTTTTGCATAATTTGTCCAAGAAAAAAAATATTTTTAATAGCCAAAAAATGAACCCCACCTTACAACAAAAATATGTTGTTTTAGCTAAAACCGAATAGACAATTTTCACTAGTTCAAGAAAAAAAAGGTAAAAGACAGCTTCTAAGTCCTAGATGGGCGTATGTGGTACGTAGAATAACATAACAAAAATATTTGGGGATGTCCTCCTACTTATGTGGAAGGAGGGAAATCACTTCTCATACAAAACATGAAGCATTAGTGTCAGATCTTTTCTTATAGTATTGAGGCAGAGTTTGTTCCATGCTACAAGACTGCGATACAGGCACTATGGTTGTAGAATTTTATTACAAGGCTTGGAGTCGTACACTCATATCTCTAGGCTATATCTTATTTATTGGGATAATGCTACAGTAGGTTTCTTCTCTAAGGAGAAAGAAGAGTGACAACGACAATAAGCATAATTACTTAAAGTATCATATTGTCAGGGAGAACGTTAGGGATCATCATTTGGGTATTAAGTACATATACACTGTGATGATAGTTGCATACCAAGTGACAAAAAAGGCTTCCATACATATCACATAAGGGGCATGTAGGGCATATGGGATTCTGTTATGTTTGAGACAATCGTGAAAGAATATGCTAAAAAAATATGGAGATGCTAACCAATCAAGCCTTGTTTTAAGGATCCTACTAAAAGAAGCCAAAGCTTTGATATATATTTAGAGGCCTTAATCTGAAAAATGGGATCTCAGTTAGGCATAAGACTTGGACAGTACGGATTGACTTATGATGGTCAACTTGATCAACGGTCTTGATTACACCCCTGACCATATGTGGAACTTAATGTTGACCCTAGGCTTCATCCTAACCATGACCACTCAAAGTAATAACATAATTAGTCCTGTAAACATGTGGAGATGATATAACTATAAGATTTGGCCCAGCCATTGTATTGGTTGTCTCTGTGTTGTGACTTGACTTGTGAGATCCAAAGATCTTAAAAGAGGGGGTGGGAATACCATTTCCCATTTTCTTTATTAAATCTATAGTTTACTTTTCTTAAATCGGGTACTATGCAGAAAAATAACAGAATCATCATTTTGGGCGAGGCAAAGCTATTGCCCCATACCTGTTGAGATGGCACCAAATGTCAGATTAGTCCCAATTAAATCCAATTCTACCAAGGAGGAGAGGTTGCCTAGACATGATGGAGGACTTTGATCGTGAAGATTGTTATGGCTGAGATCTAGATACTTGAGTCTCTTCAAGCCACATAAACCTACAAGAAAAAACGAACAAGACGTAAAAACCCAAAACCCATTTCATTTATTACTAAACAATAAATTGCTCTCAATGCAAGGGAGAAATCAAAAGGTTTTATATGACTTATATGAAAATTGCTAAAAAAATTCACCCTTGCGCCATGTGGAGATGATCAATTCTGTTGATTTAGAAGACAGCCACAAAAGTGGCTCTTTATCATTTTCCCAATCTTGATCAGATGATCCTAAGCCTTGATTTAGTAGGTCTCACACCAAAAGCCGCTAAAGCTTTCATATTTGTATTCAACAAATAATCTTAGGGCCCGTTTGGATAGTTGATATTGTGTATTTGGATTTGGAATTAAGTTTTGAATACAAAATGAATGATCCGGCAGCTCATGTTGAGGGAGACAGATTTGTGGATTTCCAATTACTTATTACCACAGCATATTTGGAAATCTGATTTTTTTCACTGTCAGTAGCTGATTTGGAAATCCAAGGATTTGATCCGGATCCAAATCACAACACAAAAAGGGCTGCAAATGTGAGAAATCCAAATCAAAATCTTCTGGGTATCCAAATGGGCCCTTAGGATGGCCGTTGGGTGTGGTGCTAGGGCCTTTCTCTGGCCTAATGGATTTTGACCTATATCTTAGATTCTCTTCTGATCGCCACACCAATGGACCCACTTTCCCTTTCTTCCCCTTTTATTCCCTTTTTTTTTTTTTTTTTTGCCTAAATTGTCCAAGAAAAACAAATCTTTTTTGGATGGCATTGATCCACCAGCATATGAGCATGAATTGAATGGCTCGGATAACCAAACAATGGATCCCACCTTACAACAAAAATATGTTGTTCTTGCTCAAACCAAATAGACAATTGATGTAATGGGTATTTTTGTTATTTTAAAAATTGAAGGAAGGAAAATTTGTTCATTTCGCCATGAGACATGATACTAGCCTATTTGTTAATTTCGCCAACGACAGTCATTATCTGATCTCCCCATCCATGTGGACAAGATGAGTTAATTTGCTCTATTGTCAAAACAAGTTTGTGCCTTGATCAGTTGCCTTTCGAAAATTGAAAAAGGGTGCAGCTACTAAAGATCCCCATATACCCTAAGGCCTATACCGAAAGCATATTATATGCATCATCTTATCATTGAAATTATGAGATAAGTGAAAGTGAAGAGAAAAACTACTTCAACCATCATCATTTGGGATGAGAAAAATACTATTGCCACTCCATACCTGTTGAGATGCCAAATGGGTTTCTAAGATTATTAAATGATAAATCTAAATGTTCCAGGGACGAAAGGTTTCCTAGACATGATGGAAGACTTCGATCATCAAGTTGGTTACGCGTGAGATCTAGTTGCATGAGTCTCTTCAAGCTGCATAAACCTACAAGAAAATGATGAAGACAAGAAAATATGAGCAAATTTCATTTATTACCAAAAAACAAATTCCTTGCAATGCAAAGGAAAAAAAATCAAATTTCTATATTACTTATAAGAATAATGCAAAAAACAGTGATTCTTAGGCCCTGTTTTCTTTTGGATTAAATCAATCAAAGGTGTGACTCTCATGACCACCAACTTCCCTGCGATGATTTGTTACTTTTGCCAAGAGACATGATACTAGGTTCTTTAACCAACCCTCGTTTTAAGGTTTCCAAAAAAATAAAGTTAACTTTGTTTTATTATATTTTCATAGTCTACGAGATAAATAGTCATTATCAATTCTTCGCATCCTTGAAGACATATAACTTCCCGGGCTCACATCCTGGGCCCTCCACTTGTGCCCTGTGGACGTGATCTGTTTTGTTAACTAACTGGCGAACATAAACCTGTCACATTATTGTTTGCCCAACCTTGATTGAATGATCCTAGCACTTGAGTATTAGGCTTCGTTAAGGTTTTCTCTATCAGAAGCAAAAGCTTTGATTATTTATAGCAGTTAATTGGGTGAATGGGATGTCCATTAGGTACGGGACTAGAACCATATGGTTTTTCCTCATCATGTTTCACCAGATCAATGATCTTGATTCCACACCCTTGTCCCTATGTATGACATGATGTTGACGCTAGGCTTGATCGTAAGACTCATTTGAGGTTTTCCTTGAGTGATGTTCTGTTTAAGGATCAGTCACAAAAGGCTAACCTGCTAATTTTCTCTTATAAATACAATACCTCGATCATATGAAGTCTACTTTAGGGTATGTCCTCCTAGTTATGTGCAAGGAGGGAAATCTCATCTCATAGAAAACATGAAGCATTAGTGTCAGATCTTTTCTTCTAGTATGGAGGCAAACTTTGTTTCGTGCTACAAGACTGCGATAGGAGCACTATGGTTGTAGAATTTCATCACAAGGCTTGGAGTCGTGCACTCATATCTCTAAGCTATATGTTATTTATTGGGATAATTCTACAGTAGGTTTCTTCTCTAAGAAGTAAGAAGGGTGACAATGAAAGTAGGCATAATTACATATAATATCATATTGTTAGAGAGAACATTAGGGATCATCATTTGGGTATTAAGTAGGGGTGGACATGGTCCGGTTTGGTTCGGTTTTGGGCTAAACCCAGGACTGAACCATATATAATTGATTCCCTGAAATTGGAACCAGAACCGAACCGAACCAGAACCATATATAATCGGTTCGGTTCGGTTCGGTTCTGGGTTTACCCAACCTTCACCAATGGCCCTGTTTATATATGAATTACAAGCACTAACAGTAACAGTAACAGGCGCAAATTTGGGCAATGCAAAACTTATATGAAGTATGAAGAAGTACAAACAAGTGGGATAATCATGCACAAATTTTGGCAATGCATGAAGCCATGAACTACAAATTTGGGAAATAATAAGGCCCTAATATTCAAAGCAAACAGTCCCTAATATCCAAAGCAAAAATCACATTAAACCAATTCGGTTCTCGGTTCCGGAATCCCAAACCCAGAACCGAACCGAATTTGCACCGGTTCCCGGATTTTTGAACCGGAACCGAACCATATAGAAATGGAACCAAACCGAACCAAACCAAACCAAATGTGCCGGTTCGGTTCGGTTCCTCGGTTCGAACCGGAACCATGTCCACCCCTACTGTGACGCACATATACATTGTGATGATAGCCGCATACCAAGTGACAAAGAAAGGCTTCCATACATATCACATAAGGGGCATGTAGAGCATATGGGATTGATTAGTTCATTTAGGCCCTGTTTGTTTTGGATTTTAAGAATCGTTTGTGAGTCCCAAACTGATTATTGGACTCAAAATTACATTTAATTTTTAGTCCAGCAATCAGTTTTGAACTCACAATCCATTCTCAAAATCTAAAACAAACAGGGCCTTAGTGTTTGATCGCGATTACGAGACACTTTTAACTTTAGTATTGAAACTAAATTTGATGATTCGTATCATAGGTAAAGTTTATACATTTGGATATAGTCAAAGGAAGATTAACCACGAGCACAACATAAAGTTGGAATGGAATGGATATTAGTTAGTCTTATCATAAAGAGTGCACCACATTAAGTACTCATAAAAGGAAATCATTATTTCCGTGATATATGGAATGTAATGCTCGTTATTTGGGTATTTGCTGCCATGATCTATATATTTAGTTCTTTTTACATGAATGTATATTTTCCCTGGAAGACTAGACTAAAGAGATTATTTGTTAAAGGAAATGATGTATGCCCATACTTCAGAAATTTAAAGTGTCCAAAGCCCGGTCTTTTTTTACCCAGAACATAGCAGTGTCAATATGGACCTCTGGGAGAATGCTGGAATAATCTCTCGTGAGATCTAATAGGGTAGCCGACATTGCCACTTAGAATTTTTTATTAATCCGTGTTAGGATTTTTGCTAAAATGGATTTTAGATAAATTAAAGATTAAATCTATTAGAAGTTCAACTTTAAGAAGGAAGGTGTGTTTCACTAGGAGGGTTAACCCTATTCTCTTTTATTAATATGGGTTTTTGATTGATGGGAGCAAGAGATATTCAGATCTCAGGATTTTATTATGATTTTACTTTGATATACCAAAGGTAAGGCCAGAGATTCTATTGATCTGAGCATCATAACTTGGCTATATTGCAAAATCATTCCAGTGATCAACAATACTCGAAGATAGGAGCATTTTCAATAGTAGCACATATCATAAAGCAATGTCAATATGATCATCATGGCAAGAGGTACGATCAATTTTCCACATTTTTTATTTGACTTAGATACTAACACAAATTTCTATATCACTTCTATGAAAAATGCTAAAAAGGTCACTCACACCCCGGTTGTTTGAAGCTAAATTTCGATGGTTCTAGCGTTGGCAACCCAGGTTTGACACGCATCGGAGGCCTTATTAGAGACAAGACTGGTGGTACTAAGCGAGCCTTCCCTGGGCCTTTTGGTATCAAGGAATCTAACAAAGCGGAAGTGAGGGATGCTTTCCAAGACATCAGACTGGTGGCATGGTTTTAAATTTCAGCCGAAATTTCAGAATTCGGCCAAGACCGAAAAAAAATTCACAATGAGTCATTTGTTTTACACGGTTTCATTGAAATTCCAAATTTTCATTTTCATGCTTATTTATAAGATTTCCACCTAGATTTTAAATATTCCCATCGAAATTTTAAAGGTGTCCACCAAAATTTCCATATAAATTGTCGAAAAGTACACCAAATTTGCGGAAATTTTGTAAGCGCAGTGGTTCAACGATCACCCCTGTTTTGATTGATCCCAAACCCAAATTGATTGAAATTTATAATCTAATGATTCGTTTGTTAGTATTGTGGATTAAGTTCAGGTCAATATGAGATTACTCCACAAGCAACTCAAATGGAAAGCCTCATGACAAGCCAATCAAGGAGTGACAAAGTCCTTCTTTGGTCGCTCATATTTCCTCCATTGAGAGTTTTACAGTTTTCCATTGAATTTATTCACAGAATAAAAAAATAGAGCATCACACATTGCTCTGCCTCCATTGTTTTTTTTTCCTTGGATCATACCAGGAAAACCATCCTCGTCACACGAACTGCAGCTTATTAGGATACTTGAGGAATTCTCTTTGTTTTCTTTGAGACTTGGAGTTTTATAGATTTAGCAATTGGAGGAGAGCCTCGTTGTTCGATTCCATATCCTTGAGTGTTCTTTTTCGCTTTGTTCTGGACGTGCAATCCATTCGGTCCTCTCTGCCTTCATTGCTGGACTTCATCTCTGAGATCTTTCCTCATAAAGATCTAATAGATCAAAACAGAAAATGCATGAATCTATTCACGTTTTTCATGAAATTTCGAAAGCCTTCCTTGAACAGAATTGAAATCGGGAAAGGAGTCATCTAGGAGGCAATAAAACCACTGTGTTTTTACACTACTTCATGGCAGATAATTCGTCTTTGGGAAAACTAATCATTCGTCTTAATGGAATACAGAGTGTCAACTGTTAACAACAAGTATTGTGGATCCTATACTTATTATCTTCTTACATCTGTACAAAACAACAAATCCACTTGATCTTAAAGGATTCAACTTTTGTTTCTTATATTCTAGAAGAACACAGAAACAAAGTACCACCGACACTCTGTTTTTGAGAAAATTCTATGCTTTCTGGTTGTTCGATCCAAACAGGTATTTGAGAATTGGTATTGATGAACCTTTGATCCATTTTGAGCTGGAAGGAGAAAAGACATCGTGCTATGTTATCATGAAAATCAACTATGTGGAGCTTGAGCTGCCACCTGCTTGTCGTATCCTGGCTTGAGGCGATAATTTTCTGAAGCTGAGCTTCGGTCCACCTGAATACAAAGGCATTCCAGATCTACAAGTTCCGGCTCTCCACTCTAGAATTCTACAAGCTCTAGGTCCTATTGCTCCTTCTCTCTGATTTGCATTTTTCCCCTCCAATACTTGGGTTCAAGTGCTAGATCTGAGTTTCCTAGAACAGGAGAACTCAGAGCTGAAGGTATTCAGTTACCAATTTGATACTTCTTAATATCTTCTCTGGATCTACTTCTCCTCTTCACAATAAACTCGAACCAGTTCAGTGAGTGAAGGAAACCTTGCAGAACTCCAATCCAACGAGCTATTGTCAAACAACAAGTGAGAGGATCTGGCCAAATTGAGTTTACTAAGGAGCAATCATTGGAGGAGTTTGTTTCAACCTGGAGCTTGCAAAACTGAGATTGCTTTGCAGCTTCCATCACTGAAACACAATGGAATCCTAAAGAATCAAAAGTCCTTGGTTAGAAGAATCTTCAATCTGAGAGTTCAATCTGAGCAGCAGTATAGATTCGCAAGCATTAATTTCACAAAGAATAAAGTGATAGCGAAGCCTCTGCCTGACTAGAATTCTAAAACTCATTTCTGAAGAGTGAGTACATCGAACTTCATCACTGTTATTGAAAGCTTTGCATTTAGATCCAAGTCTTGAAGATCAGATGTTCAAAGTTTTCCGCTAACCTTTGGGAAGTAGCATGACAATTTGATCTAAAAGTGGCGATCTACGTCAATTGATGTGTGTACATGAGCAGGTTGATGATAGATTCTTGTGTGGAGACAGGGGATTATGACACACAAAGTGAGATTTGTGAGGAGTTTGGTACACAAGTTGAGATTTGGGAGGATTTCTAGTCTGACGTAGTAGATACAAGGAACACTTCATAGAGGATGATGGAGAGTCGATGGCATTTGCAGAGGACGACCAGATTGTGCTCAGGGGTGTGGGCAGTGGACGGCATAGATCTTGAGATGACAAGGGACCATTTTGACATAATAGAGCTTTTCTTTCACGATCCTTTTCTAGATCATGATAGAACATTATGGCAGAAACATTTAATTCGTGAGGATAGCCTTGGGGCATAAAACTTTCTTGAAATTCAAGATGGAGATAAAGACAAGGCACCATTAGAAGTAGCCTGGCGGTGCGATACACCATTTACAAAGAGGCAAGGTGTCGACAAGGATCGGCCCCGGGCGCCTCGTAGAACCTGTGTCGAGTCTGCCTGGAGAAAGACGTGAGCTTGAGGGAATGTTCTTTTGAAGGGGGAGAGTTCGAGGAGCGTGGGTTTCTTTTTAGCATAGAGTAGTCGTATTTTTACTTTCCTTTATGCGTACGGGGTGTTAAATGTTGTAATATCAATGTTGTCATGTGAGAGGCAATATCGGGTAGAAAGGATGGTAGGGCATAGTCGGTTGGGAGGACTGATTGTTAAAAGCGTTAAAGCACAATAACACACCATGTGTCACTCAATTGGGAGCCTAGAGAAGGCGAGAAGGGGGGCCTTTGAGCAAGAAGGGACCACATGATTGAGAGCCTTACAAGAAGCCATGTGGCATGCCACTTCAGCAAGCCAGCTGGCTTGAGCTGTCATAAGATGGCAGCAGCTTCTAGTAGACTTCTCTTCCTCTATAAATAAAGGAGAGGAGTTTCATTTTTTGCAGTTTTCAAAGGTAAGGTGCTCCATTTTATCTCCTTTATCTTGAATTGCTTTGAATGTAATCAGTCCCACGCTTGTAAAATTTATCTTTCATGTCAACTTTGAATCTGCTAGGGTCTTTCCCATCTCATGTCATCTCTATGCTCAGATGACAAGTGTGAAGAGAAATTAAGGAATCTCCTTTAACTTCCACCTACTAAATCAGTTCTGCATCCATAGTGATCAGATCCGATCTTTTCTCTAAGCGGTCAGTGGGCCAAGAAAAATAGAAACATGTTCTTTCATGAGTTGGAGTTAACGTTCTGTTTTAAGTGTTTCTTTCCGGCCGGTCGGTTTTGAGTTGTTATTGATAAATCCTCATTCATAACAATGTTCCAAGATAGAGTGTGCTGTTTCTCTAAAAATTAAACTTGAATTTTGACCTAAAACACCTCAGTCTATAGAGATTAAAGTTTTTCAACTTAAGACCCATTTCCTACTCACCTGTTCCACATCACTAATTCTAAATGGAAAAAATCTACTCTTTGATTTTTGACACTACTTCAACTAACACAGAAATGAAATGGCAAAATGCAAAATACCAGGTAAGTCTCCTTTCAGGGTTTTTTTTTGAAATATGTCTCCTTTCAGGTTATTCGTATATAAGAACAACACTTCCAATGGAGAGAGCTTGCTTAGCAGACACGGTGGAAGTGCTTCAAAATTGTTGTAGCTAAGACCCAAATATAGTGGAAACAAGCATTTTACAAATGACAAAACAAAGAAGAAAAGAGTAGAAGATGTTTCATACAAATCATAAACGTAGTTCAATTTCCATCCAAAGCAGGTCGTTAGAATATGATTATATCGACTGTTTGTAAGATTCGATCTAGGCTCTATACCTGACAAGGATTGGCTGCTTTGTTTTAGCATATTTCCCCCAAGATTCAACGTCTTTAAGTTTTTCAGTTGAATGAACCCAGCAAAAGGAAGAGACGATGAGAGAGTGAGGTGCTGATGACTATATTTCCTCCCCTTTTATAATAATACTAAAACATATATGGGCCTCATGGCAGGAATGATTGTTGGATACCACTGCTTTCAAATTACCATTTGTCCATTGTTGTTTTTGTTCTTTTTTCCTTTTGGAGAATTCCAGAAAAATATATAGACGGTGAATCCATTTTAGGTCTTTGTTGAACTAAAAGAAAAACCTGATTTGCTAAGCATCCATCAATATCTTTGAATTGCCTAAGAAAAGAGATTGAGGGTTTTTATGCAATTTGAGGAAGTATTTTATAAAATTGGAGGAAACGAGCATTACCTTCTGGCATAACCCATCCACCGATCTGATTAAAATCCAAATATAGTGACTCCAATTCTTTGAATTGGGCAAACATAGTAGCATTAGGATACCACACTCCTAATGAAGGATCCCTTACATCGTCAAGGTCGATTCCTATCACGTGAGATGAAGAATTAGAGCATGATACACCCCCCCATTGACAACAATCCTCTCCAACCCAATCTTCCCAGAAAAAATGAGTAGCTTTATTTGGAAAGTCGTTGACGGAGTCTTTCAATTGTAAGAGAGCTTTTCTCTCTTCCTCCAAACATGCTTGGCCCCCGTAAAAGCAGCAACACACACTCACAAACCACAACACCCCAACAATACTATACGCATGTAAACCCCTCATATTTTTAACAAGTTTATCTCCGAACTCCAAACTCCAAACTAAAAGCTCGGCTGTAGTTTCAGTCTGAACTTAAACATAGATATATATGTAGAAAAGGAAAGGTGGAAGGTGGATCCAAAGTCTTCCCAGTCTTCGCCACCTCACCGTTCATAAATCTGGACCGTCCAAATGTCTAAAGTAGAAGCTGAGGTCACAAATAAGGAAAAAATGCGTAGTAATAGTGACATCTCATAAAGAGTGAGACCCACAAGTGTGACAGGAAAGGTGGTCTCTTTTTCTATCCGTCTAACATGAGAGTCAAGAGAATACTTCCACTGCGTGCCTCACACTCTAAATCACTCATCAATAATTACAGGATGGTAGGTCTCACACTCATTATCATTTTCTTTATTTATTTTCTATTTATTTAAAGAAGATGCAGGTATATATATATATATATATATATATATATATATATATATATATATTACAAATGAGAATTAGATCAAAGACACTTTTGGTCAATCTAGACCGTCAAAAAACTACAGAGCTGTCCATGATACCAATCCCGTTAAACCTACCGATGAATTATCCACAAGTTGAAAGTTTGTTTTTCACCAAAAATTGAACAGGTTCAAGTTATTTTGTTCATATAAAATCAAACAATGGCAAAGAAGGAAAAATTGGATAAGTGTTCCTTTCATTTTTCATAAAATTCCTGCAATCCAAACCAGGCATATACATATTGTAATACATGCATGCAAGAAAGATTATGAGTAATTGAGACGGTTGTGTCTAGTGCGGAGTGCGGGTCGGACTGTATTTAATGTCTTCCAGTCAAAAAGCAGTCTTGTTGATAGAGATTTAAACAATCAAAATTTAATAGTCAATGTCGTGTCATATAAGGGAAAAACGCGTAGTAATAGTGACATCTCATAAAGAGTGAGACCCACAACTGTGACAGGAAAGGTCGTCTCTTTTTCTATCCGTCTAACATGAGAGTCAAGAGAATACTTCCACTGCCTCACACTCTAAATCACTCATCAATAATTCCTTCACCTTACATTAAAGGAGTAGCTGTGCCTTATTTATTTTTGTTTTTATTTTAAAAACAAATAGTTGAGCCGAAGTTTGTTTACAGATTTATGAGGAATGATAGATGCAAGGGCGCCCTTGCATCTATCATTCCTCTAGATGTGGATCAAATCAAGGGCCCTTTCCAGCTCTTTATGCAAGGACATCCTTGCATCTATCATTACTCTAGATTTAAATAATTCGTTTGGGTCACCTTAATGTAAGTAGGTTGTGCCCCAAAATTCTTCCCCTTAGGTTGATCCTAACCCTCCGATCTGTATCATTTTCTGTAATGTTGTCGTTCTGTTGATCCGAGGTTAGGATTATTGAGGAATGATAGATAGGGTGTGCCCCAAAAATCAGCTCCATCGGATCATCCTAACCCTTCAATCTATGGACGAACCTTCAGCTGAGGGGGCAAACCTTAAACAAATTGAAACTACAGGGGTGTATTTGTCACGTTTTAAACTATAGGGGTGGAAGCGGATGTGTCAGAAACTAGAGGGGGTGTAAATGTAATTATCCCTAAAATTTAATTGGGACTTCTAGTGAAAAAGCAGTCTTGTTGATAGAGATTTAAATAATTAAAATTTAATAGTCGATGCCATGTCATATACGCCACATGACCATCTCAATCACTCGTTAGTAATTCTCTCACTACATTCAATGAAAACAGGCCCACATGACTCAAAGTAGTCTCCACGGTATCTAAAATCCAAGAGATATTTTGGGTATGATCAAGAAAGTATAATTATTTTGTTTACCTTCCAATTTTTTTTTTTTAGGCAGTTTAGCAATTGGAGTTAGGGAGGAGTGGGGTCGGTTCCAATTTGATTTTTTAGGCCATTTAGCGATTGGAGTTAGGGAGTGGGGTCGGTTCGACTTTTTATTCTTATTACTTTTCTCAATTTCAATTAGCATGGGTTGCCGTCTCTCTCTCTCTCTCTCATCTACTTTCTTTTTCTCATTTTCCATTATGAGTTTTTATATGTTGCCCGACCGTCAAGCAACCTAAATAATGTACCGCCCTTGATCTTTGATCCAACAGCAGCCCACTTTTTAAGAGGCTGCTGTTGGATCAAAGATCAAGGGTGGTACTTTTGAAGTACCACCTTGACGCTACTTGACGGTCGGGCACCATATAATTTCTCTTCCATTATATTTCTCTCATGAAAAGAACACCCCACCAAATGTCTATGCCATGCCATATACTCCATATGACCATCTCAATCACTCATTACTAGGTCTCAATCACTCCAGTCTGTGGGACCCTCGAGGGAAGAATGGCACCCCTCGATCTCCACATCCTTACATTCAGAGTGAGTTTGGTTGCACAAAAGCAGGGGAGGCTTAGGGATTTTGCTTGGCATCCGTGTGTCATGTCAGCAAAATTCTTCATTCTTGGTTGCAATATAGCATTGAACTCCTTGGAGAATCCCTAACATGTCGCCTGGGTAATTATTGCATGTATGTTGATATGACATTCTTGTGCATTGTAACATACAAGAATTTTGCTTGTAGATGTGGCTCTTGGCTTCAGGTTAGTGGTATAACTGTAAGTGTATTTTCGAAGTAAAAGTGTTTTGAAAAGGTTTTATATATAAAAGTGCATTTGGTTTGTAAAAGTGGGGGTGCTTTGGAAAAGAGGTTAAAACCGCTTTGGGGGGATAGGCCCACAATGGAGGTTCAAAGAGTTGGAAAAGGGTATAAATAGCGTTATCCACTTCTCTCTATTGTTTTGTTGCACAACAGGTGGACCCACGACAAGGTGCAACACACCTTCCGCACGCGTGGCGTGGTCTGTAGGCTGCTAGTGGCGCTCTTTTGGCACACTTGCATCATCGCTAGGAGCGACTGGAGAGTTTAAAATTTACCAGATTTGATATGAGCCGTCTAATAAAGACCAGTTGATCGGTTGGATTGATCATGGATCGGTCGCGTAGGTGGCCGAATGAACCGTTGGATCAAGGTCCCACTCGGTCGGGTTGGGCCATGGTTTTAATCATATGGGTGGTCAATCTTTTGGTTCAACACACTCCAACGGCTAGTACTTGAGCGGGTGCTATCCAAAGCTTCAGATCGTGGTGTAACGGCTAGTGGGTGATAAGGTGTGATGAGGACTGTTAGATTATGTCCCGTCACGTCCCAACGATCAAAAGCCAAAGGGTGCAATCTGCACCGTGGATCATTGATCTAGCAGTTAGAGGGGAGGACGGAGGTTTTACACAAACCAATAATCACTCCAAGATTGCTCTGGACTGTAGAATCGTGGATTGGCGCGATCTAACGGCCAAATTTCAACATGCTTTTAAAAGGTGCCCTTGTAGGGGTGCAAATCAAACATAAAGGTTGCCAAATACTCTATTAAAAGAGTAGATAACAACCTTTGAAATAAAATACAAAAATTACACTTGTGGGACTTGAGTTCGAGTAAATCCATAGCCAAAATTACTCTCTTGGAAGTTTATCAACTTTGTTCTTTGCTTTCTTTTCACAAATCCATTCTAGTGTACTGTTTTCTGCAGAAACAGTAACCGGTGTCTCAAATACTTGTTTATCCAAAGGTGATTTAGAGTTTGTTTTCGCTTAGTACAAAGCGTCAACAAACATTAGATACAGATAACACCAGGCTTCATTGTATGTTGGAGGCAAATTCGTGATACCCCTTGCACACTAACTAGTGGGAGCGAATATTATCTTCAGGAAAGTGACAACGCGCTTTGAAGCATCTCTTTCTTTTCTATTTCCCACCATCACCACCGACATATTTTCTCCAACAATAACTACTCAATAGGGAGGAGACAAAAATTTGATTTACCTAGAATTTACCTCCTAGAATAGTGATAAGTAGTGCTTGGTTGCCAACCTTGTAGAGTAGTGGGAGGGGTGTCATTACTAGTACAAAAAGGAAAGAGAGAGCAAGAGAGAAAGAGAGAAAGAGAAAAGGCGTTATTCTCCGAGCCAAAATCCACCTTTTTTGAGAAATTTGGTTTGGAAGTTATAAGGAGGGGAGATGGATGCCATGTCACCAGACATGGGTCGGAAGGTATAAGGGTGGGACATGGATGCGATGTCACTAGACATGCAATAATGACCTATGAATCTTGTCTTGTAGTAGTATCCAGAGATTTCGTTGCTACATTGGCAACCAAACAAGAGATTTTGCTGATGTGGCACCCAAATGCAAAGTAAAACCCCTAAACTATCCTGGCTTTGTGCAATCAAACACACCCAAAAAAGGTGGAACCGTGCTCTCTCTCTCTCTCTCTCTCTCTCTCTCTCTCTCTCTCTCTCTCTCTTTATGCATTGGTAATGACACCCCCTCCTTATTCCCCTACTCTCCGCGCCTATGCTGCGCAACCGAAAACTTTCAACGACTATTCTTCGAGGTAATTCCAGGTTGTCCGTGTGGGATCTGATGACCAAGACAGTCAAGATAATCTCTCTATGGCATGCTACACACTCCACATGACAATCTCAATCACTCTTGGAAAACACTTCAAAACGGGATCTTGTGCCAAAAATAAATAAGGGATGAGAATAACCAAAGGATTTGGAGATTTTTACCCTTTTTCTTTTGGATTTGTGGGGATACACGCTCTCTCTTTTTGTCTCTTGAGCACGTGTAACGATAGAGGATCTTGTGCTTTTTTCAGCACGGATCCCATCTTGCTAGCAACCCCCATCCCATATTTTTTAAGGGTAGTGATATTTTCACCCCCTTTTTGTCCTTGGGCCACACCTTGGGCAAGATCCATATACTAAATTAGATTTTATTTTCGCTTACATTGTTCCTCATCCTTCGAATTCCAGAGTTTGATATTGAGGCTAAGCTCTAGATCTTGGGAATTCAGGTTTGAATCATGTTTAAAAGGGTAGGACAGACTCCTAAAAGAAAGGACAGACTCTTATACTTTATAAGGCTAGGACAGACTCCTAAAGTCTGCAAGAGTAGGACAGGCTCCTAAACTTTGCAAGGGTATGACAGAATCCTACGACTCTATGACAATAGGACAGAATCCTATGACTATAAAAGTAGGACAAAATCCTAACTCTCTACGATAGTAGGACAGAATCCTACTGAAGAACTAACTCCTAACTAGAGGGTAGACTCCTATTCTATGGGGCTGACTCCTAGTCTATAAGCTCTAAAGGGAGTGCTAACTAGAGTAAAGCAAGTCTCCTAGAAGAAGAGGAGACAAAGAAGGGTGCTAGTGAGACTAAGCAAGTCTCCTAGACACAGAGATGGGCTCCAAGTATCCCTATCATTGCAAGGGCAATGATAAATAGGATATGGCAACTAAAAGATTAAGCTAGTCTTTAACTTAGTTAGGGGTGCAAGTTATGAGACTTGGATAGTCTCCTAAATGAGGGTACTTTTTCTAATGAGACAGGGCTTGTCTCCTAAAGAGTAACTTACTATAGAGACAAAGCATGTCTTCTATAGGGGGCTCTAGATGACTCTTTCATTGCCCTAAACCAATTGGAAAGACTAACAGATATCTTGGATAAATCCTAAACCAAAGTAGACTCCATAGGACAACTAAGAATTCGAGAAAGGATACAATTACCTTGGAAAAGATGAACAGATTACATATGATTGCCTAAGATATAATAACATCATTATGAAAGTTAAATATTGCTCTATTTTGATAACTACCACCTGTTATCCAATCCAATGAGTATACACATGCCTTTATATTCTTTTGAAAAACCTCCTGAAAATGAAATACATGGAACACCCAAAACATACCTCAAGTTCCTAAAGAAAAGTAAACACATGATTTCAATGAAATGTACAACTGACCAATAATCATCAAATAGACACATTTTCCTCAAACCCTTAAAGTTTACATATTTATACAGATTTCAAAAAAAAATGTAAACATCATCTACCTTAAATGACAAATGATAACTAGTTTTACAAAACAAATGAAATGGAACTAACTCTAATTGAACAGAATCTGTTTGCAAAAGAGAATGCGGATAAGATATAATAAAATCAATGGTCTAAACCATTCATTTCTATAGAATGAAGAAGGGTAATACTTTACACAGACAATATGAACATATTATCATGACATGCCATGGATGATTAAATTGGAACAAGTTAATAGAAAGGAAATCACATATAATTTTAATTCACAACAATCATGGAACAAATTGAATATAATAGGTCATATATACCCTCCAAATCATCTATCCATCTATCCAATTGAAGAATTTGTCATTCAAGCAACCTAAATTCCATTCAAGTAGTCCTCTACACATATGGAGTCAAGAACACAAGCCAATATTTCTATAAATGTCTCTCTTAATTATGGCTAATGTTTTAGGCATTTCACCTAGTGCAAACTTAAAGTCGGTCAGTTAGCATGCAAATTCTGTGATAAAGTTGCGGTAATAAAGTATATATCCATTTAAGAACAAGCCAACTTCATGTATTTATCAAAACTATAGCTGTTTCCAACCAACTGAAGCTTGTAAACTTTGTGCCACCACAAGTAGTATGTTAAACGGATCAACAAGGCACACAAATTTTACACCTTCTTTATTCATCTTGACAGCTTTACAAAGGCCAAGGTTACGGTGGTTAACTATTGAATTAACAAAAAGGAATACAAACAACAGATCAATTTTAGGCCATTCACTCAAGGAAGCAGAGGAAGAGGTCTCAACCAATTCTCAATTGAAAGCCATTTCCCAAAACATATTAACAGCTTGAATGAAATAAAAAAACTCAATGCTTTAATAGTCATCAAATACCCTGGAACTCGCCTATATATGACAAAGGAATATGACCCAATATGTATACCATGAACTTTTAGTTAGTTTTATTTCAACCTTACTTCAAGGCTTGATGAACTAATAAGACACAAAACTGTATAACCTATTGAATTAAGAATATTATTCACTCATCACATATCATGAAAATGCTACCCTTTTTTTTTAGGAAGAAATACGTGCATTGAATACCTTCATATCAAAGTAACTCATGTAAAAAACAAGGTAACCTAAAGTAATCATGAAAATTCTCAACTAATCAACATTTATCTTATATCCATAGGATGTGTGAAAGATTATGAAATAAAGGATTTTGTATTACAATATTCAACTGAAACTAGGAAAATTACCATAGAAATAAAGAGAGCTTATCATTTTCAGATATCCATCTCGGTAATTTTTATTTGAAACATCACACAAACAACAATACATTCCAGTACCTTAATTCGAACAAAATCATAAGTTCAAAGCTTTGTCTTCTAGTATATTCTGGAAGAACTTAATAAGAAAAATTGTAAGTCAAAATACCGGGTTCTATCACATTTATGAAATAACAAAAAAATATGTTGTTGGTTTAATCTCTAATAAGATAGCTGAAACTAGAGTTCTTAAACTCTAATCTTAAATATGACTCTCATTCTACACCCCTTATCATAACATCCACAACCATAAGGAGAATGAAGCGAAAAGTCAAAACACTATAATCAGCTATAAAGGAAATCTATAGCAAAGACCTCAAGAAATCATGATGAAATGAAATTCTCATTTGGCTCTTCAAATGATCACAAAATAAAATGGCACTATCCGCCAATTCTATCAAAAGAAAAATCATTAGCTATTTATAACCTATTAACAGAAAAAAGAATATATGTGAAATAAAACCGAGACCTCAACATGGTCCTGCATTCTGAACACCTAAACATCACGCAATCTAAAGCAGATCTACTCATCGAGTCTTTTCCATGTATCACAAATATACTAAACACACCACTGGACATAATATAAAGATTTGAAACTGAGCCGGATTCACCATTATGTCATAAGATCAGAAAGGGATTGCTCTAGTTCACAAATGATTTATAACATGCAAAATAGAATCCAAAGCGAATTTTTTTTTAAAAATGAAATGCATCAATCATATAGATTAAAAAAAAAAAACTGATGACAGATGCAATGGTTTCCTTTCTCTCAAACATAAAAGTCAAGTTTCAGAAAACCTTAAGAAAATGCCATATATCTGAATGTGCAATGACTCCCAAACAATACAAGTAAGAGAAATACCTGTAAAGCACTTGCACTAATGAATCAGAGATATCTCTCTCTGCTATTAGAAACTCTCCTTCAGCTTTTTTCTTTTTTTTCAGATCTACTCTTTAAAAATAAAAAAAAGATCAAAGACCCTAATCTCTTTCCCTCACTAATTTGTCTTAGATCTCTCTATCTTCTTGTCTTTACTTTCTCCTTTGATCTCTCTTCGAGATTTTCTCTACAAATCTCTCAGTCTTCTCCTCTCCCTCAATTTCTCCCTCTGCAGATCAGAGAACCCCTCTCTCCTTGATTTTCAACGAAAATGGAACCCCCCATTTCGAAGCCCTAATTCGATCCATTTTAAGGGAAGTGAGAAATTCCACCCCCATTTTCCTCCCTAGACAACCCAACTTTAGTGTATTTATAACCACTTTTTTCCCTACGAAGGAGTGGCTCAGGTAGGAAGGAGGGGTAGAATTTAGATTTTTTTTGGCACATGAGATTGATATAGGCACACTAGAGCTGGATAATTCACCCCCCTTTGTTACGCTCAACTTGAACCCAAGACCTGGGTTGGGGTACGACTTGGCTCGATTTATGGGGTTCGGGTTTCGGGAACTTATTCGACTTTGGGGAATTAGGGTCCGGTCAAAATGGGGTGTCAACAATATCCAACTCTAGAATTCGAAGGATGAGGAACAAGGTAAGGGAAAAAAATCTAAACTAGTATATGGATCTTGCCCAAGGAATTAAAATTAGAAGGAAACTCAGTTTCCTAATGTAATAATGGAAATTTAAGATGAAAACGTAGCAAATATACTTAGAGATATAACTAAATATGTGCTTATTGTTGTAGTGACTACTCCTAAGATTTTTTTTTCTACAATTCACAATCCAAAAATGGGGAAACATTTCTAAAGATCGAGTGTTATTTAACTCTGTTCCACAAGAACGCAGGCACTTTCTGTCCTGGAAGGATGAAGGAATGCTCTTATACATTGAATTCTCTTGAATATGGTAAGTAATAAGGATAAGAACTATGGCGAGGTACTCCTAATCAACTATGTTTCTTAATCTAAATAATTAATTAATCAGTACCCAATAATCCTACGGTCAGATCTTAATGGATCTGATATATTCTAACATATATTAGACTAGAATTCGGGGGCCCATGCTATGCATGAGTGCAAAACAGTGGGCCCATGCTCCGCTGTTTTCCATTCGATCAATGTCCACCATCGCCTTTTTTTTTTCAAAACAGAGATCTAAGGAGGTATGTCCCTCGTATAACAATGAGGTGTGTAAGATCCCACATCGAAAAGCGAGAGAATGTTCCTAGGCTATATATGTGGATTCTCCTTCTCCATGTGTAGATGTGTTTTCAGCATCTCCAAGGGGCGGGCCCCGCGGAGTGGGTCAGACTCGGTTAGTGCTATTGGAAAATAAAGCCGAGGAGGGTAGAAGACCCAGAATCGAACAATATTTACAAAGTGGGGTCGAGGCGTGACAAGGTGCATTTATTATCTCGCTAAAAGATGAATCTTTCCTAACTATAGATTTTTTTGCTCCCACGTGTACCTTCTGCATGTGATCAATATCGTTGATCTATCTGGTGACCAAAAGTTTTTTTTTTTTTTTGAAAAATGACAATTTATTTCAATCTTTCAAACATCTTTACAAGGGTTGCGACCAGGAGTCCCAAATACATAACAAAAGGTATCCTAAAGTATGACCTCGAATACCCAAAGACTACCTCTAAACCTCTGCAAGTGTACTTATGTTACCAAAAAGACCTAAGATTCTAACAATGTCCCTAACGCTATGGAAACCACCCTACTTTCAGAAAATTCTAGCAGCAACTCATCTTTAGACCGCTCACCTATGCCGAGCACTTCTCCAACTCCTCCAGGATGTGCTGGATTTGGAAATCCGGCATTTCAATGAGGAGATCCTCCAGAACCCGATCCAAGAATCCAGGAATTTTTCTGCTAGCAATCATTTCCCCTACCAGCTGGATGCCCACCACCTTGTTAGCTTCCCAGTTCTGCCTCCTCACCACTCTTTCTTCGTTCAAGATTAGTTTGAAGAAAGGATGTTTATGCAACGGCGAGTGGGTGTCTTTGACCGTGTCTGTCCCATAGAGGCTATAAAGTTTCCAAGGGCAATCTTGGGTCCTTAGCTTAAATAGTTTCCATTGCTTCCGGAGAAGATCTCCCGACATCTCTTTATCGGTTGGGTCATTGAAAGAAGCCCTCTTCATCATAGGTCATCATCCTCATCCTCTTAAGAATTTTTTCTAGAACCAAAATCTCCATAAACAACTGCCTGCTCCAACTTCCATAAAGAAATTTTTTCGATCATAGGTGATCAAAAGTTGATCTATCTTATGGATTTGATTTTCATGTGGCGTGGGACTAGCAATAATTAGGTCATCTCATAAAGGACTTGAAAACACTTCCAAAACAGGAATTTGTTTGGAAAATACAGACGAAAGTGAAAGGGCACTGATAATTCACCCCGCTTCACAATAAATTCACCTCCCTTAGCGATCCTTTAAATCAAAAGGTTAAAGGGACTAATGTATCCGGTTACCTATCTTTTATTTTTACAGAGCAATTCCCCCCTTTGGAGAGCCACTTTTTTCAAAGGAGCCTTTGTTCTAAAACAACGGACAAAGATGACTCTTTGAGGAGGAGAAAGACGACTCTTTGCAGTGTTTCTTCCTTCCCGTTGCATTTTTATCTTTTTTTTAGAGAGAGAGAGATATATATTCCAAATGATTAATGATAGGGAGAGATTTAAGAATTTGTCCCTTCTTAGGAAAAGTAAACATTATCTAATTAGGTAATATAAGGATAAAATGGGCAGATTAAGCTATTGGTAATTAAGAAAATTACATGGAGATTCTTATAGATATGTTGTGATGTAGTCGGTTTTTAGTAATTTTCCCTAATATAATTAAGGTTGAAATTGGTAGAGACAAAAAATTAAAAACTATTTAGGACACAATACTATGCTATTGGTAATCAAGAAAATTTTGGGCAGACTCTTTTAAATATGTTTTTATGTAGAGGGTTTTCAGTCATTTTCCAAAAAAATAACTTGAAATGCCCTCACTAGTTTCTTACCAATAAAAGTTGAAATGGTAAAGTAGAAAAAGATAGAGGGTTACATTTTCAACTAAATGTTAAGGTTAATTAGTAGTATGTCCATTAGATGTGTACAATGCCAGGTGGAGTCCAGCCGCCGACCAAATTTCGTCTAGCGAACTGCCCATTTGAGCCATAATAATTAGGGGTCAAGGCTTTGATCGATGTTGGTCGCCGATTATTTTTCTGTTGGACACATGGCCCATATGTACACAATTTTTTTGAATAAAAATTATTCAAAACATCAGAGGAATATAACAACAAACTCTTCAGACTAAAACATTGCCTTTTTAGCGTTACTCAAAAGGTCATGTTGAAGAAAACAAGTTCAATGTCTAATGCATGCAACATAAATAAATACTTAGTAGAAATTTTTTTTTTCTAAAAATTATTTTTTGGCTAAATAATATGTTAGAATGGCTAAGCAAAGTATATTTTATAAATGAAATACTTATAGGTAAAAATCCCTTTCTAAAATTCTGCATACATGCACTCAAAAATGTATGAGCAAACATAAGGGCATACATCAAGACACAAACATATAAATATGCATACACATATAAATATGCATACACATACTAATATATTTATTAATAATGGAGAAGCATAATTACATCTATGCCCTCAGGCTTATTACATATATCCAACTTTATCCAACATGGATCATAGGAGTTACTTATTCAAATTTCTGCTTTTTGATAAAGAAATAAAATTTCCTAATGCTTCCGTAGTTGCATTTCTGCTTTTTGATTAAGAACCAAAATCTTCTAATCCTTCCGTAGTTGCTTTTTCATAGGTCCCACATGAATAATTTTGTTGTTGAGCTTGCAGGCTTGAGTTGCAGTTGGAGAGGTCTACTTGAAAAGAATGACAGTTGCTTGGGTGGAGTAGAGTGGGAAATTGAGGTTTCATCTTATTTCATCACTTAAGAACAGGAGACAATGTTCACCACTTGAACTTTCTGTTGATAGTCTGTCTTTGATTTGTTGGCTTAGAAGTTGGGATTTTGCTCGATTTTCATTCTGTTTATGTTTACGAAACTGAATTTGTTATTCCTTCCTCTTTCCAAGAAAATGAATTTGTTATTCTTTCTTCCTCCATTTTCATGTCCATTTTTAAATAGATAATTTATAAGAGCTATTACTCTTTTTTCACATGTTTTAAGGCAAAACCTGCATCTCCAAACTTAATATTTTAGCGAATGCATATTTCTGCCTTTGAAACAATTTTTAGCCAAACTTTCTTTTTTTGCCCGTGCATCGCACGGGGTGTAGAAATGAGGTTCATTACTGTGTCCATGTAGAATTCAAAGTTTTTGTGATGTTCTAATACCACTTTACGGGTTAAGATTTGGATTCATCATTGTAATGAAAAGAAGGATAGTAAATTGTCCTTTGTTTTTGTTTTTTTTTTTTTTTGAATGGTAAATTGTCCTTTGTTATTTTGAGTGGGGGTCTTTCGTTTGTCAAGGTGGGCCCCACGTATTCAATTATCCAAATTGTTTATCAGTTTGGTTGTGCTAGGAATGGCCATATCAAAATCTACCTCCTCTTTATATCCACCTCTTCAATTGATAGTACTATATTGTGGTATGAGGTTCTTTTCATGCTTGGTCTTTCTATTTTCCTCACATCTGTCATATCAATAGGCTGTTGAGAGAAGTCATATTAGAAAGGTGAATACCTTATTGTTAGGTTGTTTATATTAGTTATGAAACATTGCCAGCTACATTTTAATTTCATTTCCCAACAGGCTTGCCGCTTCTTTGGATATCTCTTTCAGTTCTATTTACCTCTTATGGTATTTTTTATCTTTCCTTCCACATGCAATCAAGCTATTTAAGTGTAAGTTTTTAGGCCTTTTGTTTTTTTACCCGTGCATCGCACGGGGTTTCTTACTAGTGTATATATATATATATAGGAAATGGTTTGTGAGAAGCTGCTCAGATAGCTTATCTGAGCATGGATTTTTAAAACAAGGGTGGGCCCACATGTTGGGGTGATCTTAAGCATTCATTCGGAAGGTCCTGTCATGGATGGAGTGTGTACCAAAAATCAGCTCAATTTGATCATCTTAACATGTCCATTTGAGGAGGGAAAAATGGACAGATACTGTTTGTCCAGAAATTTGCCCAATTTTTCCCTCCACAAAAGGAAGGGTTAGGATGATCCAATGGAGCTGATTTTTGGTACACACGCCATCCATGATGGGGCCTTCCAAATGAATGCTTAGGATCACCCCCAAAATGTGGGCCCACTCTTGTTTTAAAAATCCATGCTCAGATAAGCTATCTGAGCAGCTGCTCTAAAAACTCATGTGGCCCACATTTTTTGGGTGATCCAAAGCATTCATTTGAAAGGCCCTTCCATGGATAGGGTGTACCAAAAATCAGCCCTATAGGATCATCCTAACCCAGTCAAAGGTGGAGGGGAAAATGGACAGACACTGGCAGGGATAGGATGATCCTAAAGGGTTGATTTTTGGTACACATCCTATCCATGGAAGTGCCTTCCAAATGAATGCTTTGGATCACCCAAAAAATGTGGGGCCACATGAGTTTCCGAAGCAGCTGCCCAAATAAGCTATCTGAGAAGCTACGCAGGAACACCTATGTGTGTGTGTGTGTGTGTGTGTGTGTAGACACACACTAGTAAGAAACCGTGCGATGCAAGGAGTGAGTGGTTGATGCCGGTGGAGAATGTATTGGTTTGACATGAGGCCAAATATCAGATTATAAGAAATCATTTAGTAGTTGCTACAGAAAAGAGGAGGGGGGCACATCTCAAATATAAGAAATCATTTAGTAGTTGGTATAGGAAGGAGGGGGGCCAGCCATACCAGCTGCATCTCAACAAATTCGGCATGAGGCTACAACATTGTATAAAAAGTGGACTGAGTAACCACTGTAAAACATTTAGTAGATGCTACAGAAATTCGAACGGATAGAACTCTAGCAGACAGTAGTGAGGCGTACAAAGAGATATGAAAGTAAGAAAGCTGTAACTTTTCATGTGTTGACGATACCAAGAGATACGAAATTAAGGAAGATGTAACTTTTCAATGAACAGATGTGAAAACAGGGAGAGATTCCAGCTCCTTATTTTTCTTCCAGTCGTTATAATTCGACTCTAAAAGAGAAAAAATCCAATTCAAAGAAGATTGTTTAATGTTTTTACATGGGTGGAAATGCAAAAGCTAATAAAAATCCCCCGTCTTAAAAATGGGTATCAACTAAGATTATAAAATTCATGTTATGATGCTGTCTATAAAAACACCCTCATTTCATGGGATAACAAATGTTAAATCGAGGAAGAATGTTTTGGATTCGTCTAGTGACACAACCAAGAAATTCTACACATGAAACATGTCCAACTGTTATAATCAAACTAAAGACCAATTCCTTTCCCAATACAGGAAAATAAAGACAAAAGTCAGACAAATAGAGAGAGCACCTTTTTGCAAAAAACTGTTGAATGTGAAAAAAATTGCTATAAAAAATTAAAAGCGCACAACATTCCCAGAATTCGGCAGTATACATATGCAATCAATATCCAAAAACTGAAGCAAGAGGATAAAAACAGACAGTAACAAAGAAGAGAAAAACATTCCAAAAAAAAATACAGCTTACCACATTCTTGAGAACATGTTGATAAAACTAACCGTGGGTCAATCTCGGGATCATGCAATACTATGTTTCTACTTCCACCAAATGCGAAGCATCGAGTAGTTCTTGACATTGAAATGTACCATCAGATCTTCTCAGCTACAGTTCCAAAAAGCAGAAAAGTGCAAAGAATCATGAAAGTTTCGAACCTTCTGTATAAGCTTCGTCCACCTATAACAGTTTTCAAAACCTGCCCAAAAAAGAAATTAATTGAGAATAATACAAATAAAAGCATGCAAATGGTGCATCAAAGAAAATAAAAATTAGAAAAGATATAAAATAAGAGGAAGCTCCACAAATTAGAGCTCACCTCAACTCACCTTCTCGAGTGAGACATTTTTAGCGGCCCTAATATACCGAGATTAAATATAAAAATACAGTTCAAAGACCGAAAATGTGAAACTGATTACATGATCTTTAAATGTTTTCTCGCAAATTGGGATAATTGTGATATGCTGACTTTGTGTTGTTTTAAAACAGTTCCAAAATCAGTTAAACTGATAGTTTCCTGTGTTTAACTTTGACTGGTTGTAGGATTATAGTTATAGATTTGATTTAACCAAGGATGTGAAACAATTTATGGTTAAGATTGGGTTTGATTAGAAGTCTATTGTGTGTCTTAATAAGTGTATTTGACGGTCTACAAATTGAGATAAAAAAAGTATTCACATTCAAAAAAATGTGGTGTTGAAGGTGAGCTCCAATTTCTTGACCTGCCTCCTACTTTATGGACCCACACATTTTGATTCTCTTTGATTAATCATTTGCATGCTTTTATTTGCAGTATTCTCAATTAATTCCATTTTTTTCACGTTTTGGAAACCATTACTGGCGGAAGAAGCTTATACAGAAGAAGGTGAGCTCCAATTTCTTGAGCTTCCTCTTACTTTTATCTCCTTTCTAATCTCTATTTTCTCTTTGATCCACCCTGGCGTTTATCATTTTCAGCTGTCTTTCTTACAGTAATAGGTTCTCACTTCCTCTGCTTTTCTTCCATTCCTTTTTTTTTTTTTCATTTTGTTGTTCACTTCTCAGTGTCTATTACCATTTTAAAGTCATCTATTCTGGTTGTAGTTGCTTTATAGGACTTTGGCATATCTTCTTCCAAGGGTGGATGCGTTATAGAAACTGCCATGAATCACCAAATTAGAGCTCACCTCAACTCACCTTCTTGAGTGAGACATTTTTAGTGGCCCTAATATACCGAGATTAAATAGAAAAAACAGTTCAAAGACCGAAAATGTGAAACTGATTACATGTTCTTTAAATGTTTTCTCCCAATTGGATCAATGTGATATGCTGATTTTGTGTTGTTTTAAAACAGTTCCAAAATCAGTTAAACTGATAGTGTCCTGTGTTTAACTTTGACTGGTTGCAGGATTGTAGTTATAGATTTGATTTAACCAAGGATGTGAAACAATTTTTTGTTAAGATTGGGTTTGATTAGAAGTCTATTGTGTGTCTTAATAAGTGTATTTGACGGTCTACAAATTGAGATAAAAAAAGAATTCACATTCAAAACCTAGAGACCACAGTTTACAAACGCATTTCATCACTTTTCCTGACATGGGTTCTACATAAAATCTCAGTAAAGTGAGAAGCTTCATTTCCATATCAACAATCAAAATTCCAAAACAAATAAAAAGGCACAGAACTGCCTGCACATACTGAAACAAAGAAAATGAAGTAATATTGAAATTTTTTTCCATTTATATGCAACAACAGGAAATGAGAAGGAAGCACAAAAATAAGGTCAAATGAATAGCTTCTAGATAGAGATAGAAACAACCTGGCTGGTGATATTGTCTTTGATGGAAGCAGGTAAGTTGAGATATATCAAGTTGTACCATGCGAACAAACGATCTCAGGCAATCCTAGATTCAACAAATCAAAAACCTTAAAAACCCAATATAAACAATGTTGGAACCCATAGTAGATTATTACAAAGCTTAGGAAAATCATGCCTGCAATTAAATGAAACATAACATCTCCCTATAGAATTCCATGACTATCTATACTATATAAATGTGAAAAAGAGAGCTTTTTGGATAAACTTGAGAGGAATTGTCATGAAAAAAGGAAAGGCCAGCAAGAGCAAATCTCTGCTCGGATGTAAAAAACTAACATTGCACAAAAGGTAGGTAAACAATTCTTTCTTTTCTTAAAAACATTTCATCGAGCAGTTTCTGTGCAAGTGAAACATATGTGGAATATCAAATGTTTTTCCCCATACCTTTCAAGCTACCACAACCCATCCTTTGCAGGGGCTAATCTATGAGGAACATCAAAGGTTTTTCCCCATACCTTTCAAGCTACAATAACCCATCCTTTGCAGGGGCTACTCTGTAGATTTAAAAAAAGAAGAAAGAAAACACAGCAACCACATCCAAATTTCATTGCACTCCACCCTTTATAAACCAACTTTTATCACCTTCATGGCAGTGATATTGATATATGCTCTCAACTTCATTAATTGCGATTGCACTTAATACATACTTGAGAATCTGAAAAGCCACCAATACTCTCTCAAAATCACCCATAGTTGCTATCAAAAAGTCACCAATACTGGCTCCCAAAATCAAGCTCATAAGAAATTTGCAGAGATCATTAGAAAAGATCATTGGATTGATTTTCATCGTTTTCAAATATTTAAGAGAAGAAGGGAAACCATAGAAAATCTTAAATACTTATACAGAGTGGATAGTATGGTTTCTGAGTTAGACCTTGAAATAGAGGACGTGAATTCAATGGTACAATAGATCTATCTAAATAATAAAGAGATTCATATAATTACCTCGGTAGACAATTGCAAAAAGGCCTCTCTCTCTCTCTCTCTCTCTCTCTCTCTCTCTCTCTCTCTCTCTCACACAAAAAGTTCCACTACTTCCACTACTTCCAACCAGATCTGGTAAAAGAACCCAATAACCAGAGGGCTCATAGACAGTAAAAATTGGGGAAAAAGGTAAAGAAGCTGGAGGTACTTCGATGCCCAACCTTGAAGAGCATGAGAAAGAGACTTTGATCATATAAACAAAAACATCAACTATTATAAAGAGGGAAAAATATCAGGAAGATTAGTGGGAAAAATAGCATTTTTTTTTTGTTTGAAAATTAATAGCATTATCTTTTTTAGGAAATAAAATCTCACACTTGCTTGGCTGCATTCTCATCCATTTCATATCATCCACATAGCATCAATTACTGATATCACGAATACATCAACATCACATTTAACTTCATCAATTTTGAAACATTTGTAGATCCTGTCATATTCTAAATACAGAAATTGATGGATTAAATACTACAACCGAATGAACTTGGTATATTGTGTTAAAATAATTTTACAATGGTGGTAGCCAATGCAAAAGAAATAGTTCAGGAGCACAATCCTCATTTCTATCACCATCAGGCAATCAAAATAGATCCTCAAGATAGCTCTGCAAAGTATGATATTGTTACAACTCCAGACACAACCCAATATTGGGTATATGTAGGAAGCTTTTCAACATGGAAAGAATAATCACTGCAAAGAATGAAGAGGAAAACATACAGCTTGTATTACCAGAAGTCCAAAAACCTCACTAAGTAGGAAACAAACCTACGAAGAAAGGATGTACCTATGTTATGAAGTTAAAAACATTGACCCGCAACTCCCACAACAACCAAATGCATAAAATAAATGGGTTCTGAATCCATCATTGTTGTGTCCATTAACCCTAACCAATTGTCAGAGTTGGAAGAAACAAATTCCTCCTGAAATTGTAAAATCCCAGATGGAATGCAAGCAAATTTTTTTCACCAAAATTTAAGGAAAAAATGCACAAATAAATACCTGAGAAATGCAAAGATAGACGATGCACGGGCGGCAAATGAAAAACTAATACTTATTAACACTTTAGCATACCCATCCATTGAATACTTCCTATATCAACTTCATAAATTAAATCATTGAGGCCATGAAAAATGCCACTGGGTGCATAGAAAGAATAGCAAAGACGACTATGGCCCAGGTTCAAACCCAGCTCACCTACCAAAAAAAGAATAGCGACGTAAGAGAATTGCAGATGATCTAAAGAATTTTAAAGAGATTCACCACGAAATATATATCAGTGAAATGTCCTAATTAGAATGTAAAATAATAAAGTTTAAGATAAACAAATTCCCAAATTAAGTAAACTTAAAGAGTATATCTGATGATTAACGGCTGCAGTGCCCAAAGTACAGCCTTCCAGCATTGAGGACGGATCTTGGCTAGCCAGACATCCTGTAGACTCGTATGAGTGCATTGGCATGAATTTCCATAGACTCGTTTGAGTTCACGGCATGAATTGCCAAGACTCTAGTCTTTCCGGATGCATTTAACTACACAATCCTCAGAATCCAATCTATAAGAAAACCTCAGAACACAACATCACAAGCTAAAAAAAAAATCACACACAAGCAATAAATGATAACAACACACCACCAATAAACCCAAAGTTCCAACATCTCAACACACTATAAATGAAAATTATGTAATGCACAGTTCAAAAAGGGAAATAGAGAAAAATATACAACAATATTCCACAAGAATTACCTAATAATCATAGTCTAAACTTCTGAAATAGGATAAGGAAACGAACCAAATGAAAGAGCTTTTGACCTGTAACTGACCGCTTGTTACTAAAAAGATGAAATAAAAATGATTGAGCGGGGTAAAATTAAAGAAATGATATCAATGCATTTTAATTTCTACATATTAGCTTTTGTCAAAAATATACACCCTGTTTGATGGTTGGAAGGGTGTGTACAAAGAGCCAATGTGAACAACTTATTTTCACTCAACCAAAATATAGAGCATCCCCTTCCTGATAAATCCATCAAAAAAAGGCTAGAGAGGTGAAATTAAAGTCTGGAACCCAAACTTAGCAGCAGATGGCAACAGAAGGTGTCTTAAATGTTTGACACCCAAAAGCCTACTCCTGGAAGAAGAAAGGAATCGAATCAACAGCAAAAAAAAAAGGGGAAGGAAGAAAGAAGGAAATTCCAAAACCAACAGCAGAGCTTGAATAATCAGTCACAGATTGGGAAAAGAATCTCCAGATCGATTGTTGAGCCCCAAAATCCATTGAATCTTTAAAAAACCAGGACATGCCGAAGGGATGGAAAGGGTGAAGGCCGATGGGAATTCGTGGAAGAGAGATTCACACCATCTCTTTTTACACGATTTTCTCCCCTAAGAACTCGCCAGTAAAGAGAGCGATTCCGATTTTCTCCCCTAAAAACTTAGCAGCAGATGGCAACAGAAGGTGTCTTAATCATTTATAAAGTAGCGAAGGGGGAAAATGTAAGCAATAGGAAAAGCGGTTGAATAAATGGGGCTTGCTAAGCAATTTAGCCGAAAGCCATTTTGTGGCTAACTTTTGCACCAGAGAACCGCCACCTCAGATAAATAAAAGGAATATGGTAGGAAAAGGTTTTCGAGTGCAGCATTTTTTGGGAGTGTTGATATGAAATTCGAGGGGAGGAGGTTGCATTTGATGTAAGATGAGGAGAGGGTGTATTGTGAAGAAAAAAATATACGAAAGAGGCGCCCTTTAGACCCATTTTCAGAACCTATTATACATAGGAGTTTGAGACTTGTGTTTTCAAATGTAGAAGTAGAAGTTAAATACACATTTGGGGATTAGGAAAATAAATAAAGGTTGAAATTGTCAAAAAAACATGTAGAGATTAGATAAAAAATTTGGTTGAACTACAAATATGGCATTTGCTAGGCAATTTCGTGGGAAGCCATTTGGTGGCTACCTTTTGCATAATAGGATAACCATCTCAGATGAATAAAATGAGGACAAAATCAGCTGAAAAGTGAGCCTCCGTGGATTTTCTCACATGCAAAAGTCAGCCGCGACATGGCTTTTCTTAAAATTGCCTAGCAAGTCCCAATGAACACATGTATATTACAACATCAAGTGGTCTTAAACTATGTTGCCTGTAAGAACATTTTAGATAATTCAAGTAAGCCGGCCATCATCAACATCCTCTGGAAAAAGTAGTACGCACATAATCTCCGAAGTATCATCAAATTAAACAATCGATGAATCAGTGTAATTCTCAATAGTCAATACACATCTAATTAGCCGACCAGAGACTGAATTCATGTAGCAATCGAATCCAAATCAAGAAGATATTGAAAAGATATTGGTACCTCAACCAAATAAACACTCAGTCATCGACTATGTGGAATGCAAAATAAGGCGTTTGAGGATGCTGATGAATGAAATTTTTCTTGTGCATGGAGAGTTAAAGAGAGGTAATTTTCTAGCTGACATCCGATTTTTCTTTTCCTCATTATACATCTAGACTAGTTGCTACTAAAAATGTGAGATATCCATCCATAGTTGTAAACTTTGTTCTACCTTTTGTTCGGCAATGTTTACCTGGGTGTGATGATTGGTTGGTCGGTGCTAGTGGTGTATGATTTGCGATGAATGCACGGGTGTACCAATTCATAAAAATCCAAAATTCAAGTCTATGGGAAATCAATTTCTGTTCCCTGAATTGAATTGCAAGCGATTAAAATGACGAGGGGACTGATTAACTTGGGCTCTAATGCCTTTTTAGACAAAATGAAATGATGTAGAGCGTAAGTGATGGCTTTTAATGTTGATACACGCAGAATGTAAATGACTCAAATTAAACATTGATGCTTGTAGAATGCAAACGACTAATTAACCTCTTAATAAAACAATACAAACAAGCTTCACAATGAATCCATTTCATCGGGTCTTCAATTCTTGGACTAAAACTACAACTACTGAAAAGTAAAAGTACAGTGCAAAATAGTAAAGTTAATGCAAAGATAAATTAAGACAGCATCCTAAGGCTACTTGCATATGCTCCAAGCTATCAAACAAACAAAATTGCCATAGGAACCCAACAACAGAAGTAATATGCACTTTGCAGTCAAAATTACTCACATACAGACCATAAAATGAGAAACACAAAAACAAATCAGGTGATAGTGCTTCATTAACATGGTTGTAACAATCTAGTTGTCTAATGGATTTCTTCTCTAAAGTAGTGCACTTCTCTACTCACCACTAAACAATACATTCCGAACAATCATCAAATTGGATCACATGGTCAAACCAAAGGAAACCAAAAAGCTAAGAAATAGGTTGAGTTAGAAGGTCTCACTATTTTCGATCCAGAAGTACCTTGTTATTAGTGAATGGAAGGTGTTTTGGCAGACTAAAATGGCTCACTTATCAATATCTTGCATCCCAATAGGAGTCAAACTCCTTGTCCTAATAGCAGTTAAGTAGAAAATTAGAATGCATGTGCATAGAAACAGAGATAGGAGGTATGTTGGTTGTTTAACTTCATAAGGAAATTGTCAGGGTTTGATATCTGAGATTTGTTACGTTGGCTAGTACCAAATTCCATGATAAATGAGAGTGACTCCCATTGATTCCTCCCAAGAGAATAAGTCTGTGAGAAATGAGAGTGACTACCATTGATTCCTCCCAAGTGAATCATCGACAGAGACAATTCGCCACCTCTGATCTTTTCCAGCACATCACTTGCAATAAACCTGTGAACGGAAGAAATCTTCATGAACAAACAGGGGAAAAAAGAAGAGTCATCGTTCAAGAAACAACATCCTTTAGAGGCCGAACAGTAGAATACAAACATGGAAAATGGGAAAAACAACCCAATTTCCACGTCAACGCCAAGCATATGAAAATGGAAAGATTCAAAACCAACCCTGAAAGAAGACTGCTAGGCTCAGCAAAACACCGTAAAAAATTCAATATAAGCCTAGAAAAAACATGATTAAGCAACCAAGGACCACATGCTCGCTGTTAGGAAATGGGTCAGTTGAAAGGATATATTAAAAAACGGGAAATACTGATAGAAAACAGGATATAACTGAGAAAGAAGATGAAGAACAGGAGGAGATTGATGACGGTGAAGAGCAAGTGGAAAATCAGCCATGTCACGACAAAAGAAACAAAAGCAGTAGAATGATGAGAACACCCATGTGGATGAAGGATTATGTCCGTAATTAGATTAACAGAAGCTGATTAGTTAAAGATTGTTAAACTAGGTTGTTACCATTTATACTTTTCTTGTAATTTGAAAGGCCAGCAAGGCTGAGTTAGTTACGATTGTATGTCAGAGTATCAAGTCTGTTAGGAAAGGCCTATATAACAGAGGCATCATGAGATGAGAAGGGGATAGAAAAATACTACTTTCTGAAATTCTTCTTCTTCTCCTTCCTTTCTTCTCCTCATCTTCCTATGTTTTTCTTCTCATTACAGAGATCTGGAAAATCCGATTTCTGGGTCATAACAAATACCCTTACCGTGCCAATTTCTTTCAGAACTACTAAGTAATGCTTTGTTGTGGACCAAAAAATCAGAAATAGAGAGGAATAAAAAAAGGAACAATTCAAAAAAGGAACTACTAAGAGGAATCCAAATGCGGAACAATTCAAGGAACTACTAAGAGGAAACAAAAGAAGAATCCAAATTTTCTTGTGGCAATGCTCGGCATATCTCACAAGCTCAGTCTCTCTCTCTCTCTCCAAGGACGACGGCACTGCTAACCCCAAAATCTCGCCGTCTTTCTCTCTCGATCGGCCCCATCTCTCTCACCATCCCTTGTACTACCACCACCCTTGCATCGCCATCAAATCAGCAAAAGCCTGGATTTATGCCGCAAGCATAATATTAATTAATTGATTGGAAAAGGGTGCATACAATCTGTTTACATAGAACAGAATAAAGAAAATGGTTTCATAGATGGACTCACCTTCAGTTGCTAAAATGCTCCCAAGGAAATCTAAGCCTCAAGTTGATTGAAGCCACTTTGACAAACCTGAATTTTCTCCCCGGATTCAGTTGGGAGTGAAATTCCATATCAGAAAAACCCTAATCGGCTAAGAGAAGCATGAAAATATCGAAACGACAACCACCAAATCCAAATACAAACCTTACAAACCCTCAAGCAAGTAACCAACTGTTCCAAACCCAAATCGTGCCCCAGCTTCAATGACATGAAGATATTGCAGGTGAGCGAAGGAGAAAATCTCGCGAGATTTTTCTTTTGCGAAAATCTCGCGAGATTTGTTTATACCTGCAATACAATTTTTTTTTAATGGTATACCTGCAATACAATAGAAAGAGTAAGATCATAATCAAAATAGATCAAACCCTAAAAAAAAATAGATAAAACCCTCAAAAAACATTTTTTAAGTAGAAAAAATTAATACGACTGCTCATCACCACCTTCTCACTAAAAGTACCATCGTCCGCAATGACGCACCAAGGCTGTAACAGTCCATCTGCCATAAATATCCATTGATTCAACAAAGAAACCTCATAGTAAGGATTTTTCATTTCAATCCAGAAGTACAAACTTCCTATAGTTGTAGGTTTGTTTGATTACACTCTTTGAGTTTTTTAGCATCCCCTAATTTTGATAAACCTTATTTTCACTCAACCAAAATATAGAGCATCCCCTTCCTGATAAATCCATCAAAAAAAGGCTAGAGAGGTGAAATTAAAGTCTGGAACCCAAACTTAGCAGCAGATGGCAACAGAAGGTGTCTTAAATGTTTGACGCCAAAAAGCCTACTCCTGGAAGAAGAAAGGAATCGAATCAACAGCAAAAAAAAAAAAAGGAAGGAAGAAAGAAGGAAATTCCAAAACCAACAGCAGAGCTTGAATAATCAGTCACAGATTGGGAAAAGAATCTCCAGATCGATTGTTGAGCCCCAAAATCCATTGAATCTTTAAAAAACCAGGACATGCCGAAGGGATGGAAAGGGTGAAGGCCGATGGGAATTCGTGGAAGAGAGATTCACACCATCTCTTTTTGCACGATTTTCTCCCCTAAGAACTCGCCAGTAAAGAGAGCGATTCTGATTTTCTCCCCTAAAAACTCAGCAGCAGATGGCAACAAAAGGTGTCTTAATCATTTATAAAGTAGCGAAGGGGGAAAATGTAAGCAATAGGAAAAGCGGTTGAATAAATGGGCTTGCTAAGCAATTTAGCCGAAAGCCATTTTGTGGCTAACTTTTGCACCAGAGAACCGCCACTTTTGAGCCTCCCGTGGATTTTCTCACATGCAAAAGTCAGCCGCGACATGGCTTTTCTTAAAATTGCCTAGCAAGTCCCAATGAACACATGTATAGTACAACATCAAATGGTCTTAAACTATGTTGCCTGCAAGAAAATTTTAGATAATTCAAGTAAACTGGCCATCATCAACATCCTCTGAAAAAAGTAGTACCCTCATAATCTCCGAAGTATCATCAGATTAAACAATCCATGAATCGGTGTAATTCTCAATAGTCAATACACAACTAATTAGTCAATACACAACTAATTAGTCAAAACACATCAAAAAGATATGTTTATGAGAAGGAGATGGTAATTTATTTACTATTACATGAACAGTACAAAAATGTCATGCACATACAATCACTTTCAATGTAATGCATGTTTGCAAATGCGTGTTTGCATACAGGATGGCCCAAACATTTTACCAAGTAGGGTTTACAAATCTGTCAGATATAATGTAGCTTTCAAGGCACTAAATTTGGCGGTTGATAGATTAGGAACCTCCAATGTATGTGTTGCTGGCCATTCTTTAGGAGCTGGCTTTACCCTCCAAGTGGGTACAGCTTTGACCGAACAAGGGGTGTTTGTGGAGTCTCATCTGTTCAACCCACCATACCAAGGTTAATGATCTCTTTATTGTGCTTGAACAACCAACTGTATGGATCAATATCAGCAAAACAGCATCTCCTTTTGATCATTGTCACATTTGTCCTAAATGGTATGTATTTTGAAATTTGGATCATAGGAGTTACTTATTCAAAATTTCTGCTTTTTGATAAAGAAATAAAATCTTCTAATGCTTCCGTAGTTGCATTTCTGCTTTTTGATAAAGAACCAAAATCTTCTAATCCTTCCGTAGTTGCTTTTTCATAGGTCCCACATGAATAATTTTGTTGTTGAGCTTGCAGGCTTGAGTTGCAGTTGGAGAGGTCTACTTGCAAAGAATGACAGTTGCTTGGGTGGAGTAGAGTGGGAAATTGAGGTTTCATCTTATTTCATCACTTAAGAACAGGAGACAATGTTCACCACTTGAACTTTCTGTTGATAGTCTGTCTTTGATTTGTTGGCTTAGAAGTTGGGATTTTGCTCGATTTTCATTCTGTTTATGTTTACGAAACTGAATTTGTTATTCCTTCCTCTTTCCAAGAAAATGAATTTCTTATTCTTTCCTCCTCCATTTTCATTTCCATTTTTAAATGTCCATTTTTAAATGGATAATTTATAAGAGCTATTACTCTTTTTTCACATGTTTTGAGGCAAAACCTGCATCTCCAAACTTAATATTTTTAACGAATGCATATTTCTGCCTTTAAAACAATTTTAAGCCAAACTTTCTTTTTTTGCCCGTGCATCGCACGGGGTGTAGAATTCAGGTTCATTACTATGTCCATGTAGAATTCAAACTTTTTGTGATGTTCTAATACCACTTTACGGGTTAAGATTTGGATTCGTCATTGTAATGAAAAGAAGGATAGTAAATTGTCCTTTGTTATTTTGAGTGGGGGTCTTTCGTCTGTCAAGGTGGGGCCCATGTATTCAATTATCCAAATTGTTTATCAGTTTGGTTGTGCTAGGAATGGCCATATCAAAATCCACCTCCTTTATATCCACCTCTTCAATTGATAGTACTATATTGTGGTTGAGGTTCTTTTCATGCTTGGTCTTTCTATTTTCCTCACATCTATCATATCAATAGGCTGTTGAGAAAAGTCATATTAGAAAGGTGAATACCTTATTGTTAGGTTGTTTATATTAGTTATGAAACATTGCCAGCTACATTTTTATTTCATTTCCCAACAGGCTTGCCGCTTCTTTGGATCTCTCTTTCAGTTCTATTTACCTCTTATGGTATTTTTTATCTTTCCTTCCACATATGCAATCAAGCTATTTAAGTGTAAGTTTTTAGGGCTTTTGTTTTTTTTACCTGTGCATCGCACGGGGTTTCTTACTAGTGTGTGTGTGTGTGTGTGTATATATATAGGAAATGGTTTGTGAGAAGCTGCTCCGATAGCTTATCTGAGCATGGATTTTTAAAACAAGGGTGGGCCCACATTTTGGGGGTGAGGGGGTGATCTTAAGCATTCATTTGGAAGGTCCCATCATGGATGGGGTGTGTACCAAAAATCAGCTCAATTTGATCATCTTAACATGTCCATTTGAGGAGGGAAAAATGGACAGATACTGTTTGTCCACAAATTTGCCCAATTTTTCCCTCCACAAATGGAAGGGTTAGGATGATCCAATGGAGCTGATTTTTGGTACACACGCCATCCATGATGGGGCCTTCCAAATGAATGCTTAAGATCACCCCCAAAATGTGGGCCGACCCTTGTTTTAAAAATCCAGGCTCAGATAAGCTATCTGAGCAGCTCTAAAAACTCATGTGGCCCACATTTTTGGAGTGATCCAAAGCATTCATTTGAAACGCCCTTCCATGGATAGGGTGTGTACCAAAAATCAGCCCTATAGGATCATCCTAACCCAATCAAAGGTGGAGGGGAAAATGGACATACACTGTTTCCGATAATTTTTTCCCTCCAGAAATGGCAAGGATTACACACCCTATCCATGGAAGTGCCTTCCAAATGAATGCTTTGGATCACCCAAAAAATGTGGGGCCACATGAGTTTCTGAAGCAGCTGCTCAAATAAGCTATCTGAGCAGCTACGAAGGAACACCTCTCTCTCTCTCTCTGTGTCTGTATATATATATATATATATATATATATATATATATATATATATATATATATATATATATATATATATATATACTAGTAAGAAACCCGTGCGATGCACGGAGTGAGTGGTTGATGCCGGTGGAGAATGTATTGGTTTTACATGAGGCCAAATATCATATTATAAGAAATCACTTAGTAGTTGCTACAGAAAGAGGAGGGGGGCACATCTCAAATATAAGAAATCATTTAGTAGTTGGTATAGGAAGGAGGGGGGCCAGCCATACCAGCTGCATCTCAACAAATTCGGCATGAGGCTACAACATTGTATAAAAAGTGGACTGAGTAACCACTGTAAAACATTTAGTAGATGCTACAGAAATTCGAACGGATAGAACTCTAGCAAACAGTAGTGAGGCGTACAAAGAGATATGAAAGTAAGAAAGCTGTAACTTTTCATGGGTTGACGATACCAAGAGATACGAAATTAAGGAAGATGTAACTTTTCAATGAACAGATGTGAAAACAGGGAGAGATTCCAGCTCCTTATTTTTCTTCCAGTCGTTATAATTCGACTCTAAAAGAGTAAAAAAGTCCAATTCAAAGAAGATTGTTTCATGTTTTTATATGGGTGGAAATGCAAAAGCTAATAAAAATCCCCCGTCTTAAAAATGGGTACCAACTAAGATTATAAAATTCATGTTATGATGCTGTCTATAAAAACACCCTCATTTCATGGGATAACAAATGCTAAATCGAGGAAGAATGTTTTGGATTCGTCTAGTGAGACAACCAAGAAATTCTACACATGAAACATGTCCAACTGTTATAATCAAACTAAAGACCAATTCCTTTCCCAATACAGGAAAACAAAGACAAAAGTCAGACAAATAGAGAGAGCTCCTTTTGCAAGAAACTGTTGAATGTGAAAAAAATTGCTATAAAAAATTAAAAGCGCACAACATTCCCAGAATTCGGCAGTATACATATGCAATCAAAATCCAAAAACTGAAGCAAGAGGATAAAAACAGACAATAACAAAGAAGAGAAAAACATTCCAAAAAAAAATACAGCTTACCACATTCTTGAGAACATGTTGATAAAACTAACCGTGGGTCAATCTCGGGATCATGCAATACTATGTTTCTACTTCCACCAAATGCGAAGCATCGAGTAGTTCTTGACAATGAAATGTAACATCAGATCATCTCAGCTACAGTTCCAAAAAGCAGAAAAGTGCATAGAAACATGAAAGTTTCGAACCTTCTGTATAAGCTTCTTCCACCTATAACAGTTTTCAAAACCTGCCCAAAAAAGAAATTAATTGAGAATAATACAAATAAAAGCATGCAAATAAAAATTAGAAAAGATATAAAATAAGAGGAAGCTCCACAAATTAGAGCTCACCTCAACTCACCTTCTTGAGTGAGACATTTTTAACTGCCCTAATATACCAACATTAAATAAAAAAAACAGTTCAAAGGCCGAAAATGTGAAACTGATTACATGTTCTTTAAATGTTTTCTCGCAAATTGGGATAATTGTGATATGCTGACTTTGTGTTGTTTTAAAACAGTTCCAAAATCAGTTAAACTGATAGTGTCCTGTGTTTAACTTTGACTGGTTGTAGGATTATAGTTATAGATTTGATTTAACCAAGGATGTGAAACAATTTATGGTTAAGATTGGGTTTGATTAGAAGTCTATTGTGTGTTTTAATAAGTGTATTTGACGGTCTACAAATTGAGATAAAAAAAGTATTCACATTCAAAAAAAATGTGGTGTTGAAGGTGAGCTCCAATTTCTTGACCTGCCTCCTACTTTATGGACCCACACATTTTGATTCTCTTTGATTAATCATTTGCATGCTTTTATTTGCAGTATTCTCAATTAATTCCATTTTTTGTCACGTTTTGGAAACTATTACTGGCGGAAGAAGCTTATACAGAAGAAGGTGAGCTCCAATTTATTGAGCTTCCTCTTACTTTTATCTCCTTTCTAATCTCTATTTTCTCTTTGATCCACCCTGACGTTTATCATTTTCAGCTGTCTTTCTTACAGTAATAGGTTCTCACTTCCTCTGCTTTTCTTCCATTCCTTTTTTTTTCATTTTGTTGTTCACTTCTCAGTGTCTATTACCATTTTAAAGTCATCTATTCTGGTTGTAGTTGCTTTATAGGACTTTGGCATATCTTCTTCCAAGGGTGGATGCGTTATAGAAACTGCCATGAATCACCAAATTAGAGCTCACCTCAACTCACCTTCTGGAGTGAGACATTTTTAGCGGCCCTAATATACCGAGATTAAATATAAAAAACAGTTCAAAGACCGAAAATGTGAGATTACATGTTCTTTAAATGTTTTCTCGCAAATTGGATCATTGTGATAGGCTGATTTTGTCTTGTTTTAAAACAGTTCCAAAATCAGTTAAACTGATAGTGTCCTGTGTTTAACTTTGACTGGTTGCAGGATTATAGTTATAGATTTGATTTAACCAAGGATTTGAAACAATTTTTTGTTAAGATTGGGTTTGATTAGAAGTCTATTGTGTGTCTTCATAAGTGTATTTGACGGTCTACAAATTGAGATAAAAAAAGTATTCACATTCAAAACCTAGAGACCACAGTTTACAAACGCATTTCATCACTTTTCCTGACATGGGTTCTACATAAAATCTCAGTAAAGTGAAAAGCTTCATTTCCATATCAACAATCAAAATTCCAAAACAAATAAAAAGGAAAAGAACTGCCTGCACATACTGAAACAAAGAAAATGAAATAATATTGAAATTTTTTCCCATTTATATGCAACAGGAAATGAGAAGGAAGCACAAAAATAAGGTCAAATGAATAGCTTCTAGATAGAGAGAGAAACAACCTGGCTGGTGATATTGTCTTTGATGGAAGCAGGTAAGTTGAGATATATCAAGTTGTACCATGCGAACAAATGATCTCAGGCAATCCTAGATTCAACAAATCAAAAACCTTAAAAACCCAATATAAACAATGTTGGAACCCATAGTAGGTTATTACAAAGCTTAGGAAAATGATGCCTACAATTAAATGAAACATAACATATCCCTATAGAATTCCATGACTATCTATACATATAAATGTGAAAAAGAGAAAGTTTTTTGTATAAACCTGAAAGGAATCGTCATGAAAAAAGGAAAGGCCAGCAAGAGCAAATCTCTGCTCGGATGTAAAAGACTAACATTGCACAAAAGGTAGGTAAAAAATCCTTTCTTTTCTTAAAAACATTTCATCGAGCAGTTTCTGTGCAAGTGAAACATATGTGGAATATCAAATGTTTTTCCCCATACCTTTCAAGCTACCACAACCCATCCTTTGCAGGGGCTACTCAATGTGGAATGTCAAAGGTTTTTCCCCGTACCATTCAAGCTACAATAACCTTTGCAGGGGCTACTCTGTAGATTTAAAAAAAGAAGAAAGAAAACACAGCAACCACATCCAAATTTCATTGCACTTATCACCTTCATGGCAGTGAAATTGATATATGCTCTCAACTTCATTAATTGCTATTGTACTTAATACATACTTGAGAATCTGAAAAGCCACCAATACTCTCTCAAAATCACCCATAGTTGCTATCAAAAAGTCACCAATACTGGCTCCCAAAATCAAGCTCATAAGAAATTTGCAGAGATCATTAGAAAAGATCATTGGATTGATTTTCATCGTTTTCAAATATTTAAGAGAAGAAGGGAAACCATAGAAAATCTTAAATACTTATACAGAGTGGATAGTATGGTTTCTGAGTTAGACCTTGAAATAGAGGACGTGAACTCAATGGTACAATAGATCTATCTAAATAATAAAGAGAATCATATAATTACCTCTGTAGACAATTGCAAAAAGGCCTCTCTCTCTCTCTCTCTCTCTCTCTCTCTCTCTCTCTCTCTCTCTCTCTCTCTCTCTCAAAGTTCCACTACTTCCAACCAGATCTGGTAAAAGATCCCAATAACCGGAAGGCTCATAGACAGGAAAAATTGGGGAAAAAGGAAAAGAAGCTGGAGGTACTTCGATGCCCAACCTTGAAGAGCATGAGAAAGAGACTTTGATCTTATAAACAAAAACATCTACTATTATAAAGAGGGAAAAATATCAGAAAGATTAGTGGGAAAAATAGCATTTTTTTTAAAAAAAAATTAATAGCATTATCTTTTTTTAGGAAATAAAATCTCACACTTGCTTGGCTGCATTCTCATCCATTTCATATCATCCACATAGCATCAATTACTGATATCACGAATACATCAACATCACATTTAACTTCATCAATTTTGAAACATTTGTAGATCCTGTCATATTCTAAATACGGAAATTGATGGATTAAATACTACAACCGAATGAACTTGGTATATTGTGTTAAAATAATTTTACAATGGTGGTAGCCAATGCAAAAGAAATAGTTCAGGAGCACAATCCTCATTTCTATCACCATCAGGCAATCAAAATAGATCCTCAAGATAGCTCTGCAAAGTATGATATTGTTACAACTCCAGACACATAACCCAATATTGGGTATATGTAGGAAGCTTTTCAACATGGAAAGAATAATCACTGCAAAGAATGAAGAGGAAAACATACAACTTGTATTACCAGAAGTCCAAAAGCCTCACTAAGTAGGAAACAAACCTACGAAGAAAGGATGTACCTATGCTATGAAGTTAAAAACATTGACCCGCAACTCCCACAACAACCAAATGCGTAAAATAAATGGGTTCTGAATCCATCATTGTTGTGTCCATTAACCCAAACCAATTGTCAGAGTTGGAAGAAACAAATTCCTCCTGAAATTGTAAAATCCCAGATGGAATGCAAGCAATTTTTTTTCACCAAAACTTAAGGAAAAAAATGCAGAAATGCATACCTGAGAAATGCAAGGATGGACGATGCATGGACAGCAAGGAAAAACTAATACTTATTAACACTTTAGCATACCCATCCATTGAATACTTCCTATATCGATTTCATAAATTAAATCATTGAGGCCATGAAAAATGCCACTGAGTGCATAGAAAGAATAGCAAAGACGACTATGGCCCAGGTTCAAACCCAGCTCACCTACCAAAAAAAGAATAGCGACGTAAGAGAATTGAAGATGATCTAAAGAATTTTAAAGAGATTCACCACAAAATATATATCAGTGAAATGTCCTAATTAGAATGTAAAATAATAAAGTAAAATAATAAAGTTTAAGAAAAACAAATTCCCAAATTAAGTAAACTTAAAGAGTATATCTGATGATTAACGGCTGCAGTGCCCAAAGTACAGCCTTCCGAGAATTGAGGACGGATCTTGGCTAGCCAGACATCCTGTGGACTCGTATGAGTGCATTGGCATGAATTTCCATAGACTCGTTTGAGTTCATGGCATGAATTCTCAAAACTCTAGTCTTTCCGGATGCATTTAACTACACAATCCTCAGAATCCAATCTATAAGAAAACCTCAGAACACAACATCACAAGCTAAAAAAAAAAATCACACACAAGCAATAAATGATAACAACACACCACCAATAAACCCAAAGTTCCAACATCTCAACACACTATAAATGAAAATTATGTAATGCACAGTTCAAAAAGGGAAATAGAGAAAAATATACAACAATATTCCACAAGAATTACGTAATAATCATAGTCTAAACTTCTGAAATAAGATAAGGAAACGAACCAAATGAAAGAGCTTTTGACCTGTAACTGAAGGCTTGTTACTAAAAAGATGAAATAAAAAGATTGAGCCGGGTAAAATTAAAGAAATGATATCATTGCATTTTAATTTCTACATATTAGCTTTTGTCAAAAATATACACCACTGTTTGATGGTTGGAAGGGTGCGTGCAAAGAGCCAATGTGAACAACTTATATCCCAAGAAACTCATCCTTTCTAAATCTTCTAGCTCAGAATTAAGTAAACATTAAAAATAACAATGTTTGATGGTTGGAAGGGTGTGTACAGAAAACCAAAGTCAAGAAGTTAAATTCAAAGAAACTATCTCTTCATCGAAATTCAAAGAGACTCATTTATTCTAAATTTTCCAGTTCACAATTAAGTAAAATACAGAAATACCACGACTAAATTTTCAAATTCAAACATGATTAGAAAATGGCCTGAGCAGGAAGGAAATACATTATATATAATCCAGTTGGTGATTAAAACACGGAAAAAGAACTGGAAAAAACAAACTAACACCTAAAATAATTTATTAGAAAACACAAAAATAAAAATATCTGTTGATATAGTATTTCTACTTGGACGACATGGCTAAGGGAAGTAAATAATTCATAAAAAATGAATTTAAAAGATGGATTTATAGATTTTCTCTAAATTATTTATAAAGTAGCGAAGGGGAAATATGTAAGCAGTAGGAAAAGCAGTTGAATAAATGGGCTTGCTAAGCAATTTAGCCTCCGTGGATTTTCTTAAAATTGCCTAGCAAGTCCCAATGAACACATGCATAGTACAACATCAAGTGGTCTTAAACTATGCTGCCTGTAAGAACATTTTAGATAATTCAAGTAAGCCGGCCATCATCAACATCCTCTGGAAAAAGTAGTACCCTCATAATCTCCGAAGTATCATCAGATTAAACAAAAAAAAAAACACAAACCTGCTGGAAAGAAGCTGTCCAAACCTGAAACCCTAGCAATCTTAATCCATCTTTTCCAATCTCTTTTTCATTTCTACTGCCCTTGAGGAAAAAACTGAGAAAAGAAAAAGAAACCTAGCTTTGAATCATCATCATAAGTAAGAAAAACTCGGAAGAATCCCAAATCCAAGAAATTTCATAAATGAAAAAAAGAAAAGAACAGAGAGGTAGCGTTTCTAAAAGGTGACATGGGTAAATTACCCTGAAACAAGGTTTCTAAAATTTACCCTGAAACAGGGTTTCTAAAATTTACCCTGAAATAGGGTTTCTTGAAGAGGGGCAGAAATATGGGAGAGAAGAACAAAAAAAAACAACAATCAGGCTTCTAAGTAGAAAGAAGACACAAAATTTCGGACAAATCCCAAGACCGAAGATTACAAATCAAGATGACAAAAAAAAAAAAAAAGTATTACCGATGCACAGGTCAAACATTTACAAAAAAAGTATTCCTGATCACCATTCATTTGTAAATTTACAAGTCCTGAGAACATAAGTTCGGTGAGGATTTTCGGGCTTTGCTAAAGATCTCGCGATACCGAGATTTTGGAGAGAGAGAGTCTTCGTGTGAATCTTGGGTCGAAAATCTCGACCGAGATTTTCTCTTACGCGAGATTTTGAGGGCGAGCGAAAGATACAGAGGGCAATATTCTCGGCGAGAGAGGGTTTTCTCTATTTTAATGGTTTATTTCCTGTTTTTTTTTTTTTTTTTTTTTTTTTTTGTATTTTTTGGGAACCTGAGAAAATCAAAATAAATGGGAGGTGGAAGGGGAGGAAGACACGTGTCTATGAACAGTAAAACTTCCCTTCCTCTTTGTAGGTAGACACACTGTGTGTCTGTCCATTTTTTTCCCATTTTCCCCTCCACAGTTGGATGGGTTAGGATCATTCTATGGGTCTGATTTTTTGTGGACACCCTATCTAGGAAAGGGACTTTCAAATGAATGGTTTGGATGACCCAAACAATGTGGGCCCGCACTATTTTTAACTCGACCGAGTAGATAAGTTTAGCTACGAGACCGAGTAGCAACACTTTTCAAATATATAGGGTTTCTTGAAGAGGGGCAGAAATATGGGAGAGAATACCCAAAAAAACATCAATCAGGCTTCTAAGTAGAAAGAACATACAAAATTTCGGACAAATCCCAAGACCGAAAATCACAAATCACAAATCAGAAACTTCGTGGTTGATGAAGCAGCTGTATGGCAGTTGTGGCGCGTGTGTCAAGGCGATCCTGAGAAGATAAGTTCGGTGAGGATTTTCGGGCTTTGCTAATGATCTCGCGATACCGAGATTTTTGAGAGAGAGAGAGTCTTCGTGGGAATCTTGGGTCAAAAATCTCGACTGAGATTTTCTCTTAGGCGAGATTTTGGGGGCGAGCGAGAGATATAGAGGGCAATATTCTCGGCAAAAGAGGGTTTCCCCTATTTTAATGGTTTTTTTCCTGTTTTTTTTTTTTTTTTGTATTTTTTGCTTATTTTTTGGGAATTTGAGAAAATCAAAATAAACGGGAGGAGGAAGGGGAGGATGACACGTGTCTGTGAACAGTAAAACTTCCCTTCCTCTTTGTGGACACACTATGTCTGTCCATTTTTTCCCATTTTCCCCTCCATTGTTGGATGGGTTAGGATCATCCTATGGGTCTAATTTTTTGTGGACACCTTATCTAAGTAAGGGACTTTCAAATGAATGGTTTGGATCACCCAAACAATGTGGGCCCGCACTGTATTTAACCCGACCGAGTAGATAAGCTTAGCTACAAGACCGAGTAGCAACACTTTTTCGATATATATATATATATATATATATATATATATATATATATATATATATATATATATATATATGAGGAAACTGTTGGTGAGCTTAAGCTCACCAACTTATGGTGAGCTAGCTTGCCCAATCACATGGGTCCCACATTTTGGGGAGTGATCCAAACCATTCATTTGCAAGGCCTTATCATAGATAGGGGGTGTACCAAAAATAAGCTCCATAGGATCATCCTAACCCCTCCATTTGTAGAGGACCATTTGTGGAGGACAAAAATGGGGCAAATTTGTGTCTGTTCATTTTTGTCCTCCACAAATGGAGGGGTTAGGATGATCCTATGGAGCTGATTTTTGGTACACCCCCCATCTATGTAAAGGACTTTCAAATGAATGGTTTGGATCATCCTAACAAAGTGGGCCCCCATGTGATTGGGCAAGCTAGCTCACCATAAGTTTGGTGAGCTTAAGCTCAACAACAGTTTCCTCTATATATATATATATATATATATATATATATATAGAGAGAGAGAGAGAGAGAGAGAGAGAGAGAACATTTCCTACACACTTGTGTAGGTAAGTTACCTACACTACCTTAAAATACAGTGGGGGCCCACATTGTTTGGGTGATCCAAACAATTCATAGGGTGTCCAAAAAAAATCAGATCCATAGGATCATCCCAACCCTACGATTTGTGGAGGTAAAATGGACGTGTATAAACCTTCACAAATTAGTCCATTTTTTGCCTCCATAGTTTGAATGGTTGGGATGATCCTATGGATTTGATTTTTTGTGGACACTCTATCTATGTGAGGATCATTCAAATGAATGGTTTGGATCACCCAAACAATGTGGGCCCCCACTGTATTTTAAGGTAGTGTGTAGGTAACTTACCTACACAAGTGTGTAGGAAATGTTCTCTCATATATATATATATATATATATATGGGATTTGCTAGGATCCATCGCTAAAGGCTTTTCGCGGCTGGCCAGTCGCATATCATACCAGCCACCTCGTGAATGGAGACAAAAACAGTTGTCTCCATTTACGAGGTGGCTGGTCTGACGTACGACAAACCACCCGGGAAATGTCTTTTGCGAAGGACGTTAGCAATTCCCATATATATATATATATATATATATATATATATATATATAGGTATTCAAGGTTCAAAGTGATTGTTTTACATTAATTCCAAAGTGGATTCATATAGTAGAGGATGTCTGATAGTTCAAAGATTCATACCGTTAGAAAAACTGAAAGGGGTTTCACAAGTCTAAAGTATTACACCGCGTAGGTGAACCAAATTACCAAATTCAATAGAGTTCATTCGACATTCAAAGATAGTAATTCACATAGATTTTTCATAAGGTTGTCAATGCAGATGGTCACACAGTGGTCAAAGTTCATAAGCGCGAAGGAATCACAAATGGGTTTTCACAAAAGATTCATATAATGGAAAAATCATTCAATGTAAGTCTCTTTGCCATAAGATTCAATAGATTTCAAAAAATAACGGAATTAGCATGCAAGACCCAAGTCAAGTCTAAAGTTTATCAATGGCTCCAAAGATTCAGAGAGTTTGGGATTCACAATCAACAATGGCATAGTATTCAAAAGGTAAATCGCAACACTAAAGTAGTACGAAATTATGTACCTCAAATGCCGAATATATATTCCTTCAACAATTTTTAGGGCACAATACCTATCCCAAACAATGGCATTCATATCAATAAATAGGCCTAGGATAGTGGCCAAAGCAATGGTTAAAACCTCCCAAAATTAAGAAAAATACTTCAAAATTTTCAATGGGTTCGGAAGTCCGACACTATTCATCGGACGCCCGCACCACTATTCATCGGATGCCCAACACTATTCATTGGACATCTCTGCACACTTTCGGGTTCTCGGTTTACTATTCATCGGATGCCTAACACTATTCATCTGACGCCCGCAACACTATTCATAATTGGTTTTTGCCAAAATTCCAGATTCGTCCCGATTTTCCCAAAACTTCAACGGACCATAACTTTTCCGTTTTAGATCCGATTCGCTCATGGTTGGATTCGTTGGATTCATATCGACGAGAGGAATCCATCTAAATTAATTGCACGCTCCGAATTGGTATGAGTAATTATTGTAAAATAATCTAATCTTTTAGGTTAAGCTTTCTAAAACTAAAATTCTATGACATAACTGCCAATTCTTGGGTTTGTTGGGGGTTGAAGGGCGATACTAACCCTAGGAATCCAAGATCAGTCAAAATATTCTTATTCTAAGCCATATTGATCACAAATCTTATCTTTTAAATACTTTAATCATTTTTTTAGTGTTCTCAACATGCTAAACCTTATATAGAACATAGATCTTACCTCGATTCACGTTCTCTCTTCTTGAATCACGTTCTTCCTCTCTTTCCCCTCATGGATCTTCTCTTAGGGCCACAAAGACAGTTTAGAGTTCTTAATCTATCTTAAAGTTGTATTTATAGGCTTTTCTAAAGAAGCGCTAATTCTAATCCAACTTCTAATGACAAAATTACCCTTGATTCATAAGGCGGACGAATATTAAAGGGAGGGGTAAATTCAAGTATTTACCGTTATCCAAATAAAGGTATATAAAGAGACGTTTGTCTCCAAGGAAGAGGTACCAGAACCAAAATCCAAACAAGTTTTAACATTTTATCTTTACTTTCAAGCACTGTACCTATACTTTTCCCAGCTATAGATTTTATCTGGATTAAGGATGCAATGAATTTATCTTCCCAAGTAAGTCCTTCCCTTTAATTCAACTATCCCTCGCATTGGCGTTTTGTTTCTATTCTTTTGTCATTTAGTTGAAATAGAACGGCTTGTAAACCCTGAGAGTCGTTTGCATTCTGCTTGAATCGATAGCGACATTTGCGTTCTGCGCTCGGTGACGTTTTCCTTGCCAATCGCGAGTCATTCATGTTCTTCGCATGTAGACGTGTCGTTGACAATTTGCGCGTGTTGACATCTCCTCAGTTGGCATTATGTATGTAGTAAAAATGTCCTTTCCATCTGTGTATAGACAGAGGAGCCGAGGAATACTCTCTTTTATTGCATTTTAAAAAATATATTTAACTTCAATCAAGATAAGAAATATTCTTCACATGAGTATGACTAAAGAATTATCCGAAAATCTAAAATGTTCAATTTTGGTCACATGATGGGTATATATATCTATATAATCTACCTATAATATATACTAAGCCTGTAGGATTACAAAATGTCATTCGCCTTAGGAAAAGGTTTCTTTGGAAAAGTTTTTTGGGTTTCCCTCCTGTAAGAAATCGTTTGCCATTTTTGGATTAATGGAAAGGAACAACAAATACATCCATCTGCTCACTGGTAAGTTTATTCAGCTTCTTTCTCATTTCTTATCCTTGCACCCTCCTCCTTTCTTTGTTAGCTATATTTCTTCATTGCAAGAACCAAAGGAAAGGGATAACAGAGATTCAGACTTCAGCTATGTTCCTTTACATCCAGATTTTGCCTTTTTTTTCTCTTTCATTTTGCCCTTTATCTTTGATGTTTTACCCTTTACCATCCAGATATAACATTTGATTTGCTTTATTTATTTTGCTCCAGTGGTCTCCTGTTGGCAAGATCAGATTTTCTTTTCATCTTTTCCTTCTTTACTCTTTTTTTGAATGTTAGTTGAATATTAATTCACAAACTTTCCACTTAATCTTTTAATTTATGCATCTCCTGTGTTAAGAGTTTATGATCTAATATGCAGTTAATAATTATATTGCTTTGTACTATCTTATTGCAGTCACGGCTTTTGGATTTTCTAGGATTGCCATGATTTCAACCATGTGTTCATGTTTTCTGGGATTGCTTAATAGTTAATACTATCATTTGAGTTTGTATGATCCACACACAGGTACATCTGGATGAAGGAGCCTAACTTAAAAAACCCAGTGTAGCCAAGGTTTCGTCTACTGCCATCAAAATTTAGCTTCCATCAGTGCTAACATTGTGAAAATTCATGTCAACATCGTAAAACCATTTTCTCAACTCTATTAATCTTCTCCATTTAACCCTTGGTCACTATTGGTTCCTTGGTAAAGAACAAAACTGTAAAATATATATCTTTGCTCGACAGCTGCACCCCAATGGATGCTCACATATACAGCATCCTTCATGAATTCATAATAACCTATGCATTAGGGTGGGGCCCACCATAATCTAGACTAACCTATGCATTAGGGTGGGGCCACAATTTTTACACCCATGCATAGTTTTTCTTGAGATCCAAACATGGCCTAAGGGAGGTAAAGATTTTTCAGCTATATGGGCTGAAATCTTGCAAATTTTAATCTTTATTTTTCTCTAAAATAAATTATTTGAGATGGAAAAAATGACCCAATTAATTCAAAAATTTATTCCCTTCTAAATCGAGGAAAGGAAACATTTTTCTTGAGATCCAAACATGGCCGAAGGGAGGTAAAGATTTTTGTAGTGGGCGCCTCAATTTCATATTTGTTGCTCCGTCTTTGGATTTAAGTTAAGGACTGAATATGTAGTGGCTTCAAAGCACACCAATTCTAGAGTTTCTACTGCTGTGATTAAAAGTTGCTTTTGCTGACCACTCTACATTGATTGGTATCAGAGCATACCAAATCAAAGAGTATAACTGTATAAGTTTAGAAGCTTCAATGATTTCTGCTGCCGATGTTTAGAATCCACTTGGTTTTCACTTCCGCTCCACATCATATTTGGTATCAAAGCCAGGTTGTTGTATAAATTTCATTTTATGTGGTCCTGTGTGCTCAAGGCAACAATTCAGAGCAAGGTTCGTGTAGGAGCTGCCATTGAGAGTGTTCTCATTGGATGTTGTATGTTGTTGCCCCAATCTGTTTACTGTGTCCACTAGTTTTTTCTTACTATTTTTTTTCATTTATTTTTGAGATACCACACTTTCAAATCAAGCACACAAGAGGGGTATCCTATAGGTGTCTATTTAGTTTAATTTTATTCTATTTAAATTACAACCTACATATTATTCATGTGTTTGCTTCTTTGTCACTTGTTATATAGAAAAGAGATGAAAAAGAGGGGTAATTGTAACCGAGTTTTTATATGGTGGCCGATCGTGAAAATCACAAGGGCAGAGTGTCAAATCTCTGCCCCTTGATTTTTGATCTAAGTGGAAAGTCAAAAAAGGGGCTTTGACCAGGATAAAAAATCAAGGAGCAGAGTTTTGACACTCTGCCCTTGTGATTTTCACGGTCGGCCACCATATAAATTCTCATTGTAACCTATTGTTCTTTTATTTTTTATTTCAATAAAAGATTACCTTTTACCATAACTAGTAAAAGGCTACAGTCCTTATTTTTTCCAAAAAGTTTCTTTTACTTATATTTCTAAAATCTTTGTTCTTTCTAATAAATCTTCTAATTACATACATCCAAATATAGAAGAGAAAGTTTCTCAAAAACTGTGTTCTGTTGGAGAAATTACTTTAGAATGGAACCATTATGACATTTCATGTATGTTTGGTGTTGTACGATTAAAAAGACCAAAATGCCTTATTCTCATTCTTCTTTGTTTTCCTATTGTTTAATCTCCACCACCATTGCTGACCATTGCTGCAACTTGAAGGAGGAAGAAGAAGCAGAGGAAGAAGAAAACAAAAAGAATCGATGTCGGGAAAAATAGAAGATGCTAGAAAAATAGAAAAGAAGAGGGAGAAGGAAAAAAAGGAGAATCGACACTCGAAAGAATGGATCGGAAAAAATGAAAAAGGGGAAGAAGAGAATGTTGGGGTCGTATTGGTGGAATTGGGGTCGACTCGGTGAGATTTAGGAATGACTCAGTATTTTTTAAAGTCAGCTTGGTGAAATTTAGAGCCGACTCTGTGAGATTTTTCGGCCGACTCAATGACGCCACATTTCACGAAGTCGGCCGCAATTCTCACCGACACGGCCCCAATTTCTGCTTCCTCTCTCTCTCTTTTTTAAAATTTTTTTCTGGAGTCTTTTACTTTTTCCATTGTCGATTCTTTTGTTTCCTTCTTCACGCTCTTTTCTTCATCTAATTTGTCTACTTTTTCATCGTCTTCTTTCTCCTCTTCTTCAACCTTTTTCGAGTTGCAGCGACGGTCGTCGGTGGTGGTGGAGATTAAAAAACAGGAACAATTAAAAATGAACTAGGCATTATAGTCTTTCTCACAGTACGCGAAATTGAATAAAACACCATTGACGTGTCATTTCAGAAAAGATAACACAATTTTCGACGAACTTTCCTACTATAGAAAATGTTCTTTTTTTGACATACAACCCTATTTCAATTAAAAATAATCATTTTTATTTTAAGCACTCCCCCAATATCTTTTTTTTTCTTCCATTTTCTTTTATAGCAGTACAAAAAATGGACTCCTATCCTACTTCTAAAAAAATAACAGTAGGCTCTCCTCTCAAGAGGATCTTTCATTTCTCTCTTCCCCTCAAAATCCTAGAAGGGGGTGGGGTGGGGATATTTCCCTCGACTGGTGCAATTCTCTCTCTCTCTCTCTCTCTCTCTCTCTCTCTCTCTCTCTCTCTCTCTTCCTCGCCTCCTATTGCTCAAAAGGTTACAGGAGAACTCTCTTAAAAAAAGTCATTTCTTTCTCTGCACACACTTTACTATAATGTAGACTTTCTACAATTGTTTTTTTTTCACCATACAAGCCATTAATACACAAATACAAACTAGAATTTATACTTTTTTCCAAAGCATTTTATTTAATCTCGATCTTATATATTGGGGCGATGCGCGCATCAAATCTTCGGCATTCATATTGATTTTCACACAGGGCTTCTACGGAATACCAACTTCTCAATCCATCCATGACAGATCCACCATCAGTGATTGGACCCACGAATCGCAAGCATCGTGAAAGATTTAATCCTCTTCTTTTATTATTCTATTCTTTATTTATTAGATCCATACATAAACAAATTGCGCATAAGCTATTCTTAAATTTTATTTATTTAAATAAATTTTTTCTTTTGGTTATTGTTTTATGCATTTTATAGTAACCGATCATATGCATACTTTATCATTTATAAATTTCCAGATCAAATTTGTTTGATATAGATTTCTTTGAAGTTATTATTTTATTTAATTATAATCTTTGCTTGCAATACATCATTTTGATGATAAAACTACATATTTAAAGCTTTCTAAACAAATTTTAGGTTAAAACTTTTACATATTCACTTCGACATGTTGAACTAATCATGACCCATTAGAAATCTAACTTCACAGTTATATTTAAATTCGAAATTTTGATGTCCTCTCTTCCTACTACATTCAAAATTTCAAACCTTTTATTTATTTTTAATCTTGTTTTCTTTGGTGTATGAGATCAAGGGATAAATAAATACATGAAAAAAAGATCTTCTAAAGAGCATGTACAATTGAACTCTGTGTAAAGAAAAGATGGTAGAGAGATGGTGTGTCTAGTAGCAAGATATGAGAGAAATGACTTGTTTCTAAGAGAATTATATAATGAAAGGTCTTATGAATACGTACTCAGCATCCCATCCTTCATATTTGATCCTACAGCAGCTCACTTTTTGACGGGCTGCTGTTGGACCAAATCTCAAGGATGGTACCTTTATCGTACCGCCTTTATGTGTTCATACGGCCTTTCAGCATATAATTTCCTTCTAAAATGGGAGGGAGAAAGATATTTTGGTTTATGGCAGATTTTAGCTATAATATAAAATTTTATTTCTTTCTATATTTATGTATTTCAAATTTAGATGTTTACAACATCCTCTGTAGAAGAAGATGAAGAGATTAATTTCATACTTGCGCAGGGGTCGGGCTGTCTCAAATGTAAGCAAAAGTGTGAGTGTTCTTGATCTTTCTGACAAGGAAAAAACTGCTAAACCACCCAGACGCATCTCAATTCCTGCCAAGTCTTCTGTCAGCCCACTACCGAGACCGGTTAGCAGCATTACTCCAATATCAGAAATTAGAACAAAGAAATCAACTAGCAGCCAGGGAAATTGTGATACACCTGCCTTTGATGCGTCAAAGTCGACAAACAGGCGGAAATTCAGTGTTCTCTCATCCGTCTCTTATTGGATATCACAGATTAAGATATCTGAATCTGCCGCTAAGCATTCAATTTCACTTGGGTTTTTCAAGCTTGCCTTAGAGTCTGGATGTGAGGTATCTAGGTCCGTATATTCTTCAATTTCACATTACACACATTGCTTGTATTCTATGCCACAAATATCTCCAATATTTTCAAATTATCACGTTTTTATGGCGACATTTTGATAAAACGACAATTCCGAAATAATCCCTAGATTTTAAAAATATAGCAATAATATCATAAAATATTGCAATAATATCATGATGTTATCCTGACATTTTTACGATTTTTTTATATTATATATTTTTCTTAAATTTTATATATTTATGTATTTTTAAATAACTTTTTTTTTTCCTGATATAAACCTGGAAAAAATAAAAGAAATTTAATATATTCTGAGATTTTTCTTTGCCTAGAAATTCCCAAGAACGATATTTGTGACATTGCCTGTCTTGATTTTTCTTTCCCACATACTTCTAATTTGCTAATGCATTGTGGCTTGAATTCACAGCCTTTTCAGCGATTGCGTGATGAGCTGAAATCATATGTACTTTGACATAACCTTCTGGAACTTGGAGAACCCACAAAGGAATTGCTGAGAAGCTACAATATTTCAGAAGATTTAGAGTAGGTACAGGTCTCTGAGACATGCTCTCTGGTCCCTGAGTCATCTGATGAAGATGGTCATTCGACTTCTACTGCAAGAGCTGGCAATTTGAAACCCAAATCATTGAATTCCGAAAATATTAGAGCGTCTGTAGTTGGAGAAGCAATTTAGAAAGAGGGTGGTAAAAAAAGAACTGCAGTCAAGAACAGGGCATCAGTTAGCAAAAGCTCTTCAAATTTGGCATCTATTATTGATAATTGGAATAATTTGCAAAAGAAATCTCAGCGGCCAAGTAGGCAGGATACCAACAGAGAGAAGGGGAAGGTCAAGAATTCAGAGACTAAGTTTGCTAGTGAGAAAGGTAAAAAAAACATCTCGATTTTTTTTTCTGTTCTTTTTTTCTTTCTTTTTTTTGAAAAATGATCAGGTGTATGGTGTTATTTCTTGCCTCAAGACCTTTTTCCTCATGGGAAAACTGCATGGCATTCATTTTTTGTTGTTGTGGCAGTTGACCTCATGGTTACTATTCAATGCTTTGTGGATAAACCCATGGTGAATGTATAATGTCAACCTACAAATGGAAATTATTAATTTTAGGGCAAATTCTTAAAGAACCCACCATTTTGATAGGGTCACAATCAAAATGGCATCTTTTTGTTATGTTACAGATTCAAGCAATCCTATGTCTAACAGGAAACACAGCAAGATGACAAGGAAATTTGGTATGATATTTTCTTCAATAAAATGAATTTCAATTGACTGTTTTTCTAGAAGGATGGGGCTGCCGTTATGTTTTTTTGTCACATTATAATACATGTGGCACACTTAGACATTTGTTCCACTCATTTAGCGTGCCACCATTACCTCTAGTCTCACCATTATTGGGTGATCCTCACCTGGATAAAAGGATATGACTGTAGGATAAAAGACATGATTTTAACATAAAATGAGGACATAATGTTAATAATCAAGCTGAACACTTGATCACCTCGGGACTGGAGGCAATGTTCTAGACTAGCTGGGCACACCAGACTGATCAGGATGAACACCATTGGGTGTGCAATTTTTTACAGTTGGAAACCTGTATTACCAAAAGGTAATATGGACACATCTATTTGTATCACTATTCATTTCTACATTGGCGCCTTATCTGAATTTGAAAGGTCTTTTCTTAACGTCTTCCTGCCACATCTGAATTGAAAAGGTCTTTTCTTAACTTCTTCCTACCATATCTGAAGAATTGAAAAGGTCTTTTCCTAACTTCTTCCCGTTACGGAATTTACATTGGCATCATATCTGAATTGTTCATTTGAAAACTCTATTGCGGTGTGTTATATTCAAATGCTAGAAAATGAGAAATTAACTACGGGTTCATATTCAACGAGGACAAAAATCTTCTGACTAGACAATTAAGATTGTTCATCTAATGATGGTTTCAGGCTACTGCATATTCATGGTTCGCTTAGCTAGATTATATCTTATGTGTCTAGTAGATGGTTACATTGATTGGGTTGTGGTACATATATTGCTTCAAGGGATTTGCTAGCGACTATCCCGGATGGCATTTCATGGCTGGCTGTTGCATGTGAGAGCAGCCTCACAGGCTCACTTTTCATCAGATTTTGTTTTATGAACTTTATTCATCTGAGGTGGCTGCTCTCAAATGCAACAGCTTGCCACAAAATGCCTTTCTGTGATGGTCCCTAGCAAACCCCTTGTTTCAATATATGGTGTTACCTCTTACCTGTTACCTTGATAGAAAAGGTGTGTCTCTAGTGGTCTTTCTGAGCATGACTTTGTTCAACTTGTTTCTTACAAACCTCTAGTCTTCATTATTTCAGCACTCTCATATCAATATATGGTGTTCCCTGTTACCTTTATAGAGCAGGTTTCATCAGAGGTGTTTTGGTTGTTTTGAAGGTTTTGGTTCAACCTTTTAAGCAGCAATGATGGTTTGTGGCATTGAGCCTGTTCAATTAGAAGGTCCATAAATCTTACAACTTTTTATTGTTTAGTCCTCTCGTACCAACAATTTATTTTTTTCAATTTTAATCTGAGGAAAGGTATCTGCCATTACAACCATAGTTTTAAAACGTCTCAGCATCATCGTCGACTCTGTCGTGTCAACTCCCTTTTACGCTGGATGAGTTCCTGTCCGAATCCACATTTTCACCCTTCAAAGTAAATAAGATATCCTTTGACTCCATAATTATGACTATTTCATCTGGGTACTCGATCGTGGCATTCAAAGTGACTAGGATTTGATTTGGCTTCTTTTTGAAACAGAGATTAAAACATTATTTTAATGATTTTGTTGTTTTTGCCTGTAATCCGAAACAAGTAATTCAAGTATTTTCAACTACACTTGATTTGTTTTCTTTATTGTGATGATCCAGAGATCTAAAGTGACCTTAGAATATGATTTTAGTCATTTAGTTGAAGGATTTTACTCACTGAATGTTGATTGTCGGTTGTGTATTGTTATTGCTATTGTCTCTAATCTGATACAAGTAATTCAACTGTACAAGATCTGTACTGTTGATTGTACTGACTCGAAGCTCAACATTTCCCTGGTAGCCGATTTAATTATTTAATTGAATTCCTTTACCAATCGAAAGCTGATTGTTGGTTGACTTATTAGCAGTAATCCGTTTGTGGTTCTTGAAATACCTCTAATCCTATGCATGTTTTTAACTCAGCTATTGAGGGGCTGTAATCCAGTTCTTTTGAAGGTTTCCTTTTTCCTTCAATACCGACCCTTTCTAATTTCTGACATCCCCTCAATCCAAACATAAAAGGATGTTTTTGGGGGTCTAGCCTAACTGCGATGTTACTCACAAGAGGAAGGGATTAGAAACACCCGTAACTGAATTAAAAAAAGAAATGGCAACATTGGATAGTCCCTTGATCATTTATCAGTTTCATACCCCTTAGACCCCTTGACAGGGCACGAGTATCAAAATAAGAAATTGTGGATTACATCTCCTATTGTTATTATTATAAGTTGTTATATGCTTCTCGTCTTGTTTTCTATCTGTTTGAAGGTCAGTAAGAACATTTGATGTATATGCTATTCTCGTTTTATTTTCTATCTGTTTGAAGTACACAAATCAGAAGGTTAGTTTGATCATTTGATGTGAGGCACTTTTGAAGTACACAAATCAAAATGCTATTCTCGATAGCAGCCTTCAACAGGTAAAATTGTTGAGATTATGAATAAGTTTCTCACACTTGTACACTTGCCTGTTAATATGTTTCACCCCAAAAATGCCCACCAATTTGTCATCTAAATGCTCTGTTCCTGTTTTGCAATTTTTCTTGTTTGAAGGTTTTAAGCAGAAGACAAAGAACAAGTGTTTGTGTTTGAGTGGTGAACAGTGATAATTGCTGTGTGTCATTGTTTTATTCTTGTGGTGATTGCCAACACTATATTGATATCATTTAATTTTTTGTTTTGTATACATTTGAAACATAAATTATGGGTTTTTGTTATAAAGGTTGCATGGTTTCTATAGTGCAGATATCAACTGTACCAGCTATTCACAAAAATATAAAATAAATAGTGAAGCGCCATTATCAAAATTTAAAGTGCAGATATCAACTCCCTCTAGTTATGGCTTTCAGTTTTGAATCAATGCATTGAGAATCACAGTCCAAATTGCACGAGGGAGAATGGAAGAGAATGCTGGATATTTGGAGACAGAACTAAAAAACAGGTGAATGAAACAAATAAGACAAGCTAAATCAATCAAACAAAGAGAATTGAAATACGACAGGTCGGCAGGCATATAAAAATTAATAAAAATGAAACCAAAAGTAGTTAATGTCTAACGTGTAGATATCAAAACCAAAAATGAAACCGACAAGTACTAGTAGTCGGCCGCTAAGGAGGGAGAAAATCAAACAACTCTAAGCTTTCCTTAGACACTCTTGCTCTAACTAGCTTATTATTGGCTTCGCCATTTGCCAATCTTACATGCTGGAAAGAAATATAGGTCCCAATATAAATGGTTAATGGCCACACAATTCAGTACTTAGTTGAATTTTGAGATAAGAGTTGCTAAAATTCTCTGCATGCATGGTGGCTCCAACTAGTTTGCTCTTTTTTTCTACCACCTCCAAATATAGTAGCATTGTAGTTCATCTTCATTTTATTTTCAACATCTTTTTGTTTTAGAAAATCCCCTTTGAACATTGTGGTATGTTTGCTCTCATATGAGGAATCGATTCGACCCGGCCCGCGTCCTTTTTCAATTAACAAAATATCTACATTAAGGTCTTCTTAGTTGCTGTAAAGTGAAAAGAGGAGTGGACGTATCAAAGCAGATGGGTGTAAATACTATACCCATTCGTTTGCTTTGACTGTAAACTTTACATTTTTCAAGGAATAAAATATTTGGGCTTTTGATCAAAGCAAAAATGGCTCTTTACAAACGACAATGTCAAAGTCTCCGTGTTCAAAAACTTGGAGTGTAGCAATTTTATGGAAAAAGTTTGGAAAGGGAAAAAATATAAAAAAATTCCTACTTTTTTTTTTTTGATAATTTGAATCCACCCTATTCAATTTTAATTTAGAGGGACCTCATGATATATCCCTATAAATTAACCATAATCATATTATTCCCTTCTAAAAGAGGAAAGGAAACATTTTCCATAGAAAAAGTTTCCGTCGGAAATATTTTTCTTGAGATCCAAACATGGCCTAAGGGAGGTAAAGATTTGTCAGCTATATGGGCTGAAATCTTGCAAATTTTAATATTTATTTTTCTCTAAAAAAAATTGTTTGAGGTGGAAAAAATGGCCCAATTAATTCAAAAATATTGACTCTAAAATAAATTTACAAGTTTGAATTTTTATTGGCTGTTATAATGATTAAATCACACTTAATCTTAATTTTGTTATCGTTGAATATTAATTCAAAACATTGCCGACAACGGTACGTAAAATGACACAAAAATGTCCATGATTGATGTAAATTACAACATCTATGTGCCTGTGAAATCCCTTATTTTTCAAAAACTACTGTGGACCCACTTCATATGATGATCGAAACCGTTCATCTGTTGGGCCACAACTTAAATCATCTCCATAGGATGATCCCAACTTCCCAATCTATAGAGGTTTTTCTAAATGTGCAGTCTCTCTACAAATCGGAGGGTTAAGATCATCTTGTGGAGATGCTTATTTAAGTTGTGGCCCAATATATGAACGGTTGGGATCATCCTATGAAGTTAGTCCTACAGTATTTTTTTTTGAAAAATAATGGACTTCTTGCCCGCAGAATATAAAACCCCCCCTACTTTGCACCATGTTTTGATACGGTGGGTCCTACCAATTTCCCTCAAACACAGGAATAGGGTGGGGCACACCAAGTATACCAGTGCTCACTATCTCAACCCAAATCCATACATTGAGTCAGGCCCACCATCTTACACCATGTATTCGTTGTGTGGGTCCGACCACCCAAATTCATATTCATGTATAAGGTGGGGCCTACCATTTTACACCTTGCTTTGATAAGGTGGGCCCCACCATTTTAATGGAATGATATATACAGTAGTTGGACCTGTTGGGTTGATTTGGATCTTAATGGAAGGAAGGAATCTAAAGATGTAGACTTGCTGAAATCCATGCCCTCTTGTCTGCCCACAAGCACTAATTAAAACACCGAAATAGGGTCAGATCTTAGCTCACTTCCCAACGCTCCTTCTCACACTACGCACGTGCCGCCGACACGTCCACTTTCTTACAGGACTTTTAGCCTATCATTTGCCCCTCTTTTTTCTACACAAAGCTCGGCTCTTCCTTTCTCTGCTCTGCACTACTCTACTCTTCTGTTCCATTCACTGCCATTCTAGAGCAATTCTCTTCTCAATTTATTTTCTTAACACCCACTTCAAATTATTTTCCACCCATCTTTTGAACCTCTTATTTTGAACATTAATTGCTGAAATGTTTGGACTTTTTTTTTCTCTTTCCTCTTTCTATTTCTCCAACAAATGATACATCTGGGTTTCCTCATCTTCAAATCCTTCCATTTCAACTCTCTTTTTTTTCTGGGTTTTTTTTGTTATAACTTATAAGTACTTAAAATTCACAACCCATTTGTAAGAATTTTCATCTTCTAGTCAATGATTTCTCCATCTGGGAAACAACTGTGAAACTCATACTCACTCCGCACCAAAAACCATTTTGCGGTAAAATGTTCTTCACTTTCAGATCAAAATTTTAGGTAAAATGGGAAAAAAATTTCATTGTCTTTCTTGGTCTGTGGATTTTACACTCCATTTTGCACCAAATTTCAGCTTTGTTTGTTTTCTTGGGGTTCAGTCCCTTCACAATTAATTTCCATAAATGGACAGGACTGAGATTTAGACTCAATTCTGTGACTAGTTTCAAGTCTTTTAGTTTCTAGTAATAGAAAAATTGGAGTCCTTGTTTACTTGCTTCTTTCTTATATTGCTGAATTTTCATTTATGTGATGTAGGACATTTTTTGTTGTTTCTTTAGATTTCTTATTTTCCTTTTGGTTTAATTCTTAGTTCTATTTGCAGTAGGATTATTTACAGATAGTAAAAGTTATGTATAAATTAGGAGACTAAATCGCCGCATTAGAATGTAAATATTTTAATCTGTGTTCTTTCTACATTTACCAATCTGTTCTTCCCAACCATGGAAAACACACATAGTTTTACCTTCCTTACTATTCTCATTTTCTTTGTTCTTCCATTCTCTTTTGCTCAATTGCTTCCCTCTGAAACCATGGCCGTGTTCCGATTTCAACGCATTTTGGAGTACCCATCTGTTCTCAATGGCTGGAACAGGTGGACTAATTTCTGTTACATTCCTCCTTCTCAGTCTCTTAAAATCGTCTGCTCGGGAAACCATGTAATTGAATTAACTGTCATTGGAAACAAAGGATCCCCTTATCCCAGTAAAGTCTTTTCCATCTCTTCTCAAACTCTATCTTCGAATTTTTCGATCGACTCCCTTTTCACCACTCTTTCTAAGTTGTCAAGCTTGAAGGTACTGTCACTTGTGTCGTTGGGTTTGTGGGGGCCTTTACCTGCAAAAATCAATCGATTTTCGTCTCTTCAAGTACTGAATATAAGTTCTGATAGGGTCCGGACTCAGCACTGAGGGAATCCGGACTCAGCACTGAGGGAATCCGAACTCAGCATCCAATTAGCTGCTGGCACGTGGCCCTCACAAGGACCGTTGGAAGGCCAACACCTGTCTCCACTAGGTGTGGCACCTGGACCAATCAGGGACCTCCACCTGCCCTCCTTAGGTATGAAACCTGGTCCATACAGAGGCCACCACCTGGCTCAGAACTACCACCTGTCCTAGACAGGTGGCTCAGAATCACTATAAATAGCCTTCACTTGTGCTAAGGTGAGGGTCCTGAAAATCTGAGAACCAAAACTCTAAGCTTTTTGCTCTGACATTGCTCTGCACTCCTGCTCATACTGACTTGAGTGTCGAAGCGCCCGTCCGGAGTATCACTCCGGGTTGGTCCTCTGACCCTTTTCTTTCTTGTCTGTACTCTTGTGCAGCGCAGGACTCAACCAGCCCCTCAGTCGTGGCTCGTTAGTTCGGACCACCCAGCCCTACCATAACCTGTTACCGATTTTAGGCCTAACAGATTTGGCGCCATCCGTGGGACCACGCAACAAAAAGCTGTTCGAAATCTCACCCAGATAAAAATGGTAGGACAGACCGGCAAGCGAGCACCTCCGACTTCTCGGGCTACCCGGGCTACGGCCCCCCGCGAAGGACGAAGTGAGCGGCTGGCCTCACAGGTGGAGGTCGGGGCGGCCGTGGAGCGGACTTCGCCCCACTCGGACCGTTCAGACCCCACCCCGACCCCGAGGGAGATGAGGGCCCTTTTTCAGGAAATGACTGCTGTAGTTGCGCAGTTCAGGAATGCGGCTCCCGCACTCCAGCAACACCCCGTCGAGGTTTCTCGACACGTTCAGAGGGGAGAAGGCTCCCGCAGAGAACGCGCGTCTCCACCCCGGGACCAAACTCGTCACTCCACCAGAAGAGACCACCACTCGCGGGACAGGAACGTGCGCCCTGAGCCTCGTCAGCATCACCGGTCACGATCTCCCTCCGTGCAGAAACGGGGCAGCAAGAGAGACCCTATGCACGGAGAGGGATCGCGGCACCGGCGAAGGAGTCCCCTCAGCCAGTCCGGATCCGCAAGGAGCCCATCAGCCGTAAGGAGTAGACCTGCCCGTCTAGCCGAACAGAGGGATGATCCGATGCTACTGAGAATCCAGAAGATCGATAATAGAATCGAAGAGCTGGCTAGAGATCATGGCCGCCCTGCCTCAAGGATCTTCAGTAGCAATCCCCCTTTCACAGACAGGGTACTCGGTGCGGCAGTTCCCTTGGGCTTCAAGATGCCGCAGATCCCGCAGTACGATGGGACCACCGATCCCGTGGATCATCTGCAGACCTTCAGGACGACGATGCTTCTCCACGGGGCGTCGGACGGGTTCCTTTGCAGGGCACTCCCCACCACATTAACTGGAGCCGCGAGAGACTGGTACTCACGGCTGAAGCCCAAGTCTGTTGACAATTTCGACGACTTCGGGGACGACCTGGCCCGGCATTTCATGAGCAGCAGAAGGCCTCGAAAGACGACGGCTTCACTGATGGCCCTGAGGCAGGAAGACGGTGAGGCCTTAAAAGCGTTCGTTGGCCGGTTCAATAGGGAGGCCCTTCAGGTACCCAACCTGGATCCCTCCGCGGCAACGAATGCTCTTCTGGCCGGAGCCCGGTCCACCGACTTCCGAAGAGCAGTCGCCCGGCGCAATCCACAGTCCTTGGCAGATCTGATGACCGGGGCGGAAGAGTACATTTCCGTCGAGGAAACTCTCGCTGCCCTGGATTCCTTCAGCAAGAGAAGACCAGAGGAAAAGAACCCCGCCAAGCAGCGTAGGGATGACAGGCCCCAGAGGAAGGAGAGCAGTCCGTCCCGGAAGGAAAGGAGCTCCCCCCGGCCTCGGAAGGAGAGGAGCCCCCCGACGAGGGAGCGCTACACGCCGCTCACCGCTTCCAGGGCTCAAATTTTGGCAGCCATTCGGAAAGAAGACTTCATCCGATGGCCGAAGAAGCAGACACCGGAGGCGGGCACGCAAGATATGTCCAGGTATTGCCGGTTCCATAAGAGCCACGGCCACGACACCAACGCCTGCATTCATCTCAAGGAGGAGATCGAGCAGCTGATAAGCAGAGGGTACCTTGGGAGGTACTTAAAAAATAATGACAACAGAAGGGAGCGCCAGGACAACCCGAGGCCCAGAGACAGAAGTCCTCGAGACGCCCAACCCCTGGGCGACCGCATCCAGGCTCCTGCCCCGGCCGTTCTCCCTCCTCAGGTACCTCAACCTCAACTTCAACCTCATGGTGTTATTGGTACCATTTCAGGAGGGCCGACCGCGGGAGGGACCTCTTCATCGGCCCGCAGGACCTATGCCCGGCAGGTCAACGCCGTCCATGCCTGCAGCAAGAGGGCCGAGCCAGAAAATGAGATATCCTTTTCGGAGGCAGATCTTGACGGTGTGATCCTCCCGCACGATGATGCCCTGGTCGTCACAATGCTAGTGGCGAACTGGGAAATGAAGAAGATCCTGGTCGACAACGGGAGCTCCGCCGACATCCTCTACTATCACGCCTTCGAACAGATGATGATCGGAGCTGACCGTCTGAAGCCGGCCAACTCAGATCTGTTCGGGTTCTCGGGAGAAGTTGTCAAGGTCGAAGGGCAGATTGAGCTTCCAGTTCTTATCGGGGAGCCGCCCCGCCAGTCCTTTGCTATGGTGACCTTCCTGGTGGTTAAGGCCAAGTCGGCCTATAATGCCATTCTAGGACGCCCTGGCCAGAACCTCCTCCGAGCTATTCCCTCCGCTTATCATCAGAAGATGAAGTTCATTACGCCAGGAGGCGTAGGTGAAGTCAGAGGGGATCAACCCCAATCAAGACAATGCTATGCGGCAGCGCTGAGAGGGAAGAATGCGTCTGAGTCTCTTCCAATCGAGCTGTACGATCTCAGAGACGAAGCGCAGGTCACAGTCAACGAGCCCGCAGAGGACCTCATCTCTATTCAATTGAACATCGATGACGAACAGAGGGTTGTCCAGATCGGCTCTGCCCTGCCAGAGGCCGCGCAGCAGGATCTCGCTCAGTTCCTCCGAGCCAATGCAGATGTCTTTGCCTGGACTCCTTCAGACATGCCCGGCATTGACCCGTCGATTAGCACCCATGAGCTCGGTGTCGATCAGACATGCAAGCCCGTGAAGCAGAAGCGGAGACACTTTGCGCCAGAAAGGCGGAGAGCCATCAGAGAAGAGGTGGAGAGGCTTTTGAAGGCCGATTTCATCCGTGAGATCCAGTATCCGGACTGGCTCGCGAATGTGGTGATGGTGAAAAAGTCCAACGGGAAGTGGAGGACCTGTATAGACTTCACAGACCTGAACAAGGCCTGCCCAAAGGACAGCTACCCACTCCCGAAAATAGACCAGCTCATTGACGCTACAGCAGGTCACGAGCTGCTCAGTTTCATGGATGCTTTCTCAGGATACAATCAAATCAGAATGTACGAGTCAGACATCCCGAAGACATCATTCGTTACCGACCAGGGACTTATTGCTATCGGGTGATGCCTTTCGGACTGAAGAATGCAGGAGCCACTTACCAGCGTCTCGTCAACAAGTTGTTCAGAAATCAGATCGGTCGGAACATGGAGGTCTACGTTGATGATATGCTAGTGAAGAGCAGAAGTGCTTCCAACCACGTCTCCGACCTCGAAGAGGCCTTCCAAGTCTTGAGGGAACACAACATGAAGCTTAATCCGACCAAATGTACGTTTGGCGTCGGAGCAGGCAAATTCCTGGGCTTCATGGTAAGCCAGAGAGGAATAGAGGCAAATCCGGAGAAGATCAAGGCAGTAATGGAGTTGACTCCTCCCAACACTATCAGAGAAGTACAGCGGCTGACCGGGCTGGTGGCAGCTCTGGGGCGGTTTATTTCAAAATCCGCCGAGAGATGCCTCCCGTTCTTCAATGCGATCAAAGGTATAAAAACCGCGCCCTGGACTCCGGAATGTCAAGCAGCGTTCGAGGAGCTGAAGCAGTACTTATCCTCCCCCCCCTTGTTGTCCACGCCGGAGCCAGGAGAAGAGCTGATTCTGTACCTCTCAGCAGGACCCTTGGCAGTCGCAGCAGTACTGATCAAAGAAGAGTCTAACCAGCAAAAGCCGATCTACTATGTCAGCAAGGTCCTCCATGATGCAGAGACCAGATATCAGCGAGTAGAAAAGCTCGTGTGCGCCCTTATTATGGCGGCCCGGAAGCTAAGGCCGTACTTCCAGGCGCACACAATCAAGGTCTTGACAGGGCAGCCTCTCAGACAGATCCTTCACCGACCAGATACTTCGGGCCGACTTGTCAAGTGGGCCGTGGAGCTCAGTGAGTTTGATCTCAAGTATCTACCCAGGCCGGCGATCAAAGCTCAGATTCTCGCTGACTTCATAGCCGAGTGCACAGTTCCGGACCCAGACCCCGGGCTGGTAGCAGTTCCATCTCCAGAAGCAGAGCTTCCTATACCGGAGCCTCGAGTCGTTTCCAGAGCATCACCGCCCCCCGGGACTGAGTCCGTCATCGCGCACCCAGTTTTTGATGAAGAGCCGCTCTGGGAAGTTTATGTGGACGGGTCATCGAACAAGACAGGGTGTGGTGCAGGACTAGTTCTCACTGGACCAGAGGACTTCGTCCTGAACTATGCCCTGCGGTTTGGTTTCCGTGCGTCCAACAATGAAGCAGAATATGAAGCGCTCATAGCCGGGATGAATCTCGCTGTACAGACCCGTGCTCAGAGGTTAAGGGCGTACTGCGATTCACAGCTGGTCGTCTGTCAGATCCAGGGAGTATATGAAGCCCGTGAAGAGCGAATGATCAAGTACCTGGGAAGGGTTCGCAGTCTGGCCGTTCATTTCAAGAGCTTTGAGGTCGTCAGAATCCCCCGAGCAGAGAATGTAAAGGCAGATGTGTTATCAAAGCTTGCGGCATCGGGTTACACCGCCCTCAGAGAAATTCGCATGGAGTTTCTGAAGAGGTCCAGTATCGATGCCCAGTCCGTCGTGGTGATGCAGATTGACGACGAGCCGTGCTGGATGGATGAGATAATCAGGTATCTGCGCAGCGGAGAGCTCCCGGGAGAGAGAAAGGAGGCCCGTAAGGTCACGCAGCGGGCAGCGAGGTTTTCACTGGATGGCGGGACTCTATACAAGAGGTCGTATACCCTCCCGTATCTGAAGTGTCTTCGCCCCAGTGATGCCTTGTTAGCCCTGCAGGAAACCCATGAAGGAATCTGCGGAGAGCACCTCGGGGGCAAGGCCCTGGCCATTAAAATCCTCCTGAGAGGTCTGTACTGGCCTACATTGAGGAAGGACGCGCTGAGCCTTGTGAAAAAGTGTGAGAAGTGCCAGAAGTTCTCTCCGACCGTCCACCAGCCACCCGTTCCGATGGCCCCGATCATCAGTCCTCTTCCCTTCGCAGTATGGGGAATGGATATTCTGGGCCCCTTTCCGCCGGCCTCGGGAGGCCGTGAGTTCGTCGTTGTCACCATTGATTATTTCACCAAATGGGTAGAAGCAGAGCCTCTGGCCAAGATCACAGAGCAGAATGTACAGAACTTCTTCTGGAAATCAGTGGTGTGCAGGTTCGGAATCCCCCGGGTCCTCATAACGGACAACGGCAAGCAGTTCGACTCGAGGAACTTCCGAAAGTTTTGTTCTGACCTGCACATAGAGCAGAGATTCACATCTGTGGCACATCCTCAGACTAATGGGCAAACAGAGGTGACGAACAGGACCCTCTTGCAGGGGATAAAGAAGAGACTGGATGGCAAGGCCGGGCGTTGGGCAGACGAACTGTATCATGTGCTCTGGGCGTATCGGACTACTCCGCGTACGGCCACAGGCGAGTCACCCTTCAATCTCTCCTTCGGAACAAAAGCAGTGATCCCGGTTGACATCGGCGTCCCCTCCCCAAGGATCGTCCATTTCAGTGAGCAGCTCAACGGGGACGGACTCCGTGCCAACCTTGACTTGCTTGAAGAAGTCCGTGAGGAATCTCAGATCAGGGCGGCGGCGTATAAGCAGAAAGTATCCAGATATCATGACGTCAAGATCCGACCAAGAGAATTCCGTGCTGGCCACCTAGTCCTGAGGAAAGCCTCCGTTTCCCAGCCAAGAAGCGTGGGCAAGCTCTCTCCGACCTGGGAAGGACCGTACCGAATCAAAGAAGTCATCCGTCCAGGAAGCTATCGGTTAGAGTCCCTCGACGAACAGATGCTACCACACGCCTGGAATTCTAGAAATCTTCGGATCTACTATCAGTAATTTTGTTTGCCTTTATAGGCTTGTAAAGAACTGCTGTAATCATCCAAGTTCTGGAATGAATAAAATAAGTTTCCCGAACAACTGTCCCTCTTTGAGTAACTCATGTAAACATCAGCATATAGCAGTAGTGGTGCACTCCGGCTCATCCTAGTGGCTTGGAGATCAGTTCCAGCCAGGACGCCCGCAGTGGAAACCACCTTCAAATATTTCCTAAGTGTTTGAGTACCAAGCTTCCAGCTCGGTTCTCGCAGACTTAGGACGAGCAGCAGTGGTGCACTCCGGCTCATCCTAGTGGCTTGGAGATCAGTTCCAGCCAGGACGCCCGCAGTGGAAACCACCTTCAAATATTTCCTAAGTGTTTGAGTACCAAGCTTCCAGCTCGGTTCTCGCAGACTTAGGACGAGCAGCAGTGGTGCACTCCGGCTCATCCTAGTGGCTTGGAGATCAGTTCCAGCCAGGACGCCCGCAGTGGAAAGCACCTTCAAATATTTCCTAAGTGTTTGAGTACCAAGCTTCCAGCTCGGTTCTCGCAGACTTAGGACGAGCAGCAGTGGTGCACTCCGGCTCATCCTAGTGGCTTGGAGATCAGTTCCAGCCAGGACGTCCGCAGTGGAAACCACCTTCAAATATTTCCTAAGTATTTGAGTAATGCGTACAAAAAATAAGAATGCTGTACAGACAGTTGAACAAAAATGTATTTGTATTCAGTATTCGTATTACAAAATTGCTCCCTTCGCCGAGCTGGCTTACAAAGAATGGGCATTACAAACTGTGCAAAAAAAAAAAAAAAAAAACGTATCACCAAAAAGAAAGAAGGCTGCTGCTCAGGCCTCCTCGTCTGCCACCACCTCGGTGACGACCTCTGTGGGAGTGAGGGTTGCAAGCTCGCCGCCCTCCGCAGAGGAGACGGCGGCCACAGTCACCTCCGCATCTAACTCAATAGGCCGGGAGGAGTCCGGTTCGTCTTCCTCCTCATCTTCTTCCTCCTCCGGAGGTGCATACGGGACGGTTAGCCCGTCCAAGGAGATGTCAGGGTGAAGCTTCTTCACCTGCTCGGAGCAGAGAAGGAAACCCGCCCTGTAAGCCTGGAGGCCTAAGTCGAAGTGCTGGGCCTCCTTCCTCTCCTCAGTTTCCTTCACGGCCTTCTCCACGGCCGCCTTCTCCTTCCTTCCGGCCCTCTCTGCCGAACTTAGGAGATCCTGCACGGCCTGGTTTTTGACCCTCTGCAGTTCGTCCTGTAAGCTGTTGAGTTCAGCTTCTTTGATCTGGACGGCTTCAGTGAGCTCGCCGTTCTCCTTCTGGAGCTGGGCCTTTTCGGACTCGATCCTTGTGATCGTCTCAGAGAAGAGATATCGCTTCTTGGCCATATCCCTTGAGTAGACCTGGAGTTGATAGAGGGCGGAGCTGATTGCCGCTTCGCAGGTCTCCGGCACCTCCTTTTCGACTTCTAACCGGTCGCGTGGGAGGACTCCCTTGTACATCAACTCTGTGGCCACCCGGGTATCCCCCAGGCCGGTGTCCGTTTTCTGCACGGCCCAGTTCGGGCGGAAGACGTTGTCGCCTCCAACCGATGCGGTGGCCGGGATACCAAGTACTGCCCCGCCGTGTTTTGGCCCTGTCGCCGCTCCGGACTTGGAGCTCTGACCCGTGGTTTCTGTCCGGCTCGATAGGGCAAGCTTATGCGTCGCCCGGCTGCTTTTCAGAGGCTTAGCCAGCGCGACCATCGGCGGAGTCGACTCCGGCACCTTCCTCTTCTTGCCCTTTGTTTGGGGCTGCTCCTGCGCTGGGGACGCGCCCGAGGACTGCTTGATTCTGTCCAAAAGGGACATCTGCTTCACCATTTCTGCAAAAGAGAACGGAGCGCAGTCAGAAATATGAAAATTGAAGAACACTTCAGAAAAACAAAATGTTATCCTAAAGGATCTACGTACGTGCCGGCGTCGCACGACTGACCCCGAGTGCGACCAGCTCGGCCTCTTCTTCGAACTCTGAGCAGTGTATTGGACCTCGCTTGAGCTCTTCTTTGATCAGAGCGAAGGTCATATGGTCATAGTCCTCGAGGGCTGGTTTCTTACTAAGGCGGCGAGTGTCCGGCGTTCTCCATTGTAATGAGAACGGCCAGTGCGAGCCCGGCACGGTGTCCTTTACATAGAAGAACCTGTTCTTCCATGTGTGAATGGAAGAAGGTATCCCAGTGATCATTTTCATTTCAGGCCTCTGGCTAATGTAGATCCAGCCGCCGTCCTTATGCCTCTTCAGGTGCGCACACATCCTAAAGACGGGCACGGTGGGGTTCCTACGGAGCCGGACTTCAAGAAGGTACAAGAAGCCGATCAGCGTTCTCCAAGAGTTTGGGACGACCTGTGTAACTGCCAGCCCGTAATAATTCAGTGCGTCCGCAAAAAAGGGGTGGAAGGGGAGCCTAAGCCCGGCCCGTAAGGCCTCTTCATATACGCAGAGGTCTGCGCTATCGTTGCTGGCCCGATCCCCTTCGACAGCCGCCCTCAGAATGTACCGGCTAGGAATACAGTATTTGTCCCTGACGATCTGAAGCCTGTTCGGCCACAGATGGTTCACCTCGTATAGGGCCCCGATGTTATACTGCGGGTTGGCTTCCATCTGTGCCTCCGCTATCACCTCGACTGGCATGCGCGACGATTGAGGGACTGCCGCTTCGACGTCCTCATCATCGTCGCTGGTTTCTACCCGGTCCGGTCCGTCCCCACAGGCCGGGATTGTGTCTAAGTCCACACTCATTTCCTCACCGCTCTCCTCGTCTATTATGATCACTAGCTCTTCGCCCTCAACACCGGCCTCCACTATAGGTGAGGCCGGAACCGCCCTCTCCGACGCCCCGGACCCCGATGCGGTACTGGTCGAACCGGACTCCTTTGAACTGGAGTCCGTCTCCGAACTAGTGCTAGACATAAAAAAGGAAGAAAAGAAAAGCTAAAAGCTAAAAAAGATTACCGAACTGAAGTGTTGGACGAGGACCTCCGGGCTCACTGATCCGAAGCGGGCAGAAAACTTGAGTAGCCGAACAGAAGAGGAGGAGAGTAAAAGATGAAAAGTAAGAAATGAAGAGTAAACTTCAGTATTTATAGAGAAGCTGGGAAGAGCGGGAAAAATCCCGCCCCTTTCCGCCAGCCGGAGTGCGCCACGTCGCCTTCCGCATTAAATGCGCCGCTCGCATTAAATGCGCCGTCCGCATTAAATGCTCCGCCTGCATTAAATACAAGGCACAGGTCCCAAAGCGCTAGAGGACAAAAGACCTGTCCGGCTGTCCGGACAGGATATGGCGCATTTAGAAGACAAAAGACCTGTCCGGCTGTCCGGACAGGATATGGCGCGTTCGCTAGACGACAAAAGCGCTAGAAGACAAAAGACCTGTCCGGCTGTCCGGACAGGATAATTCAGGCGACAAAAGCCCTGTCCGGCTGTCCGGACAGGATAATTCAAAAGACAAAAGACCTGTCCGGCTGTCCGGACAGGATATGGCGCGTTCGCTAGACGACAAAAGCGCTAGGCGACAAAAGACCTGTCCGGCTGTCCGGACAGGATATTTCAGGCGACAAAAGACCTGTCCGGCTGTCCGGGCAGGATAATTCAAAAGACCAAAGACCTGTCCGGCTGTCCGGACAGGATATGGCGCGTTCGCTAGACGACAAAAGCGCTAGAAGACAAAAGACCTGTCCGGCTGTCCGGACAGGATAATTCAGGCGACAAAAGCCCTGTCCGGCTGTCCGGACAGGATAATTCAAAAGACAAAAGACCTGTCCGGCTGTCCGGACAGGATATGGCGCGTTCGCTAGACGACAAAAGCGCTAGGCGACAAAAGACCTGTCCGGCTGTCCGGACAGGATATTTCAGGCGACAAAAGACCTGTCCGGCTGTCCGGGCAGGATAATTCAAAAGACCAAAGACCTGTCCGGCTGTCCGGACAGGATATGGCGCGTTCGCTAGACGACAAAAGCGCTAGGCGACAAAAAGCTTTACCAGCAAAGACTTGCCCGGCTGTCCGTTCACAGCCTTAGCCGAACAGGACCACATGACTTCCTGAACCAAGGACGTTCAGGACCCCTGGCCGCCCAGACCTCTGGTCAAAAATTTAGCCGTACTGGATAGCCGAATGCCTTCTGCCCGGCCGTACTCCTTCAGGCCAAACGCCAAGGCCAGGCCAGGGCGCCCGGAGTCTCCTGTCCGGCCACTATTTCTCCTAGCTGAGTCGGAGCCCGGTCTAAGCTGCCTGGAGGTCTTAAGGCCGGCCCGACGCTGTCTTTACCTTCTCTTTGCTTCTTCTAGCCACTTTCATGGCTTGAAGAACCAGGGGGCAACTGATAGGGTCCGGACTCAGCACTGAGGGAATCCGGACTCAGCACTGAGGGAATCCGAACTCAGCATCCAATTAGCTGCTGGCACGTGGCCCTCACAAGGACCGTTGGAAGGCCAACACCTGTCTCCACTAGGTGTGGCACCTGGACCAATCAGGGACCTCCACCTGCCCTCCTTAGGTATGAAACCTGGTCCATACAGAGGCCACCACCTGGCTCAGAACTACCACCTGTCCTACACAGGTGGCTCAGAATCACTATAAATAGCCTTCACTTGTGCTAAGGTGAGGGTCCTGAAAATCTGAGAACCAAAACTCTAAGCTTTTTGCTCTGACATTGCTCTACACTCCTGCTCATACTGACTTGAGTGTCGAAGCGCCCGTCCGGAGTATCACTCCGGGTTGGTCCTCTGACCCTTTTCTTTCTTGTCTGTACTCTTGTGCAGCGCAGGACTCAACCAGCCCCTCAGTCGTGGCTCGTTAGTTCGGACCACCCAGCCCTACCATAACCTGTTACCGATTTTAGGCCTAACAAGTTCAAATTTTATTTATGGGAAAATCCCATTGCAAATTTATTCATTGACCAGCATTCAGAGTCTTATTTTTCATGATAATTTGTTCAACGGAAGTGTTCCTGATCTTAGTAGCTTAACAGTTCTTGAAGAATTGGACTTGGGTTGCAATATCCTCGGACCGGAGTTTCCCTCATTGGGGAATAAGCTTGTCAGTCTAGTATTGAGAAACAATTCTTTCCACTCAAGTATTAATTCTGAACTTCAGTCCTTTGATCAGCTCCAAAGATTAGATATCTCTTTCAATCAACTTGTGGGGCCAATCCCATCTCTTTTGTTCTCTTTACCTTCAATTCAGTACTTGGATTTGGCTGGTAATAAATTGAGTGGAGCTCTTCCAATGAATACATCTTGCAGAAATGGACTCAATTTTATGGATCTCTCTCATAATCTTTTGATTGGAGGTTTGCCTCCCTGCGTCTGTTCTAATTCTTCAGACCGAATTGTGTTGTATTCATGGAATTGTTTGTCTTCTGGGGATTCAAAGTATCAACATTCAAACTCATTTTGCCATGTAGAAGCTTTGGCTGCAGTTATGCCAAGTAAACAGAAGGAAACATCAAAAACCAAGTTAGGCCTCTTACTTGGAATTGTTGGGGGGATTGTGGGATCTTTGGTAGCATGTATGATGTTAATATGGGTGATAGTTAGGAGCTTGGGGAAAAAGAATGAAGGGAACTCTAGATCTCAGAAATCTGTCATAGAAAAAACGTCAGTTCGGATATCCCCAAGACTGGGTACTGAATCTAGTAAGCTGTTCTTTCTCTTCCACCATTATTCATTGCTATCTGTCTATAGAATGACCATGAATGATTTTTCTTTCACTTTACCATCGTTGAAAATTTCAGTAGAAATGTACCCAAGTTTTCCAGACTTGCGTCTATGGTTTAAGGGCCTAATCTTTCTGAATTTCTTTTGTAATGTTTCTGCTTGGTAGTGTATATAGACTTTTGTAAATGGATTCTTGCATGGAGCTCTCAATGTTTCTTTGATAGGAATGATTAAAATTTGTGAAGCCAATTTTATCTATGACAGGGCATATGTCTCAGGCAATGAGGCTCGGAGCACTTGGGCTCCCACCATATCATGCTTTTACTCTGGAGGAACTCGAAGAAGCAACAAATAACTTCGAGCCGTCGAATTTAATGGGGGAAGGATCTCAGGGTCAGGTATGACAGTGAATCTATTTCAGATGGAAAATATCGGCTACTACTCATAATAACAATTTTATATATTTGTTCTTAAAATGCTCGGGGACAAATGATCATGTAATTAAATGTTTCAGTATAATGTTGACTTTGTCATCCTAACCACTGCATTGATTAATGAAGGCAACAGAATAGGTAGATCATTTACGAAATGTTAATAAACTCTAAAGAAAGGATAAGGGGATAGTGTTGTATTTTCCTTCTTCTATCTAGAGCTGAATAGACTACCCAAGTTGTGGCTCTAACCATGACACAAGAGTGAATGTTTCCAACGTATGTGCCTGTGAGCATTGAAACAAAACTGACTGTAGAAAATAGATGACAGATTTTTAAGATCTGGTAGACCTCAATGAGTCCTGTTTATTTGCTCTGTTTCCACCATAATTTGCCAATAACCGTTTAACTGTTGATTTTTGGACTGTGCCTGTTGTGTCACTTAAACTCTTTTGAATACTAAATATTTTGTTCATGTGTTCGACACAAAAATCCCCTCAAGTTTCAGTCTATTAAGTGGTAAGTAGTGAATTTCATATAAAGTTATCCTCCTTATCAGTTCTCCATTCCCTTAGCAGCCTAACTCCCAAGTTATGAATGGATCAAGAGCAATGAAGAAATGTTTTTGGGTGTCTACAGTGTAAATCTGTCTGAAAGATTCCAAATAGCTAAGCTGGTTTCCGAATATTTTATTTTCTCAAAATTTAAACAAGTAATCACACGCACTCATGGTAAAGATCTCAAAGTAATAAAGGTTCTTTGAAAACATTATAGGCCTAATTCAGTCGGTAATAGTGTTCAACTCTATCGAAAAAACATTTATTTTCACTTGTATGATTTGTTATTGTCAGATCATTTTGAGTTTTCACACTTTTATAATTTCATGTAGTGAAAAGTTGGATCCTTAAAAATGCATCAATGCTCTGTTTTATATCTCCACAATCAGTAGTTGATTGGATTTACTTTTTCTACGTTTGAACCTTCACTTGGTCAATCATTGACTTGCACAAGTCAACTTGATTTCAGATCTACCGAGTCAGTAAAACTCATTGATCCACCCGATGCAATCAGCTTGCTGGCTAAATCATTGACTGCCTGATTCAACCCACTTTTGCTTTGGGTTGACTTCTTGACCAATGATGAGATTTTAAGCACTACCATATCTCTCTCTAAATGGTGTCTTTCAATCACTAGTTATACCAAGTGAATTTTCTACGTACATAAGTCAAATTTGCGTAGTTATACTTATAGCTCCTGAACTAAAGTATCTCAAGAGGACAGTAAATTACAGTTTTCTTGTAATGTCTATGTCATTAGAGTTTCCAACATGGGCATCCTAATAAGGACAAAAGATTTGGACTGTTCTATTTAATGTCCCAGAAATGGGGATAATATTCCCATTTTCATATGTTGCAGTAACCTTTCCTGATTATGGTGTGTCTTACTGGGCCAATATAGAATATTTGAAAAACTGGAAGTTATTATTCTTTTCTGACATTGGGTGATGATCCATCATCATATCTCCATGAATTTGATAGAATTTTGTAAATTAATATGGTTAGAACATCATCTCTACTAGACACAGACTGCTTCACTTTCATTCTTTCAATGTTGACATCTGAATAATTTCACATCGTCTTGGCTTCTTTTGTAATTTTAGCTGTACAAAGGCTGGCTCAGTGACGGATCAGTGGTCGTGGTGAGGTGTCTGAAACTAAAGCAAAGGCATGCTCTTAAAATCTTAAAACAGCAAATGGAAGTAATTTCAAAGCTCAGACATCGCCATTTGGTCAGCATTCTTGGACACTGCTTTGTTACTTATGAGGAATCCCCTAATGCCACTGATACCATCTTTCTTGTCTTCGAATACGTTTCAAATGGGACACTGAGGAGTCATCTTACTGGTAAGGGGAATAACCATTATCCTATTGCTTTTCAGCCATTAATATCTGAAATATCATAGGATTTCAATTCTTATAATTTATTTGGCAGAACGGCGAAAGCAAGAGATGCTGAAATGGCCACAAAGATTAGCTGCTGCTACGGGAATTGCAAGAGGAATCCAATTCCTGCATACAAGAATTGTGCCTGGTGTTTTAAGAAATAATTTTAATATAAAGAATATTTTGTTGGACGAAAATCTCACAGCAAAAATTAGTGATTATAAGCTTCCAAGACCATTTATCAATAAGATCACTACGGTGAGCTCCACCTAGAGTGAATAGTTCAGGTTTTATGTTTTGTTAATATGAAGTATCCACATTTACTTAATACACCCCTAATTTTATTGATCTCTTTTTTGGTTTGAACCAAAAGGTCTCAATTTCAGCTAATTTTCATCTTTAATAATGTAGGTCGGTTCTGAAAGCCCTTTCAATGGAGCAGAACTTGACGATCTCGACAAGTAAACAACCACCTTTTTTGGTATAATGCTTATAGCTGGAGTGTGTCTTATATAAAACCCAAATCAAAATTAAGTGTAGTTTGATCATCGTCAGCCTAAAAAGCGTTTATATTTCTTACATGTGGGAGTGTATATAGTGAGGACCACCAAGCATGTTACTGTGAATTGAGTTCGAATTGGTTTTTACTTTCTTTATCTGCAGTACTGGACATGGTGATAAAGAAGATGTTTATCAGCTGGGAGTTATTCTACTAGAAATTATTACAGGAAATCCCATCACATCTCAGACAGAATTGGATGTCTTGAAACTTAAGGTAAACAACCCATTCCTCCATTTTACTATTAATGCATTTAGAGAGAGAAATTGAAACCTTTTTTTTCTATTTCTAAGCTATTAATCAGCTATTTCTAAAACATATTTCTAGTTTTTCAAAAACATGGAAATCTCTTCAGAAAAGATTCAAGTGTTTGGATTATTCAAAAAAAAAAAAAAAAACTCCTTTAATAACTGGAGAAAGAAGGTTTTGTTAGTATGTTAAGGAAATGAATTCCTTATATTAGGAAATTTTGAACCCATGATTGCGAGTTGTGACACGCCATTAGACATCAAGATTGAATCATGAATAGATTTTTAGTTCATAATAGTATGCTGAAATTTTAGTAATTTTTTTATAGTTTTTATATATGTTTTTTTGTGGTTCACAGCTAGAGAGAGGCCTAGCAGAAGGCCCAAAAAAACTGAGGGGGGAAACTGATCCTTCCATTAGAGGTACTTTTGCCTATGAGTCCTTAAAAACTGCAGTTGAGATCACCAAAAACTGTCTATCTGAAGATATTGGTGAGCGTCCATCAATAGAAGATGTTCTCTGGAACTTGCAGTATTCAGCTCAAGTTCAAGATGGATGGACGAACAGCGAGAACCTCAGTACACATTCATAGAGATTAATGTATCCTTCATTTTGTATTTATTTTTATCACTTGGTGGTGTTTCAAAAATCCGGATCATGGTACTTGTTTGTATATTTCTACCCATCCTAATCTCCTATGGTTCTTTCTATTTTTTATGACAGTGATTGATAATGAAGGGAGGATATGTTAAATGAGCAGGGGGAATAAGATGTCTTATAAAACGAGAAAATCCTGAAATAATCTCGAGAATTTAAGAAATATCACGATATTTTCATTTTTATAATTCATTGTGAAAATAGCATGATAATTTAATGATATTTTTTATTTTATACTTTTTCTTAAATTATACATTTTTATTTAGCCTACTGATGATATTTGTTAGAAAATTAATCAATCTTAAGCGGAAAAAGATCGTTACCTCTGCCATGATGATCAAATTGAAGGTGCAAATGATGTACATTATCTGAACGTTGAATCATCTCCTTGACGAACTTAGTTTTGATGTAGCCTTCAGATTTATCCAAAGCCTTATGCTTAAATCAATGTGAATCCCAAGTAGGACAACCACGAAACAGGGGGTGGGAGTTGGTTGGCTATTAAAATTTTAAGCTCTTTAAACGTTGATCTTTAATCCTAACCCTTTTGCTTATTAATCTTTAGTTGAGTGGTTAGCCAAGTAGATTGAAAATATAAACACGATAAGCATAACTAAGAGAAGAAAAGAAGATATGGGAAAGAGAAATGTACACCGATAATTTATAGTGATTCAACCTTCAAACCATGGCATACTCCACTCTTCTCAAGTTTTGCTCATCGAGGCAATCTACTATTGCTATCCTCTCTAGTAGGCCGGATGCGAGCCCATACAAGCTTGAAGCTTCAAGGGGTTTAATATTGGTGCCCTTCCACCTTTACAATGAGAATTAATGAAGAAGAGAAAGATCTTGCTTTGCCTCATTTTAGGGGCTGATTGCACGATGAAGAATGATGAAGAAATCTCTCACAATAGAATACAAGTTGAGCATAATCCAATCTCTCAAATGTTTTAGCCAAATCAAGACACAAGAGATGGAGACAGTGGTTTTAAATCCAAAATAGGTTTGCAGATGTTTAATCAATGCTTAAGAGTGCTGGTGAGTCATTAGAATTGAAATAAATGCAAATGGATGTGTATTTATAATGTACCAACAAAAAACTAGCCGTTTTACGGCTCTAACGGCTCTGGCGATAGACCTCTCGGTCGACCGCCCAACTAGCCGTTGGGCTATTTTAAAAAGCTAGTTTATCGGGCATGGTCGACCACGGGGTCTCGGTCAACCAATCTTGGTCCACTGGACGGGGTCCGGTAGACCGCCCGATAGACTGTTCCTTTTATTTTTTGTAATTTGTTGGCTCGCAATCGACTGAGGATCAAGGACTTTCCAATTTTTTTTTTAAAACCATTTTTATGAATTTTGAAGTTTGGGGACTTGGTTTTAAAATCATTTTTAAAACATTTTTGTAATATTTTCAGTGCGACTTAACCTTGGAAAATATTAAGAGACAGGATATACATTCTAAGTTGAAAGTTCACTCTCTTAAACATGTCTTCCACTTGATTTTCTTCTTGATGCTAGCTTGCCTGAAACCGACTTCAATTGAGCTTGTCTCTTGGATATCTTCCAAGGATGAGTGTCTTCCATTTAGGTCTAGATCTGTGACATTGTTTATGGTTTATCCTCAAGCTTTGAAGGATGTGCAGTGCAAGATGAGATATATCCACTGTAAACCGTCTTACGCACATACGCTTCAAGGCAACTCATTAGTCCCTAAAACTAACCAATTTGGGTTTGTTAATCATCAAAACATAGGTGATTATTTGAACCCTTGGGCTAACACAATGGAATAACTGGTTGTTCGTGGTAGATCCAGGATGCGTTAGAGAAAACAAAGCCCTAACAACCTTTGATTACAGTTAAGTGTTCTTTCTTACATTAAGCAAACACATCTTTAAAAGGTTAGGGATAAATCAGTTTCCTAATTACTCTGAAACTCCTCTTCACTTTGGGATCTTACTGAGAATTATTGTAAAACCCGACCCCACTTTGGGTCGGTGAAGTAGGGTATCTTACACAATCAAAGGGCATGCTGTGTTTCTTTAGAAATTTGATAGTTTAATGGGTTCAATTCTCCAACAGTCCCATTCCCCTCATTGATGGATTTTCAATGGCGAAGACACCTATAGCTTCCATCCTTAGAGAATTGTCATTTCCCTAATTTTCCTAATAAGGAAGTATTCGGAATGTCCCCTAATAAATTAATTTAATAGTCATATGCCAATGCCACCATACAACCCTTTAAATTGTAAGCGTAATATATACTCTTGGGTGACGGCGGTTTGGCGCTTCAAGTAATGATGGTGAAACGACGTATTTATGGCCTTGATAACCGTGTACTTATCATGGAACGCCACGTAACGTTAGAGGGACGCGACTTTTGAGTTTTCCTGCTAGAAGGCCTATAAAAGCCCCCCCCCCCCCCCCTGTTTTTTCTTTCTCTTTCTTTTCCTTCCTCATTCCGGCGAGACCCTCGCGGGTTTTCCAGTATAAAGTTCCTTTTTTTCTGGGGGATCATTTCCCTTTTTCTGTCGAAGTCTTCCATTTTGCTTTTTTCTCTTGCGTTGATCGGGGTTTTGTGAGATTTCAAGCTTTCCGGCCCAATTTTTCTTTTTTTTTCAACGGTATTGGTTCGTCTTCTCCGGCAAGCTTCACAGCCTTTCTCTCCAATTTCACCGGTGCGTTTCTCAACCCGATCTTTGCATTTCATTTCTTTAAAAATAGTAATGTCGGAAAATACGGATTCACAGAACCAGTCGATTGAGCCCGTGGGAATGGAGGAATCATCCTCTTCTCCCCATGTCTCCTCGGAGATGGAAGTAGAGAGCGTACCAGAGCAACTGTCGGTGAAAAGACGCAAAATTAGGGCCAAGAAAGTGGGAGGTGGCACGATGATCAAAGAGAGCGAAGGATCCCAAAAGAGGATAGCGCCACGTCCAAAGAAAGATGTGGATCCGATTCTCCCTATTGAGCCTCCAGGGGCGGTAGAGTCTGTGCCGAGTGATGTTCCCGTGATTGCTGCGTTGGTTGAGGATAGGAGTGACTCACGTTCGGCACCGATGGATGTCCAAATTAGGTGTCTTGCTAGGGAGTCGGTGGAGGTTCATAAGCCCCGTGTGCCTCCCGGTGGGGCATATCGTCCTGGAGCCGCCATGAGCTCAACGGGTATTCTCCAACCTTCAGATCTTAGGCAGTTGCGGGAGAAATATCATATTCCGGATGAGTATGAAGTTCGGCTCCCTACCTCCAACGAGTGGGCGTGTAGCAGCAGCGTGGAGGGAGAGACGGCCTTCTACAAAGAGGTTATTGAGGCTGGTGTTCGCTTCCCTCTCCATCTGATTCTGATAGACTTTTTTGATTTCTTAGGCTTGGTGCCATCCCGTATTTTTCTAAATGGGTGGAGGGGTCTTTTGGCGTACATAGTAAAAAGTAAAATGGTAAGGGCCCCACTATCATTGGATGTTATTCAGAAATGTTTTCTTATGAAGATGAAAGGAGACTGGGTAGATGTGGCCAAACGGTGGAAGAACGAGTTCTTTTTTGTGAAGCCGCCTCAAGCAGCTGGGTGGCGATTCCCCTTCGATTGGAGAGAGCCTAATGAGGAGAAAATGGGGTTGAAGTTTTCCTTAGGAACATTAAGTCAGCTGGTTTTCAACGATGTTGTAGGTAGGGTGTGGAAGTAGGAAAGGAGAGGTTTGATGTTCGGAATTTCAAGTCCGAACGAGTATTGGTCAGATTTGGTCTAAGCAACGTTGTGGTAGATTCAGAGGATGAGGCTCGGGGCAGAGGTGAGGAAGGGGGGAGGAATATGAAACGAGTGTTGACAAGAGTCAGTGTGGTGATTCCCTCTTCCGACTTCTTTTCCGTGTTTTTGTTTGCTTCCCTTTTATTATGTCATGACTTGTTTCCTGGTTTTATCACAGAAATGGCGGCGCAAGGTTCGGGCGCTAATATTTCTGCTCGGCAAAATCATGAGAGAGCCTTGAAGCGCCAGGTGGCTAAGGTTGGAAAAGGGTCGGCTCCGAACGCAGGGTCCAAGGATACTGCATCTCCGGAGAGGCCCGTTCATGGTAAGTGGCAAGCGGATTTGCCGGGGAAGAGCCCTAGTAAGAAGGGCAAGTCGGCAGAGGGGGAGGGTCTTAAAGGTAAAGACCCAATTGTGACTCAGGAGACCCTGCCTGTCGAGGGTTGCGATGGAACCCAGGCTCTTTTCAAGCTGGTGACTCTTTCGAAGGATTGGGCGACCCAACATGGGCCTTATTTTGATTCTAAATGGAAGGTGGGTATTGAAGATTCTGCCCTTCGTAACTCGAGGGTGGCTATAGAGATGGTGATGACGAGCGTCTTGCCAAGAGACTTGGCGGAGACGGATAAGGGGCCGGGACATGGTCGCTTTGGCGAAGAAGGTGTAAGCTTTTATCTTAATTCTCCGGACGTCCTTTAGGCTTTACGAATACTTATTTCTCCCCTTTTTGTTCACAGTTGTCAAATATTTGTTCTTATACTTTGTAGACACCCCATTTTGACCGGACCCTTTTCCTCAAAATCAAATAAATTCCTGAAATCGATTGAATTCCTGAAGTCAAATAAGGTCCTAGATCCGAATTCCGGAATGTTCCGAAACCGATCCTGAATTTTTCGAAAAAAACTAAGCCCAGAACGTGAAAGAACCTGAAGAACCTAAAAAATGCTCATCTGCAGATCATTTTCGAAACCTTTTGAAAGTCTGAGTGATCCCCGAACCCCATTGATATTCTCCGTTCAATTGTCTAGACCTTCTCCTTCATTTTTCTAAAAATTTGAAAAAACTAAAAATATCCCTAAGTTTTGGTATTGATACTCTATTTGATTTCCCCGAGTTCTAGTGTTTATCCGCACACCATATTTTGATACGCACACTAACTCATTTCGTCTTAGAGTTTAAGGTGTTGTTAAGAGGTTATTACATTTTCCAAGATGGTTGTGCAAAACATGGTTATGCTAACATCATTTCAAAAGAATGGAGTGTATTTTTCCCTTCTTACGTAGCCCCCCATGATATAGTAAATACACTATCAAGGGCTGTCCATGGGAGAAACGGAGGCAAAATATATCATAGAGTGGGCGGTCTAAGGAAGAAAAGGAAGCAAGCATGCTATTTTTTATTTATTAATATACCCCTCTTCTTACTTAGACCCCTCCCCTATGGAAAGAAAATCAAAGCAAACATGTGTAAAGGGGTTGTCCTAGAGAAGAAAGGGGTGAGATATATCATTGCTTTTTTGTGTTGATCTCTACTTCACCAAGACACCCCCTTTTGAGTAAAGGAGTAGTCATAAATACATAAGATGGGGGCTGCCCATGGAGCAAAAGGGGGCGAAAATATCATTTCCCTTTACATAGCCATCGAATGATGGCAAAAAGGGGACGAGGCTTCAGCTGCTGTTGAGAAAGAAAAACCTAGAAAAGGCTAAAAGAGAGTGAGGCAAGAGGAAGAAAGGAGGCTGCAGAGAGAGAGAGAGAGACGACTCCGGTCATCTTCTCCTGCGGCCCGCCGGAGATCTAACCTCTATTTTCGCCCAAACCCTCCTCCATTGCAACCTCCACCTCCAAGATCAAACCCATCTCTTCCCCAACTCTAACCCCATCCCACCTTCGTTTCCACCGACCACTTTTTCTTCCCTTTGCCATTGATTCCGGCAAGCACCACCGGAATCCGGTGAGCTCCATTAAATCCGGCCACCCTTTATTTCCGCCGGCCACTTCGCCTTCTCCGACCATCTCCTCCAGCCCCAAACCTCCATTATTACTAGCCCAAACCCTCTTCTCCATTAACACTTAGACCCCCTTTCAACACCAAGTTCTCAGATTTTCAGCCACCCATCCTCATTCCCTCCAACCTCCATCGCCACCCATTCATTGCCTTCATCTAATTTCAGCAATCCATTGCATTACTTTCATTTCTTTTCACCATCTCCTCCATTCCAAAATGTGGCGGCCATTTCTATTTGGCAATGACGAAGGATTTTTGCTCAAGCTCAGTTTTGCCTCCATTAATTGATCAGGTAAAATTTCTCTTCATCTTTTAATCATTGTTTGGAATGCAATTCAAAATAGTCATGCAATTTGGATGTGGTAGTCTTTGATAACTTCTTTTGTTGGGTGGGTGTATCTCTTCATATGATGTTTTTTAACTCTCTGTCTGAAGAATGGAAATTTGAGGGGAGTTATACCCGGATCTAATGGAGGGATAAATTGGGTTTGGGGTGATTGCCAAGATAGGGTAGTACTTATAAAGACACCTTTGCCTGCTGATATTGGCTCTATCATGTTTTAATCATTACACCAATCTAGTTGATCCTTTTATTTCCCCTTTGTTAGATAGTAATAACTCTAAGAATTGTTGAGCTGTTTGATCCTCTTTCAAATAATAAAAGATGAGACCAGAAAGTGCAATTTACGATTTGTGTGCTTGTAGTTCTTGAAATGATTTTATGCCTCTGTATTGGGACTCATGGATCTTGCATCTGTATTGTATAGGTTTCATTTAGATCATGGGTTCTTAATAATGGTAGTTGAACATGTTTTTCAAAAACAGACACACCATCTCATTAGATCAATGCTTGTAGTTAAAGTAATTTGGTTATAAGCTTGTTTTAGATTTGGGAATGTCAGGAGCCTATTCCATATCAGTTGTACTTTTCCACACCGAGCTAATTCTTCAAGTTGCTTTAATGGCTCACAAGGACTGTGAAACAAATAGTATTTGTGCAAAAATGTTCGGTCCTCCTCCTTCTAATTCCCTATGCTGTTGACTTCGCAACTCTAATATCGGTTAAACCTCATGATTCTTGAAGTACTTGGGCAAACCATGAAAACTTGGCAATGGGCATTTGGTCTCGTTTTGAACATTTAAGTGTCGTTTATCTGAGTAGCAAAAGGCTAAGTTTCAGCCTTTGAAGGTGCTTCCACTGGGTTCTAGATGAGATAAAGGAATATTTTAGTGCTTAAAATGATTTCTCGTGGGATTCTTGGTTTTATATTCTTATCTATTGAGGTAACCAAAGTGGGTTTTGATCTCTAAACTTGATTCTAGTAGGATTTGGTCTCCATTTTGAAAGCATCTGAAGGGAAGTAAAATGTCTATGATAAGGCTACTCGGAGCGTCTCTTTGTCTCTTCTTCTTTCTTTCTTCTTCAAGTTTTGTGTCGATATTCGGGTTTCGTTTCGGAGTTTTAGAGCTTCTCCTTGCTTGCGGGATCTTCATTAGCATTTGGGATCGTTACCCGCGTTTGATATGTCCCTTGGTTTTAGAAACTTTCCTCTCGAGTTCAGGCGATGACGGGGTGTTTCTTGAGCCAAACCCCCTTCACCCTTCTTCCTTGTACTAGGATTTCTCATGGGGTTTAGGGATTCCTTTTTCTTTAGGACCTTCGCTTCTTACAGGGTTCAGAGTTTCTCCTTCTTCGAGTCATTCTCCTCATGTTCCTCGGGATCCTTTCCGAGTTTCAGGATTCCCTCGATCATAGGAACGCATTTCTCTCCGGTTTTAGCGATGACGGACGGCAACCTCTTGAGCCAAAACCCCCTTTCAATCAAAGGGATAAAATGCACAAAAATCAAATAACAAAAATCCAAAAATAACAAAAAACATAAAAAAACTCTCAAAAGCGTTTTTTGAAAAGCTGTTTCGAACTACGTTGGCTTGATCCCTTTCCACAGGGTAAGTAGGCAGCTTGGGATTCTCGTCCCAAGTTCAGTCAAACTTTTCAATAAAATCAGTTAAACCCTTCAAAAAATCATTCAAGCATCCAAAAAATCTTTCAAACCTTTCACACCAAAAATCAAAATGGGCAAGGATGAATGATTACCAGGTCACTCGGAGCCTTCCTTTCATTTCATTTCCGATTTTGATCGTGGTTTTCCGGTTTTATCGGTTTTCCGACGTTTTATCGGGTTTTGGGACGGGCGACGACGTAGCGTGGCCCCTTTACAGAGATTGTCCTTGCTGAGCCCAATGATAGACTATGACGATGGTGAGACTTATCCGATCTTTAGCGGATTAGGATCGCTGAGCTTGATTCATTAGAATCGCTCCCTGAGCCTATCGTACGCTCCATTTTCTTTTCCCTGGCATTCTTAGTCTTCATGTACCGTTGATTTTCCGATTCATTTCTTTCCCTGTATCTTTTAGCTCATTGTGTGTTTATCTTTGACTTCTTATGTGCTACTGTTAGCTTGCTTACTTTCCTAGCATGAGATTGATTATTATTTTCTTAGCATTATCTCTTACATAGGCTCCCATGCTAGTGTGTTTATTCTATTGCTTTGGTAGCTGTGCTTATCTGTCCTCTCACCTGCTTAGTTGTAGCATTTATTCATCTTATCTTGATTATCTGCTTAGCGGTAGCCGTGCGTGAGGATGTTACTGCTTTCCTAGATGTGATGGGTTAGGATTGGATGCGGTGAGTTAGGATTTGGATGTTTATTTTCTTTTGCCCATCCCCGGGTCATACATGCTTAGATAGACATTTTCTCGGGGATACTCGTTCCCATTTCACATGATTTTAGCCCAAAACTCTTCAAAATTAATTAAAAATGGCATAAGAGACCAGGTGCTTGCACTTGGGCGAATTGGGGGCGCTTAACACCTTCCCCATTCGTCATCAGGCACGGACTTTTGTATCTCTGGTTATCCGTTGTAACAGAGTATTTCATGGGATCCAGGGCCTACTTCCTTGGATGGCGACTCTTCTTTGTTATAGGTACATCTTGATTCGGGGCTAGTCCTTGAATTGAGAGGTATCTCATTTATATCGCCACCCATGCTATGAGTGGCACCATTTCGAGAGTTCCTTGGTAGAGCTCTCATTCACATTGTGGAGATCTTAGAGGATCGGCGTGGGATCTCGTGTCCCTCGCCCACAGTCCTCGGGATCGGGGTCCACAAACTTCGCGGTGCATGGACAAGTACCAATCTCTCTATGCTCACGCATCCAAGGAGGTAAAGAATTACGTGGATTCGCGGGCGAACGATAGGAAGGTGTTCGAGGAATCCTTGGCAGATGTGAGAAAGCTTCAGGCAGATGCCCAGACTGAGCTTCAGAGGGTTAAGGACGAACTTAGCCGTGAAAAGGAGATCCATGCTAACCTCGAAAAAGTGCGGGACGAGGATGCGCAGCGTGAAGGAGAGATTCGGTCCCGGGCGATTGCCGAGTTTCGCCAGTCTCAAGAGTATCAAACGGATATGGCACTTCATGTCCTGGAGTTTGAGGCGAAGGGGTTCATTGACTGTCGTAACCAGGTTAAGGCCATAGACTCCACATTTCTCGTTGACAGGCTGGAGGGACCACCGGGGACCGAACTTTCCAAGGGAGAGGATTCGGAGGCGACTGAAGCGAACGAAGCGAACCTCGCGGTTGCGTCTTGTGGAGTGGAATCCTCTGTCCCGCCCGTGGGAGCGTCCTCTATTGGAGAAGATCTGGAGAAGGATGCTTAGGGGCAGGGCCCTTGCAGTTTTCTTTTCGCTTTTGTTATGAACTGGATCTGTAAAACTAAATTTTATTGTGGTGTGTGATGGAAGGGTTCGTTCTTCGAGGCGATCCCTACTCATGGTGATGCTTTTGAAACATTTTTACCTTTTTGCTGGTGATAGTAAATTTTTTCCTGATTCTGGCAATATATTGATTTATTTTTTGAAGCAGTACTTTGCAGATAGACTCTTCACCGAGCCTCTTTGGGCATTGGTTTATGAGTCACATCCTTCAAGTAGATAGATTCTCTACCGAGCCTCTTCGGGCACCGGTTTATGGGTCGTATCTTTCAAATAGATAGACTCTCTACTGAGCTTCTTCGAGCATCGGTTTATGGGTCATATCTTTTAAGTAGATAGACTCTCTACCGAGCCTCTTTGGGCACCGATTTATGGGTCATATCTTTTAAGTAGTTAGACTCTCTACCCAGCCTCTTCGAGCACCGGTTTATGGGTCATATCTTTTAAGTAGATAGACTCTCTACCAAGCCTCTTTGGGCACCGGTTTATGGGTCATATCTTTTAAGTAGATAGACTCTCTATCGAGCCTCTTTGGGCACCGGTTTATGGGTCGTATCTTTCAAATAGATAGACTCTCTACTGGACCTCTTCGGGCACCGATTTATGGGTCGTATCTTTTATCCTTCGTTTGTAGCTTGTTTAGTTTGGAGATTTGTCGATGTAATCGCTCTTGCGGATGGAGAATCGAAAAAGAGATTTTATTACTTGGGGAGAATGATTATATGTCTGCAATATCACAAAGACAAAGAACAAACACATAGATTTATTGGAAATAAGGAAACGAAAACAAATTACATTCTTGCCTATTGGTAGAATTTCTTCAGATTCGAAATGTGCCAAGTGCGGGGAATGGGGTTGCCCTCTAAGTCTTCCAGTTGGTATGACCCAGGCTGGAGAGTGCGGGATACGCGGTAGGGTCCCTCCCAGGTGGGAGCCAATTTTCCCGAGTTGCGAGGGTCGGAGACTTCGGATCGTCGCAGTACCAAGTCGCCCGTCCTTGTTACTCTTCCTTCATCCTAGAGTTGTAGTAACGAGCGACTCTGTGTTGACGCGGCCATCCTGACTCGGGCTTTTTCTCTAGTTTCTACGACGAGGTCGAGACTGCTCCTTAGGTGGTTGGGATTGGCCTTTTCATTATATGCTTCAAGCCTCGGAGAGTGGACCCCAATCTCGACGGGTATGACCGCATCTACCCGAAAGGCAAGGCTGAATGGAGACTCTCCTGTTGCGGTTCTAGGGGTAGTTCGATAGGGCCAGAGGAGATTCGGTAATTCTTCTGCCCATAAACCCCGGGCTTTTTTCTGCGCGTTTCTTCAACCCCTGTAAGAGAGCCCGATTGGTTACTTCCACTTGTCCGTTAACTTGTGGACGACCGACTAAAGTGAGCCGTTGATCGATACCTAGTTTTCTGCAAAAATCTTTGAACCGTCGGCTTGCAAATTGGGTCCCGTTGTCGGTCACAAGGACCCGCGGAATACCGAACCTACAAATGATATCATGATAGAAGAAGTTTTCTGTTTCTTTGGAAGTAATCTTCTTCACTGCCTTGGCCTCGACCCACTTGGTGAATTAGTCAGTGGCAACGTACGTCATTCGGTGTCCCTTGGTCGAGTTAGGAAAAGGCCCTAACAAATCCAATCCCCACATAGCGAATGGGACTGGATTGGAGATGTGTTTGTAAGGAACTGCAGGAAGACGAGGTACGGTAGCGAACTTCTGGCATTGCTCGCATTTTCTGACAAACTCAGATGCGTCTTGTTGGAGAGTTGGCTAGAAAAAACCTCGGCGAAGGATCTTGTGAACCAATACCTTTTCGCCCGAGTGATCGCCGCAGATTCCTTCGTGGACTTATCTCATGGCGAGTTCCGCAGCGGAGGGTGGGAGACGTTTCAATAAAGGCCATGAAAAGGACCGCTTGTATAACTCCTGTCCATCGAATATATAATTGGTGGCCTTGGTGACCAGGCGTCGACCTTCCTTTCTATCCGAGGATACGACACCATCTTTTAAGTACCGTACTATAGGATCCATCCAACTAGGTTCCTCGTTGAGTTGTAGGATTTCTTCTTTCTCAATGTTAGGTTGAGGGAGGATCTCGGTGTAGATTTTTCCTGGCTCAAACATTCTGGACGAGGCCATCTTGGAGAGAGCGTCAGCGCGGGTATTTAAAGTTTGGGGAACTTGCATTATCTGGAATTCTTCAAATGTGGAGATTTCCTTTCTCACCTTTTCTATGTATTTGATCATCCGCTCTTCTTTAGCTTCGCTGAAGCCATTTACTTGGCTGACCACCAATTGCGAATCACCGTGGACTCTGATCCGATTGACTCGTAATTCGGTGGCGATACCTATTCCCATGATCAAAGGTTCGTATTCCGCCTCGTTATTGGATGCTTTGAAATCTAGTCACAGGGCGTACTCCGCAATAAAATTGTCCGGTCCTGTTATGACCAAGCCGGCACCATTGCCTCGGCGTTGGAGGAGCCGTCCACGTACAACATCCACAGTGGATCTTGGTTCTGTTGGATCAGAGTCGGTTCTTCGGCTGGGAGACTTGGTCCTTCGGATTCCTCTATCGGTACCGTACGTCTGGATCAGGTTGTATCCAGAGAAGGCATCCATGAAACTTAGCATCTCATGCCCAATGGTGGCATCAATGAGGTGATCGATCCTCGGTAACGGGTAACAATCTTTGGGACACGCTTTGTTGAGATCCGTGAAATCTATGCAGATTCGCCATTTGCCATTGGATTTTCTGACCATCACAACGTTGGCTAGCCACTCCGGGTAGTGGATTTCTCTGTTGAATTTGGCATCGAAGAGTTTATCTACTTCTTCCTTGATGTGCTTTTGTCTTTCGACGGCGAAATTACGTTTCTTTTGCTTGACCGGCTTGGAGTTTGGGTCCACATTCAATTTGTGGATCGCTACATTGGAGGGAATTCCCTGCATATCGGAGGCGGACCAGGCGAAGATATCCAAATTAGTCTTTAAGAAATTGACGAGGTCAGTTTTAAGTTTACCTGACAGGAGAGAACCTATTTGGACGATTTGTTTGTCGGCACCGGGGAACAGAGGAATTTTCGTGAGTTCCTCTACCGGTTCTCCCTGCTTTACCTCAACTCGAGGGTCCGTACCGCATATGAAGAAGGTTTCTTTTGCGGTATTTTTCTTTTTCAACAGGGCAGCGTAGCACTCGCGGGCTTTTTCTTGGTCGCCGATAACCTCTCCTACGCCAAGTTTTGTGGGAAACTTTATTTTCAAGTGGGCAGTGGAAACCACTGCCCCCAGTTCGTTCAGCGCTGGCCTTTCAATGATTCCATTATAAGTGGAAGGGACGCGAACTATTACAAAGGTTTGCATGATGGTGCGTTGGATCAGGTGAGCACCAAATGTTACAGGGAGTTTGATTTTCCCTCGTACCTTGACTTCTCCTCCGGAGAATCCGAAGATGGACCAGTCAACAGGCTCCAGCCTATCACTGCTGATGTCCATTTTGGCGAAGGCGTCTTGATGGAGGACATTGACTGAGTTCCCAGTGTCTATCAAGATTCGCCCCACGTTAAAGTTGGCGATAGTGAGTCGGACTACCACAGCGTCATCATGTTGTCAATCTATCGTTCCATAATCTGCCTCTGTAAAGGTGATAGGCACACTGATACTTGGGTCCCGTCGTTGACTTCTTGGAGGGGTTTTCTATGGAGTTGATTTGTTCCGCATAAAGGGCGTGTCCTTCGTCGGTCGGTCATCCGGACGCCAGACCTACTTAGATGGTGTCGATATTTCTGGTGATCTTAGGTGCTTCCTCCTGATCTGAAACTCTTTGCCTACTGTTTTCTGCACCGTGGTTTGGCGAGCAACGACGTTCGTCTGGCTGGTGTATTTCGGATCAGGGTCGTTGCTGGCTTCTTGGGGGATTTTGAAGGTAACGGTCAATCCGACCAAGTCCCGCGAGTCTTTCGATTTCATTCTTCAGATGATAACAATTGTCGGTGGGGTACCCATGATCTTGGTGAAAACGACAATATTTGTTAGAGCTTTTACCCTTTCCCGAGTTTCTCATTCTTTCGGGCCATTGTATGGGTTATCTATTACGGATTTCGTACAAGATATTTGAGATGGTGTTGTTCAATGGAGTGTAGTTGACCCTATCAAACTGGGGATTTGGGGCGCGACGATTCTGTCGATTGTTGTGTCTTGCCTGCTTATGACTCGGTAGCGCCCTAGAGTCGTCTTTTCATTTTTCGGTTCCTCGGGTGTTCTCCAACTCCCTTTCCATGGCGAATGATTCCTCATTATTGATGTATCTGTCCGCAGTGGCCATGAGTTCTTGGAGGTTGCGAGGAGGATTCACATTCAAGGTGACTTTCATGTCTCTATCTCGGATGGCATGGCGGAGTACGGCGCGAACCCAAAGTTTGGTTCGTTAATTTGGTGGAGTTCCACTCGGAACCGACCGATGAACTTCCGTAATGTTTCGTCCTTTCCTTGCCATAAAGCCAGAAGAGCGTCGGCTGATTTCTTTTGGAGCCGACTGTTAATGAAGTAAGCGACAAACTCCTTTCCCAATTCGTGAAATGACTCGATAGAGTTGGGCCTTAATCGACTGTACCAGTTGCTAGCATCTTTCTTTAGGTAGGCGGAAAAGGCTTTGCACATCGTGGCGTCTGAAGCATTCCTGATTACCATCGCACGGCGATAGGTTCGGAGAAACTCAAGAGGGTTAGATGATCCGTCATAGAGGTCTAACCGAGGCATATCCGAATTCGTAGCGACGATGGAATTGGCGATTCTTGGGGTGAACGGGGAAGCGATCTCGCTATCCCATTCCGCCAGGAGGTCCGGATCACATGGTGCCTTCATTTGCTGTTGAAGTTCTCTTATCTGACGCTGGAGATCAGCCATAATGGTGGGGTTTTCGTCTGCTTGGATATTTTTCGTCGGGCTTCTTATTTGCGGAGGTATCTGATTCTCGTTTCGATGGGCTAGATTCGCGGGTTCCATCATCGAGTTGTCACCCCTTCGATACCGATCATCACGGCGATGGTTGGGTGGCGGGCTGGTGATTGAGGCAGACCCTTGTTGATGTTGGCGGGGTCTTTGACTCCGGGGATTTCGTCCTTCTGAGGATCCTTGCTCCTCTGAAATCTTGACGGGATGAATTCCTTTGCCCGGCGGGTTTACAGGCGGAGGTGGTGCTGCCGGTTGGGGAGGGATCCTTTGGAGTACTTGTTGGAGGGCGGCCGCGACGCTTCCCAGTTGCCGTGTGAGTGGGTTGAAGACGGTCATTGTTACCGGAGTATCGCCGGAAGTAACCATCTCTCCCGTCTCTTCCGGTGGCTCGCGGTCTCGTTGACTTGCTTGGCTTCTCGTAACCATTCCACCGTTAGGTTGGGAGGTATCTTTCGACTTTGGCATAGACGGTCCCACGGATGGCGCCAATCTGATGACGCCAAAAATCTGACTGTATGAACTAGCTTCGCAAAACCTGTAATCCTGCGCTCACAGAGAAAGCGTCAGTGGGCCCGGAGTTGTGGCTTCGGACGACCACTTTGACACTCAAGTCAGAGATGGGCAATCACAGACGATGGACGGGGAATGGGAGAGAGTTTATGTCAAGTTACCAGACCAAAGGAGAAGAGGGAGAATGGAATACCTTTTGCTTGAGTGCGTAGCCCCCTTTTTATAGGGGAGGAGATCCCCGATCTTGGAGATATCAATCGTATCTTTGATTTAGCCCACGTGGAGCGTGATGGCTGGAGAATAAGATCGTGGAGATATCAATCATACCTTTGATTTAGCCCATGTGGAGCGTGATGGCTGGAGAATAAAATCGTGGAGATATGACTTCTGCTGATCATGGGCGGAGATCGTGGATGGTGAATTCGGCGGGACGTTTTGAATTCAAAAGCCGCGCCTTACGTGTAACGGCCGTCCGGATTAGTCGTTTGGGGGCGAGATCCCCGCGATTGTGTTTGATTTCCCTGGTAGCTCGGTACCCGTCAAGGGAGAAGTATCAAGGAGGCCCAATCAATGTTCGTTACTGAGTGTTGCTGCGGGGGTTGTATTGATCCAGTTGAGTAATGGAGAAGGGGTTTGAGGGTCGGTACCCCAACAGTATGTTTGCTCTCATATGAGGAATGGATTCGACTCCGTGTCCTTTTTCAATTAACAAAATATCTACAACAAGGTCTTCTTAAGAGGGAAAAAAATGGTTCCTTCCAAACGACAATGTCAAAGTCTCCCTGTTCAAAAGAGGGAAAAAAATGTCTAAAATTTCCTACTTCTTCACACACTAAAAAAGATAATTTGAATCAACCCTATTCAAGTTTTATCTAGAGGGACCTCCAATTTATGATGATATCCCTATAAATTAACCATAATCATATTATTCCTCTCTAAATGGAGGAAAGGAAACATTTTCACCGAAAAAATTTCAGTCAGAAATATTTTTCTTGAATCCAAACATTGCCTAAGGGAGGTAAAGATTTTTCAGCCATATCAGGTGAAATCTTGTAAATTTTAATATGTATTTTTCTCTAAAATAAATTATTTGAGTTGGGAAAAATAGCCCAATTAATTAAAAAATATTGACTCTAAAATAAATTTACAAGTTTGAATTTTTATTGGCCGTTATAATTATTAAATCACACTTAATCTTATTTTTGTTATGGTTGAATATTGAACCATAAGATACCACACATTGCCGACAACGGTACATAAAATGACACAAAAATGTCCATTATTGATGTAAATTACAACATCTATGCGCCTGTGAAATCCATTATTTTTCAAAAACTACTGTGGGCCCACTTGACATGATGATCCAAACTGTTCATCTGTTGGCCACAACTTAAATATGTTGTATCCGGTAAATAATCTCGATAGTTAGGAGATTGAGGAAAAAGAATGAAAGAAACTCTAGATCTCAGAAATTTGTCGTAGGAAAAACGTCAGTTCGGATATCCCCAAGACTGGGTACTGAATCTAGTAAGCTGTTCTTTCTCTTCCACCATTATTCATTGCTATCTGTCTATAGAATGACCATGAATGATATTTCTTTCACTTTACCATCCTTGAAAATTTCAGTAGAAATGTATCCAAGTTTTCCAGACTTGCGTCTATGGTTTAAGGGCCTAATCTTTCTGAATTTCTTTTGTAATGTTTCTGCTTGGTAGTGTATATAGACTTTTGTAAAAGGATTCTTGCATGGAGCACTCAATGTTTCTTTGATAGGAATGATTAAAATATGTGAAGCCAATTTTATCTTTGACAGGGCATATGTCTCAGGCAATGAGGCTAGGAGCACTTGGGCTCCTACCATATCATGCTCTTACTCTGGAGGAACTCGAAGAAGCAACAAATAACTTCGAGCCGTCGAATTTAATGGGGAAAGGATCTCAGGGTCAGGTATGAGAGTGAATCTATTTTGGATGGAAAATATCACCTACTACTCTTAATAATAATCTTATATATTTGTTCGAAATGCTTGGGGACAAATGATCATGTAATAAAATGTTTCAGTATAATGTTGACTGTGTCACCCTAGCCACTGCATAGATTAATAAAGGCGACAGAATAGGTAGAGATCATATACGAAATGTTAATACACTCTAAAGAAAGGATAAGGGAATGATGTTGTATTTTCCTTCTTCTATCTAGACCTGAATGGACTACCCAAGTTGTGGCTCTAACCATGACATAAAAGTGAATGTTTCCAATGTATGTGCCTGTGAGCATTGAAACAAAACTGATTACAGAAAATAGATGATAGATTTTTAACATCTGGTAGACCTCAATAAGTCCTGTTTATTTGCCCTGTTGCCACCATAATTTAAACATCCTATCTCCTTGATCAAATGGCTATCTTTTAGTGCTTTGCCAAGAACAATTTAACTGTTGTTTTTTGGACTATGCCTGTTGTGTCAAACTCTTTTGAATACTAAATATTTTGTTCATGGGTTCAACACAAAAATCCCCTCAAATTTCAGTCTATTAAGTGGTAAGGTAGTGTAGACACCCCATTTTGACCGAACCCTAGTAGCATCGTTAGATTAGAAATCCTGCTAAATCAGCGTTTTAGAGTCCCAATTTGTACCTTAGGATAGGTTAGGATTCCAGGTAGGTCCCTTTAAATTTTCGTTTGAAACCGTTAGAGTTTGCCTAGCAACCGAGCGAAGTTTCTAGTGTAGTGTAGTGTAGGAATAAGAGTGACGATTTAGCCAGAAAAGGGGGTGTGCTGGAACCTGGAAAGCCAGTTCAAATTTACTGCAGCGGGCTGTCCAGGAAGATATTTGGGTGTGCAGATTAATGCGTAGCTTAATTAGAGGGTGCATTATCCGGGAGCAGGGCAGTTTGGTAAATAGAAAAGATTCCTTTATTCCTTTCCAAGTTACAATTAGGCATAATCATGAGTTAATGAGGTTTAAGGCTATGATTAGTTGGGAAAGAATATTATGAAGCTTCCTTGGAGGTTTAGAGGCTTTTGATCTCAACCCTTTATTCATAAAGGCAATTTGAAGGGCTAGGATCATAGAAAGGAAAGAGAATTTCTTGCCTTGTTTTTTAGTTGGACCCCACCTTTAGGTTAGAAAATGTACAAAATACACTATAGGTGGCTGTCTAAGTAGGGAGGGGGGGGGGTCTGAATTTATCATTTTCCCTTTCATAAAAACCCATATGAATTAGGGTTTTAAAGGGGAGAGGAGATTTTTCGTTGAAAAATTCTCAGAGGAGAGGGAGAGAAACAGAGAGCATAGAGAGAGTGAGAGAGGGATTTCGGCCTTCTTCTCCGGCATCATTTCCAGCCGGATCTATCATTTCCACCCCCACCACAACCATCTTCTTATTATTCTTCTTCTTCCCTTATCTCCACCATCACCATCTCTTCAACCCACCTCCACCATCACCATCTCTCAGCCACATCTCAAAACCTCTCCTCCATTGACCTCTAAAATCCTAGATCTAGATCTAAACCCATTTACTCCGGCAATGGCCATAGATTCCGCCCAACACCTTCTCTGCAATTCGCATCTCTCCCTCTTTACCACCACCACCCAGATCCTATTCCAATTTCATTTTTTTTATCCCCATCAAAACCCATCACCATCACAGCTGGCAACCCCTCTTCTCATTTCCCCAAGACCTCCTTCTCCGGCCTCATTTCTCGCTGAAAATCCGGCCATCCAATCCTCCACCGCTGGCCGATCCTCCACCATCATCACCGTACCCCATCGGAGAAGAAAGGAGCTTGGGCTCCACCGCATCCGACATGCCACCATAGCCTCACCTTCTTCACCTATTCAACCTCCCATTTCTCTGTTTTTCATCACCATCTCTAATCCATTTCAGTAACCCTAGCCTAAAATTTGACCCCATAGCAACCACCTCATTTCAATATCCACCGCCACTTAGAAACCCACATCAAATTCTCCACCACCATCATCTTCCATCAGCCCAACAATCCAGGAAACCCTTTTTGATTTTTATCTCCACCATCACCCTTAGCTCCTTCCTCAAGCTCTTGTTTAATTTGTTCCAAAGCACCCTCTCCATTGCAATTCACTCAAACATAGTTCTAATCCCTAGATTTAAGATTCTCTTCTACTTGGGTTTCACCCATTTTTTGAGACCGAAACTTCCTAGTTCAGATCTGTTCCTCTGGTCAGTAATTTTGAAAAGTGGAGAGAAGAAGAAGAGGAGGCTTTGGACCAGAGCAATTTATTTAGGCCTGCTGGCATTGGATAGAATAGAAAGCGATCAGCGTTGGTGAAATTCTGGATTTCGTGAGTTGCGTGATTTGGGGCAAAGAAAGAGGGATCTTCATTTTTTCTCTCTACCGGGTATGTATTGGGGTTTATGCATTATATTAGTTTTCTCGTATATATTCTTTATGACTCTGAAGTTTACTTTGCTTATCATTGTTATCCTGTTATTCCATTTTTAGTGCCCAGTGCTCATGGAATCTGTTTGGGCATACTTGGTTTTTTTTTTTTTTTTTTTTGAAAATTAAATAACCTTTTCATTTAAATCCAAGCCCAAACCCGGACCTCGGACCCCGGCCCGGCACGCGTTTGTTTTTACACATGCATTACTTGGTATTTTGATTTGCATTTTACTGTCACAATACAAACTTATCATGCCAGGTGGCGCATTGAGCCTCCTGTTTCTTGCTACTCTTTTTAATAATATATGCCGTTATCCCGCAAAAAGGAAAAGCTTTGAGTCTCCTGTTTTGGAATTGATTCCCATGGTTCTCATTCTTTATGCATTTTGAATAATCAGTTTCATCTATGTAGTCATTTGCTTTATGAGAATTTTCTGTTTGGACTTTGGATAATGATAAAGATAAAGTAGTATCTTGTATATGGGCGCCAAGATGTTTTACTCTTAGAATTCAGCGGATGCAATGTGCCATAACAAAGCACATGTTACATGCGAATTTTCAGTTTGGAATCCTTATGTTAAATTTTGATGGAGCATGTCCCCAGACATTTCTACTTATTTATTCTGTTCTTGTATATGGCATGCCTTGAGGGGCTCAATGTGACTCTTTCTTATTTTGGATGTCATTTGTAGAATTTTCTTTTATGGATTGATTTGCAGTTATGGTTTTATATGTAGGTCTGTTCTGGATGGTTAAGGTATAACTTCAATTAGCGTTAAGCTCCGCGCTTCATTTTAATTTTCTTACCGTCCTAGTAAGGTTATTTTGGCTATTTTCATCTTAGAATCGGAGAGGACAAGTCTCAAGGTCCTTGTATTTATTCTATTTCTTGTGCACAGCATGCTTAGAGCGTGTGACTATGATTCTACTGTTTATGGAGGCCGTTGTTTTCATCTATGACTTGATTATCATTTGTCATTTTCATCTAACTGTATTATGGATGGTTAAAACTTAACTGTACATTGTAGGGTTCACCTCGAACTGCATGCTTCACTTTGCATTTTATTTGCAGGTGCACGGTTATTTTTATTATTTTCTTCTTTTTGTTTTTAAATTTAAAACTTTGAATTTCTGGATGCCTATAATATTCGTTCGAGTGGATAGGTTCTAATTGCTAAACCTCCCTCTTGCTGTGTGGTTATTACATGTTTGCAATGTGAGAACATTTTTTTATTTTTTATTTTTTGAATGGTAATGTGGGAACAACTTCCTCATGTCTTAATTCTGTAATTGTTTCTTTGTTATATGGCAGGGTATACTTTCTTAGAAGTTTTAGTTTAGGTTATTTCCTGTTTTGAATTTATTGAGGTTCATGATTTTTCAATAAATACGAGTTTGGCTTCTTGTTGTGGATGTCAAAACTGTAGATCTTACTTTTATATGGTCCAATTGGAGAAGTTTTGTACAAGATTGTTATACACTTTGAATGCTTCAGTTCGGTTGTGGCTGATTTGTTTTATGATGAAGTTGCAGTGGACCCTTTTTTTTTTTTTTTATGGCACAGGGTACCCCCTGCCCCGTTTAGGAGTCCAACCTTCGTTCACTAAATATTATGGCCTGTAGTTAAATTAAAGCATGAACCTGGGTATACCTTTTCTGCAAGAGCCCAGTTCAAAACTCCACTTTGACTATGTGTGTAATTTGTGACTTATTTCTCTACATGGACTTTAGGGTAGTGGGTATTGGTCATTTGATACAGAAGGGAAGGTGTGTATTATCTATAGTTGTGATCTTTTCTAAAATTAGTTTCCTATTTGTACTAGGGTATTTCATTAAGAAATCATTGTTGGGAAGGTGTGTATTATCTATAGCTTGTTTATTGTATTATCTTTAGGTAGAGTGTTCGTAGTCTTTTAGGTGCCCTTAACCCATAAGTAGCCCATTCATTGCAAGGGCAAGGAAACAGTCATCTAGAGCCCTATTGGGAGACATACCTTGTCTCATGAGGCAGTTCTCTTTTGAAGACAAGCCTCATACCTTGGATTTAGCATTAGAGGAGTCCGCCCATAGGAGACAGGCTTTGTCTCATTTATAGAGTTCATCCTTTTAGGAGGCTTGCCTAGCCTCATTTGTGGAACACCCTCATAAGTAGAAGACTAACTTAGTCTTTTTAGTTGCCCTGACCTTGCTTATCATTACAAGGGTGATGATAGGGGTACTTGGAGCTCACCTTTGTGTCTAGGAGGCATGCCTTGCCTCGTTTATAGAACCCCTATTTGGAGACAAGTCTTGTCTCATTTAGAGAGTTTCCCCTTTAGGAGGCTTACCCAGCCTCATGTTAGAGTCTCCCCTTTTTCTAGAGTGAGTTTTTGACTTATTTGCCCTTGTTTTGATAGTGTTATTAGAGAGTCTCTGACTCATTTGTACTCTCTTCTTTAGTGTTGGTAGCTAGGGGTTTCTCCTTTAGAGTTGTTGTCGTTCTTCTTTATTAGAGACTAGCACAGTCTTATTAGAGCTTTGCTTACTTAGGATTTTAGATTGTTTTCTTTGTTCTTGGGGCACTTGTTTACTTGTTCGTGGATTGTTACATCTTGTTTTGGGATACTAATTTGTTGGTTTGGGGTTTCCCCTTTACCCTAAGGGTTTTACCCTAGGGTGTTGCATTGTGTGTTCCCTTTGGCCTTTGACCAAAAGGGTGAAAGCATTTGAAATTTTAAAATCCAGAACATTTGAAATCTTAAAATCACAAGAACATTGAAATCATTTTAAATCACAAAACATTAGAAATTTGAAACCTAAAAACAATTGAACATTTTAAAACCCCAAAACATCAGAAATTTAAAACAACAAAAATATTTGGAAAAAACATTAGAAGCATTTGAAAATAAAAAACATTTGAAAACATCAAAAGCCTTGAATCATTTGGAGTGTTAAATTTTAATGGTAGTTAGGAGAGTTCGATTTTCGAACTACGTTGGCTTGATACTCTTCCACGGGTACGTAGTGCAGCTTGAGATCTTTATCCCAAGTCCAGCCAAACTTTGTAAATAAATCATTTGAATTCATTGAAAATCACAAAAATATTTTATAACCTTGTTTTCAACAAGATCTTCCTCTAGAGTTAGGAGTTTGTCCTAGATAAAGAGTTTTAGAGTTAGGAGTTTGTCTTTTGATGTGTTGTGTGTTTGTGTTAGAGTTAGGAGTTTGCTGCGTCTCCGTCCGGTCAGTTGGCGATTCACATCGCCGACTGATGGGTAGGTCTAGGATGCGTTAGAGATTCCATTGTTTTCCTTAAGACACACAGCCTAGTTACACATAGGTTGTAGGAACCACCTGCATTAGCTTAGGGCTAACTTGTGTTTAGTTAGGGCATATAGGGTGTCCTAAAATCCACAATCCACTGGAATTTAAATAATTGCACAAGAAGCTTTAATAACTAGTCCGGTCTTTCAGGTCGAGTCTAGGATAGAGGTCTAGATGTCTTAGGCATCATAGCTTAGAATAGGTGCGAAGAACTACGTTGCTTTGATTCTCGTGGAAGCGGGGATACGTAGGCAGCTTTGGATGAATACCAGACCATCCAAAGAATCGGGCGAAATCGTTTAGAGTTTAGGATTTGTTGTGTTGCGTCTTGTGTGGTATTAAGTTATATTGCATGTTTTGTTGTGCTTTCTTATTTTTCTGTGCAGACCTTATACCTTTAGCTGTAGCATGCATGTGTTTGTCCACCAGAACTTAGACACCCATTAGGTATGTCACTCATAACCTAGCTGTGATTAGGTGACACTTCTTTCGTTCATCTCGTGTGTGCTTATTATTTAATCCTCGGGACATGTATGATTAGGTAGACGTTTTCTCGGGGATATTTCGTTCCCATTTCACATGATTTTACCCAAAATTCTTTGGAGTTAATAAAAAATGGCATAAGAGACCAAGTGCTTGCACTCAGACGAATTGGGGGTGCTCTTCGGATCTTCTCCATTCGTAACCAGGCACGAGCCTATATATATATATATATATATATATATATATATATATATATTTCTGGTTATCTATTGCACAGATGCTTTGTTTTGGGTTCCGTGGCCTATCCATGGATGGCGACTCTGAGTTTGTTTTAGGTACTTCTTGGTTTGAGGATTTATCCTTGGATCAAGAGGTATCTCATTTATCACCACTCGTGCTAGGCTATGAGAGTGACACTTATTTTGAGAGTTTCTTGGTAGAGCTCTCCTTCACATGTGGAGATCTTTGAGGATTGCAGAGGATCTCATGTCCTCAGCACCCGTCCTCTTGGATCTGGGTCCAAGGGTAATGAATTTTATATAAAGTTATCCTCCTTATCAGTTCTTAATTCCCTTAGCAGCCTAACTCCCAAGTTATGAATGGATCAAGAGCAAAGAAGAAATGTTTTTGGGTGTTTACAGTTAAAATCTGTCTGACGGATTCCACATAACTAAGCTGGTTTTCGAATTTTTTATTTTCTCAAAATTTGAACAAGTAATCACACGCGCTCATGGTAAAGATCTCAAAGTAATATAGGTTATTTGCATACATTATAGGCTTAATTCAGTCGGTAATAGTGTTCAACTCTATCGAAAAATGTTTGTTTTCACTTGTATGATTTGTTATTGTCAGTTCATTTTGAGTTTCCACACTTTTATAATTTAATGTAGTGAAAAGTTGGATCCTTCAAAATGCATCAATGCTCTGTTTTATATTTCCACAAGTAGTTGGTTGGATTTACTTTTTCTATGTTTGAAACTTCACTTGGTCAATCATTGACTCGCACAAATCAACTTGATTTCATACTGAGTCAGTAAAACTCGTTGATCCACCCAATGCAATCAACTCGCGGGGTAAATCATTGACTGCCTGATTCAACCCACTTTTGCTTTGGGTTGACTTCTTGAGCAATGATAAGATTTTAAGCACTACCATATCTCTCTCTAAATGGTGTCTTTCAATCACTAGTTATATTTCAATCACTAGTTATATATTTAACCTAATTCATAAAACATACCAATTGATTTTTCTACCTACGGAAGCCAAATTTGGGAGCTACATGAACTAAAGTAACGCAAGAGGACAGTAAATTACAGTTTTCTTATAATGTCTATGTCATTAGAGTTTCAGACATGGGCATCTCGTAGGAGGATTTCAGATGCCATACATGTACTCACGAATTAAAATAAATGAAAAAGACAAAAGATTTGGACTGTTCTATTTAATGTCCCAGAAATAGGGATAACATTCCCATTTTCATATGTTGCAGTAACCTTTCTTGAATATGGTGTATCTTACTGGACCAATATACAATATTTGAAAAACTGGAAGTTATTATTCTTTTCTGACTTTGGGTGATGATTCCATCGTCATATCTCCAAGAATTTGATAGAATTTTGTAAATTAATATGGTTCAAACATCATCTCTACTAGACACAGACTGCTTCACTTTCAATGTTGACATCTGAATAATTTCACATCATCTTGGCTTCTTTTGCAATTTTAGCTGTACAAAGGCTGGTTCAGTGACGGATCAGTGGTCGTGGTGAGGTGTCTGAAACTAAAGCAAAGGCATGCTCTTAAAATCTTAAAACAGCAAATGGAAGTAATTTCAAAGCTCAGACATCGCCATTTGGTCAGCATTCTTGGACACTGCTATGTCACTTATGAGGAATCCCCTAATGCTACTGATACCATCTTTCTTATCTTCGAATACGTTTCAAATGGAACACTGAGGAGTCATCTTACTGGTAAGGGGAATAACCATTATCCTATTGCTTTTCAGCCATTAATATCTGAAATATCATAAGATTTCAATTCTTATAATTTATTTGGCAGAATGGCGAAAGCAAGAGATGCTGAAATGGTCACAAAGATTAGCTGCTGCTACGGGAATTGCGAGAGGAATCCAATTCTTGCATACAAGAATTGTGCCTGGTGTTTTAAGAAATAATTTTAATATAAAGAATATTTTGTTGGATGAAAATCTCACAGCCAAAATTAGTGATTATAAGCTTCCAAGACCATTTATCAATAAGATCACTAAGGTCAGCTCCACTTAGAGTGAATAGTTCAGTTTTTATTTTTTGTTAATATGAAGTATCCACATTTACTTAATACACCCCTAATTTTATTGGTCTTTTTTTTTTGTTTGAACCAAAAGGTCTCAATTTCAGCTAATTTTCATCTTTAATAATGTAGGTCGGTTCTGAAAGCCCTTTCAATGGAGCAGCTTGGCGATCTGGACAGGTAAGCAACCACCTTTTTTGATATAATAGCTGGAGTGTGTCTTATATAAAATCCAAATCAAAATTAGGTGTAGTTTGATCATCGTCAGCCCAAAAAGCGTTTATATTTCTTACATGTGGGAGTGTATATAGTGATGACCACCAAGCATGTTACGGTGAATTCAGTACGAATTGGTTTTTACTTTCTTTATCTGCAGTACTTGACATGGTGATAAAGAAGATGTTTATCAGCTGGTAGTTATTCTACTATAAATTATTACAGGAAATCCCATCACATCTCTCACAGAATTGGATGTCTTGAAACTTAAGGTAAACAACCCATTCCTCCACTTTACTATTAATGCATTTAGAGAGAGAAATTGAAATGTTTTTTTTTAAACTATTTCTAAGCTATTAATCAGCTATTTCTAAAACATATTTCTAGTTTTTTAAAAACATGGAAATCTCTTCAGAAAATATCCAAGTGTTTGGATTATTCAAAAAAAAAAAAAAAACTCCTTTAGTAACTGGAGAAAGAAGGTTTTGGTAGTATGTTAACGAAATGAATTCCTTGTATTAGGAAATTTTGAACCCATGATTGCGAGTTGTGACACGCCATTAGACATCAAGATTGAATCATGAATAGATTTTTAGTTCATAATAGTATGTCGAAATTTTAGTAATTTTTTTAAAAGTTTATGTATGTTTTTTTGTGGTTCACAGCTAGAGAGAGGCCTAGCAGAAGGCCCGAAAAAACTGAGGGGGGAAACTGATCCTTCCATTAGAGGTACTTTTGCCTATGAGTCCTTAAAAACTGCAGTTGAGATCACCATAAACTGTCTATCTGAAGATATTGGTCAGCGTCCATCGATAGAAGATGTTCTCTGGAACTTGCAGTATTCAGCTCAAGTTCAAGATGGATGGGCGAACAGCGAGAACCTCGGTACACATTCATAGAGACTAATGTATCCTTCATTTTGTATTTATTTTTATCACTTGGTGGTATTTCAAAAATTCGGATCATGGTACTTGTTTGTATATTTCTAACCATCCTATTCTCCTATGGTTCTTTCTATTTTTTATGACTGTGATTGATAATGGAGGAAATGTTAAATGAGCAGGGGGGATAAGATGTCTTATAAAACGAGAAAATCCCGAAATAATCCCGAGATTTTAAGAAATATCAAGATATTTTCATTTTTATAATTCATTGTGAAAATAACATGATAATTTAATGATTTTTTTTATTTTATACTTTTTTCTTAAATTATACATTTTTATTTAGCCTACTGATGATATTTGTTAGAAAATTAATCAACCATAAGCGGAAATAGATCGTTACCTCTGCCATGATGATCAAATTGAAGGTGCAGATGATGCACATTTTCTGAACGTTGAATACTCTCCTTGAAGAACTTAGTTTTGATGTGGCCTTCAGATGTATCTAAAGCCTTATGTTTAAATCAATGTGAATCCCAAGTAGGGCAACCACTAAACAGGGGGGTGGGAATTGGTTGGCTGTTAAAATTTTAAGCTCTTTAAACTTTGATCTTTAATCCTAACCCTTTTGCTTATTAATATTTAGTTGAGTGGTTAGCCAAGTAGAATGAAAATATAAACACGATAAGCATAACTAAGAGAAGAAAAGAAGATAATGGAAAGAGAAATGTACACCAATAATTTATAGTAGTTCGGCCTTCAAACCATGGCATACTCCACTCTTCTCAAGTTTTGCTCCTTGAGGAAATATACTATTGCTATCCTCTATAGTAGGCCGTATGCGAGCCCATACAAGATTGAAGCTTCTTGGTGCCCTTCCACCTTTACAATGAAAATGAATGAAGAAGAGAAAGATCTTGCTTTGCCTCATTTTAGGGGCTGATTGCACGATGAAGAATGAAGAAATCTCTCACAATATGATACAAGTTGAGCATAATCCAATCTCTCAAAGGTTTTAGCCAAATCAAGACACAAGAGATGAAGAGAGTGGTTTTAAATCCAAAATAAAACACAATATCTTGTGGTATTCATCTCATCAAGGGGTCAAAGACATTAACACATATTATCAAGATATATTGCATGATTGGTGTGCCTTTGAAATGTTGGATATTTTTAAAATATTTTATTTTTTAAAATAGAAAAATGAGATTTTTCAATGAGAAATTTGAAAGAGACATTTCTCTGTGTGAAATGATGTTTCCAACTAGAAGACACTTTAGGTTGTGAAAAAGTATTGTTTTAAAATGAAAGGCCACTTTTCATTTGACGTGGTGCCTTCATATCCTTTTAATTTTCTATTAACAAAAAAAAAAAGGCTTGCTGTCTCAATTTTAAGATAACTTTCTCCCCTTTAACTCTGCTCTTTTCCTATATGTAAGGGCATACTTGTCCGGAATTCGGGGTGTAGACCTTGTTCTTGGCGTATGCATTATTTTTGTAGGGAATTTAACCGGGTAGAACTCGCCCCTAAAAGCTAGTTGTTAGAAGAAGGGTGCCCATTCCCTTATAACCCATTCCCATCCATTTTACTTAACCGATGTGGGACTATTTTGTTTTTGCGTGGAACCTCAACAATCTCTCCCTCCACGCGGAAGCAAGGAGGACAATCTCGCCCCTCCACGTGGTGGCAACTCGGGAACCACAAGATACTACACCGGGGTTTCCGAGATCTTCCCCGAGGGACATTCCCGCCCTCGGAGGCAAATTGGGGTTTCCGAGATCTTCTCTGAGGGACATTCCCGCCCTCGGAAGCAAACCATCTGTAGGGAATTTAACCTGGTAGAACTCGCCCCTAAAAGCTAGCTGTTAGAAGGAGGATGCCCATACCCTTATAATCCATCCCCATCCATCTTACTTAACCGATGTGGGACTATTTTGCTTTTGCATGGAACCCCAACAACCCCAACAATTTTCATGGGACTTATTTCTGTGTAGCCACCTTCATAAGTGGAGAAAAAGAATCTATAAGAGAAAGCTTCGTTATGCCTTGCCTACCTCTCTCTCTCCTACTATGATTCTTTGTTCTAAAGAGTCACTTTGTTCATCCACCGTTACAATTTGTCACAACATGAAATGGGCGATTTAGACCAACCTAAGTTGACACCTACTATGTCCTAGTGGGGCATGCCCCATTGTCACACAATGAGGTGTGCCCAAATGAAACATATTGACAATACAATTACTCTACTCTCGGTTTTCTTGCATTTTTTTTCCTTCCTTTTGTTTCCTTTAAAAATCAAACAAAGTTTGGAAATGCCATCTTTTTAGGAAAAGATAAACGAAAATGGGTGAAAATATTAGAAAAGAATGGAAAAAGTATCATTTCCCGCATATACTCCAAAAGATTACCAACAATTTCAATGAAAGGGCTCTTAATCTCCATTTCAATTATCCATATCTATGACGTGTTATACACTTCAGACGACCATCTAAATCACACTCCCTACCCAGTTTCCCACCTTACATTCGTGTTGGTGGTCCCACTAATTAGCAATTGTGTAATCCACATTCTCTTTTTGAAGGGAAATGATATCTAGCCCCTTTTTCTTCACTGGCCACCCCTGTTGAAAAGAGTAGTCATAAATACACTAGAGGGGTGGCCCGAGGAAGAAAAGGGGGCAGATATATCACTTCCCATATAAGGACACGAAAGGTCATTTCCAATCCACCATTTTCATCCCCATCCGACATGAGGCAATGTTGCATTCTCTGACCCTGTTTGGTTAATTTAGAGGGATACTATCAGAAATTGAGGGTCCCTAAGTAAAAATTGAATAGGGTTGGTTTGTGTAAAAAAGTTTGGAATTTTTTGAAATATTTTTCCCTTCCATACTTTTCCGAAAAATTCTTGCAATCCAAACAGGGCCTTAATGGAAATGGAAAATGCTAAAATGAAAGACACTTTTATTCGGAAAATGATAAATGCGCCCCTTTCCATCGCTTGGGACACCCGGCTGCATTGTACGTGGCAATCAGGTCACTTCACTCCTTAAATGTGAAGTACATCAGCCCCTTTGCAGTCATAGATACACTCTAGCCAGGTGTCCCAAGGGATGAAAATGGGTGCATTTATCATTTCCCTTTTATTCTCCTTTTTAAAAGACATTTATCAAGACCCACTTCTGCTTCGTTTACATGCTAGATTTCTGTGACATTTTGGTTTTAATGTTTCTCAATGTTTAAAGAAATCAAAAGATTTTATTTACTATGTACTTTTTATGGGTTGAAACGGTGGGAGACATTAAAACCTATAAATGAGGGAAAGTGGAAACGTTAAGAGGGCTTTTAGGAGGGGTGGAGATGTTTCATGTTTATTCTTCCCTACAAAATCTTTGTTTCGATAATCTCAAAATGGGAGAAGGACCACTTTCTGGTGAGGTCTCTTCATCTCTATAAAAGCTATCTGTTTTCTTCTTCAGAAACTCCATTGATTTATTTTTGGTTACATCTTTTATCATCTTTCGTAACACGGGTGGTGACGAGTTCGAGGGATCGTGTCAAACAACCAGTTGCTTCAAAAGCTTAAGCGGCTGGAGAAGGCAATATTTATTCTTTTATACTTTAACACCCCCTCACCTGTGGCCCCTCTTTTAGGGTTGGCCTACATGTGGCACATGTGTCCTCTCTTTTGGATTTGGCCATTGCATATGAATTTTTGTTATCAAGGAGGTTTGAACTCAGGACCCTTGCATCCGATACCATGTCAAACAACTAGTGGTATCAATGCCAGGCCGTGGTAACTCTGGTGTGCCTCTGAGGATGAAAAATCCCTCAGGGAAGATCTCAGTAACCCCGGTATGCCTCCGAGAATGGTAAAATATCTCTCGGGGAAGATCTCGTAGTTCCCACGTTGTCTCCACATGGAGGGGGAGATTGTTGGGGGATCCACGTGAAACCAAAGATCCCAAATCGGAAGTGTAATAGATGTGGATGGACTTTATAAGGGAATGGGCACTCTCCCCTTAACGGCTAGCTTTTAAGCGTGAGTTCTACCCGCGTCCCCACAGATCGATTCCGGAAGAGACCCAATGGATTGTTGTATCTTGGGAGCCGAACGCCGATCAACCTAGTGCAGAAGGGGGCACATCATCTCCAAGGGTAGTGTGTTTTTCGGGGCTTGGGTAGCGTGTTTTCAATTACTTTGATTTGGAATATCATTCCGGGGCTTGAGTAGCGAGTTTTCTAAGCCGGGCCGGGCCGGGTCAGGTTAGTTTAGCATAAGCTATCGTTATGAAAACATTTCAAAAACAGTTTTCAACATAACTTTTCATTAATCATGTCTCTTTAACTTTTTAAAATATTCGATCGAGAATACGTAAAAGTTATTTTAGAATATATTTGTTCTCTCCCTTCTTCCCCTGTAAAGTTTGGTCCCTTTTCTGTTCTATTTTTTTTTTATCATGGCAAACATAATCATTTTTCCAAGGTGTCCAGGTTGTGTGAATCCACAATCCTGGAGCGGAGTTGTTGTATCCTGGAGGCATACATTGGAGATCCCATATGTACCATCGATTAGTCGTTTATGAGGGCAATATTTGCCTTATGGATAGCAGATTCATATTCATGCCTCAACTCATTCGATAAGTCACTTCTTTACCAATTGATTCTTACATTACTTTCTTGCGATCAATTACTTCATTTCCGCCGTTTATTAGTATAATCCTAAAGCCCATGCTCATTTTCAATCACAAGTAGGACCTTATAGGGAGTAAAACTTTCACTATAGGTGTAGAAAACTACATTTAAAAAAGAAAACCCCATAAATGTGAATAATCATACTCAAAATATGTACTATAGTGAATAGTTATACTTAAAATGTTATTAGTATGGATAATCACACCGAAAATTTACGATAGTGTGGACACCTACACTGAGTATTTTATAAAGTGCGGATGGATTCAGTGAGAAAAGCTAAGCTAGTGAGGATGGCTATCATATATGCTAGTGTGGATAACTACAATGAAAGTATGTCTTAGGTGTGGATCTCCACACTAAGAAAACGATACTGGATAAGGTATGGATAGCCCCAATGAATTGTAACTAGATTTTTTTTATGGGTGAGCTGGGGTTTGGCGGAACCCCTACCAGTGCATTGAATAGAAGGAAAGAATACAAGAAGAACAAATGAAACTAGAGAACAAATTACAAACAAGAGTACAATTTTCTTTCCCTATCTGATTGGATTATTTCCTTGAGCATTGGAGGGATGAGGAGAAGAGGGATATCTTCTCCCTTGCATGGGCAACCTCATTTTGAGAGGAAGTCTGCGGCCAAGTTTGCTTCCGTCGACATGTGAGTTATGCACCAGGCTCTGAAAGTTTTGAGGATTTTTCGAATGTGGGTTATCATTGGGATATTTTCCATTGGGGCTTGGATTTTCCCCGTAATTACATCTACTGCAAATAATTAATCGGCTCTAATTTATAGATTTGGGGTTCCCCATTTTTGCACCATTTTCACTCCCATGAAAATGGATGAGAGCTCTAGTCCAAAAAATTGTTCTTTCATGACTTCAATGGAGAATAAACCAAGAATCATTCTTTCGTCATGTTGAAGAATTCCACCAATTCCAGTTCCTTCGATATTAATCTTGAGCTCTCCATGATCATGATTCTTCGTTTCATATGGTTTGATTTGGAATATCCTTTCAGTAATACTGTCTGGTGTTAGAGAGTGTAGCATTTCTGACCTTTCAACAACCAACATTAGTTAGCAGACTTATGCCAGTCTTAAGCAAGTGTTGTATTTTTTAGGTGCCTTGAAGTCCTCCTTTGGAATGTATTAAGCTAGTCATTAAGATTCCTTTTCAGGTGTACCTTAAGGCCTTGTTTGAGTTGTAAGAAAAATATTTTTAGATGGAAAAAACTTTCTTGGAAAATTTTCATTTTTCCACAATTTAGATGGAAATGATATGATTATGGTTAATTTGGAAGGATATTATTATAAATTGTAAGTTCCTCTTAAAAAAATTTGAATAGTGGTGGTTCCAATTAGCTTTTTCATGTGTAAAACAAGTACGAAATCCTTGAAATTTTTTTTCCTTTCCAAACTTTTCCTCAAAATTCTTGTCATCTAAATAGGGCCTAAAGGATTCCAAGTCTGCTAGCAAGAGCTTAAGTCTTCTGTAAGTTTTAGAAAGTTTTCACAAGCAAGCAAAGCTTATTACTTTCCTTTTTTCGGTAGGTAAGCTGGGATTGAACTGCCGACCTCTAGGTTATCATGTGCAGTTGTGGATATACTATATTCTGATGGCTATAGATAGTTAACAGTTTGACCTCAACCATTTTGGCATATTTTATGGATTTACTATGGGGTGATGATAAATTCGCACCCCATGTAGGATTATTCAAACCCTTTAACGTGAATTGATGTAAAAAAAGCGTTAAAGGCTGATGCTTGTTTATGCTTTTTGACACTTTTTGACGTAAATTCACCTTAAATGGGTGCGAATCATCCTATAGGGTGTGCAAATTTATCATCTCCCTTTTCTATATTCCAATGACTAAGGTAAATGATATATATCTTGATGAGTTTGTGTCATATGGATTAACTATATAGTAGAATGTTTTGAGCAAGGTATTCCTTATTGTTTGTTATAGATATGTATTATGTGATATGAAGCTACTTTTGAGTGTGATGATAGATCATACATGGGGCCTTGTTTTCACCATATATTATCTCTCTTTAGTGTGTATGATGTGCCATATATAATCAGTCGATATATCCGAGACACAACATCCACATTGGATGTGGCAATTTGTGGAACATGACGAAAACAAGGTTTATAAAGCCCTATTTTACACAGTGATCTTTTCTTCGTACTTGGAAACTTTTAATATGAGGAAATTGAGCTCTATCAAAAGAAATTTTTACAAGGTTTATAAAGCCTTATGAAAAGAAAGTATCAAATTTTATTTTTTCAAAATTTCTACTTTAAAACAAAAAAACTAAATGTCAATTGTTTATTGTCTAGGACTAGATATATGCACCCATTGGCTACATATTACTATTTCCTCCTCTTCTTCCACTTCTGGGTTTCATTGGTAGTCGGTGGTGCAACAAACACATTGCAGGAGATGAAAAGATAGGAAAAATAATATGAGAAGAAGATGACAAAATGGTCTTTCGAACCGTGAGACACGCCAAATAGGTCAATAGTTTTTAAACTACCATTCATCCAGAAATTCAGAAACTTTGAGTAATTACTTAGTAAAATGTCTATATATATAGTGAAGCTATCTCAGCTATCACTCTAAGAGGATGTTATAGTCTAAAGAGATTGCTAGGAACAACCAACACAATCTGGGACATCCTCACAATGCAGGTGATGATTATCTAACAATAATTTATTAAAAGTTCAAGCAGTTATATTTTTTGTGCCATCCCAACCATATAATTGTTGATATGGAGTGATCAACACCATCATTTTGGGTACGTGGTTTGATCTTTGTGGTCATAAGCCATTCATTGCAAAAATATCAAATTATTAACTTAAAACTCAAGATAAAGCTTATTATTAGTTCCAACAATCATTTTCCATTACAGCTAAAGAAAAATTGTACCATTATTTGAAACAACAATTTTTCAAGTAACTGCGGAATTCTGAGAGCTTCTCGATTGACCAGTCAATATATGCATCCATAGCTCTAAAGTATTTATGCCTCCAATTTTTGTTGAGGATGAGAAAGCTGATGACTCCCCAAAATCCCAATGCATATGACATTGCCACGAATGAGTAGAAAATCATAGGATTTTCAAGAACCCTAGCATTTTTTCCCTCATCTCTAGGAGGTTGTGAAGGGATTTCCAAGGAGCAATTTCTTTCTAGTGGTGGTCCACAAAGATTTGGATTTCCCTCGTAGCTATCATTACCAAATGTGGTAAGGTGTTTCTCATAAGGGATCTTACCTGATAGGTTGTTGTAGGCGACGAAGAAAACGCCAAGTGAATCCAGTTGAGATAATTCATAAGGGATTCTCCCAACTAACTTGTTGTGAGAAAGATCCAAACTCTCCAAGCTTTTTAGGTTTTGAAAGGATCGTGGAAGATGGCCAGTTAGCCGGTTGTTGGAAAAATTTAATGAGAGAAGCTCTCCCAAGTCTCCTATTTGGAATGGAATATCACCCTCCAGCTGATTCATGGACAAATCAATTTCAGTCATCAAGCTAAAAGGAATGCCCTCGTAAAAGTAAGTTACACCCTTTGTGGTGAAAGAAGTTGAAGGCCTAGGATGAAAGAATGTACGACGTAAGAAAACATCTGAAATTTGGATTTGCTCTGTTTTCTTCCATGAACTTATGTTGTTGAGATAAGAAGGTATATTTCCAGAAAAAGAATTATTGGAAAGATCCAAGGTATGGAGGTTACTTAGTTGACACAGTTGTATTGGAATGTTTCCTCGAAATAAATTATTCCCTAAAAGAATTGATACCAATTTTGAGAGGGAGAATAACCAACTAGGAATAGTGTCGGATAGGGTATTTTTTCGCATATCAAGAATCATCAAGTAAGGGCTATTTAACAGGCCAGATGGAATTTTTCTAGTGAAGTTATTGTGGCTGGCAAATAAATATTGCAATTGTATCAAGTTAGCATCAACTGGGAGAATGTCTCCTTGCAATCTATTACTTGATATATTGAGGTAAACCAGCTGAGTGCAATTTTTGGTGAGTTGATGTGGCGTTTCTCCTGAAAAGTTGTTGGAAGATAGGTCCAATATAGATAAGAGTTCTATTTCACCCATGGATGAGGGGATCCTACCTTGCAAAATATTTTTGGATAGGTTGAAGTAATTCAATTGAGGGAAGAGTGTGCCGATGTTTGTAGGAAGTGACCAGCTTAGATTATTCTCAGAGATATCTAGAACAATGAGAAATGATATAGTGTTGTGGGTAGACTAAGGAATTGAGCCTTCGAACAAGTTACCCGTCAACGACAAGGAATCACTTGACATATTGTACAATAGCCAAGATGGGATGATCCCTTTAAGAGAGTTATGACCCAAATTTAATTCAGATAACTTAACCTGGCTAGAAAGAAAGCTAGGAATGCTACGAGTGCTATGTTTGTTGAGGTTGCAATTTTCTAAGGACAACCGCTGGAGTTGAAAAGTAGGAACCCAATATGGGTATTGGGTTTCGACTTCTAATTGGACATTGTTTGAAAGGTCAACATCTGAAAGTTGCGAGAGGTTGGCAAAACTAGAAAATGAGAACATACCCATGAACTGATTATTTGAAAGATCAATAGACTCTATCTTCGTTAGGTTGTTGAAAATAAATGAAGGAATCTTCCCTGTAACGCGATTGTCGGAGAGATAAAGCCATCGCAGGTTATGCATGCCTTCCATACATGGATAAATGCCCTCAATTGAATTGCTCCTGAGATTCAAGTAACTTAAGTTCCTTAGTTTGCATATCCCTGTAAGAATAAGACAGAGAGAAAATGGTGACAAAATTAGATTGATGTTGCAAAATGATAACGAGGAAGCCCCATTGTATGATTATGAGGCAAGATAAAATTCTTCGCTAAAAAACAAGTTTCTAATAAAATTTTATTTTTCTTTTTTTTCCAATTTATTAGTGTAAATGTAAATAGTCATATTTTGGGAAATAATATTCTCACACCTTGACTCAATGTAAGGCCTATCAAATGTAAGGATAAGATCAATCAAAGGTGGGACCCTCAAGACCACCAACTTCCTCCATTGGTTGTCTCTGTGTTGTGACTTGACTTGTGAGATCCAAAGATCTTAAAAGATGGGGTGGGAATATCATTTCCCATTTTCTTTATTAAATCTATAGTTTACTTTTCTTAAAGCGGGTAGTATTATGTCAGAAAAATAACAAAATCCTGTCAAAAAATACTTCACACATCATCATTTTGGGTGAGGAAATGCTACTGCCCCGTACCTGTTGAGATGTCGCCAGATGTGAATGTCAGATTATTCTCTGATAAATCCAGATTTTCCATGGAGGAGAGGTTGCCTAGACATGATGGAAGACTATGATCGTGAAGATTGTTATCTCTGAGACCTAGATACGTGAGTCTCTTCAAGCCACATAAACCTACAAGAAAAAACGAACAAGACGTAAAAACCCAAAACCCATTTCATTTATTACTAAACAATAAATTGCTCTCAATGCAAGGGAGAAATCTCAAAGTTTATATGACTCATATGAAAAATGCTAAAAAAAATCACCCTTAGAATTTTTTTCCCTATTGATCACTTTCTGGGCACACTTGTGCCATGTGGAGATGATCAATTCTGTTGATTTAGAAGACAGCCACAAAAGTGGCTCTTTATCATTTTTCCAATCTTGATCAGATGATCCTAAGCCTTGATTTAGTAGGTCTCACACCAAAAGCCGCTAAAGCTTTCATATTTGTATTCAACAAATAATCTTAGGGCCCGTTTGGATAGTTGATATTGTGTATTTGGATTTGGAATTGAGTTTTGAATACAAAATGAATAGATCCGGCAGCTCATGTTGAGGGAGACAGATTTGTGGATTTCCAATTACTTATTACCACAGCATATTTGGATATCTGATTTTTTTCACTGTCAGTAGCTGATTTGGAAATCCAAGGATTTGATCCGGATCCAAATCACAACACAAAAAGGGCTGCAAATGTGAGGAATCCAAATCAAAATCTTCTGGGTATCCAAATGGGCCCTTACTGATGGGATGGCCGTTGGGCGTGGTGCCAAGGCCATATGCGTTGCCTCATGATAGTTTACCATATCAAGGGCCTTGGTTACGCACACCCTTGTGCCTATGTGCAATGTATCTGATCTTGGCCTAGTATTCATCCTATGAGATTTGTTTAAGCCCTGTTTGGATTGCAGAAAAACATATGAGATTTGTTTCAGCCCTGTTTGGATTGCAGCTACTAAAGATCCCCAGATATCCTAAGGCCTATACCAAAAGCGTATTATATGCATCATCTTATCTTTGAAATTATGAGATAAGTGAAAGTGAAGAGAAAAACTACTTCAACCATCATCATTTCGGATGAGAAAAATACTATTGCCACTCCATACCTGTTGAGATGCCAAGTGGATTTCTAAGATTATTATTTGATAAAGCTAAAACTTTCAGGGACGAAAGGTTTCCTAGACATGATGGAAAACTTCGATCATCAAGTTGGTTATCGCTGAGATCTAGAGTCTTGAGTCTCTTCAAGCTGCATAAACCTACAAGAAAATGATGAAGACAAAAACATATGAGCACATTTAATTTATTACCAAAAAACAAATTCCTTTCGATGCAAAGGAAAAAAATCAGATTTCTTAAAAGAAAAAAGCTAAAAAAGTGATTCTCAGGCCTTGTTTTCTTTTGGATTAAATCAATCAAAGGTGTGACTCTCATGACCACCAACTTCCCTGCGATGATTTGTTACTTTTGCCAAGAGACATGATACTAGGTTCTTTAACCAACCCTCGTTTTAAGGTTTCCAAAAAAAAGAAGTTAACTTTGTTTTATTATATTTTCATAGTCTACGAGATAAATAGTCATTATCAATTCTTCGCATCCTTGAAGACATATAACTTCCTGGGCTCACATCCTGGGCCCTCCACTTGTGCCCTGTGGACGTGATCTGTTTCGTTAACTAACTGGCGAACATAAACCTGGCACATTATTGTTTGCCCAACCTTGATTGAATGATCCTAGCACTTGAGTATTAGGCTTCGTTAAGGTTTTCTCTATCAGAAGCTAAAGCTTTGATTATTTATAGCAGTTAATTGGGTGAATGGGATGTCCATTAGGAACGGGACTAGAACCATATGGGTTTTCCTCATCATGTTTCACCAGATCAATGATCTTGATTCCACACCCTTGTCCCTATGTATGACATGATGTTGACGCTAGGCTTGATCGTAAGACTCATTTGAGGTTTTGTTTGAGCGATGTTTTATTTAAGGATCAGTCACAAAAGGCTAACCTGCTAATTTTCTCTTATAAATACAATACCTCGATTATATGAAGTCTACCTTAGGGATGTCCTCCTACTTATGTGGAAGGAGGGAAATCTCATCTCATACAAAACATGAAGTATTAGTGTCAGATCTTTTCTTCTAGTATTGATGCAGAGTTTGTTCCATGCTACAAGACTGCGATACAGGCACTATGGTTGTAGAATTTTATCACAAGGCTTGGAGTCGTGCACTCATATCTCTAGGCTACATGTTATTTATTGGGATAATGCTACAGTAGGTTTCTTCTCTAAGGAGAAAGAAGAGTGACAATGACAATAAGCATAATTACTTAAAGTATCATATTGTTAGGGAGAGCGTTAGGGATCATCATTTGGGTATTAAGTAGGGGTGGACATGGTCCGGTTTGGTTCGGTTTTGGGCTAAACCCATGACCGAACCATATATAATCGGTTCCCTGAAATTGGAACCAGAACCGAACCATATGTGTGGAACCAAACCGAACCAGAATCATATATAATCGGTTCAGTTCTGGGTTTACCCAACCTTCACCAATGGCCCTGTTTATATATGAATTACAGGCACTAACAGTAACAGTAACAGGCGCAAATTTGGGCAATGCAAAACTTATATGAAGTATGAAGAAGTACAAACAAGTGGGATAATCATGCACAAATTTTGGCAATGCATGAAGCCATGAACTACAAATTTGGGTAATAATAAGGCCCTAATATTCAAAGCAAACAATCCCTAATATCCAAAGCAAAAATCATATTAAACCAATTCGGTTCTCGGTTCCGGGATCCCAAACCCAGAACCGAACCGAATTTGCACCGGTTCCCGGATTTCTGAACCGGAACCGAACCATATAGAAATGGAACCAAACCGAACCGAACCAAACCAAATGTGCCGGTTCGGTTCGGTTCCTAGGTTCGAACCGGAACCATGTCCACCCCTACTGTGAAGCACATATACATTGTGATGATAGCCGCAGACCAAGTGACAAAGAAAGGCTTCCATACATATCACATAAGGGGCATGTAGAGCATATGGGATTGATTAGTTCATTTAGGCCCTGTTTGTTTTGGATTTTAAGAATAGTTTGTGAGTCCCAAACTGATTATTGGACTCAAAATTACATTTAATTTTTAGTCCAGCAATCAGTTTTGAACTCACAATCAATTCTCAAAATCTAAAACAAACAGGGCCTTAGTGTTTGATCGCGATTACGAGACACTTTTAACTTTAATGTTGAAACTAAATTTGATGATTTGTATCATAGGTAAAGTTTATACATTTGGATATAGTCAAAGGAAGATTAACCACGAGCACAACATAAAGTTGGAATGGAATGGATATTAGTTAGTCTTATCATAAAGAGTGCACCACATTAAGTACTCATAAAAGGAAATCATTATTTCCGTGATATATGGAATGTAATGCTCATTATTTGGGTATTTGCTACCATGATCTATATATTTAGTTCTTTTTACATGAATGTATATTTTCCCTGAAAGACTAGACTAAAGAGATTATTTGTTGAAGGAAATGATGTATGCCCATACTTCAGAAATTTAAAGTGTCCAGAGCCCGGTCTTTTTTTACCCAGAACATAGCAGTGTCAATATGGACCGCTGGGAGAATGCTGGAATAATCTCTCGTGAGATCTAATAGGGTAGCCGACATTGCCACTTAGATTTTTTATTAATCCGTGTTTAGGATTTTTGCTAAAATGGATTTTAGATAAATTAAAGATTAAATCTATTAGAAGTTCAACTTTAAGAAGGAAGGTGTGTTTCACTAGGAGGGTTAACCCTAATCTCTTTTATTAATATGGGTTTTTGATTGATGGGAGCAAGAGACATTCAGATCTCAGGATTTTATGATAATTTTTCTTTGATATACCAAAGGTAAGGCCAAAGATTCTATTGATCTGAGCATCATAACTTGACTATATTGCAAAATCATTCCAGTGATCAACAATACTCAAAGATAGGAGCATTTTCAAAAGTAGCACATATCATAAAGCAATGTCAATATGATCATCATGGCAAGAGGTACGATCAATTTTCCACATTTTTTATTTGACTTAGATACTAACACAAATTTCTATATCACTTCTATGAAAAATGCTAAAAATGTCACTCACACCCCGGTTGTTTGAAGCTAAATTTCGATGGTTCTAGATTTCGCAACCCAGGTTTGACCGGCATCGGAGGCCTTATTAGAGACAAGACTGGAGATACTAAGCGAGCCTTCCCTGGGCCTTTTGGTATCAAGGAATCTAACAAAGCGGAAGTGAGGGCTGCTTTCCAAGACATCAGACTGGTGGCATGGTTTTAAATTTCAGCCGAAGTTTCGGAATTCGGCCAAGACCGAAACAAAATTCACAATGAGTCATTTGTTTTACACGGTTTCATTGAAATTCCAAAATTTCATTTTCATGCTTATTGACAAGATTTCCACCCAGATTTTAAATATTCCCATCAAAATTTTAAAGATGTCCACCAAAATTTCCACATAAATTGTCGAAAAGTCCACCAAATTTGCAGAAATTTTGTAAGCCCAATGGTTCAACGATCACCCCTGTTTTGATTGATCCCAAACCCAAATTGATTGAAATTTATAATCTAATGATTCGCTTGTTAGTATTGTGGATTAAGTTCAGGTCAATATGAGATTACTCCACAAGCAACTCAAATGGAAAGTCTCATGACAAGCACATCAAGGAGTGACAAGATCCTTCTTCTTTGGTCGATCATATTTCCTCCATTGAGAGTTTTATAGTTTTCCATTGAATTTATTCAGAGAATAAAAAAACAGAGCATCACACATTGCTCTGTCTCCATTGTTTTTTTTCCTTGGATCATACCAGGAAAACCATCCCCGTCACAAGAACTGCAGCTTATTAGGATACTTGAGGAATTCTCTTTGTTTTCATTAGACTTAGAGTTTTAGAGATTTAGCAATTGGAGGAGAGCCTCATTGTTCGATTCCATAAGTGTTCTTTTTCGCTTTGTTCTAGACGTGCAATCCATTCGGTCATCTCTTCTTTCATTGCTGGACTTCATCTCTGAGATCTTTCCTCATAAAGATCTAATAGATCAAAATAGAAAATGAAGGAATCTTTTTTTTTGAAATGGGAAAAAATGAAGGAATCTATTCATGTTTTTCATGCAATTTTGAAAGCCTTCCTTGAACAGAATTGAAATGGGGAAAGGAGTCATCTAGGAGGCAATAAAACCACTGTGTTTTTATACTACTTCATGGCATATAATTCGTCTTTGGGAAAACTGATCATTCGTCTTAATGGAATACAGAGTGCTAACTGTTAACAACAAGTATTGTGGATCCTATACTTATTATCTTCTTACTCTCTACAAAACAACAAATCCACTTGATCTTAAAGGATTCAACTTTTGTTTCTTATATTCTAGAAGACACAGAAACAGAGTACCACCGACACTCTGTTTTTGAGAAAATTCTATGCTTTTTGGTTGTTCGATCCAAACAGGTATTTGAGAATTGGTATTGATGAACCTTTGATCCATTTTGAGCTGGAAGGAGAAAAGACAGCGTGCTATGTTATCATGAAAATCAACTATGTGGAGTTTGAGCTGCCACATGCTTGTTGTATCCTGGCTTGAGGCGATAGCTTTCTGAAGCTGAGCTTCGGTCCACCTGAATAGAAAGGCATTCCGGATCTACAAGTTCCGGCTCTCCACTCTGGAATTCTACAAGTTCTAGGTCCTATTGCTCATTCTCTCTGATTTGTATTTTTCCCCTCCAATACTTGGGTTCAAGTGCTAGATCTGAGTTTCCTAGAACAGGAGAACTCAGAGCTGAAGGTATTCAGTTACCAATTTGATACTTCTTAATATCTTCTCTAGATCTACTTCTCCTCTTCACAATAAACTCGAACCAGTTCAGAGAGTGAAGGAAACCTCGCCGAACTCCAATTTAGCTAGCTATTGTCAAACAACAAGTGAGTGGATTTGGCCAAATTGAGTTTACTAAGGAGCAATCATTGGAGGAGTTTGTTTCAACCTGGAGCTTGCAAATCTGAGATTGCTTTGCATCTTCCATCACTGAAACACAACTGAATCTCAAAGAATCAAAAGTCCTTGGTTAGAAGAATCTTCAATCTGAGCAGTAGTATACATTCGTGAGCATTAATTTCACAAAGAATATAGTGATAGCGAAGCCTCAGCCTGACCAGAGTTCTAAAACTCATTATGAAGAGTGAGTAGATCGAACTTCATCACTGTTGTTGAAAGCTTTGCATTTAGATCCAAGTCTTGAAGATCAGATCTTCAGAGTTTTCCGCTAATCTTTGGGAACTAGTATGACAATTTGATCTAAACGTGGCAATCTACATCAATTGATGTGTATACAATGAGCAAGTTGATGATAGATTCTTGTGTGGAGACAGGGGAGTTTGACACACAAAGTGAGATTTGTGAGGATAGTGGTACACAACTTGAGATTTGGGAGGATTGTCAGTCTGACGTCATAGATACAAGGAACACTTCATAGAGGATGATGGAGAATGGATGGCATTTGTAGAGGATGACCATATTGTGCCCAGGGGTGTGGGCAGTGGACGGCCTGGATCTTGAGATGACAAGGGACCATTTTGACTTAATAGAGCTTTTCATGCACGATCCTTTTCTGGATCATGATAGAACATTATGGCAAAAACATTTGATTCGTGAGGATAGCCTTGGGACATAAAACTTACTTGAAATTCAAGATGGAGATAAAGACAAGGCACTATCAGAAGTACCCAGGTGGTGCGATACACCATTGACAACGAGGCAAGGTGTTGACACAGATCGGCCCCGGGCGAAGGGCATCCTAGAACCTGTGTCGAGTCTGCCTGGAGAAAGACGTGAGCTTTAGGGAATGCCCTTTTGAAGGTGGAGAGTTTGAGGAGCGCGGGTTTCTTTTTAGCATAGAGTAGTCGTATTTTTACTTTCCTTTATGCGTACAGGGGGTTAAATGTAGATTGTCAATGTTGTCATATGAGAGGCAATATCGGGTAGAAAGGATGGTAGGGCATAGTCGGTTGGGAGGACTGATTGTTAAAAGTGAAAGCACAAGAACACACCATGTGTCACTCAATTGGGAGCTTAGAGAAGGCGAGAAGGGGGGGCTTTGGGCAAGAAGGGACCACATGATTGGGAGCCTTATAAGAAGCCATGTGGCATGCCACCTCAGCAAGCCAACTGGCTTGAGCTGTCATAAGATGGCAGCAGCTTCTAGTAGACTTCTCTTCCTCTATAAATAAAGGAGAGGAGTTTCATTTTTGGCAGTTTTCAAAGGTAATCAGTCCCACGCTAGTAAAATTTATCTTTCATGTCAACTTTGAATCTGCAAGGGTCTTTCCCATCTCATGTCATCTCTATGCTCAGATGACAAGTGAAGAGAAATTAAGGAATCTCCTTTAACTTCCACCTACTAAATCAGTTCTGCATCCATAGTGATAAGATCCGATCATTTCCCTAAGCGGTCAGTGGGCCAAGAAAAATAGAAACATGTTCTTTCATGAGTTGAAGTTAACGTTCTGTTTGAAGTGTTTCTTTTCGGCCGATCGGTTCTGAGTTGTTATTGATAAATCCTCATTCATTACAATGTTCCAAGATAGAGTGTGATGTTTCTCTAAAAATTAAACTTGATTTTTTACCTAAAACACCTCAGTCTATAGAGATCAAAGTTTTTCAGCTTAAGACCCATTTCCTACTCACCTGTTCCACATCACTAATTCTAAATGTAAAAAATCTACTATTTGATTTTTTCACACTACTCCAACAAACACAGAAATGAAATGGCAAAATGCAGAATACCAGGTAAGTCTCCTTTCAAGTTATTCGTATAGAAGAACAATGCTTGCAATGCAGAGAGCTTGGTTAGCAGACACGGTGGAAGTGCTTCAAAATTGTTGTAGCTAGGATTCAAATATAGTAGGTTTTTCAAACCACATAATCATGCAAGAAATGAGCAAGTTATAGTGAAAACAAGCTTTTTACAAATGAGAAACAAAGAAGAAAAGAAAAGAAGATGTTTCATGCAAATCATAAACGTGATTCAATTACTATCTAAGGCATGTCGTTAGAATATGATTCTATCGACTGTTTGTAAGATTCGATCTAGACTCTATACCTGACAAGGATTGGCTGCTTTGTTTTAGCATATTTCCCCAAGGATTCAACGTCTTTAAGTTTTTCATTTGAATGAACCCAGCAAAAGGAAGAGACGATGAGAGAGTGAGGTGCTGATGACTATATTTCCTCCCCTTTTATAATAATACTAAAACATATATGGGCCTCATGGCAGGAATGATTGTTGGATACCGCTGCTTTCAAATTACCATTTGTCCATTGTTGTTTTTGTTCTTTTTTCCTTTTGGAGAATTCTAGAAAAATATATAGACGGTGAATCCATTTTAGGTATTTGTTGAACTAAAAGAAAAACCTGATTTGCTAAACATCCATCAATATCTTTGAATTGCCTAAGAAAAGAGATTGAGGGTTTTTATGCAATTTGAGGAAGGATTTTATAAAATTGGAGGAAACAAGTATTACCTTCTGGCATAACCCAACCACCGATCTTATTAGAAATCAAATATAGTGACTCCAATTCTTTGAATTGGGCAAACAGAGTAGCATTAGGATACCACACTCCAAACGAAGGATCCCTTTCATATTCAAGGTTGATTCCTATCACGCGAGATGAAGAAGTAGAGCATGATATCCGATCACGATCCCATTGACAGCAATCCTCTCCAACCCAATCTTGGAAGACAGAATAAGTAGTATTATTTGGATAGTCGTTGATGGAGTCTTTCAATTGTAAGGGAGCTTTTCTCTCTTCCTCCAAACATGCTTGGCCCCTGTAAAAGCAGCAACACACACTCACAAACCACAACACCCCAACAATACTATACGCGTGTAAACCCCTCATATTTTTAGCAAGTTTATCTCCAAACTAAAAGCTCGGTTGTAGTTTCACTCTATATGAAGAGAAGGAAAGGTGGAAGGTGTAAGGATCCAAAGTCTTTCCAGTCTTCGCCACCTCACCGTTCATAAATCTGGACCGTCCAAATGTCTAAAGTAGAAGCTGAGCTCACAAATAAGGGAAAAACGTCTCATAAAGAGTGAGACCCACAACTATGACAGGAAAGGTCGTCTCTTTTTCTATCCGTCTAACATGGGAGGGAGAGACAAGAGAATACTTCCATTCCACGAATTTGTCACGCGTGGTGGCCGGCAGGCGGATCCCTGAGTGGGCCCAACTACCGGACCTCGTCGTCAAAGAAACTACGAAACCTCTTGCTTTTTCCATGTCCGTGGAAAATTGCGAAAAGAGTAGCAGGGGGGCCCACAAGCCTACTTTATTCGTTTTTTCCTGAATTAAATTATTGAATATGATGAATAGGTGGATCCCACAAAGAAAAAACGATGGTCTTGATTGCTCGATCATGACTTGCACTCTTGGTTTCGGCCAGTAAGGTGTGAACACGTGAGATTCCATTTCCTAACATTATCAGATTGGAATGACTTTTTATATAATGCTTCGGAGTAGTTATGCCTTATTTATCTTTTATTTATTTTTTAAAAACAAATAGTTGAGCCGAAGTTTGTTTACAGATTTATGAGGAATGATAGATGCAAGGGCGGCCTTGCATAAAGAGCCCTTGATTGCATCACATCATTTTTTATTACCGTCCAAATCGGTTGATTGAAAAAAGTAAATTCTGTTCTACTTAATGATTTGGGTCAAATCAAGGGACCTTTCCAGCTCTTTATGCAAGGGCGTCCTTGCATCTATCATTCCTCCAGATTTAAATAATTGGTTTGGGTCACCTTAATGTCGTCGTTCTGTTGATCCGGGGTTAGGATTATTGAGGCACAACATATTTATGTTATGGTAATCCATATGAAGGGTTTGGATCTTTGAACAAAGCGGGACCGACTTTTAAAAAAAAATACTCATATCTAAGCACAGACATCATATTAAAAATTTAGAACTATGTTTTCATAATAAATTCCCTATTTGTTGAGTTATACAAAATTTGTATGGGGCAGAGCAAAACAAGTGCCAGCTAGCAGATGTATTTAAAGGGAAAGGTATTTTAGGTTTTTTAATTCCTTATGGTTAGATTTTAACTTTTAATAAAATTCAATAAGTACTATTTTATAAAAGATTTAGCCAGGTATTCCCTCGTTGATGGCTTATGACTAGTAAAAGCATATGGGACCCAACTGAAAATGACAGAACATCTCCTGTGGACGACTCTCACTCCTATGAAAAGGATAAGAGAAGGGCGATGCTAAATTTGCACCCCTTGTAGGATGATTCGCACCCCTATTTCACGTAAAAAAAAGTGTTATATTCTACCAGGAGGTGTGAATTTATCATCTCCCAAAAGATCGAAAAATCTTAATTTGTGGGACCTATCTTGGATGGAAGATTATGAGTAATTGAGACGGTTGCGTCTAGTGTGGAGTGCGGGTCGGATTGTATTTAATGTCTTCTAGTGAAAAAGCAGTCTTGTTGATAGAGATTTAAATAATTAAAATTTAATAGGGTCTTCTAGTGAAAAAGCAGTCTTGTTGATAGAGATTTAAACAATTAAAATTTAATAGTCGATGTTGTGTCATATACGCCACATGACCATCCCAATCACTCGTTAGTAAGTCTATCATTACATTCATTGAAAACAGGCCCACATGACTCAAAGTAGCCTCCACGGTATCTAAAATCCAAGATATATTTTGGGTATGATCAAGAGAGTTTAATTATTTCGTTTACCTTCCAATTTGATTTTTTAGGCAGTTTAGCAATTGGAGTTAGGGAGGAGTGGGGTCGGTTCGAATTTGATTTTTTAGGCCATTTAGCGAATGGAGTTAGGGGGGAGTGGGGTCGGTTTGACTTTTTATTCTTATTACTTTTCTCAATTTCAATGAGCATGGGTTGCCGTCTCTCTCTCTCTCTCTCTCTCTCTCTCTCTCTCATCTACTTTCTTTTTCTCATTTTCCATTATGAGTTTTTATATGTTGCCCGACCGTCAAGCAGCATAAAAAATGTACCGCCCTTGATCTTTGATCCAACAGCAGCCCACTCTTTAAGAGGTTGCTGTTGGATCAAAGATCAAGGGTGGTACTTTCGAAGTACCACCTTGACGCTACTTGACGGTCGGGCACCATATAATTTCTCTTCCATTATATTTCTCTCATGAAAAGAACACCTCACCAAATGTCTATGCCGTGCCATATACTCCATATGACCATCTCAATCACTCATTACTAGGTCTCAATCACTCCAATCTGTGGGACCCTCTAGGGAAGAATGGCACCCCTCGATCTCCACATCCTTACATTCAGAGTGAGTTTGGTTGCACAAAAGCAGGGGAGGCTTAGGGATATTGCTTGGCATCCGGGTGTCATGTCAGCAAAATTCTTCATTCTTGGTTGCAATATAGCATTGAACTCCTTGGAGACTCCCTAACATGTCGCCTGGGTAATTATTGCATGTATGTTGATATGACATTCTTGTGCATTGTAACATACAAGAATTTTGCTTGTAGATGTGGCTCTTGGCTTCAGGTTAGTGGTATAACTGTAAGTGTATTTTCGAAGTAAAAGTGTTTTGAAAAGGTTTTATATATAAAAGTGCATTTGGTTTGTAAAAGTTGGGGTGCTTTGGAAAAGAGGTTAAAACCGCTTTGGGGGGATAGGCCCACATTGGATGTTCAAAGAGTTGAAAAAGGGTATATATAGCGTTATCCACTTCTCTCTATTGTTTTGTTGCACAACAGGTGGACCCACGACACGGTGCAATGCACCATCCGCACGCGCGGTGTGGTCTGTAGGCGCTCTTTTGGTGCACTTCGCATCATCGCTACGAGCGACTGGAGAGTTTAAAATTTACCAAATTTGATATGAGCCGTCTAATAAAGACTAGTTGATCGGTTGGATTGACAATGGATCGGTCGTGTAGGTGGCCGAATGAACCGTTGGATCGATCAAGGTCCCACTCGGTCGGGTTGGGGGTGGTCGATCTTTTGGTCCAACACCCTCCAACGGCTAGTGCTTGAGTGGGTGCTATCAAAAGCTTCAGATCGTGGTGTAACGGCTAGTGGGTGATAAGGTGTGATGAGGACTGTTGGATTATGTCCCGTCACGTCCTAACGATCAAAAGCCAAAGGGTGCAATCCACACTGTGGATCATTGATCTAGCAGTTAGAGGGGAGGACGGAGGTTTTACACAAACCAATAATCACTCCAAGATTGCTCTGGACTATAGAATTGTGGATTGGCGCGATCTAACGGCCAAATTTCAACATGCTTTTAAAAGGTGACCTTGTAGGGGTGCAAATCAAACAAAAAGGGAGTAGATAACAACCTTTGAAATAAAATACAAAAATTACAATTGTGAGACTTGAGTTCGAGTAAATCCATAGCCAAAATTACTCTCTTGGAAGTTTATCAACTTTGTTCTTTGCTTTCTTTTCACAAATCCATTCTAGTGTATTGTTTTATGTAGAAACAGTAACCGGTGTCTCAAATACTTGTTTATCCAAAGGTGATTTAGAGTTTGTTTCCGCTTTAGTACAAAGCGTCAACAAACATTAGATATAGATAACACCGGTGGGGGCGAATATTATCATCTTAAGGAAAGCGACAATGCGCTTTGAAGCATCTCTTTCTTTTCCATTTCCCACCATCACCACCAACATATTTTCTCCAACAATAACTACTCAATAGGGAGGAGACAAACATTTGATTTACCTAGAATTTACCTCCTAGAATAGTGATATGTAGTGCTTGGTTGCCAACCTTGTAGAGTAATGGGAGGGGTGTCATTACTAGTATAAAAAGGAAAGAGAGAGCAAGAGATAAAGAGAAAAAGAATTATTCTCCGAGCCAAAATCCACCTCTTTGAGAAATTTGGCATGAAAGTTATAAGGAGGGGAGATGGATGCCATGTCACCAGACATGGCTCGGAAGGTATAAGGGTGGGATATGGATGCAATGTCACTAGACATGCAATAATAATCTAAGAATCTTGTATTGTAGTATCCAGAGATTTCGAAGCTACATTGGCAACCAAACAAGAGATTTTGCTAATGTGGCACCCAAATACAAAGTAAAACCCCTAAACTATCCTGGCTTTGTGCAATCAAACACACCCAAAAAGGTGGAATTTCGCTTTAAATTTCTTGAGAGCAGTGCTTTCTCTCTCTCTCTCTCTCTCTCTCTATGCATTGGTAATGACACCCCCTCCTTATTCCCCTACTCTCCGAGCCTATGCTGCGCAACCGAAAACTTTCAACGACTATTCTTCGAGGTAATTCCAGGAAAATCCAATGCTTGTCTCCTCCATGTTGACTACTTATTCCAAAACTCTCCAAGTCCATGCCAAGCAACCAAACAGACCCTCATAGAAAATAGTTCCACTAATTAGCATTTTTGAATCATTTAAAGAAATAGATAAAGTTGCATGTATGTTAGAAATGTATTTTACTTGTCCATCCAGCAAACAATTCAAGGTTGTCCGTGTGGGATCTGAAAACCAAGACAATCAAGATAATCTCTCTATGGCATGCTACACACTCCACATGACAATCTCAATCACTCTTGGAAAACACTTCAAAACGGGATCTTGTGCCAAAAATAAATCAGGGATGAGAATAACCAAAGGATTTGGATATTTTTACCCTTTTTCTTTTGGATTTGTGGGGATACACGCTCTCTCTTTTTGTCTCTTGAGCACGTGTAACAATAGAGGATCTTGTGCTTTTTTCAGCACGGATCCCGTCTTGCTAGGAACCCCCATCACTTTTTATATTGCCTCTCAGCATAGGTGAGGGGTGATAGTCTCAATAACTAGCATCTGGTGTATCCCATATTTTTTAAGGGTAGTGATATTTTCACACCCCCTTCTAGTGTTTAAAAAAGTTGTCCTAAATACACATGAAAGAGTGGCCAAGGACAAAAAGGGGGTGAAAATATAATTTCCCAAAATAATTGTGTAAAGAAACTATGAAGATTACACGTGTTATAAATTAGACTAATATTAAATCTCACCTCGGTCAATCTAGAGGGTCATATTGTCATAGGCCCACCTTGGCATGTAACCATCCCAAAGTACGTAGAGCCAATGACCGTAACCATCTGATTAAGACCGTACAAATGGCCGTCAAAAAAGAAAAAGAAGCAAAGATCCATATTTAGTTGACAAAAGTGTACTTTTGGAATGGCAATTTCGTGGACATGTAAGAAACTCTAATTACTGCAAATTTCAAAAGTTGGTTGAAACTCTAGCAAAACTCTAGCAAAACTATCCATATGCCATAATTTGAGGCCTATATATTGCACTCAAATCAATAAGTAGATATAAAAGACAATTCCATGTACAACAAAATTCAGAACGTTGTACAAGAGAATTCAACGTATAAGAGCATTCCTTCATCCTTCCAGGATAGAAAGTGCCTGCGTTCTTCTGGAACAGAGTTAAATAACACTCGATCTTTATAAATGTTTCCCCATTTTTGGAATGTGAATTGTAGAAAAAAAAATCTTAGGAGTAGTCACTACAACAATAAGCTCATATTTAGTTATATCTCTAAGTATATTTGCCGTGTTTTTCATAGTAAATTTCCATTATTACATTAGGAATCTGAGTTTCCTTAAATTTCAATTCCTTGGGCAAGATCCATATACTAGTTTAGATTTTTTTTCCGCTTACATTGTTCCTCATCCTTCGAATTCCAGAGTCTGAGTTTCCTTAAATTTCAATTCCTTGGGCAAGATCCATATACTAGTTTAGATTTTTTTTTCGCTTACATTGTTCCTCATCCTTCGAATTCCAGAGTTGGATATTGAGGCTAAGCTCTAGATCTTGGGAATTCCTGTTTGAATCATGTTTATAAGGGCAGGACAGACTCCTAAAAGGGAGGATAGACTCCTATTCTTTATAAGGATAGGACAGACTCCTAAAGTCTGTCAAGGTAGGATAGACTCCTAAACTTTGCAAGGGTAGGACAGACTCCTAAAGTCTGCAAGGGTAGGACGGCTCCTAAACTTTGCAAGGGTATGATAGAATCCTATGACTCTATGACAATAGAACAGAATCCTATGACTCTATGAAAGTAGGACAAAATCCTAACTCTCTACGATAGTAGGACAGAATCCTACTGAAGAACTGACTCCTAACTAGAGGGTAGACTCCTATTCTATTGGGCTGACTCCTAGTCTATAAGCTCTAAAGAGAGTGCTAACTAGACTAAAGCAAGTCTCCTAGAAGAAGAGGAGACAAAGAAGGGGTGCTAGTGAGACTGAGCAAGTCTCCTAGACACAGAGATTGGCTCCAAGTATCCCTATCATTGCCCTTGCAATGATAAATAGGATAGGGCAACTAAAAGACTAAGCTAGTCTTTAACTTAGTTAGGGGTGCAAGTTATGAGACTTGGATAGTCTCCTAAAGGAGGGTACTTTTCTAATGAGACAGGGCTTGTCTCCTAAAGAGTAACTTACTATAGAGACAAAGCATGTCTCCTATAGGGGGCTCTAGATGACTCTTTCATTGTCCTAAACCAATTGGAAAGACTAACAGATATCTTGGATAAATCCTAAACCAAAGTAGACTTCATAGGACAACTAAGAATTCGAGGAAGGATACAATTAACTTGAAAAAGATGAACAAATTACATATTATTGCCTTAGATATAATAACATCATTATGAAAGTTAGAGTAAATATTGCTCTATTTTGATAACTACCACATGTTATCCAATCCAATGAGTATACACATGCCTGTATATTCTTTTGAAAAACCTCCTGAAAAAGAAATACATGGAACACCCAAAACATGCCTCAAGTTCCTAAAGAAAAGTAAACACATGATTTCAATGAAATGTACAACTGACCAATAATCATCAAATAGACACATTTTCCTCAGACCCCCTAAAGTTTAAATATTTATACAGATTTCAAAAAAAAATGTAAACATCATCTACCTTAAATGACAAATGATAACTAGTTTTACAAAACAAATGAAATGAAACTAACTCTAATTGAACAGAATCTGTTTGCAAAAGAGAATGCGGATAAGATATAATAAAATCAATGGTCTAAACCATTCATTTCTATAGAATGAAGAAGGGTAATACTTTACACAGACAATATGAACATATTATCATGACATACCATGGATGATTAAATTGGAACAAGTTAATAGAAAGGAAATCACATATAATTTTAATTCACAACAATCATGGAACAAATTGAATATAATAGGTCAGATATACCCTCCCAAATCATCTATCCATCTATCCAATTGAAGAATTTGTCATTCAAGCAACCTAAATTCCATTCAAGTAGTCCTCTACACATATGGAGTCAAGAACACAAGCCAATATTTCTATAAATGTCTCTCTTAATTATGGCTAATGTTTTAGGCATTTCACCTAGTGCGAACTTAAAGTCATCAGTTAGCATGCAAATTCTGTGATAAAGTTGCTGTAATAAAGTATATATCCATTTAAGAACAGGCCAATTTCATGCATTTATTAAAACTATAGCTGTTTCCAACCAACTGAAGCTTGTAAACTTCCTGCCACCACAAGTAGTATGTTAAACGGATCAACAAGGCACACAAATTTTACACCTTCTTTATTCATCTTGACAGCTTTACAAAGACCAAGGTTACGGTGGTTAACTGTTGAATTAACAAAAAGGAATACAAACAACAGATCAATTTTAGCCCATTCACTCAAGGAAGCAGAGGAAGAGGTCTCAACCAAATCTCAATTGAAAGCCATTTCCCAAAACATATTAACAGCTTGAATGAAATAAAAAAACTCAATGCTTTAATAGTCATCAAATACCCTGGAACTCGCCTATATATCACAAAGGAATATGACCCAATATGTATACCATGAACTTTTAGTTAGTTTTATTTCAACCTTACTTCAAGGCTTGATGAACTAATAAGACACAAAACTGTATAACCTATTGAATTAAGAATATTATTCACTCATCACATATCATGAAAATGCTACCCTTTTTTTTTAGGAAAAATACGTGCATTGAATACCTTCATATCAAAGTAACTCATGTAAAAAACAAGGAAACCTAAAGTAATCATGAAAATTTTCAACTAATCAACATTTATCTTATATCCATAGGATGTGTGAAAGATTATGAAATAAAGGATTTTGTATTACATATTCAACTGAAACTAGGAAAATTACCATAGAAATAAAGAGAGCTTATCATTTTCAGATATCCATCTCGGTAATTTTTATTTGAAACATCACACAAACAACAATACATTCCAGTAACTTAATTCAAACAAAATCATAAGTTCAAAGCTTTGTCTTCTAGTATATTCTGGGAGAACTTAATAAGAAAAATTACAAGTCAAAATACCGGCTTCTATCACATTTATGAAATAATAAAAAAAATGCTGTTGGTTTAATCTCTAACTAGTTGCAGACCCGTGTGATGCACGGAGCGAGGAGCAAAATATGCTTTAAAACTATTTTAAAAAACAAAATGCATTCTTAAAAAGATCCATGAGGATAAATGTTGACAAACCTATAAAAATAAAAGAAAGAAAAACTAAATGTACAAACAATTTAGTAATTAAAAAACAAAAGAAAGAGAAGATAAAATTATCAATTCCTAAGTTCTGACGTAACACTCCAACAAAAGAATGAAATTGATACCAAACCCTCGTTTGATAGAAGTAAAACTGATCATTAGTTGTAATCTATTGGTAAAGAAGTATATTCCAATAAAACTGAGAAAATGAACAATAACTTCGTAATTACCTCCACTGGGTGCACATGCAGGCCAAATCGCTGATATAGAAACTAAGCTTATCATTGTCGGGGCGATTTCAAAGGCAATATAAAGAGACAAAGCCATTTCAACTGCAATTACAAAAACCTGGAAATAGACAGTCGAAAGTGCCAATCTAAACAGCACAGCATAGCTCATTACCCAATCTAAACCACACATGAAAATAACCTAATAACCATCATGTTGTGCAACACATGGGTTGGTAGGCAAAATACCAACCTATTTTCACAGGCAAAAAGCATGGGTACAAAGTAATAATGCTACTCTGTGGAAAAAATGATGCAAAATGTGATTTCTAAAATTGCATATACACACTCTTGTTTTAATATGCAAATAGGGCAGTAAGGCCTTTTTGAAAGTCAATAAATATATTATTTCTAATGACTTCCTAACAGGCGTTAACCTTGCCCATTTGGAGATAAGGATCGATTTTGGTGACATCCAAAGAGGCCCATAATCTCCTATTCATGTGGAAGCTGCCCCAAATTCGTAGAGCTTGAGGGAGCTGTGGCATGATAATGTATTAGCCTTGACCCTAAACTCAACCCGTTTACAATAAGCTTAAACCAAAATTTACCCCCACAAATAGTAGCAATTAAATAATCTCAATTTCCCAGCAAATAAAGTTTTGCTATATCTATTCAAATAAAATATGAACCACTGGTGAGATTATGAACCATTGATTTGTATAGCCAAGGTCCCCAACCCAATTGGTGAGATTATGTACCATTCAACATATTAAGGAGAGAATTACACTCCCCGTTATCATGGAACAAAGTTTAGAAAAAACAAATAATACAACTCACTTGCTAAGCATGCTTCTTAATACAACTCACTTACAACTCACTTTTTTCCACGCCTGCTGAAATAAATTTTTTTTATTGATGAGAACAATGAAAAACATAACTCACATTAGAGAGAGACAGAGAGAGGCTTCAAATAATACTGCTCACCTGGTAAGAAATGAAGAGCAAATAAAATAGCTATGTTCCTAAGAAAAGCAAAAAATAAAATAAAATAAAATTTGATCCAAAATCCAAGCAAATGAAGAATAGATTGGGGGTAATATTGTACTAACCTCTCAAATGACAAGGCATATCAATGAACGGGGAAAGATGTCCAGTAGCAAGAGATGTTCGTGCATGGAAGGAGTTATAGGCTCTAACACCCAGTCATGTAAACATCAGATCATGACAAAAAAATGGTGCAAAGATAGAAGTAGTCCTGAAAATAAGAGGCTTAACTACATACATTGTGATGATGATTTTAAATAGGATGATAAAAAATATCATAACGAAATATCAAAAATAGGATTTTAACCCTAACGAAATATCAGGAAAAAAAAACTGACAGGAAATAGCTGAAGCAAAAATCTCCAGGAAAATTAAAAACCCTAATGAAATTTCTGGAGAGAACCAAATAAATCTCAAAAAAACTGGAAAAATTAGTTGCTCCTTTAATGCCTTCTTGCTGGATCAGCAAACATTGGAGAGAGAGAGAGAGAGAGAGAGAGAGAGAGAGAGAGAGAAACGAAACAGGCTTTTCCCGAGAGAAACGAATGAATCAATGGGAAAGATTTCTTGCCTTTTATTCTTACCTATCTTTAGCGTTTAAAAGGCATTAAAAGGAGCAAGGCAAATTGTGAAACAAAGTCGAAAAGAATTGTGCGACTCTTACACTTTCTCATTTGCATGTGTTTCCCATTTACATGCGTTAGGGAATTCAAAGAGGCAATGGACATTTATGGAAGAAGAGGTCTTTTGGAATTCCGACTGAGGTTAAATTTGTAATTGAGTGCCGTAATAAATTGACCAAAAAATGCCTGTATGGAAATTGAAACTGTCTCTTCACGATTTTGTGCTATATTTATGGAGATTAAATAGGGAAGAGAAGATTGTGAAAATCCGTCGATACATACATAAGATAGCTGAAACTAGAGTTCTTAAACTCTAATCTTAAATATGACTCTCATTCTACACCCCTTATCATAACATCCACAATCATGATGAAATCTACAGCAAAACACTATAATCAGCTATAAAGGAAATCTACAGCAAAGACCTCAAGAAATCATGATGAAATGAAATTCTCATTTGGCTCTTCAAATGATCACAAAATAAAATGGCACTATCCGTCAATTATATCAAAAGAAAAACCATTAGCTATTTATAACCTATTAACAGAAAAAAGAATATATGTGAAATATAACCGAGACATCAACATGGTTCACAAATGATTTATAACATGCAGAATAGAATCCAAAGCGAATTTAAAAAAAAAAAATGAAATGCATCAATCATATAGATTAAGAAAAAAAAAATTTGATGACAGATGCAATGGTTTAAAGCTCTTCATGTTCTCTTCTCTCTTTTCCTTTCTCTCAAACATAAAAGTCAAGTTTCAGAAAACCTTAAGAAAATGCCATATATCTGAATGTGCAATGACTCCCAAACAATACAAGCAAGAGAAATACCTGTAAAGCACTTGCACTGATGAATCAGAGATAACTCTCTCCGCTATTAGAAACTCTCCTTCAGCTTTTTTTTTTTTCCAGATCTACTCTTTTAAAAAAAAGAAAAAAAGATCAAAGACCCTAATCTCTTTCCCTCACAAATTTGTCTTAGATCTCTCTATCTTCTTCTCTCTACTTTCTCCTTTGATCTCTCTTCGAGATTTTCTCTAGAAATCTCTCAGTCTTCTCCTCTCCCTCAATTTCTCCCTCTGCAGATCATAAAACCCCTCTCTCCTTGATTTTTCAACGAAAATGGAACCCCCCTTTCGAAGCCCTAATTCGATCCATTTTAAGTGAAGTAATAAATTCCACCCCCAATTTTCTCCCTAGACAACCCAACTTTAGTGTATTTATAACCACTGTTTTCCCTACGAAGGAGTGGCACAGGTAGGAAGGAGGGGAAGCATTTAGATTTTTTTGGCACATGAGATTGATATAGGCACACTAAGGCTGGATAATTCACCCCCCTTGCGCATTTCTTGATGTTATGCTCAACTTGAACCCAAGACCTGGGTTGGGGTGCGACTTGGGTCGATTTATGGGGTTCGGGTTTCGGGAACTTATTCAATTCTTGGGAATTAGGGTCCGGTCAAAATGGGGTGTCTACAATATCCAACTCTAGAATTCGAAGGATGAGGAACAAGGTAAGGGGAATTTTTTTTTTAACTAGCATATGGATCTTGCCCAAGGAATTGAAATTAGAAGGAAACTCAGTTTCCTAATGTAATAATGGAAATTTAAGATGAAAACGTACAAATATACTTAGAGATATAACTAAATATGTGTTTATTGTTGTAGTGACTACTCCTAAGATTTTTTTTTTCTACAATTCACAATCTAAAAATGGGGAAACATTTCTAAAGATTGAGTGTTATTTAACTCTATTCCACAAGAACAAAGGCACTTTCTGTCCTGGAAGGATGAAGGAATGCTCTTATACATTGAATTCTCTTGAATATAGTAAGTAATAAGGATAAGAGCTATGACGAAGTACTCCTAATCAACTAAGTTTCTTAATCTAAATAATTAATTAATCAGTACCCAAAAATCCAACGGTCAGATCTTAATGGATATGATATATTCTAACATATATTAGACTAGAATTCGGGGGCCCATGCTATGCATGAGTGCAAAACAATGGGCCCATGCTCCGCTGTTTTCCATTCAATCAATGTCCACCATCGCCTTTTTTTTTTTCAAAACAGAGATCTAAGGAGGTATGTCCCTCGTATAACAATGAGGTGTGTAAGATCCCACATCGAAAAGCGACAGAATGTTCCTAGACTATATATGCGGATTCTCCTTCTCCATGTGTAGATGTGTTTTCAGCATCTCCAAGGGGCGGGCCCCGCGGAGTGGGTCAGACTCGGTCAGTGCTATTGGAAAATAAAATCGAGGTGGGTAGAAGACCCAGAATCGAACAATATTTACAACGTGGGGTCGAGGCGTGACAAGGTGCATTTATTATCTCGCTAAAAGATGAATCTTTCCTAACTATAGCTTGTTTTGCTCCCACGTGTACCTTCTGCATGTGACCAATATTGTTGATCTATCTGGTGACCGAAAGTTTTTTTTTTTTTGAAAAATGACAATTTATTTCAATCTTTCAAACATCTTTACAAGGGTTGCGACCAGGAGTCCTGAGTACAGAACAAAAGGTATCCTAAAGTATGACCTCAAATACCCAAAGACTACCTCTAAACCTCCGCAAGTTTACTTATGTTACCAAAAAGACCTAAGATTCTGACAATGTCCCTAACGCTATGGAAACCACCCTACTTTCAGAAAATTCAAGCAGCAACTCATTTTAGACGGATCACCTATGCCGAGCACTTCTCCAACTCCTCCAGGATGTGCTGGATTTGGAAATCCGGCATTTCAATGAGGAGATCCTCCGGAACCCGATCCAAGAATCCAGGAATTTTTTTGCTAGCAATCATTTCCCCCACCAGCTGGATGCCCACCACCTTGTTAGCTTCCCAGTTCTGCCTCCTCACCACTCTTTCTTCGTTCAAGATTAGTTTGAAGAAAGGATGTTTATGCAACGGCGAGTGGGTGTCTTTTGACCGTGTCTGTCTCATAGAGGCTATAAAGTTTCCAAGGGCAATCTTGGCTCTTTAGCTTAAATAGTTTCCATTGCTCCCGGAGAAGATCTCCCGACATCTCTTTATCGGTTGGGTCATTGAAAGAAGCCCTCTCTTCATCATAGGTCATCGTTATCATCCTCTTAAGAATTTTTTCTATAACCAAAATCTCCATAAATAACCGCCTACTCCAACTTCCGTAAAGAATTTTTTTCAATCATAGGTGATCGAAAGTTTATCTATCTTATGGATTTGATTTTCATGTGGCATGGGACTAGCAATAATTAGGTCATCTCATAAAGGACTTGAAAACACTTTCAAAACAGGATTTTTTTTGGAAAATACAGGCGAAAGTGAAAGGGCACTGATAATTCACCCCGCTTCACAATAAATTCACCCCCACCCCCCCTAGTGATCCTTTAACTCAAAAGGTTAAAGGGACTTATGTATCCGGTTACCTATCTTTTATTTTTACAAAGCAATTCCCCCCTTGGAGAGCCACTTTTTTCAAAAGGAGCCTTTGTTCTGAAACAGCGGACAAAGACGACTCTTTGAGGAGGAGAAAGACGACTCTTTGCGGTGTTTCTTCCTTCCCGTTGCATTTTTATCTTTATTTTAGAGAGAGAGAGATATATATTCCAAATGATTATTGATAGGGAGAGATATTTAAGAATTTGTCCCTTCTTAGGAAAAGTAAACATTATCTAATTAGGTAATATAAGGATAAAATGGGCAGAAAAAAAATTAAAATCTATCTAAGGCGAAGATTAAGCTATTGCTAATTAAGAAAATTACATGGAGATTCTTATAGATATGTTGTGATGTAGGCGTTTTTTAGTAGTTTTCCCTAATATAATTAAGGTTGAAATTGGTAGAGACAAAAAATTAAAAACTATTTAGGACACAATACTATGCTATTGGTAATCAGAAAATTTTGGGCAGACACTTTTAGATACGTTTTTATGTAGAAGGTTTTCAGTCATTTTCGAAAAAAATAACTTGAAATGCCCTCACTAGTTTCTTACCAATAAAAGTCGAAATGGTAAAGTAGAAAAAGATAGAGGGTTACATTTTCAACTAAATGTTAAGGTTAATTAGTAGTATGTCCATTAGATGTGTTCAATGCCAGGTGGAGTCCTGCCACCGACCAAATTTCGTCTGGCAGACTGCCCATTTGAGCCATAATAATTAGGGGACAAGGCTTTGATCGATGTTGGTCTCCAATTATTTTTCTGTTGGACACATGGCCCATGTGTACACAATTTTTTTGTATAAAAATTATTCAAAACATCAGAGGAATATAACAACAAACTCTTCGGACTAAAACATTGCCTTTTTAGCGTTACTCAAAAGGTCATGTTGAAGAAAACAAGTTCAATGTCTAATGCATGCCACATAAATAAATACTTAGTAGCAATACTTTTTTTTCTAAAAAATATTTTTTGGCTAAATAATATGTTAGAATGGCTAAGCAGAGTATATTTTATAAATGAACTACTTATAGGTAAAAATCCCTTTCTAAAATTCTGCATACATGTACTCATAAATGTATGAGCAGACATACGGGTATACATCAAGACACAAACATATAAATATGCATACACATACAAATAATGGATGAATATTTTATGATTACCTCCAAATTGATCGAGTTGCCAGTTGAGACAAGCATGCATGGAAGTAGACCACCAGAAATCAGGCTTGCTTGCAACATCCCCACGTTTTCTTTTCCTATATCACCGATTCCATAATGTTATTTGGTAAGGACTATTTCTGGAGTTGGATCATTACAAGAACCTCGTATGGAATGGCCCTACCATAGCTTCTCAACTTCTATGGCGTTGATGGCAATGGACCGTGATACTAAAAAATGCTTGGTTTGGAGTTTGGTCATGGTGGCTATCCAAAGAAACTAAACCTAACTAGAAAAGGTTTAGGTAGAGGTAGGATAAGGGGCCTTGTTTTATAGTGAGAAATGACCTTGAAATTGAGGATACATTCAGTGTCACTAATAAATATGACAACCAAATAGTATCTAGCAAAGATAATGGCATGCGTTGAAACATGGTGATATACTGTGTATGGTGTTATCTTCTAGGATGCTATTTTCACATATTTAGTAGAAGTGTCGGTGGAGTAGACGGTCCGATGGATCTAAAAGGTCCGAACTTCAATGTTCAAGACCTAGGCACAATAGTTCGATCCATCGAATCTAATTTGGACTAATATCATATGGTACAAAATTGTACCGGATCAGGCTCAAACATAGCCACAAAATGTATTGGTGTCTCCTAAATTGTGTAGCTGAAGCTATATATATCTATCTACTATAATAAGCTGGATGGAAAAGAAGAGAATTTTTTGATTTTTTTTAAAAATTCTCTGAGAATTACACATCACTTTTTTGACTTTTTTTAACAAATGCACCCATTCAACTCACATATTTTCAATCCTACCCCCTCCTTTATGCTTTTAACAAAGGCACCCATTAAAGCCATATAATTTCAATCTTACCCCCCTCCTTTATGGTTTTTTAATAAAAAATCTATAGGGTGATCTTAACCATCCGATTTAAAAGGAATTATGGAAACATCTATAGATTGGAGGGCTAGGATCAGCCTACGGAAATGATTTTTGGGGCACAACCTATTTATGTTGTGTTCCATCTCATGGACGGTTTGGATCAACCTATGACGTGGTCCGTACAGTTCTTTGTCGGCCCGTGCATCGCACGCACCCATTAAAGCCACATAATTTCAATCTTACCCCCTCTTTTATGGTTTTTTAATAAAAAATCTATTGGGTGATCTTAACCATCCGATTTAAGGGGAATTATGGAAACCTCTATAGATTGGACGACTAGGATCAGCCTATGGAAATGATTTTTGGGGCACAACCTATTTATGTTGTGTTCCATCACATGGACAGTTTGGATCAACCTATGACGTGGTTCGTACAGTTCTTTGCCAGCTCGTGCATCGCACGGGGTTTTTTACTAGTATAAGAAGAGAATTTTTTGAATATTTTGAAAATTCTATGAGAATTACACATCACTTTTTTTGACTTTTTTTAACAAATGCACCTATTCAACCCACATATTTTCAATCCTACCCCCTCCTTTGTGCTTTCTAACTAAGGCACCCATTAAAGCCACATAGTTTCAATCTTACCCCCCTCCTTTATGGTTTTTTAATAAAAAATCTATAGGGTGATCTTAACCATCCTATTTAAGAGGAATTATGGAAACCTCTATAGAATGGAGGGCTAGGATCAGCCTACGGAAATGATTTTGGGGCACAACCTATTTATGTTGTGTTCCATCACATCGACGGTATGGATCAACCTACGACGTGGTCCGTTTCTTGGTCGGCCCGTCGCACGGGGTTTTTTACTAGTTATAATAAAGAGGAAAGGGTTTTTTACTGTTCATCATGCTGACGTGTCAGCCTCCCCTTCGTCTTAACATATATTTTCTGGGTTTTCGTTTATTTAAAAAAATTCTAAGAAAATACGATTTTCTTACGTGTCAGCCTCTCCTTCGTCCTCACATGCAGAGAGAGAGAGAGAGAGAGAGAGAGAGAGAGAGAGAGAGAGAAGCCAAAGAGAAGGATTGCTCGTGATATCGCTGATATTTTCTCTCTCTCTTTCTCTCTCGAGATGTCGGTTGCTTTCCTCATCTCAACGTCACCACCTCCGTCTCGTGATACGCCTAAAATCTCGGCCCATGATATTTTCTCTCTCTCTCTCTCGATGTCCGTTGGTTTCCCCATCTCAACATCTTGCGATATATTCCGGATTTTTTTCCTGACTTTTGCCATTCCACCATCACCCCTCTCTCTCCTCAGGCCCAGCTCTGCTTTCAGTTCCTGAAGGAATACACGGTCCAAGAAAAAAAGGTATTTTCCTAATCTTCCTCCTCTTCTTAGGGTTTCATAACCTCAAAGCCTTTCCCTGTCTCCTTGTCTAATACATTGGCTTTAGGGGTATTTGTCACCTCTATGAAATCTAAGATAATTTTTTAGTTTTCTTCATGGATGACAATTTGGTATCTATTTTTGCTACAAACCTATTCTCATGCCCAGCTTCATTCTTGGAAATCAGGATCTGGAGCGCAGTTTTCATCTCCTACGAAGCAATACATTCAACCTTCTTAAAGGTGAATTTTACCACTGTGTGTTGCTCTGTCAAGCTATGGTATTACTTTTGATAGAAAAAAAGGTAATATTTTTTACTATTAATGAGGCAATTTTTTTCTTCTTTTCCTTCATATCCTTGAGGATATGAAGGAAAAGAACTTAGTGAACTTGCAGTTTTATTCTTTTCTCTGTTTTCTCATTCCATTCACTGATTTTAAGGGGCAGTATATCTACCATTTGCACAACGTTATATTCTTCTTTGTATTCCATTCTCTGATATCGCCTGGTGATTCAAAAATCATATGCATAGTACCCAAATTGCAAGAGTGACCCACCACTTAGAGTTTTATATCAACCAGAGCCATAAGAGGAACACGGGTGTAGATTTAGCAGGCACAACATTTTTTAGCACAGTATTGTAGCCTCGGCATTCAGCAAGTGTGGAGCGAGGAGGGTGCTGCTTCTCCCAATTCGTTTTCAGTCTTGCAAATCATCATGGGTATCTTCTCTTTTTGTTACAATGCATGGGTATCTTCTCCAAACATTTCCAAGAAAATCCTGCAATCCGAAAATTTTTGTTTGGGCTACTAATTTTTAATGTAAATTTGTTTTCATTTTCCAAACATTTCCAAAAAAATCTGGCAACCCAAACAGGGCTATTATTTTACTCTCATCTTCCTTTTATGGTGTTGTTGGATGGGATGCTCAATACGCTGAATTGGTTTAGATTAGCTTGCCATTTTGATGGCATGCTGGTATTTAGATTCATATTTTTCAGTCAAATTTTGGTAGGTGTTACTTGGCTGATTTTTTTTGGGATTGGTAATTTCTATCTCAAGACCTGCTTTGTTATAGAAAATGGTGTCCAAAGCTCAAAGCCGTCTTTGAAATGGAAGAAATTCATGTCAGTGCTCAATGCCTTTTCTAAGAAGTTTCGTCACATTTCTTAGTGGGCATGCACGTAGTTATGTTTGTTGCATTGATGTTTATGGGATTAGTTATGTTTGTGCCATTGTTTGTTGCATTGATATTTTTATAGAAAAATTCCTGCTGCTTTTCGTAAGGGGAATTTACGTGGTTATGGATGAAATGCCAACTCCAATCGTCATTCCAGTGTTAATATTGGTTTCTTTTTCATAACGATTTTATACATATCTTCGACAAGATGGGATACCTTCTTTGAGAGGAAGATATCCAAGTCAAGTGTACTTGGACTACGATTCAAGTATTTCAGCGTCTATTAAGATTTTTTTCCTCTGGTTTTCGTAAGGGGAATTCAATGCCAAGTCCAAACATCCTTCCATATTCCTTTCTTTTTTGCAAAGTTTCTTTCTCCCAATTCCGAACTTTGTTACAATATTACTATGCTGACTTTTTGCCAAGTCCAAACATCTATTAGGAATTCTTGCCAAATGGAAAAATCATTGTTTGACGATGGTAGAAAACTAAGTTTCGAGGTCTTTTTTTTTTACATCCCTACCTTCAAAAAACAATCCCTCTTTCATGGAAAGATCATTGTTTCAAGATGCTAGATAACCACATTTCTGTGGCCTTTTTTTTGTTACTTATTAGGAAATTGAACTTTGGAATTTATGCACAAGAACTTTCTAATCTCATGCCAAGGACCACTTTGATGCCTCTGATTTCTACACCTTTACTAATCAGATCCCTCATTCATTTTATACGGTCACCAATTGCAGATACTCTTAAGGTATTTTCTGTGATACATATAATCTCACCATAACCATGGTTTCAAATTTCGGATTTACCATAACCATGGTTTCAAATTTCAGATCCGAAATACCGAAAACCAAATTTGGCTAAATCTGAAATTCCATGTTTTACCATTCGAAATTTTAAGAAATTTATTTTTCTTTTAAAATATAAAATTATTCCAAAATTTTGGTAATTTCAGCCGAAATTTGTTAAATAATTAATTAATAAATTTTCCAATTACCGGTTTTTGGCCGAAATTTTTGGTTTTGGTCAAGACCAAAATTATAACCGAAACTGAAATTTAAAACCATGGCCATAACACAAGTTACTGTACTACAAATTGAGTTGAAGTTTATTTAATACAGGTTTACTTTGTCTCCACTCCATAAAAATCCGCCCTCACTTCTCTTGCCTAGAAAATTCATGACTGTTAGTTGTCTGCTGGCAATAGTTATTACAATTTCCATGACGATTGCTAGAATGTTAATTCTTCTTTGGTATCTCATAGTCCTCAATATTTTTGAGTTCGGAACTCAGGTAACTTTTTTCTTTCTATGTTTGCTGCTATATTTTTGTTTAAATAGACACGTTTCGAGGATATCTACTGCTGCCTCTGAGAGGCAAGCCATACTTCAGTTGATAAAGGAAACACAAGCCTCTCAATGCTGATTGCCAAGGTATGTGGCATCCTCATGTATTGTTTACCGTGATTATTCGTCTCTGGGCATACAAGCTGTCCGTGTATACCCAACAATATCTCTGCACTGGATTATGTGTTTGTAACAAGATATGAATGTGTACACATTTGAATCCAAGAATGGCGAGGGCAGGTTGCTACTCTATGGAGAACTTCTAAGAAGGTGACTCCTTGAGTAAGTATACTCAGATTTGTTTGTCATGAATCCATGTTGCAGATGGTACTATGTCAATCCTGTTTGTTTCTTTCATATCCAAATAGATATGTTTATGAGAAGGAGATGGTAATTTATTTACTATTACATGAACAGTACAAAAATGTAATGCACATACAATCACTTTCAATGTACTGCGTGTTTGCATACAGGATGGCCCAAACATTTTACCAAGTAGGGTTTACAAATCTGTCAGATATAATGTAGCTTTCAAGGTACTAAATTTGGCGGTTGATAGATTAGGAACCTCCAATGTATGTGTTGCTGGCCATTCTTTAGGAGCTGGCTTTACCCTCCAAGTGGGTACAGCTTTGACCGAACAAGGGGTGTTTGTGGAGTCTCATCTGTTCAAACCACCATACCAAGGTTAATGATCTCTTTATTGTGCTTGAATAACCAACTGTATGGATCATTATCAGCAAAACAGCATCTCCTTTTGATCATTGTCACATTTGTCCTAAATGGTATGTATTTTGAAATTTGGATCATAGGAGTTACTTATTCAAAATTTCTGCTTTTTGATAAAGAAATAAAATCTTCTAATGCTTCCGTAGTTGCATTTCTGCTTTTTGATAAAGAACCGAATCTTCTAATCCTTCTGTAGTTGCTTTTTCATAGGTCCCACATGAATAATTTTGTTGTTGAGCTTGCAGGCTTGAGTTGCAGTTGGAGAGGTCTACTTGCAAAGAATGATAGTTGCTTGGGTGGAGTAGAGTGGGAAATTCAGGTTTCATCTTATTTCATCACTTAAGAACATGAGACAATGTTCACCACTTGAACTTTCTGTTGATAGTCTGTCTTTGATTTGTTGGCTTAGAAGTTGGGATTTTGCTCGATTTTCATTCTGTTTATGTTTACGAAACTGAATTTGCTATTCCTTCCTCTTTCCAAGAAAATGAATTTGTTATTCTTTACTCCTCCATTTTCATGTCCATTTTTAAATAGATAATTTATAAGAGCTATTACTCTTTTTTCACATGTTTTGAGGCAAAACCTGCATCTCCAAACTTAATATTTTTAATGAATGCATATTTCTGCCTTTGAAACAATTTTAAGCCAAACTTTCTTTTTTTGCCCGTGCATCGCACGGGGTGTAGAATTGAGGTTCATTACTGTGTCCATGTAGAATTCAAAGTTTTTGTGATGTTCTAATACCACTTTACGGGTTAAGATTTGGATTCGTCATTGTAATGAAAAGAAGGATAGTAAATTGTCCTTTGTTATTTTGAGTGGGGGTCTTTCGTTTGTCAAGGTGGGGCCCACGTATTCAATTATCCAAATTGTTTCAGTTTGGTTGTGCTAGGAATGGCCATATCAAAATCCACCTCCTTCATATCCACCTCTTCAATTGATAGTACTATATTGTGGTTCAGGTTCTTTTCATGCTTGGTCTTTCTATTTTCCTCACATCTGTCATATCAATAGGCTGTTGAGAGAAGTCATATTAGAAAGGTGAATACCTTATTGTTAGGTTGTTTATATTAGTTATGAAACATTGCTGGCTACATTTTAATTTCATTTTCCAACAGGCTTGCCGCTTCTTTGGATCTCTCTTTCAGTTCTATTTACCTCTTATGGTATTTTTTATCTTTCCTTCCACATATGCAATCAAGCTATTTAAGTGTAAGTTTTTAGGGCTTTTGTTTTTTTACCCGTGCATCGCACAGGGTTTCTTACTAGTGTGTATATATATATATGAGGAAACTGTTAAGCTCACCAAACTTATGGTGAGCTAGCTTGCCCAATCACATGGGGGCTCACTTTGTTAGGATGATCCAAAGCATTCATTTGAAAGTCCCTTACATAGATGGGGGGTGTACCAAAAATCAGCTCCATAGGATCATCCTAACCCCTCCATTTGTGGAGAACAAAAATGGACAGACACAAATCTGCCCCATTTTTGTCCTCCACAAATGGAGGGGTTAGGATGATCCTATGGAGCTGATTTTTGGTACACCCCCTATCTATGATAAGGCCTTGCAAATGAATGGTTTGGATCGCTCCCCAAAATGTGGGACCCATGTGATTGGGCAAGCTAGCTCACCATAAGTTTGGTGAGCTTAAGCTCACCAATAGTTTCCTCTATATATATATATATATAGTGAAGATATCTCAGCTATCACTCTAAGAGGATGTTATAGTCTAAAGAGATTGCTAGGAACAACCAACACAATCTGGGACATCCTCACAATGCAGGTGATGATTATCTAACAATAATTTATTAAAAGTTCAAGCAGTTATTTTTTTTGTGCCATCCCAACCATATAATTGTTGATATGGAGTTATAACTATCACTTCCTAAAAGAAAAGGAAGCAAAGATCCATATTTAGTTGACAAAAGTATACTTTTGGATAGGCAATTTCGGGGAAAGCCATTTCGCGGCTGGCTTTTGCATATGAGAAACTCTAACCACTGCAAATTGTAATTTCAAAAGTTGGTTGAAACTCTAGCAAAACTTTCCAAAATTCTGCAATTTCAAAATTAAGGTAGAATGTTTAGTACCACATAGACTAAAACCATCCGTATCCCATAATTTGAGGACTATATATCGCACTCAAATCAATACAATTAGGGCATGTTTGGATACCTCATATTTTGTATTTGGATTTGGAATTGAGTTTTGACTACAAAATGAATAGATGTGGCAACTGATGTTGAGAGAGAGAGAGAGAGAAGTGGGTACTCCCAAGTGGAGGAGAGAGGTCGAGGAGCAAAGAGGGTGAAAGAAACTGCCAGAATTGTGGATTTCCAATTTCTTATTTTCACAGCAAATTTAGAAATCTGATTTTTTTTTCACTGTCAGATGCTGAATTAGAAATCCAAGAATTTGATCCGATCCAAATTACAATGCAAAAAGGGCTGCAAATGTGAGAAATCAAAATCAAAATATTTTCAGCATCCAAACACGCCCTTAGATATATAAGAAAATTCCATGTACAATAAAACTCAGAACGTTGTACAAGAGAATTCAATGTATAAGAGCATTCCTTCATCCTTCTAGGAGAGAATGTGCCTGAGTTCTTCTGAACAGAGTTAAATAACATTCAATCTTTAGAAATGTTTCCCCATTTTTGGATTGTGACTTGTAGACAAAAGAAAGATCTTAGGAGTAGTCACTGCAACAACAAGCCCATTTCTAGTTATATCTCTAAGTATATTTGCTGCGTTTTCATAGTAAATTTCCATTATTACATTAGGAAAGTGAGTTTCCTTCTAATTTCAATTCCTTAGGAAAGATCCATATTAATTGAGATTTTTTTCCCTTTCCTTGTTTCTTATCCTTCCAATTCTAGAGTTGGATATTATTGAGGCTAAGCTCTAGATCATAGGAATTCAGGTTTGAATCATGGGGTACATGTTTGAGTTCAAGGTTTCGTGAAAATGTCAAATAGGTCTTCCTCAATAGAATAGCCTTATACACCATAGCCAAAATTTTTTTGATATAATTCACATTGGATAGATAGAATGGTGGGTACAATGATGGGTTTTCTATGTTCAATTACGTGTCTATTTGGTCAGTTTTATTCTATTAGATTTAATTAAATAAAGAATGAAAGCATTCTAGAGCTATATATTTGTTGCATTATGAATTTCAGAAACATGGAGATCAAATCCATGCAAATGGATCTGAGTCCGGATTTTGATGATTCAAGATAACAATCTTTGAGCTATTCATGATCGCATACGATCATGCAATCACAAATGGCATCAGAACAATTTGGTATGGATGCTTGCATTACTATATATCATCATATGAGGAAAAATTCATGACGAAGCCACGAGGATGAATAAATAGTTTTTTAAATTTTGAAGTTTATTCATGGAAGCCATATTTTCAAGTAGAGACTAATTCATAAAATCATGCAGAGCCGATGCCGTTTGATTCCATAACCTGTCCGGGAGCCCATTTCCAAGTGTAGACCGATCTCTATAGAGTTAATTTAGGTCCTACAACTATTATGGTGGCGAATAGTGTAAAATTTTAGAGGCTAGAGCCTTTTTCTCCAATTTTGAAAAATGAAGATGAAGAAAAGAAAACAGATGAAGGGAGACACGTGCTATCTATCAATACAAATGGGAGAAGATGGCTCCTCGCCAGTTGAAATCTCGTATCTATACAATAGGATTTTGATGATGTGGCTTTGTTTGGCTGCTGGTAGTTACCTTGATAATTAGTGGTATAAGTAGTCTATAGGGAGGAGAGAAACATTTGATTTACTTCGAATTTACCTTGTAGAATAGTGATAAGTAGTGTTCAGTTACCAAACTCATAGAATTTGACTTGGAGAATGATGCTCTTCCTTTCTTGTCTCTCCCTCTTCGTTTTCTATATTGGTAATGACAACCCCTCCCACTACGAGGTTCGGAACAAACACCAAGGGGCCGTTTGGATATGCGGATTTTAGAATCTTGGATTTTCTCAAAATCCTGGATGGAAGATGAGAGAAGAAGGAGACCGTCTGTCGTTTTCAGATTTGAAGCCCTTCTTTCCGTCGAGCCAGAGAGCAGGAGATCGTCCCATTTCCAGGTTTTAGAAAGGGATTTTTGCTGATTAGTCCCTACATGGCAAAATAATTGCTTATTAGTCCTTAAGAAAAGCATATTTGCTTAATGGTCCTACTTTTAGAAAATATTTGCTAAAAGGTCCCTAAATCTCACGAACTTCAATTTTCTCCGTTAAAAATTTTAAAATGGCAAATTTACCCCCCAACCCATTTAATCGTTTTTAGCGTTTTGGATTTCCCCTCCAATTTTTTAGGAAAAAAACTAGGAAATAGGCGACAATATTATCTCTTCCAATATTCTTGCCAAAAAACCTCCAAAAAAAAAATCGTTTTAGGAATTTTAAAAAATTGAAAATCCCTCTAAAATAAATTAAATAGGGTCGGTTTTAGTTACTTTTCTTCATAGATAAATAAAGTAAGAAATTTTATGAATATTTTTCGTTTCTAATTTTTCTAAGAAATTCCTATCTTGGTTGGATTGCAAGAAAATATCTCTAATGGAAAATGATTTCTATGGAAATTTTTTCATTGAGGAATTATGTCTCATTAATTTAGAGGGATAACATCATAAACTAAAGGTCCCTAACTGAAAAATTGAATAGGGTTGGTTTACCTTATCTTTTTTTTATGTGTAATAAGAAATTTTAGGTTTTTTTTCCTGTCCTAACTTTTCCAATAAAATTCCTACAATCCAACGGGGCCTAAGTAGAAGGCATTTTGTAAGAGAAGCACTAATCCATCTTGCTAGGAAAGAGCTGCAGTTTCAAACAGTTGGAGGTCTCGGTGTTCTTGATCACTGCCACCGGTCGCAATATGATAGGCTTTTAGTTTTGTTTTGGGAATAAGAACTAGGTTTTGGCTTCTAATCTTAGGAGAAGAAGGGAGAATTTCAAAGGGAAAGTAAATATTGGAAGACAATATTGTTGCTTATTTCCTAAAAAATTGGAAGGGAAATCCAAAAACGCTAAAAATGATTAAATGGGTTGGGGGGTAAATTTGCCATTTTAAAATTTTTAACGGAGAAAATTGAAGTTCATGAGTTTTAGGGACCTTTTAGCAAATATTTTCTAAAAGTAGGACCGTTAAGCAAATATGCTTTTCTTAGGGACTAATAAGCAATTATTTTGCCATGTAGGGACTAATCAGCAAAAATCCCTTGTAGAAATCTCAAGATGGGAGATTTTTGAGATTTCTGGGAGAGATTTCTAAAACCTGGATTTCTCACTTAAAATCAAAGAAACGCTATCAAGACAGCATACAACAGCTTGATCATGAACCCTTTTTTACATTGTTTTCAAGCTAAAACCTGGATAGAAGGCTGCCTCTTGTCTCCCATCTACAATTTGTAAGAAATCCAAGATTCTAAAATCCCTTAGGGGCCATTTGGATACGCGGATTTTAGAATCTTGGATTTCTTCAAAATTGTAGATGGGAGACAAGAGAAGGAGACCATCTATTTCGCTTCTCTTTAGAATCTTAGATTTTAAGTAAGAAATCCTATATTACTCATGCAGGACACTTGCAAAATATTGACAGATTCCGGGCACCTGAAGAGGAACAACAATTATGGAAACCTCTATCAATTGGAGAGCTAGGATCAACCTATATCGATTGGAGGGCTAGGATCAACCTATGGAAATGATTTGACGGGCACAACCGATTGATGTCTTTTTCCATCACATGGACGGTTTGGATCAACCTATAACCCTCTATATATCGGAGGGTTTGGATCAACCTATGAAAATTATTTTTGGGGCACAACCCATGTAGGCAGCGGCCCATCTAATGGACGGTTTGGATCATCCTATGTAGGTAGAGAAAAAAAGGAATTTCTTTTCTTTTTATCTGAGATTTACACGTCAGCATTACTCTTTTACCATTAACCCCTTTGCTAATATCTAACATCTATCTCTATGAGAAATTATTTGAGGGTAAAATCGTAATCTACATATGAAAAGTACCGACACAGGGTACCTGTCTATGACAATCACGGAAAAAAACTACCAAGAAGAGGTAAAAACATATGACAATGACGAAAAAACTACTTTATGTTACTCATGGAGGACACTTGCAAAATATTGACGGATTTCGGGCACCTGAAGAGGAACAACAATTATGGAAACCTCTATCGATTGGAGGGCTAGGATCAGCCTATATCGATTGGAGGGCTAGGATCAACCTATGGAAATGGTTTTACGGGCACAACCAATTGATGTTGTGTTCCATCACATGGACGGTTTGGATCAACCTATAACCCTCTATAGATCGGAGGGTTCGGATCAACCTATGAAAATTATTTTTGGGGCACAACCTATGTAGATAGTGGCTCATCTAATAGACGGTTTGGATCATCCTATGGTACGGGCCATACCGTACATTTTAATAAAGTGAGGAGTGCGATCATCAAAATACGGTGAGTAGTGCCATTAATTGGAAGAATGTGTTTGTGGGTGAAAGCGAAAAAACATAAAATTTTGTTATTAATTTTGTTTTTTGCCACTTATATCAATCACAATTATTTGAGGAAGGTAATTGGTGCTCCTATCCCTTTTTTGGTTTCTTCTTTTGAGGGAGGGAGGGAGGGAGGGCAATATTCTTTAGCCTTGAAGCGGATGAGAAACCTAGTATGTGAAATACTAAGAAAATGAAAGGAAAGAAATGTACAGCCTATAGAAGAGAACCTAAAATTATCTGATTTTCCATCACCTTCACAATCCAAAAATCTCTAGTACAAAAAACAATTGAACCTATGCATCAGAGTCTGACTCAACCTAACTGCATTTCGTGATCCTTGCAGGACCTCACTTCAATTGATCCATTACTGATATTGCAAAAAAGTAAACCATTTAAAAGAGAAATACAAATTGTTCTCAGCTTCAATAAAGGGCGACATAAAAGCAGATAATTCCTTAAATAAAAGGTGAAGGATCTAATCTCACTATCAGAAAATTCAAGCTCAAGGCAGTAAGAGTAAAGTAGATAACAAAGTAAAGAATAAAATGACAAACATATATGGAAAAAATTAAAAAAAGGAGATAAAATAGAAATAGAGATTTCACAATTAGAATCAGTAAACGCGTCTGACCTTCGGTGGTCTTTGAGCAGAGATGAAGAGGTTTGTGCTGCTTCTTTGTAAAAAATCCCCTCCCGTTATCAGAGCAAAAGCCTATAGAAGCCCTAGAAATGCCCCTATATAGAACATAAAAAGATAAAATTACAGAACAAATACTCGTAAAAATATAGAAGAATTTTTAAGTTATAAGGTAAATTCCAACTTACACACCATTTTTGCAGAAGGCCCTGTAATCCTCACCGATCTGACCGAGAATCAGTTGACGGGATGCTTAACCAAAGGAAAGATCTGGGCAGCCATGGAGTGATGGAGATGAATTGGAGGTGATGATTTTTGGGAGATGAAGAAACCCTCTCAAGGTTGGAAGTAACGATTTAGGGTTTTGCTCGGTTGGATAGATGGAGGGATGTGGGAAGAGAAACATTGGGAGGAGGACACGTCTCGCATTATATGATGTGGACGCACAGAAATCTCGAGAGAGAAAGAGAAAGAGAAAATATGGAGAGAAAATCTTGAAACTATCGGGCAGAGATTTTCTCTCGCTAACTAAAAGGGTGAGAAAATATCGAGAGAAAATCTCTAAAATATCGGGCGGAGGTTTTCTCTCAGGTGAGACGAAATAGGAGGTTGACACGTAAGCAAAGTCTTTTAAAATCGTAGAAAATATACGGTAAGACGAAAGGAGAGGCCGGTCCTTACAGTTCTTTGTCGGTCCGTGCATCGCACGGGGTTTTTAACTAGTATATAAATATACATACTACAATCTAGCGGGAGGAAAAAGAAATTTGTTTTCTTTTTATCTTGGATTTACATACTACAATCTAGACGAAAGGAGAGGCCGGTCCTTACAGTTCTTTCTCGGTCCGTGCATCGCACGGGGTTTTTAACTAGTATATATATATACATACTACAATCTAGCGGGAGGAAAAAGAAATTTGTTTTCTTTTTATCTGGGATTTACACGTCAGCATTACTCTTTTACCATTAACCCCTTTGCTGATATCTAACATTTATCTCTATGAGAAATTATTTGAGGGAAAAATCGTAATCTACATACGAAAAGTACCAACACAGGGTACCTATCTATGACAATTACGGAAAAAAATACCAAGAAGAGGTAAAGACATATGACAATGACGAAAGAACTACTTTATATTACACATGCAGGACACTTGCAAAATATTGACGGATTCCGGGCACCTGAAGAGGAACGACAATTATGGAAACCTCTATCGATTGGAGAGCTAGGATCAGCCTATATCGATTGGAGGGCTATCATCAACCTATGGAAATGATTTTACGGGCACAACCGATTGATGTTGTGTTCCATCACATGCACGGTTTGGATCAACCAATAACCCTCTATAGATCGGAGGGTTCAGATCAACCTAGGAAAATTATTTTTGGGGCACAACCTATGTAGGCAGCGGCCCATCTAATGGATGGTCTGGATCATCCTATGGTACGGGCCATACTGTATATTTTAATAAAGTGGGGAGTGCGATCATCAAAATACGGTGAGTAGTGCCATTATAAAATATGGTAGTGAGAACATTAGCACTATATATAATTTGAAACCTTCGTTGTTACTTGGATGTTCCCACGCGGGTCGGGTTCTACCCGAACCCAACAAGTTCAACCCGAATTTGGGTTGGGTTGGGTTGGGAAAAATCAACCCGAATTGGAAATCGGGTCGGGCTGGGTTGTCGGGCAACCCGACCTGACCCAAAACCCGAATTTGGGTTCCATCTGAAGAAGTTATGTATATTTCTTTTTCTTTTTCAACATTGAAATAGCCTCCACAATCCACAATGGAAGATTTGGATAATCCTATGGTGCGGGCCATACCTTACTTCAATAAAGTGAGGAGTGTGATCATCAAAATATAGACCTCCTTCAGCTCCGGGAAAAAGTCCATCAGCTACAAACTAAATGGAAAAAATAATTAGAAACTAAAGTAAATAGAGATATGAGGAAACAATATAAATTTATGAAACTCTAGTATCTGAATCGAATAGCAGGAACGGGAGAAAAGTAGAAGAGAAGAACAAAATCCACCTTCCAATCTTTACTCATCAAATATATATGCTAATTTATAAAAATATCCATATCAATTTACCTCAAGATCTAGACCTGCTGAAAATATCTGGTAGAAAGGTGATGGATGATGTAATCTCAAATGACCCTGCATTTTAAAGGTCAATATTTACAACAAAAAAGAAAAGAAAAGTAGGTAATCTGAAATTGACCTGCAATTTTACAGAAAACCCATTACAATCTCGATCGAAGGTGAAACCCTGAAAGTAGAAAACTGTTTTTGAAATTAAACAGAATGATGTAGCATGATAGATAAAAGGAAAATAACACAAAATGCAATTGAAGTTCACAACATCTATCCACAAATCCAAATAGATTAGTTAAAAACATTGCAGAAAAACAAATCAAAAGGGAATGGATTGTAAGATTTAGAGAAGGTAACTATCGTTGCCCGGGACCTTCTCAAATGATTATGTACAAAGTAAAAGGGAAAAACACATTAGATGGCTATAAGTGGTTAAACAACACCGAACAGTTAGTTCATTGCATTCCATAAATTGAAACATAACTTAGGCCCTGTTTGTTTTGGATTTTGGGAGGGATTGGGAGTCAAACTATTGGAATTCAATAGTCAGTTTAGGACTCAGTAATTCTGAATCGCGTTGGTCTATAGTAGGAAATAATAAAAAAGATGGTAAATTAGGGCAGTTTATTTATCACCCATACCTCGTTTTAAGAACTCCCACACCACACATGTTCAATTTCGGAAAATAGGGAAAGTAAGAAACAAAGGCAACCCCAGAATTCCTAAGGCTACTTGCATATGATCCAAGCTATCAAACAAACAAAATTGCCATAGGAACCCAACAACAGAAGTAATATGCACTTTGAAGTTAAAATTACTCACATACAGGCCATAAAATGAGAAACACAAAAACAAATCAGGTGATAGTGCTTCATTAACATGGTTGTAACAATCTAGTTGTCTCGTGGATTTCTTCTCTAAAGTAGTGCACTTCTCTACTCACCACTAAACAATACATTCCGAACAATCATCAAATTGGATCACATGGTCAAACCAAAGGAAACCAAAAAGCTAAGAAAGAGGTTGAGTTAGAAGGTCTCACTATTTTCGATCCAGAAGTACCTTGTTATTAGTGAATGGAAGGTGTTTTGGCAGACTAAAAAGGCCCACTTATCAACATCTTGCATCCCAATAGGGAGTCAAACTCCTTGTCCTAATAGCAGTTTAGTAGAAAATTAGAATGCATGTGCATAGAAACAGAGATAGGAGGTATGTTGGTTGTTTAACTTCATAAGGAAATTGTCAGGGTTTGATATCTGAGATTTGTTACGTTGGCTAGTACCAAATTCCATGATAAATGAGTGACTCCCATTGATTCCTCCCAAGAGAATAAGTCTGTGAGAAATGAGGGTGACTACCATTGATTCCTCCCAAGTGAATCACCGACAGAGACAATTCGCCACCTCTGATCTTTTCCAGCACATCACTTGCAATAAATCTGTGAACGGAAGAAATCTTAATGAACAAACAGGGGAAAAAAGAAGAGTCATCGTTCGAGAAACAACATCCTTTAGAGGCCGAACAGTAGAATACAAACATGGAAAATGGGAAAAACAACCCAATTTCCACGTCAACGCCAAGCATATGAAAATGGAAAGATTCAAAACCAACCCCAAAAGAAGACTGCTAGGCTCAGCAAAACACCGTAAAAAATTCAATATAAGCCTAGAAAAAACATGATTAAGCAACCAAGGACCACATGCTCGCTGTTAGGAAATGGGTCAGTTGAAAGGATATATTAAAAAACGGGAAATAAAGAAAATGGATACAATCTGTTTACATAGAACAGAATAAAGAAAATGGATTCATAGATGGACTCACCTTCAGTTGCTAAAATGCTCCCCAAGGAAATCTAAGCCTCGAGTTGATTGAAGCCACTTTGACAAACCTGAATTTTCTCCCCAGATTCAGTTGGGAGTGAAATTCCATATCAGAAAAACCCTAATCGGCTAAGAGAAGCATGAAAATATCGAAACGACAACCACCAAATCCAAATACAAACCTTACAAACCCTCGAGCAAGTAACCAACTGTTCCAAACCCAAATCGTGCCCCAGCTTCAATGACATGAAGATACAGGTGAGGGAAGGAGAAAATCTCGCGGAAAAATCTCGCGAGATTTGTTTATACCTGCAATACAATTTTTTTTTAATCGTATACCTGCAATACAGTAGAAAGAGTAAGATCATAATCAAAATAGATAAAACCCTCAAAAAAAACATTCTTTAAGTAGAAAAAAATTTATACAACTGCTCATCACCACCTTCTCACTAAAAGTACCATTGTCCGCAAGGACGCACCAAGGCTGTAACAGTCCATCTGCCATAAATATCCATTGATTCAACAAAGAAACCTCATAGTAAGGATTTTTCATTTCAATCCAGAAGTACTAACTTCGTATAGTTGTAGGCTTGTTTGCTTACACTCTTTGAATTTTTTAGCATCCCCTAATTTTGATAAACCTTATTTTCACTCAACCAAAATATAGAGCATCCCCTTCCTGATAAATCCATCAAAAAAAGGCTAGAGAGGTGAAATTAAAGTCTGGAACCCAAACTTATCAGCAGATGGCAACAGAAGGTGTCTTAAATGTTTGACGCCCAAAAGCCTACTCCTGGAAGAAGAAAGGAATCGAATCAACAACAACAACAAAAAAAGGAAGGAAGGAAGAAAGAAATTCCAAAACCAACAGCAGAGCTTGAATAATCAGTCGCAGATTGGGAAAAGAATCTTCAGATCGATTGTTGAGCCCCAAAATCCATCGAATCTTTAAAAAACCAGGACATGCCAAAGGGATGGATAGGGTGAAGGCCGATGGGAATTCGTGGAAGAGAGATTCACACCATCTCTTTTTCTTTTTGCACGATTTTCTCCCCTAAGAACTCGCCAGTAAAGAGAGCGATTTCGATTTTCTCCCCTAAAAACTTAGCAGCAGATGGCAACAGAAGGTGTCTTAATCATTTATAAAGTAGCGAAGGGGGAAAATGTAAGCAATAGGAAAAGCGGTTGAATAAATGGGCTTGCTAAGCAATTTAGCCGAAAGCCATTTTGTGGCTAACTTTTGCACCAGAGAACTGCCACTTTTGAGCCTCCGTGGATTTTCTCACATGCAAAAGTCAGCCGCGACATGGCTTTTCTTAAAATTGCCTAGCAAGTCCCAATGAACACATGTATAGTACAACATCAATTGGTCTTAAACTATGCTGCCTGTAAGAACATTTTAGATAATTCAAGTAAGCCGGCCATCATCAACATCCTCTGGAAAAAGTAGTACCCTCATAATCTCCGAAGTATCATCAAATTAAACAAAAAAAAAACACAAACCTGCTGGAAAGAAGCTGTCCAAACCTGAAACCCTAGCAATCTTAATCCATCTTTTCCAATCTCTTTTTCATTTCTACTGTCCTTGAGGAAAAAAACTGAGAAAAGAAAAAGAAACCTAGCTTTGAATCATCATCATAAGTAAGAAAAACTCAGAAGAATCCCAAATCCAAGAAATTTCATAAATGAAAAAAAGAAAAGAACAGAGAGGTAGCGTTTCTAAAAGGTGACATGGGTAAATTACCCTGAAACAAGGTTTCTAAAATTTACCCTGAAATAGGGTTTCTTGAAGAGGGGCAGAAATATGGGAGAGAAGAACAAAAAAAAAAACATCAATCAGGCTTCTAAGTAGAAAGAAGACACAAAATTTCGGACAAATCCCAAGACCGAAAATTACAAATCAAGATGAAAAAAAAAAAAAAAAGTATTACCGATGCACAGGTCAAACATTTACAAAAAAAGTATTACTGATCACATTCATTTGTAAATTTACAAGTCCTGAGAAGATAAGTTCGGTGAGGATTTTCGGGCTTTGCTAATGATCTCGCGATACCGAGATTTTGGAGAGAGAGTCTTCGTGGGAATCTTGGGTCGAAAATCTCGACCGAGATTTTCTCTTAGGCGAGATTTTGAGGGCGAGCGAAAGATACAGAGGGCAATATTCTCGGCAAGAGAGGGTTTTCCCTACTTTAATGGTTTTTTTCCTGTTTTTTTTTTTTTTTTTTTTTTTTTTTTTTTGGCTGATTTTTTGGGAATCTGAGAAAATCAAAATAAATGGGAGGTGGAAGGGGAGGAAGACACGTGTCTGTGAACAGTAAAACTTCCCTTCCTCTTTGTAGACACACTGTGTCTGTCCATTTTTTTCCCATTTTCCCCTCCACAGTTGGATGGGTTAGGATCATTTTATGGGTCTGATTTTTTGTGGACACCCTATCTAGGTAAGGGACTTTCAAATGAATGGTTTGGATGACCCAAACAATGTGGGCCCGCATTGTTTTTAACCCGACCGAGTAGATAAGCTTAGCTACGAGACCGAGTAGCAACACTTTTCAAATATATAGGGTTTCTTGAAGAGGGGCAGAAATATGGGAGAGAACATACAAAATTTTGGACAAATCCCAAGACCGAAAATCACAAATCACAAATCAGAAACTTCGTGGTTGATGAAGCAGCTGTATGGCAGCTGTGGCGCGTGTGTCAAGGCGGTCCTGAGAAGATAAGTTCAGTAAGGATTTTCGGGCTTTGCTAATGATCCCGCGATACCGAGATTTTGGAGAGAGAGAGAGAGAGAGAGAGAGTCTTCGTGGAAATCTTGGGTCAAAAATCTCGACTGAGATTTTCTCTTAGGCGAGATTTTGGGGGCGAGCGAGAGATATAGAGGGCAATATTCTTGGCAAGAGAGGGTTTTCCCTATTTTAATGATTTTTTTCCTGTTTTTTTTTTTTTTTTTTTTTTGTATTTTTTGCTGATTTTTTGGGAATTTGAGAAAATCAAAATAAACGGGAGGAGGAAGGGGAGGATGACACGTGTCTGTGAACAGTAAAACTTCCCTTCCTCTTTGTGGACACTATGTCTGTCCATTTTTTCCCATTTTCCCCTACATTGTTGGATGGGTTAGGATCATCCTATGGGTCTAATTTTTTGTGGACACCTTATCTAGGTAAGGGACTTTCAAATGAATGGTTTGGATCACCAAAACAATGTGGGCCCGCACTGTATTTAACCCGACCAAGTAGATAAACTTAGCTACAAGACCGAGTAGCAACACTTTTTCGATATATATATATATATATATATATATATATATATATATATATATATATATATATATATATATATATATATATATATATATATAGAGAGAGAGAGAGAGAGAGAGAGAGAGAGAGAGAGAACATTTCCTACACACTTGTGTAGGTAAGTTACCTACACACTACCTTAAAATACAGTGGGGGCCCACATTGTTTGGGTGATCCAAACAATTCATTTGAATGGTCCTCACATAGATAGGGTGTCCACAACCCATGCATAGTTTTTCTTGAGATCCAAACATGGCCTAAGGGTAGTAAAGATTTTTCAGCTATATGGGCTGAAATCTTGCAAATTTTAATCTTTTTTTTCTCTAAAATAAATTATTTGAGATGGAAAAAATGACCCAATTAATTCAAAAATTTATTCCCTTCTAAATCGAGGAAAGGAAACATTTCCCCTAGAAAAAGTTTCGGTCGGAAATATTTTTCTTGAGATCCAAACATGGGCCAAGGGAGGTAAAGATTTTTGTAGTGGGTGCCTCAATTTCATATTTGTTGCTACGTCTTTGGATTTAAGTTGAGGACTGAATCTGTAGTGGCTTCAAAGCACACCAATTCTAGAGTTTCTACTGTTGTGATTAAAAGTTGCTTTTGCTGACCACTCTACATTTGATTGGTATTAGAGCATACCAAATCAAAGAGTATAACTGTATAAGTTTAGAAGCTTCAATGATTTCTGCTGCCGATGTTTAGAATCCACTTGGTTTTCACTTCCGCTCCACATCATATTTGGTATCAAAGCTAGGTTGTTGTATAAATTTCATTTTATGTGGTCCTGTGTGCTCAAGGCAACAATTCAGAGCAAGGTTCGTGTACGAGCTGCCATTGAGAGTGTTCTCATTGGATGTTGTATGTTGTTGCCCCAATCTGTTTACAGTGTACACTAGTTTTTTCTTACTATTTTTTGTCATTTATTTTTGAGTTTATTTATTTGGATACCACACTTTCAAATCAGGCACACGAGAGGGGTATCCTATAGGTGTCTATTTAGTTTAATTTTATTCTATTTAAATTACGACCTACATATTATTCATGTGTTTGCTTCTTTGTCACTTGTTATATAGAAAAGAGATGAAAAAGAGGGGTAATTGTAATCGAGTTTTTATATGGTGGCCGACCGTGAAAATCACAAGGGCAGAGTGTCAAATCTCTGCCCCTTGATTTTTTATCTAAGTGAAAAGTCAAAAAAGGGGCTTTGACCAAGATAAAAAATCAAGGGTTGTGATTTTCACGGTCGGCCACCATATAAATTCTCATTGTAACATATTGTTCTTTTATTTTTTATTTCAATAAAAGATTACCTTTTACCATAACCAGTAAAAGGCTACAGTCCTTATTTTTTCAAAAATTTTTCTTTTACTTATATTTCTAAAATCTTTGTTCTTTCTAATAAATCTTCTAACTACATACATCCAAATATAGAAGGGAAAGTTTCTCGAAAACTGTGTTCTGTTGGAGAAATTACTTCAGAATGGAACCATTATGACATTTCATGTATGTTTGGTATTGTACGATTAAAAAGACCAAAATGCCTTATTCTCATTCTTCTTTGTTTTCGTATTTTTTAATCTCCACCACCATGGCTGACCATTGCTGCAACTTGAAGGAGGAAGAAGAAAGAAAACAGAAAGAATCGATGTCGGGAAAAATAGAAGATGCTAGAAAAATGGAAAAGAAGAGGGAGAAGGAAAAAAAGGAGAATTGACACTCGAAAGAATGGATCGGAAAAAATGAAAAAGGGGAAGAAGAGAATGTTGGGGTCGTATTGGTGGAATTGGGGTTGACTCGGTGAGATTTAGGATTGACTCGGTATTTTTTAAAGTCAGCTTGGTGAAATTTAGAGTTGATTCTGTGAGATTTTTCGGTCAACTCAGTGACGCCACATTTCACGAAGTCGACCGCAATTCTCACCGACACGACCCCAATTTCCGCTTCGTCTCTCTTTTTTTTTTAATTTTTTCTGGAGTCTTCTACTTTTTCCATCGTCGATTCTTTTGTTTCCTTCTTCACGCTCTTTTCTTCATCTACTTTGTCCACTTTTTCATCTTCTTCTTCTTTCTCTTCTTTCTCCTCTTCTTCCACCTTTTTCAAGTTGCAGCGATTGTCGTCGGTGGTGGTGGAGATTAAAAAACAGGAACAATTAAAAAATAAAAAAGGCATTATAGTCTTTCTCACAGTACGCGAAATCGAATTAAACACCATTGACGTGTCATTTCATAAAAGATAACACAATTTTCGACGAACTTTTCTATTATAGAAAAGGTTCTTTTTTTGACATACAACCCTATTTCAATTAAAAATAATCATTTTTATTTTAGGCACCCCCCAAATATCTTTTTTTTTCTTCCATTTTCTTTTATAGCAGGACAAAAAATGGACTCCTATCCTACTTCTAAAAAAATAACAGTAGCCTCTCCTCTCAAGAGGATCTTTCATTTCTCTCTTCCCCTCAAAATCCTAGAAGGAGGTAGGGTGGGGATATTTCCCTCGATTGGTGCTGTTCTCGAAAGACCCTCTCTCTCTCTCTCTCTCTCTCTCTCTCTCTCTCTCTCTCTCTCTCGCGGCTCCTATTGCTCAAAGGTTACACTAGAACTCTCTTAAAAAAAGTCATTTCTTTCTCTGCACACACTTTACTATAATTTAGACTTTCTACAATAGTTTTTTTTTCACCATACAAGCCATTAGTACACAAATACAAACTAGAATTTATACTTTTTTCCAAAGCATTTTATTTAATCTCGATCTTATATATTGGGGCGATGCACGCGTCAAATTTTCGGCATTCATATTGATTTTCACACAGGGCTTCTACGGAATACCAACTTCTCAATCTATCCATGACAGATCCACCATCAATGATTGGACCCACTAATCGCAAGCATCGTGAAAGATTTAATCCTCTTCTTTTATGTCCTCTCGATCTTTCTATACAAATTTTAGGTTAAAACTTTTACATATTCACTTCGACTTGTTGAACCAGTCATGACTCATTAGAAATCCAACTTCACAGTTATATTTAAATTCGAAACTTTGATGTCCTCTCTTCCTACTACATTCAAAATTTCAAACCTTTTATTTATTTTTAATCTTGTTTTCTTTGGTGTATGAGATCAAGGGATAAATAAATACATTAAAAAAAGATCTTCTAAAGAGCATGTATAATTGAACTCTGTGTAAAGAGAAGATGGTAGAGAGATGGTGTGTCTAGTAGCAAAATATGAGAGAAATGACTTGTTTCTAAGAGAATTATATGATGAAAGGTCTTATGAATACGCACTCAGCATCTCATCCATCATATTTGATCCTACAGCAGCTCACTTTTTGATGGGCTGCTGTTGGATCAAATCTCAAGGATGGTACCTTTATCGTACTGCCTTTATTTGTTCATAAGGCCTTTCAGCATATAATTTCCTTCTAAAAGGGGAGGGAGAAAGATATTATGGTACCGGCAGATTTTAGCTATAATATAGAATTTTATTTCTTTCTATATTTATGTATTTCAAATTTAGATATTTACAACATCCTGTGTAGAAGAAGATGAAGAGATTAATTTCATACTTGCGCAGGGGTCAGGCTGTCTCAAATGTAAGCAAAAGTGTGAGTGCTCTTGATCTTTCTGGCAAGGAAAAAACTGCTACACCACCTAGACTCCTCTCAATTCCTGCCAAGTCTTCTGTCAACCCACTACCGAGACCGGTTAGCAGCATTACTCTAATATCAGAAATTAGAACAAAGAAATCAACTACCAGCCAGGGAAATTGTGATACACCTGCCTCTGATGCGTCAAAGTCGACAAACAGGCGGAAATTCAGTGTTTTCTCATCTGTCTCTTATTGGATATCACAGATTAAGATATCTGAATCTGCTGCTAAGCATTCAATTTCACTTGGGTTTTTCAAGCTTGCCTTAGAGTCTGGATGTGAGGTATCTAGGCCCGTATATTCTTCAATTTCACAATGATACGCTGCTTGTATTCTATGTCACAAATATCTCCAATATTTTCAAATTATCACGTTTTTATTGCGACATTTTGATAAAACGACAATTCCAAAATAATCCCTAGATTTTAAAAATATAGCTATGTTTTTCATTTTTATCATAAAATATAGCAATAATATCATTATATTATCCTGACATTTTTACGATATTTTTATATTATATATTTTTCTTAAATTTTATATATTTATATATTTTTAAATAACTTTATTATTATTGTTTTTTCCTGATATAAACCTGGAAAAAATAAAAGAAATTTAATATATTCCGAGATTTTCCCTTGCCTAGAAATTCCCGAGAACGATATTTGTGACATTGGCCTGTATTGATGTCTTTTCTTTCCCACACAATTCAAATTTGCTATTGCGTTGTGGCTTGAATTCACAGCCTTTTCAGTGACTGTGCGATGAGCTGAAATTTTATGCACTTCGACATAGTCCTCTCGTACCAACAATTTATTTTGTTCGATTTTAATCTGAGGAAAGGTATCTGCCGTTATAACCATAGTTTTAAAACGTCTCAGCATCATCGTTGACTCTGTTCTTTTGAAGGTTTTCTTTTGAAGGTATCTGCCGTTATAATCCAAACAGAAAAGGATGTTTTTCGGGGTCTAGCCCAACTGCGATGTTACTCACAAGAGGAAGGGATTAGAAACACCCGTAACTGAATTAAAAAAAGAAATGGCAACATTGGATAGTCCCTTGATCATTTATCAGTTTCATACCCCTTATACCCCTTGAGAGGAGCACGATTATCAAAATAAGAAATTGTGGATTACATCTCCTATTGTTATTATTATAAGTTGTTATATGCTCTCGTTTTGTTTTCTATCTGTTTGAAGGTCAGTAAGAACATTTGATGTATATGCTATTCTCGTTTTATTTTCAATCTGTTTGAAGTACACAAATCAGAAGGTTAGTATGATCATTTGATGTTAGTATGATCATTTGAAGTACACAAATCAATATCTATGTTACAGGTGAATGAAACAAATAAGACAAGCTAAATCAAAAATATAAAATTTTGAACTGTACCAGCTATTCACAAAAATATAAAATAAATAGTGAAGTGCCATTATCAAAATTTAACGTGTAGATATCAAGTCCCTCTAGTTATGGCTCTCAGTTTTGAATCAATGCATTGAGAATCATACAGTCTAAATTGCATGAGGGAGGATGGAAGAGAATGCTGGATATTTGGAGGTAGTAGACAAAGGACATGGGGACAAAACTAAAAAACAGGTGAATGAAACAAATAAGACAAGCTAAATCAATCAAACAAAGAGAGTTGAAATACGACAGGCATATAAAAATGTATAAAAAAGGAAACCAAAAGTACTTGATGTCTAAATATTTTGTTTGATAGTGAGGATTCTCAACTAATCCACTTTGTGAAAAAATATGTACAAAAAGTCCATAAAGACGGAGGGGGTCACTATCCATAGCCACTTTTGACTTCAACTTTTAAGGTTGCTCAAGTGTCTAGTCTCTCTTTTTATAAACTTACTATAAAATTTTCTATTTATTATCTATATATAATGGGGAGAAATTTTTTTAGCTGGCCATTGATAAGCTCCAGGTTATTTAAAACCTTATAGATGCATGTCCTTATAGTAACTAAATATCACATCTATGTTATATATCTGGATACTATATATGATGGGGAACTTGGTGGCTATTGACATGCCCCATGCTATTTTTTTGAATGGTAGAAAAGTTTATTAAAGAGGAAATAAAGGGATAATCCGTGTCTCAGGGGTCAATACAAGACAGAAAAGAAGTATACAAATACAGACACAAGTACTACTAGTGGGCCGTTAAGGAGGGAGAAAATCAAACAACTCTAAGCCTTCCTTAGACACTCTTGCTCTAGCTAGCTTATTACTGGCTTCGCCATTTGCCAATCTTACATGCTGGAAAGAAATATAGGTCCCAATATAAATGGCTAATGGCCACACAAATCAGTGCTTAGTTGAATTTTGAGATAGAGTTGCTAAAATTCTTGGCATGCATGGTGGCTCCAACTATATATCTTCAAGAAGTAGCATTGTAGTGCATCTTCATTTTATTTTCAACATCTTTTCTTTTTTTTTTTGTTTTTTACAAAATCCCCTTTGAACATTGTGGTATGTTTGCTCTCATATGAGGAATCGATTCGATCCCGTGTCCTTTTTCAATTAACAAAATATCTACAATAAGGTCTGTTGGGGATAATTTGTATCTGTTGGAGAAGAAAGAATAGAAACCGGTTTGCTTCAAGGTGCGAAATCGCTTTCCTTAAGACAGATTTCGCCCCCACTAGAAGTGTGCAAAGGGGATCCGCGAACTACCTCCAAGATACAATGAAGCCAGTAGGAATGTCCTACTATATTTGACGACGGTATGCACAAGCGGAGTCAAATCCGAAATGCCCTTTAGAGAATAACAAGCCTTAGAGAATTAATCTAATTACTGTTTCTGCAGTATAATAATAATTAGACAAACAATATTGAAAACAGTATGTAAAACGAATTTGGTGGGAGTGAGAAAAGAGAGTATAATTGCACTGGAAGTTTTGAGAATTGCCCCAGAAATAAGTAAATTCGTTTCTAAATTGAAATGGCTGGGTTCTGCACTTTTTATTGAGCCTTTGGTGACTTTTCAGTGTGAAAAGCACCCCCGAATAGTGTCTTTCCAGTTCGGTTTGAACGCTGCAAAGTGCAAAGTGCGCCTAAAAAAGCGCCAATAAAGCGTCATTATGCGCCCTATAGCCCAATGCCCACGCAAGCGCGTGCGCGTGCACGAGTGCGGACGGTGCGTTGCACCGTCCCGCGGCTCGACCCATGGCTAAGACCTCACGTGCACACAAACAAGATAAAGGAATGTGTGATCTAATATATGCCCATCTCTAACTTTTCTCCAAAGCAATGTGGAACTATCTTTTCAATGACCACAAAACACTTGATTTTGAAAAATCTTTAACAAGGTCTTCTTAGTTGCTGTAAAGCGAAAATAGGAGTGGACGTATCAAAGCATAAGAGTGTAAATATCAGATGCATTTGTTTGCTTTGACTGCAGGGATTAACTTTAAGTAAACTTTACATTTATCAAGAAATAAAATAAAAAGGTTCACTTTTCGAGGGTGTATATTTGGGCAAGCCACCAAGCATGGCTTTTGATCAAAGCAAAATGGTTCCTTCCAAACGACAGCGGTGTGTTTGGCGTACCGTTTGAAATAGCGTTTAAAACGCCGTTTTGCAAAACGGCATGTTGGTTCAAAACGGTGTTTTGCCAAACGGCGTTTTCATGTCTGGTTGGCCAGATCAAAACTGCTTTTTAGAAGGCAAACAGAGGTATTGTGTGTTCGGTTGCAAATGCCCTAAAACGGAGTTTTAGTGGTAAAATGACCAAAAAGGGCATTATTTGGTTGGCCTCAATGGAACTCAGTTACTCTCTCATTAGGCCCAATATTAAAAGGTCATTAGGATCTCATTCAAACACTATTAAAATTAAACATCATTGCCAAAAAAAAAAAATGGCTATCCCGTTGGAGTTCTTCTCCTTCTTCTTCTTAACGGCCGGATTCGCCAGATTTGACGGACGAGTGGAGGAGCTGAGGCAGTGAGGCGTGAGAGGGTTTGCAACTTTGCAAAGTAGATGAAGAAAGTAAGAAATTAGGGTTTCTTTTAATTCTTTTGTCTTTAAAAAATCAAAATTAAGAGATCATATAATGATATCAGCAGCCCCTTGTTTTGAATTAAATATTAACAATTTAACAAATTTGTGTCCTCAAGAATGATATTAACACCCCCACTTTTTTGGTATTTGATGTAACGCATAAAATCGCAATCATATACATAAAAATGGGTTTTGGTGAGGGCAAACACTTAAAAACCCACAGGCCCAAAAACTCCGTTCAAAACGGCGTTATGCAAACGGACCTCCTCCCCTCTGTTTGCAAAACGCCGTTTTGAGGGTTCAAAACGGTGTTTCAAAAGGTGTCTGTGCACCCCAACACTTCCAAACTGCCGTTTGGCCCCAAAACAGTATTTTAAACGGTACGCCAAACACGCACAATGTCAAAGTCTCCCCCGTTCAAAAGAGGGAATAAAATATCTAAAATTTTCTACTTTCTTCACACACTTAAAAAAGATAATTTGAATCAACCCTATTCAAGTTTTATTTAGAGGGACCTCCAATTTATGATGATTATCCCTATAAATTAACCATAATCATGCATATTATCCCCCTCTAAGTCGATGAAAGGAAACATGTTCCCTGGAAAAAGGTTCCTTGTCAGAAATATTTTTCTTGAATCCAAACATGGCCTAAGGGAGGTAAAGATTTTTCAGCCATATCGGCTGAAATCTTGTAAATTTTAATCTATATATTTTCTCTAAAATAAATTATTTGAGGTGGGAAAAATGGCCTATTAATTAAAAAATATTGACTCTAAAATAAATTTACAAGTTTGAATTTTTAAATCACACAATCTTATAATATTATAGCATAAGATACCACACATTGCCGACAAAAATGTCCATGATTGATGTAAATTACAACATCTATGCGCCCGTGAAATCCATTATTTTTCAAAAACTACTGTGGGCTCACTTCATATGATGATCCAAACCGTTCATCTGTTGGCCACAACTTAAATATGTTGTATCCTGTAAATAATCTCGAAGGGATGATCCTAACTCCCCAATCTATAGAGGTATCTAAAATGTGCAGTCTCTCTACAAATCGGAGGGTTAAGAAAATCTTGTGGAGATGCTTATGAACGGTTGGGATCATCCTATGAAGTTAGTCCTACAGTATTTTTTTGAAAAATAATGGACTTCTTGCCAGCAGAATATAAAACCCCCCCTACTTTGCACCATGTTTTGATACGGTGGGACCTACCAATTTCCCTCAAACACATGAATATGGTGGGGCCCACCATGTATACCAATGATCACTATCTCCACCCAAGTCCATACGTAGAGTCAGGCCCACCATCTTACAACATGTATACCAATGATCACTATCTCCACCCAAATTCATATTCATGTATAAGGTGGGGCCTACCATTTTACACCTTGCTTTGATTGGGTGGGCCCCACCATTTTAATGGAATGATAAATACAGTAGTTGAACCTGTTGGGTTGATTTGGATCTTAATGGAAGGAAGGAATCTAAAGATGTAGACTTGCTGAAATGCATGCCCTCTTGTCTGCCCACAAGCACTAATTAAAACACCGAAATAGGGTCAGATCTTAGCTCACTTCCCAACGCTCCTTCTCACACTACGCACGTGCCGCCGACACGTCCAATTTCTTACAGGACTTTTAGCCTATCATTTGCCCCTCTGTCTCTACAGAAAGCTCTGCTCTTCCTTCCTCTGCTCTGCACTGCTCTACTTCTCTTCTGTTCCTTTCACTTCCATTCTAGACCACTTCTCTTCTTCTCAACTCATCTTCTTTACACCCACTTGAAATTATCTTACACCCATCTTTTGAAGCTCTTATTTTTAACATTGATTGCTGAAATGTTTGAACTTTTAAAAAAAAAAAATCTTTTCTCTTTCTATTTCTCTAACTCCTGACACATCTGGGTTTGTTTATCTTTAAATCTTTCAATTTTAACTCTCTTTTTTTTCGGGGTTTTTTTTTGTTATCAGTACTTAAAATTCAAAACCCATTTGCAAGAAACTTCATCTTCTACTAAATGATTTCTCCATCTGGGAAAGAACACTGAAACTCATACTCACTCCACACCCAAAACCATTTTGCATTGTTCTTCACTTGCAGATCAAAATTTTAAGTAAAATCTTTCTTAGTCTGTAGATTCTACACTCCATTTTGCACCAAATTTCAGCTTTGTTTGTTATCTTGGGTTTCAGTCCCTCCACAATTACTTTCTATAAATGGAAAGAACAGAGATTTAGACTCAATTCTGTGACTAATTTCTAGTCTTTTAGTTTCCAGTAATAGAAAAATTGGAGTTCTTGTTTATTTGCTTCTTTCTTATATTGCTGAATTTTTCCTTTATGTGATGTAGGCCATTGTTTGTTGTTTTCTTTAGATTTCTTATTTTCCTTTTTGTTTATTTCTTAGTTCTATTTGCATTAGGATTATTTACAGATACTAATAGTTATGTATAAATTAGTAGTCTAAACTGGCAAATCGCCGCATTAGAATGTAAATATTTTTATCTGTGTTCTTTCTACATTTACCAATCTTTTCTTCTCAACCATGGAAAAACCTCATGGTTTTACGTTCCTTACAATACTCATTTTCTTTGTTGTTCCATTCTCTTTTGCTCAATTGCTTCCCTCTGAAACAATGGCCTTGTTCCGATTTCAACGCATTTTGGAGTACCCATCTGTTCTCAATGGCTGGAACAGGTGGACTAATTTCTGTTAGATTCCCCCTTCTCAGTCTCTTAAAATCGTCTGCTCGGGAAATCGAGTAACCGAATTAACTGTCATTGGAAGCAAAGGATCCCCTTATCCCAGTAAGGTCTTTTCCATCTCTTCTCAAACTCTGTCTTCGAATTTTTCGATTGATTCTCTTTTCACCACTCTTTCTAAGTTGTCAAGCTTGAAGGTGCTGTCACTTGTTTCATTGGGTTTGTGGGGGCCTTTACCTGCAAAAATCAATCGATTTTTGTCTCTTCAAGTACTGAATATAAGTTCAAATTTTATTTATGGGAAAATCCCATTGCAAATTTATTCTTTGACCAGCATTCAGAGTCTTATTTTTCATGATAATTTGTTCAATGGAAGTGTTCCTGATCTTAGTAGCTTAACAGTTCTTGAAGAATTGGACTTCGGTTGCAATATCCTCGGACCGGAGTTTCCCTCATTGGGGAATAAGCTTGTCAGTCTAGTATTGAGAAACAATTCTTTCCACTCAAGTGTTAATTCTGAACTTCAGTCCTTTGATCAGCTCCAAAGATTAGATATCTCTTTCAATCAACTTGTGGGGCCAATCCCATCTCTTTTGTTCTCTTTACCTTCAATTCAGTACTTGGATTTGGCTGGTAATAACTTGAGTGGAGCTCTTCCAATGAATACATCTTGCAGAAATGGACTCAATTTTGTGGATCTCTCTCATAATCTTTTGATTGGAGGTTTGCCTCCCTGCGTCCGTTCTAATTCTTCAGACTGAATTGTGTTGTATTCATGGAATTGTTTGTCTTCTGGGGATTCAAAGTATCAACATTCAAACTCATTTTGCCATGTAGAAGCTTTGGCTGCAGTTATGCCTAGTAAACAGAAGGAAACATCGAAAACCAAGTTAGGCCTCTTACTTGGAATTGTTGGGGGAATTGTGGGATCCTTGGTAGCATGTATGATGTTAATATGCATGATAGTTAGGAGATTGGGGAAAAAGAATGAAAGAAACTCTAGATCTCAGAAATCTGTCGTAGGAAAAACGTCAGTTCGGATATCCCCAAGACTGGGTACTGAATCTAGTAAGCTGTTCTTTCTCTTCCACCATTATTCATTGCTATCTGTCTATATAGAATGACCATGAATGATATTTCTTTCACTTTACCATCCTTGAAAATTTCAGTAGAAATGTATCCAAGTTTTCCAGACTTGCGTCTATGGTTTAAGGGCCTAATCTTTCTGAATTTCTTTTGTAATGTTTCTGCTTGGTAGTGTATATAGACTTTTGTAAAAGGATTCTTACATGGAGCACTCAATGTTTCTTTGATAGGAATGATTAAAATATGTGAAGCCAATTTTATCTTTGACAGGGCATATGTCTCAGGCAATGAGGCTAGGAGCACTTGGGCTCCCACCATATCATGCTTTTACTCTGGAGGAACTCGAAGAAGCAACAAATAACTTCGAGCCGTCGAATTTAATGGAGGAAGGATCTCAGGGTCAGGTATGAGAGTGAATCTATTTCGGATGGAAAATATCACCTACTACTCTTAATAATAATCTTATATATTTGTTCGAAATGCTTGGGGACAAATGATCATGTAATAAAATGTTTCAGTATAATGTTGACTGTGTCACCCTAGCCACTGCATAGATTAATGAAGGCGACAGAATAGGTAGATCATATACGAAATGTTAATACACTCTAAAGAAAGGATAAGGGAATGATGTTGTATTTTCCTTCTTCTACCTAGACCTGAATGGACTACCCAAGTTGTGGCTCTAACCATGACATAAAAGTGAATGTTTCCAATGTATGTGCCTGTGAGCATTGAAACGAAACTGATTACAGAAAATAGATGATAGATTTTTAACATCTGGTAGACCTCAATGAGTCCTGTTTATTTGCCCTGTTGCCACCATAATTTAAACATCCTATCTCCTTGATCAAATGGCTATCTTTTAGTGCTTTGCCAGGAACAATTTAACTGTTGATTTTTGGACTATGCCTGTTGTGTCAAACTCTTTTGAATACTAAATATTTTGTTCATGGGTTCAACACAAAAGTCCCCTCAAATTTCAGTCTATTAAGTGGTAAGGTAGTGAATTTTATATAAAGTTATCCTCCTTATCAGTTCTCAATTCCCTTAGCAGCCTAACACCCAAGTTATGAATGGATCAAGAGCAAAGAAGAAATGTTTTTGGGTGTTTACAGTTAAAATCTGTCCGACGGATTCCACATAACTAAGCTGGTTTCCGAATTTTTTATTTTCTCAAAATTTGAACAAGTAATCACACACGCTCATGGTAAATATCTAATATAGGTTATTTGCATACATTATAGGCTTAATTCAGTCGGTAATAGTGTTCAACTCTATCGAAAAATGTTTTTTTTTTTCACTTGTATGATTTGTTATTGTCAGTTCATTTTGAGTTTCCACACTTTTATAATTTCAACTCTTTCAAAATGCATCAATGCTCTGTTTTATATTTCCACAAGTAGTTGATTGGATTTACTTTTTCTATGTTTGAAACTTCACTTGGTCAATCATTGACTCGCACAAATCAACTTGATTTCAGATCTACTGAGTCAGTAAAACTCGTTGATCCACCCGATGCAAGCAACTCGCTGGGTAAATCATTGACTGCCTGATTCAACCCACTTTTGCTTTGGGTTGACTTCTTGAGCAATGATAAGATTTTAAGCACTACCATATCTCTCTCTAAATGGTGTCTTTCAATCACTAGTTATATTTTTAACCTAATTCATAAAACATACCAAGTGATTTTTCTACCTACGTAAGACAAATTTGGGAGCTATAGCTCATGAACTAAAGTAATTCAAGAGGACAGTAAATTACAGTTTTCTTGTAATGTCTATGTCATTAGAGTTTCAGACATGGGCATCTCTTAGGAGGATTTCAGATGCCATACATGTACTCACGAATTAAAATAAATGAAAAAGACAAAAGATTTGGACTGTTCTATTTAATGTCCCAGAAATAGGGATAAAATTCCCCTTTTCATATGTTGCAGTAACCTTTCCTGATTATGGTGTATCTTACTGGACCAACATAGGATATTTGAAAAACTAGAAGTTATTGTTTTTTTCTGACTTTGGGTGATGATCCATGATCATATCTCCATGAATTTGATAGAATTTTGTAAATTAATATGATTAAAACATCATCTCTACTAGACACAGACTGCTTCACTTTCAATGTTGACATCTGAATCAATTTCACATCATCTTGACTTCTTTTGCAATTTTAGCTGTACAAAGGATGGCTCAGTGACAGATCAGTGGTCGTGGTGAGGTGTCTGAAACTAAAGCAAAGGCATGCTCTTAAAATCTTAAAACAGCAAATGGAAGTAATTTCAGAGCTCAGACACTGCCATTTGGTCAGCATTCTTGGACACTGCTTTGTCACTTATGAGGAATCCCCTAATGCCACTGATACCATCTTTCTTGTCTTCGAATACATTTCAAATGGGACACTGAGGAGTCATCTTACCGGTAAGGGGAATAACCATTATCCTATGGCTTTTCAGCCATTAATATCTGAAATATCATAAGATTTCAATTCTTATAATTTATTTGGCAGAACGGCGAAAGCACGAGATGCTGAAATGGCCACAAAGATTAGCTGCTGCTACGGGAATTGCGAGAGGAATCCAATTCTTGCATACAAGAATTGTGCCTGGTGTTTTAAGAAATAATTTTAATATAAAGAATATTTTGTTGGATGAAAATCTCACAGCAAAAATTAGTGATTATAAGCTTCCAAGACCATTTATCAATAAGATCACTAAGGTCAGCTCCACTTAGAGTGAATAGTTCAGTTTTTATTTTTTGTTAATATGTATCCACATTTACTTAATACACCCCTAATTTTATTGATATTTTTTCTTTGTTTGAACCAAAAGGTCTCAATTTCAGCTAATTTTCATCTGTAATAATGTAGGTCGGTTCTGAAAGCCCTTTCAATGGAGCAGAACTTGGCGATCTTGACAGGTAAACAACCACCTTTTTTGATATAATGCTTATAGCTGGAGTGTGTCTTATATAAAACCCAAATCAAAATTAAGTGTAGTTTGATCATCGTCAACCTAAAAAGCGTTTATATTTCTTACATGTGGGAGTGTATATAGTGATGACCACCAAGCATGTTACGGTGAATTCAGTACGAATTGGTTTTTACTTTCTTTATCTGCAGTACTGGACATGGTGATAAAGAAGATGTTTATCAGCTGGGAGTTATTCTACTATAAATTATTACAGGAAATCCCATCACATCTCAGACAGAATTGGATGTCTTGAAACTTAAGGTAAACAACCCATTCCTCCATTTTACTATTAATGCATTTAGAGAGAGAAATTGAAATGTTTTTTTAAAACTATTTCTAAGCTATTAATCAGCGATTTCTAAAACATATTTCTAGTTTTTCAAAAACATGGAAATCTCTTCAGAAAATATCCAAGTGTTTGGATTATTCAAAAAAAAAAAAAAAAAAAAAAAAAAAACTCCATTAATAACTGGAGAAAGAAGGTTTTGGTAGTATGTTAACGAAATGAATTCCTTGTATTAGGAAATTTTGAACCCATGATTGCGAGTTGTGACACGCCATTAGACATCAAGATTGAATCATGAATAGATTTTTAGTTCATAATAGTATGTTGAAATTTTAGTAATTTTTTTAAAGTTTATGTATGTTTTTTGTGGTTCCCAGCTAGAGAGAGGCCTAGCAGAAGGCCCGAAAAAACTGAGGGGGGAAACTGATCCTTCCATTAGAGGTACTTTTGCCTATGAGTCCTTAAAAACTGCAGTTGAGATCACCATAAACTGTTTATCTGAAGATATTGGTCAGCGTCCATCGATAGAAGATGTTCTCTGGAACTTGCAGTACTCAGCTCAAGTTCAAGATGGATGGACGAACAGCGAGAACCTCAGTACCCATTCATAGAGATTAATGTATCCTTCATTTTGTATTTATTTTTATCACTTGGTGGTATTTCAAAAATTCGGATCATGGTACTTGTTTGTATATTTCTACCCATCCTATTCTCCTACGGTTCTTTCTATTTTTTATGACAGTGATTGATAATGAAGAGAGGATATGTTAAATGAGCAGGGGGAATAAGATGTCTTATAAAATGAGAAAATCCCGAAATAGTCCCGAGATTTTAAGAAATATCACGATATTTTCATTTTTATAATTCACTGTAAAAATAACATGATAATTTACTGATATTTTTTATGTTATACTTTTTTCTTAAATTATACATTTTTATTTAGCCTACTGATGATATTTGTTAGAAAATTAATCAACCTTAAGCGGAAATAGATTGTTACCTCTGCTACGATGATCAAATTGAAGGTGCGGATGATGCACATTATCTGAACGTTGAATACTCTCCTTGAAGAACTTAGTTTTGATGTGGCCTTTAGATCTATCCAAAGCCATATGCTTAAATCAATGTAAATCCCAAGTAGGGCAACCACGAAACAGGGGGGTGGGAATTGGTTGGCTATTAAAATTTTAAGCTCTTTAAACTTTGATCTTTAATCCTAACCCTTTTGCTTATTAATCTTTAGTTCAGTGGTTAGCCAAGTAGAATGAAAATATAAACACGATAAGCATAACTAAGAGAAGAAAAGAAGGTAAGGGAAAGAGAAATGTACACCAATAATTTATAGTGGTTCGACCTTGAAACCATGGCATACTCCACTCTTCTCAAGTTTTGCTCCTTGAGGAAAACTACTATTGCTATTCTCCCTAGTAGGCCGTATGTGAGCCCATATAAGCTTGATGATTCAAGGGGTTTAATATTGGTGCCCTTCCACCTTTACAATGAAAATGAATGAAGAAGAGAAAGATCTTGCTTTGCCTCATTTTAGGGGCTGATTGCACGATGAAGAATGAAGAAGAAATCTCTCACAATATAATACAAGTTGAGCATAATCCAATCTCTCAAAGGTTTTAGCCAAATCAAGACACAAGAGATGGAGAGAGTGGTTTTAAATCCAAAATAAAACACATTATCTTGTGATATTCATCTCATGATCAAGGGGTCAAAGACATAAACACATATTATTAAGATATAATGCATGATTGGTGTGCCTTTGAAATGTTGGATATTTTTAAAATATTTTATTTTTTTAAATAGAAAAATGAGATTTTTCAATGAGAAATTTGAAAGAGACATTTCTCTCTGTAAAATGATGTTTCCAACTAGAAGACACATTAGGTTGTGAAAAAGTATTGTTTTAAAATGAAAGGGTACTTTTCATTTGACGTGGTGCCTTCATATCCTTTTTATTTTCTATTAACAAAAAAAAGAAGGCTTGTGGTCTCAATTTTAAGATAACTTTCTCCCCTTTAACTCTGCTCTTTTCCTATATGTAAGGGCATACTTGTCCGGAATTCGGCGTGTAGACCTTGTTCTTGGCGTATGCATTATTTTGTACGGAATTTAACCGGGTAGAACTCGCCCCTAAAAGCTAGTTGTTAGAAGGAGGGTGCACATTCCCTTATAACCCATCCCCATCCATCTTACTTAACCGATGTGGGACTATTTTGCTTTTGCGTGGAACCCCAACAATCTCCCCCTCCACGCGGAAGCAAGGTGGACAATCTCGCCCCTCCACGTGGTGGCAACGTGGGAACCACAAGATACTACACCGGGGTTTCTGAGATCTTCCCCGAGGGACATTCCCGCCCTCGGAGGCAAACCGGGGTTTCCGAGATCTTCTCCGAGGGACATTCCCGCCCTCGGAAGCAAACCATCTGTAGGGAATTTAACTTGGTAGAACTCGCCCCTAAAAGCTAGCTGTTAGAAGGAGGGTGCCCATTCCCTTATAATCCATCCCCATCCATCTTACTTAACCGATGTGGGACTATTTTGCTTTTGCGTGGACCCCAACAATTTTCGTGGGACTTATTTCTGTGTAGCCACCTTCATAAGTGAAGAAAAAGAATCTGTAAGAGAAAGCTTCGTTGTGCCTTGCCTACCTCTCTTTCTCTCCTATTATGATTCTTTGTTCTAAAGAGTCACTTTGTTCATCCACCGTTACAATTTGTCACAACATGAAATGTGCGATTTAGATCAATCTAAGTTGACACCCACTATGTCCTAGTGGGGCATGCCCCATTGTCACACAATGAGGTGTGCCCAAATGAAACATATTGACAATACAATTACTCTACTCTACCGCGAATTGAGTATTGGTTTGGTGGCATATTTCTTACTTGGTTTTCTTCCATTTTTTTTCCTTCCTTTTGTTTCCTTTAAAAATCAAACAAAGTTTGGAAATGCCATCTTTTCTAGGAAAAGATAAATGAAAATGGGTGAAAATATTAGAAAAGAATGGAAAAAGTATCATTTCCCGTATATACTCCAAAAGATTGCCAACAATTTCAATGAAAGGTCTCTTAATCTCCATTTCAATTATCCATATCTATGCCGCATTATACACTTCAGACGTCCATCTGAATCACACTACCTACCAAGTTTCCCACCTTACATTCGTGGTGGTGGTCCCACTAATTAGCAATTGTGTATTCCACATTCTCTTTTTGAAGGGAAATGATATCTAGCCCCTTTTTCTTCACTGGCCACCCCTGTTGAAAAGAGTAGTCATGAATACACTACAGGGGTGGCCTGAGGAAGAAAAGAGGGCGAATATATCACTTCCCCATATAAGGAGACGAAAGGTCAATTCCAATCCACCATTTTCATCCCCATCCGACATGAGGCAATGTTGCAGGCATGGGATCCAAAGGAAACTACAAAAGTTGGGAAAATCTCTCATATATACAACACCATCGTCTCAATCACTCATCAGATCATCATGGGCCCACCTTGATCTACAACCATGCAGAAAACACACAGCTAATCATCGTAACCATTAGGTCAAGATCCTAGAAATTAATGATCAAGAAAAGAACAGAAGAAATAATGATGAAAAAGTACATTTGTAGATATAGTTAAGATTCTTGGTCCAATGGTAAGGTTGCTCCAATAGTGGTCACGGGTTCGAGTCACGGAAACAGCCTCTCTGCAAAGCAGGGGTAAGGCTGCATACATCTAGCCCTACACAGACCCCGCAATAGCGGCAACCTCGTGCACTGGGCCGCCTTTTTAGAGATAGTTAAGATTCTGTGAGTGTATTGATCTGTTACATGGTCCAAATTAAATGATATGGGTGGGACCTACATATTCTGATACATGTAGGTAAAGAACACTTCATTTAGGAAAGTACGAGGCAAATGTAAGTAAATGAAATAAAACTTCAGCAAACCTTGCTCAATCGTAAATAAATACACATGCGAAAGATGCCCAGCATTAAAACCCTATTTGGATTGCAATAAAAATATTTCAGAATGAAAATATTTTCTTCAATTTTTTTCTTTTCTATGACCCTGTTTGGTTAATTTAGAGGGATACTATCAGAAATTGAGGGCCCCTAAGTAAAAATTGAATAGGGTTGGTTTGTGTAAAAAAAGTTTGGAATTTTTTGAAATATTTTTCCTTTCCATACTTTTCTGAAAAATTCTTGCAATCCAAACAAGGCCTTAATGGAAATGGAAAATGCTAAAATGAAAGACACTTTTATTCAGAAAATGATAAATGCGCCCTTTTCCATCGCTTGGGACACCCGGCTGCATTGTACGTGGCAATCAGGTCACTTCATTCCTTAAATGTGAAGTACATCAGCCCCTTTGCAGTCATAGATACACTCTAGCCAAGTGTCCGAAGGGATGAAAAGGGGTGCATTTATCATTTCCCTTTTATTCTCCTTTTTTAAAGACATTTATCAAGACCCACTTCTGCTTCGTTTACATGCTAGATTTCTATGACATTTTGGTTTTAATGTTTCTCAGTGTTTAAAGAGATCAAAAGATTTTATTTACTATGTACTTTTTATGGGTTGAAACGGTGGGAGACATTAAAACCTATAAATGAGGGAAATTGGAAATGTTAAGAGGGCTTTTAGGAGGGGTGGAGACGTTTCATGTTTATTCTTCCCTACAAAATCTCTCTTTCGATAGTCTCAAAATGGGAGAAGGACCACTTTCTGGTGAGGTCTCCTCATCTCTATAAAAGCTATCTGGTTTCTTCTCCAGAAACTCCATTGATTTATTTTTGGTTACATCTTTTATCATCTTTTGTAACACGGGTGGTGACGAGTTCGAGGGATCGTGTCAAACAACCAGTTGCTTCAAAAGCTTAAGCGGCTGGAGAAGGCATTATTTAATCTTTTATACTTTAACACCCCCCTCACTTGTGGCCCCTCTTTTAGGGTTTGCCTAAATATGTGACACATGTGTCCTCTCTTTTGGATTTGGCCATTGCATATGGATTTTTGTTATCAAGGAGGTTTGAACTCGGGACCCTTGCATCCGATACCAAGTCAAACAACCAGTGGTATCAATGCCAGGCCGTGGTAACTCTGGTGTGCCTTTGAGGACGAAAAATACCTCAGGGAAGATCTGAGTAACCCCGGTATGCCTCTGAGAATGATAAAATATCCCTCGGGGAAGATCTTGTAGTTCCCACGTTGTCTCCACATGGAGGGGGAGATTGTTGGGGGATCCACGTGAAAGCAAAGATCCCACATCGGAAGTGTAATGGATGTGGATGGACTTTATAAGGGAATGAGCACCCTCCCCTTAACAGCTAGCTTTTAAGCATGAGTTTTACCCGCGTCCCTACAGATCGATTCCGGAAGAGACCCAATGGATCGTTGTATCTTGGGAGCCGAACGCCGATCAACCCAGTGCAGAAGGGGGCACATTGTCTCCAAGGGTAGCGCGTTTTACGGTGCTTGGGTAGCATGTTTTCAATTACTTTGATTTGGAATATCATTCCAGAGCTTGAGTAGCGAGTTTTCAGAGCCGGGTCGGGTTAGTTTAGCATAAGCTATCGTTATGAAAACATTTCAAAACAGTTTTCAACATAACTTTTCATTAATCACGTCTCTTTAACTTTTTGAAATATTCGATCAAGAATGCGTAAAAGTTATTTTAGAATATATTTGTTCTCTCCCTTCTTCCCCTGTAAAGTTTGGTCCCTTTTCTGTTCTATTTTTTTTATCATGGCAAACATAATCATTTTCTCAAGGCGTCCAAGTTGTGTGAATGCACAATCCTGGAGTGGAGTTGTTGTATCCTGGAGGCATTCATTGGAGATCCCATACGTACCATCGATTAGTTGTTTATGAGGACAATATTTGCTTTATGGATAGCAGATTCATATTCATGCATCAACTCAGTCGATAAGTCACTTCTTTACCATTTGATTCTTACATTACTTTCTTGCTGTCAATTACGTCATTTCCGCCGTTTATTAGTATAATCCTAAAGCCCATGCTCATTTTCAATCACAAGTAGGATATAGGCAGTAAAATTTTCACTATAGGTGTAGAAAACTACATTTAAAAAAGAAAACCCCATAAATGTGAATAATCATACTTAAAATATGTACTATAGTGAATAGTTATACTTAAAATTTTATTAGTATGGATAATCACACCGAAAATTTATGATAGTGTGGACACCTACACTGAGTATTTTATAAAGTGCGGATGGATTCAGTGAGAAAAGCTAAGCTAGTGAGGATGGCTATCATATGTGCTAGTGTGGATAACTACAATGAAAGTATGTCTTAGGTGGGATCTCCACACTAAGAAAACCATACTGGATAAGGTATGGATAGCCGCAGTGAATTGTAAATAGATTTTTTTATGGGTGAGCTGGGGTTTGGCGGAACCCCTACGAGTGCATTGAATAGAAGGAAAGAATACAAGAAGAACAGATGAAACTAGAGAACAAATTACAAACAAGAGTACAATTTTCTTTCCCTATCTGACTGGATTATTTCCATGAGCATTGGAGGGATGAGGAGAAGAGGGATATCTTCTCCCTTGCATGGGCAACCTCACTTTGAGAGGAAGTCTGCTGCCGAGTTTGCTTCCGTCGACACGTGAGTTATGCACCAGGCTCTGAAAGTGTTGAGGATTTTTCGAATGTGGGTTATCATTGGGATATTTTCCATGGGGGCTTGGATTTTCCCCGTAATTACATCTACTGCAAATAATTAATCGGCTCTAATCTATAGATTTGGGGTTCCCCATTTTTGCACCGTTTTCACTCCCATGAAAATGGATGAGAGCTCTAGTCCCAAAAATTGTTCTTTCATGACTTCAATGGAGAATAAACCAAGAATCATTCTTTCGTAGTGTTGAAGAATTCCACCAATTCCAGCTCCTTCGATATTAATCTTGGGCTCTCCAGGATCAGGATTCTTCGTTTCATATGGTTTGATTTGGAATATCCTTTTAGTAATACTGTCTGGTGTTAGAGCGTGTAGCATTTCTGACCCTTCAACAACCAGCATTAGTTAGCAGACTTATGCCATTCTTTAGCAAGTGTTGTATTTTTTAGGTGCCTTGAAGTCCTCCTTTGGAATGTATTAAGCTAGTCATTAAGATTCCTTTTCAGGTCTACCTTAAGGCCTTGTTTGAATTGCAAGAAAAAAATTTCAGATGGAAAAAACTTTCTTGGAAAATTTTCTTCTTTCCACAATTTAGATGGAAATGATATGATTATGGTTAATTTGGAAAGATATTATTATAAATTGTAAGTTCCTCTTAGTAAAATTTGAATAGTGGTGGTTCCAATTAGCTTTTTCATGTGTAAAACAAGTACGAAATATTTGAAATATTTTTCCTTTCCAAACTTTTCCTTAAAATTCTTGCCATCTAAATAGGGCCTAAAGGATTTCAAGTCTGCGGCCAAGAGCTTGAAGTCTTCTATAAGTTTTAGAAAGTTTTCATAAGCAAGCAAAGCTTATTACTTTCCTTTTTCGGTAGGTAAGCTGAGATTGAACTGCCGACCTCTAGGTTATCTTGTGCAGTTGTGGATATACTATATTCTGATGGCTATAGATAGTTAACAGTTTGACCTCAACCATTTTGGATTTACTATGGGGTGATGATAAATTCGCACCCCTGTATGATTATTCAAACCCTTTAACGTGAATTGACGTTAAAAAAACATTAAAGGCTTATGCTTGTTTATGCTTTTTGACACTTTTTTGACGTCAATTCACCTTAAATGGGTGCGAATCATCCTATAGGGTTTGCGAATTTATCATCTCCCTTTTCTATATTCCAATGACTAAGGTAAATGATATATATCTTGATGAGTTTGTGTTATATGGATTAACTATATAGTAGAATGTTTTGAGCAAGGTATTCCATATTGTTTGTTATAGATATGTATTATGTGATATGAAGCTACTTTTGAGTGTGATGATAGATCATACATGGGGCCTTGTTTTCACCATATATTATCTCTCTTTAGTGTGTATGATGTGCCATATATAATCAGTCGATATATCTGAGACACAACATCCACATTGGATGTGGCAATTTGTGGAACATGACGAGAACAAGGTTTATAAAGCCCTATTTTACACAGTGATCTTTTCTTCGTACTTGGAAACTTTTTATATGAGGAAATTGAGCTCTATCAAAAGAAATTTTTACAAGGTTTATAAAGCCCTATGAAAAGAAAGTATCAAATTTTATTTTTTCAAAATTTCTACTTTAAAACAAAAAAACTAAATGTCAATTGTTTATTGTCTAGGACTAGATATATGCACCCATTGGCTACATATTACTATTTTCATTGGTAATCGGTGGTGCAACGAACACATTGCAGGAGATGAAAAGATAGGAAAAATTATATGAGAAGAAGATGACAAAATGGTCTTTCGAACCGTGAGACACGCCTCCAAGGTCAATAGTTCCAAAAATCATTTTGCATTACAACTAAAGGAAAATTGTACCATTTTTTGAAACAACATTTTTTCAAGTAACTACAGAATTCTGAGAGCTTCTCGGTCGACCAGTCAATATATGCATCCATAGCTCTGAAGTATTTATGCCTCCAATTTTGGTTGAGGATGAGAAAGCCGATGACTCCCCAAAATCCCAAAGCATATGACATTGCCACAAATGAGTAGAAAATCACAGGATTATCAAGAACCCTAGAACTTTTCCCCTCATCTCTAGGAGGTTGTGAAGGGATTTCCAAGGAGCAAATTCTTTCTAGTGGTGGTCCACAAAGATCTGGACTTCCCTCGTAGCTATCGTTACCAAACGTGATAAGGTGATTCTCAAAAGGGATCTTACCTGATAGGTTATTGTAGGCGACAGAGAAAGCACCAAGTGCATCCAATTGAGATAATTCATAAGGGATTCTCCCAACGAACTTGTTGTGAGAAAGATCCAAACTCTCCAAGCTTTTTAGGTTTTTAAAGGATTGTGGAAGATAGCCAGTTGGCAGGTTGTTGGAAAAATTTAATGAGCGAAGCTCTCCCAAGTCTCCTATTTGGAATGGAATATCACCCTCCAATTGATTCATGGACAAATCAATTCCAGTCATCAAGCTAAAAGGAAGGCCCTCGTAAAAGTAAGTTATACCCTTTGTGGTGAAAGAAGTTGAAGGCCTAGGATGAAAGGATGTAAAATTGAATTCAACATCGGAAATTTGGATTTGATCTGTTTTCTTCCATGAACTTATATTGTTGAGACAAGAAGGTATATTTCCAGAAAAAGAATTGTTGGAGAGATCAAAGATATGTAGGTTACTTAGTTGACACAGTTGTATTGGAATGTTTCCTCGAAATAAATTATTCCCTAAAAGAATTGATACCAATTTTGAGAGGGAGAATAACCAACTAGGAATAGTGTCGGATAGGGTATTTTTCGCATATCAAGAATCATCAAGTCAGGACTATTTAACAGGCCAGATGGAAATTTTTCAGTGAAGTTATTGTGGCTGGCAAATAAATATTGCAATCGTATCAAGTTAGCATCAACTGTGAGAATGTCTCCTTGCAATCTATTACTTGATATATTGAGGTAACCCAGCTGAGTGCAATTTTTGGTGAGTTGATGTGGCATTTCTCCTGAAAAGTTGTTGGAAGATAGGTCCAATATAGATAAGCGTTCTATTTCACGCATGGATGAGGGGATCCTACCTTGCAAAATATTTTTGGATAGGTTGAAGTAATTCCAATGAGGGAAGAGTGTGCCGATGTTTGTAGGAAGTGACCCGCTTAGATTATTCTCAGAGATATCTAGAACAATGAGAAATGATATAGTGTTGTGGGTAGACTGAGGAATTGATCCCTCGAACAAGTTACCCGTCAACGACAAGGAATCACTTGACATATTGTACAATAGCCAAGATGGGATGATCCCTTTAAGAGAGTTATGACCCAAATTTAATTGAGATAACTTAACCTGGCTAGAAAGAAAGCTGGGAATGCTACGAATGCTATGTTTGTTGAGGTTGCAATTTTCTAAGGACAACCACTGGAGTTGAAAAGTAGGAACCCAATATGGGTATTGGGTTTCGACCACTAATTGGACATTGTTTGAAATGTCAACACCTGAAAGCTTCTAGAGGTTGGCAAAACTAGAAAATGAGAACACACCCGTGAACTGATTATTTGAAAGATCAATAGACTCTATCTTCGTTAGGTTGTTGAAAATGAATGAAGGAATCTTCCCTGTAACGCGATTGTCGGAGAGAAAAAGCCGTCGCAGGTTATGCATGCCTTCCATACATGGATGAATGCCCTCAATTGAATTGCTCATGAGATACAAGTAACATAGGTTCCTTAGTTTGCAAATCCTAGTAAGAATAAGACAGAGAGAAAATTGTGACAAAATTAGATTGATGTTGCAAAATGATAACGAGGAAGCCATTGTATGATTATGAGGCAAGATAAAATTCTTCGCTAAAAAACAAGTTTCTAATAAAATTTTATTTTTCTTTTCTTTCCAATTTATTAGTGTAAATGTAAATAGTCATATTTTGGGAAATAATATTCTCACACCTTGACTCAATGTAAGGCCTATCAAATGTAAGGATAAGATCAATCAAAGGTGGGACCCTCAAGACCACCAACTTCCTCTGGATGACGCCCTCATACATCAAATCTCCAACGTGGGGTCCCATTCGCTATTTCTTCCCTTTTTCATTTTTTTGCTTATCTTCATAAAAAATATTTTTTATATATTTAGTTGAATGGATTGGATAGCCAAACAATGGACCCCACCTTAAGATATGGCCCAGACATTGTATTTGTTGTCTCGTGACTTGTGAGATCTAAAGATCTTAAAAGAGGGGGTGGGAATATCATTTCCCATTTTCTTTATTAAATGTATAGTTTACTTTTCTTAAAGCGGGTACTATGTCAGAAAAATAACAAAATCTTGTCAAAAAATACTCCACACATCATCATTTTGGGCGAGGAAAAGCTATTGCCTCGTACCTGTTGAGATGGCGCCAAATGTGAATGTCATATTATTCCCTGATAAATCTAGGGTTTGAAGGGAGGAGAGGTTGCCTAAACATGATGCAAGACTTTGACAATGAAGATTGTTATATCCGAGATCTAGTTGCCTAGACAAAAGTGGCTCTTTATCATTTTCCCAATCTTGATCAGATGATCATGAGCCTTGATTTAGGAGGTCTCACACCAAAAGCCGCTAAAGCGCGCTTTCATATTTGTATGCAATAATTAACCAAGGCACAAGGGCCTTGGTTATGCACAACCTTGTGCCTATGTGCGATGTATCTGATCTTGGCCAAGTATTCATCCTGTGAGATTTGTTTAGGGGTACCATTGTAGAAAAAACATTTCTCGCAGAAAATATTTTCTTTGATTTTGTTTATTTCACAATGTAGACTGCAATCATATGGTTATTGTTTATTTAGAGGGGTACCATTGTAAAATGAAAGTCCTAATAAATAAAACTTTGTAATCAATCAATGGAAAAGGAACAAATTTTATAAAAAAATTCTTTTCCAAACTTTTTAAGAAAATTCCTGCAATCCTCCAATGTTTATTTCACAATGTAGACTGCAATCATATGATTTTGTTTATTTCACAATGTAGACTGCAATCATATGAATACAACCATTGACCTTGTACTTCCTCATGGGGTAGCCCACACAAAACGGCATTCGCCCCTTGGAAAACATAGAATAACATAACAAAAATATTTAGGGAGGTTGTTATGCTCTGTTTTGTGTGTATGGTTACAGTCATAATTATTTTTTAAGACAAAAATATCCCTCTTCTTAGGAAAATGAAATAACATTCTGTTATGTTTGAGACAATCGTGAAGGAATATGCTAAAAAAATATGGAGATGCTAACCAATCAAGCCTTGTTTTAAGGATCCTACTAAAAGAAGCTAAAGCTTTGATATTTAGAGGCCTTAATCTGAAAAATGGGATCTCGGTTAGGAATAAGACTTGGACAATATGGGTTGCCTCATGATGGTCCACTTGATCAACGGTCTTGATTACACCCCTGACCATATGTGGAACTTAATGTTGACCCTAAGCTTGATCCTAACCATGGAACAAAACTTGGCTCCAGACCGATCTGGAGGAACTTCCTCCAGCCCCTCTAATAGCAAGGGGTGTGTAAATATCAATGCCATGTTTATTTTTTTCAGACATGGATTTGATATTTCCACACCCCTTGCTATTAGAGGGGCTGGAGGAAGTTTCTCCAGACCGGTCTGGGCCCAACCATGACCAGTCAAAGTAATAACATAATTAGTCCTGTAAACATGTGGAGATGATATACATTGTATTGGCTGTCTCTGTGTTGTGACTTGACTTGTGAGATCCAAAGATCTTAAAAGAGGGGGTGGGAATATCATTTCCCATTTTTTTTATTAAATGTACAGTTTACTTTTCATAAAGCGGGTAGTATTATGTCAGAAAAATAACAAAATCCTGTCAAAAAATACTTCACACATCATCATTTTGGGTGAGGAAATGCTACTGCCCCGTACCTGTTGAGATGCCAAATGTGAATGTCAGATTATTCTCTGATAAATCCAGGGATTGAAGGGAGGAGAGGTTGCCTAGACATGATGGAAGACTTTGATCGTGAAGATTGTTATCGCTGAGATCTAGTTGCGTGAGTCTCTTCAAGCCACATAAACCTACAAGAAAAATGAACAAGACATAAAAACCCAAAACCCATTTCATTTATTACTAAACAATAAATTGCTCTCGCTGCAAGGGAAAAATCTCGAAGTTTTATATTACTTATATGAAAATTGCTAGAAAAACTACAGAGCTGTTAGGATTTGTTTGATACTAATCCCGTCAAACCCTACCAATGGATTATCCACAAAAGTGACCGTGAGGATTTGTTTGAATATAGGCTCTGTTCGGATTGCAGGAATTCTTTCCTTTCAGGAAAATAGAAGAAAATGATATGGTTACGGCTTATTTAGAAAAATACATCATAAATTGAAAGTTTGTTTTTCACCAAAAATTGAACAGGTTCAAGTTATTTTTTTCATATAAAATCAAACAATGGAAAAGAAGGAAAAATTGGATAAGTGTTTCCTTTCATTTTTCCTAAAATTCCTGCAATCCAAATCGGGCCATGATGATTTGGTCCAGATTGAACAAGATAGATGGCATATACATATTGTAATGCATGCATACAAGAAAGATTTATGTTGGGAAAATGTTTTGATAATTTCACTAACTCACATTGTCTTGTACTATTCAACCAGCTGTCAATGGCTATCAGAATTTTAAAAAATGCTATAGAAGCAAATTATGAAATAAAAGACAAGGTAACTTAGTGCAAATATCAAAACACAGTAGTGCCAAAATCAATAGCCTTCTTATAAACTGCATATTTAAAATTGGTGGGACTGATATCTCCACGACAGTGTTTTGATAATGAGGACAACCCACCTGGTTTTACATGTGAGAAACTCTAATTACTGCAAATTTCAAAAGTTGGTTGAAACTCTAGCAGAACTTTCCAAAATTATGCAATTTCGAAATTAAGGTAGAACTAGTTGCGGACCCGTGCTATGCACGGGCCTTTTATACTAAACCAACTAAGATGGCAATTTAGAGATAAATCTTAAATTAAATCTTAAGAAATATCCTCCACTAACGTGTTTGTAATTGGGGGGCCTTAATTTGAGTGTTACACAATACACATACCCAAAAGGTTGGTTCACCCCTATGGAAACTGGATACTATCATCAATTTTTTTTTTCTTTCTATTTCCTAAAATCCCACAGCTGGAGGACTCTTTTGTTTCGATTTTCTTAAACCCTACCAGTTTGCATGTATTTTATTCTCGTAGAATATTTAGGCAAAAAAAATAGCTACTTTTTTCTAATCGTGAATTCTATGGAGAAAGGAAAGTGGGTATAGAAGGGGTGCCATGTCGTGCCCCCAAGTCGTCCAGGATTTTGTTTTACATATATATTATGTGATGTTTAGTCCCACATAGACTAAAACCATCCATGTGCCATAATTTGAGGCCTATATATTGCACTCAAATCAATACAATTATATATATAAGAAAATTCCATGTACAATAAAATTCAGAACGTTGTACAAGAGAATTCAATGTATAAGAGCATTCCTTCATCCTTCTAGGATAGAAAGTGCCTGCGTTCTTCTGGAACGGAGTTAAATAACACTCGATCTTTAGAAATGTTTCCCCATTTTTGGATTGTGAATTGTAGAAAAAAAAATCTCAGGAGTAGTCACTACAACAATAAGCTCATATTTAGTTATATCTCTAAGTATATTTGCTGTGTTTTCATAGTATATTTCCATTATTACATTAGGAAACTGAGTTTCCTTCTAATTTCAATTCCTTGGGCAAGATCCATATACTAGTTTAGATTTTTTTTTTGCTTACATTGTTCCTCATCCTTCGAATTCCAGAGTTGGATATTGAGGCTAAGCTCTAGATCTTGGGAATTCAGGTTTGAATCATGGAACAGACTCCTAAAAGAAAGGACAGACTCCTATACTTTATAAGGGTAGGAGAGACTCCTAAAGTCTGTCAAGGTAGGATAGACTCCTAAACTCTGCAAGGGTAGGACAGACTCCTAAAGTCTGCAAGGGTAGGACAGGCTCCTAAACTTTGCAAGGGTATGACGGAATCCTATGACTCTATGACAATAGGACAGAATCCTATGACTCTATGAAAGTAGGACAAAATCCTAACTCTCTACGATAGTAGGACAGAATCCTACTGAAGAACTGACTCCTAACTAGAGGGTAGACTCCTATTCTATGGGGCTAACTCCTAGTCTATAAGCTCTAAAGGAAGTACTAACTAGACTAAAGCAAGTCTCCTAGAAGAAGAGGAGACAAAGAAGGGTGCTAGTGAGACTGAGCAAGTCTCCTAGACACAGGGATGGGCTCCAAGTATCCCTATCATTGCCCTTACAATGATAAATAGCATAGGGCAACTAAAAGACTAAGATAGTCTTTAACTTAGTTAGGGGTGCAAGTTATGAGACTTGAATAGTCTCCTAAAGGAGGGTACTTTTCTAATGAGACAGGGCTTGTCTCCTAAAGAGTAACTTACTATAGAGACAAACCATGTCTCCTATAGGGGGCTCTAGATGACTCTTTCATTGCCCTAAACAAATTGGAAAGACTAACAGATTTCTTGGATAAATCCTAAACCAAAGTAGACTTCATAGGACAACTAAGAATTCGAGGAAGGTTATAATTACCTTGAAAAAGATGAACAGATTACATATGATTGCCTAAGATAACATCATTATGAAAGTTAGAGTAAATATTGCTCTATTTTGATAACTACCACCTGTTATCCAATCCATTGAGTATACACATGCCTTTATATTCTTCTGAAAAACCTCCTGAAAATGAAATACATGGAACACCCAAAACATGCCTCAAGTTCCTAAAGAAAAGTAAACACATGATTTCAATGAAATGTACAACTGACCAATAATCATCAAATAGACACATTTTCCTCAGACCCCTAAAGTTTAAATATTGATACAGATTTCAAAAAAAAAAGTAGACATCATCTACCTTAAATGACAAATGATAACTAGTTTTAGAAAAAAAATGAAATGGAACTAACTCTAATTGAACATAATCTGTTTGCAAAAGAGAATGCGGATAAGATAGAATAAAATCAATGGTCTAAACCATTCATTTCTATAGAATGAAGAAGGGTAATACTTTAGACAGACAATATGAACATATTATCATGACATACTATGGATGATTAAATTGGAACAAGTTAATAGAAAGGAAATCACATATAATTTTAATTCACAACAATCATGGAACAAATTGAATATAATAGGTCAGATATACCCTCCCAAATCATCAATCCATCTATCCAATTGAAGAATTTGTCATTCAAGCAACCTAAAATCCATTCAAGTAGTCCTCTACACATATGGAGTCAAGAACACAAGCCAATATTTCTATAAATGTCTCTCTTAATTATGGCTAATGTTTTAAGCATTTCACCTAGTGCGAACTTAAAGTCAGGTCAGTTAGCATGCAAATTATGTGATAAAGTTGTTGTAATAAAGTATATATCCATTTAAGAACAAGCCAATTTCATGTATTTATCAAAACTATAGCTATTTCCAACCAACTGAAGCTTGTAAACTTCGTGCCACCACAAGTAGTATGTTAAACGGATCAACAAGGCACACAAATTTTACACCTTCTCTATTCATCTTGAGCTTTACAAAGACCAAGGTTACGGTGGTTAACTATTGAAATAACAAAAAGGAATACAAACAACAGATCAATTTTAGCCCATTCACTCAAGGCTTGATGAACTAATAAGACACAAAAATGTATAACCTATTGAATTAAGAATATTATTCACTCATCACATATCATGAAAATGCTACCCCTTTTTTTTAGGAAATTAAAACACTATAATCAGCTATAAAGGAAATCTACAGCAAAGACGTCAGGAAATCATGATGAAATGAAATTCTCATTTGGCTCTTCAAATGATCACAAAATAAAATGGCACTATCCGCCAATTCTATGAAAAGAAAAATCATTAGCTATTTTTCTTATGTTACCAAAAAGAACAAAAGGTATCCTAAAGTATGACCTCGAATACCCAAAGACTACGTCTAAACCTCCGCAAGTGTACTTATGTTACCAAAAAGACCTAAGATTCTGACAATGTCCCTAACGCTATGGAAACCACCCTACTTTCAGAAAATTCTAGCAACAACTCATCTTTAGACGGCTCACCTATGCCGAGCAGTTCTCCAACTCCTCCAGGATGTGCTGGTAATGGAAATCCGACATTTCAATGAGGAGATCCTTCGGAATCCGATCCAAGAATCCAGGAATTTTTCTGCTAGCAATCATTTCCCCACCAGCTGGATGCCCACCACCTTGTTAGCTTCCCAGTTCTGCCTCCTCACCACTCTTTCTTTGTTCAAGATTAGTTTGAAGAAAGGATGTTTATGTAACGGCGAGTGGGTGTCTTTAACCGTGTCTGTCCCATAGAGGCTATAAAGTTTTCAAGGGCAACCTTGGGTCTTTAGCTTAAATAGTTTCCATTGCTTCCGGAGAAGATCTCCCGACATCTCTTTATCAGTTGGGTCATTGAAAAAAGCCCTCTCTTCATCATAAGTCATCGTCCTCATCCTCTTAAGAATTTTTTCTAGAACCAAAATCTCCATAAACAACTGCCTGCTCCAACTTCCATAAAGAAATTTTTTCCATCATAGGTGATCGAAAGTTGATCTATCTTATGGATTTGATTTTCGTGTGGCGTGGGACTAGCAATAATTAGGTCATCTCATAAAGGACTTGAAAACACTTCCAAAACAGGAATTTGTTTGGAAAATACAGACGAAAGTGAAAGGGCACTGATAATTCACCCCGCTTCACAATAAATTCACCCCCCTTAGCGATCCTTTAACTCAAAGGGTTAAAGGGACTTATGTATCCGGTTACCTATCTTTTATTTTTACAAAGCAATTCCCCCCTTGGAGAGCCACTTTTTTCAAAGGAGCCTTTGTTCTGAAATAGCGGACAAAGACGACTCTTTGAGGAGGAGAAAGATGACTCTTTGCGGTGTTTCTTCCTTCCCGTTGCATTTTTATCTTTATTTTAGAGAGAGAGAGAGAGAGAGAGAGAGAGAGAGAGATTCCAAATGATTATTGATAGGGAGAGATATTTAAGAATTTGTCCCTTCTTAGGAAAAGTAAACATTATCTAATTAGGTAATATAAGGATAAAATGGGCACTCATAAATGTATGAGCAAACATACAGGCATACATCAAGACACAAACATATAAATATGCATTCACATACAAATAATGGATGAATATTTTATGATTACCTCCAAGTTGATCGAGTTGCCAGTTGAGACAACCATGCATGGAAGTAGACCACTAGAAATCAGGCTTGCTTGCAACATCCCCACGTTTTCTTTTCCTATATCACCGATTCCATAATGTTATTTGGTAAGGACTATTTCTGGAGTTGGATCATTACAAGAACCTCGTATGGAATGGCCCTACCATAGCCTCTCAACTTCTATGGCGTTGATGGCAATGGACCGTGATACTAAAAATGCTTGGTTTGGAGTTTGGTCATGGTGGCTATCCAAAGAAACTAGAAAAGGTTTAGATAGAGGTAGGATAAGGGCCCTTGTTTTATAGGGAAAATGACCTTGAAATTGAGGATATATTCAGTGTCACTAATAAATATGACAACCAAACAATATCTGGCAAAGATAATGGCGCGCGCTGAAACGTGGTGAAATACTGTGTATGGCGTTATCTTCTAGGATGGTATTTTCACATATTTAGTAGAAGTGTCGTTGGAGTAGACAGTCCGATGGATCTAAAAGGTCCAAACTTCAATGTTCAAGACCTAGGCACAATAGTTCGATCCATCGAATCTAATTTGGACTAATATCATATGGCACAAAATTGTACCGGATCAGGCTCAAACATAGCCACAAAATGTATTGGTGTGTCCTAAATTGTGTAGCTGAAGCTATATATATATATATATATATATATATATCTACTACTATAAGCTGGAGGAAAAGAAGTGAATTTTTTGATTTTTTTGAAAATTATATGAGAATTACACATCACCCCCAAACAGATAAATACCTCTTATGCCCTAAAATTCCAACACATCTAAGTGAAAATACCTCCTATGCCCTTAAATTCTCTCTCTCTCTCTCTCTCTCTCTCTCTCTCTCTCTCTCTCTCCTCATGTCTTCTTCTTCTTTCTCATGTCCCCTAAAATTCCAACATAGGGAGATTTACAACATAGGGAGAGAAACGCTTCAAAGGTCTTGAGCAACGCTCCTCATTCTCGCCTACTTAATAGGGCGAGAGAAACGGATTCTTTCTCCTTTTGTCTCTAATTTACAGCATGGCGTTTTAAGCATCCTTGTTTAATCCCGTTTTACACGTCAGGAATTCCAAAAGTTGCTTCTTTTACAAATACGCCTCCATAAATAAATATCAATTAATGGCAGCCCCTCTTCTATCCCGCTCGCAAGTTAAACGGCAAAAGAAAAATAAAACCTCTCTCTCTCTCTCTCTCTCCATTATTAATCAATCTCTCTCTCGCCCTTTCCCAAACTGCTCTCTTGCTCTCTTATTCAAACCCTCCTTTTGCTGCGATTGATCTCAGAAAGAGGCGCTGGCCAGTATCGATCTCTGACTAATCTGGCTGGAAGTGGATCGCAAGGTCGCTTGGCCGACGATAGTAACGAGTCACGAACTGATTGGTAAAGGGTATTATTTTTAATTTTTTTTTTTTTTTTGGGTTTTTTCTGTAGATGGACTGCTATGAGTTTTTTATTTTAGGGTTTTTAGTTGGTGTTTTTTCTGTAGGTAGCTATGGAGCAGTTCGATTCGTGGGCACTCTCTTGGAGACGAAGATGGAACGGTGGGTTTTTCTAATGATCGAGTATTGAGTGGAATGAAGGAATTATGTAGCATCCCCAAATCTCACTCAAATTTCCTCTACAGAAGATATTTGGGGTGCTTTTTAAGTAATTTAAAATCCCCATATTTGACTTGGTTGTATCAGGATTGGAAAGAACACCAAGGCAAATCAATGAACTGAAGCCAAGTTTTGTTCATCAATGAAAGAATAGAAGCCCTAATATCTACTTCGGAATTTCCTCCAATGCAGGATGAGATCGGGGAAGGATCACAGTGACATGAGTGTAAGATGTAAGCAACAACCTCTTGCTCTCTTTTTTGCCCACGGATTTTGCATCAGGTAATAAAGCTATATATTTTATTTTCATTTCATTTTTTGTATCAGACTTTGGCACTTTCTCCTTCGCACAAAAAATATATTTATTTTTATTGTTTTTTTGCTCTTCATTTATCGGTAATTCTCAACTCTAATGACATTTTAAAAACATCAATCCTCCGTTAATTCATTCCTTTTAGTTCATTGGTAGAGATGGTAATTCAATGTCTAAGAAACTTTTTTCCCTGTTTCTACAGATCTCCATTGGTAGAAATGGACAAAATAGTTTTTTGGGTGTCTCAATACAAGATAAGAAGTTTGTGTATTTCTGGTGCTTTGTGGTTCCAAAATTTTTACATGGGTTGGTAAGACTAGGACACTACCTCCCAAGCTTTTATTGCAACTTAAGATGCTTTCCATGGTAATATTTCATAGACTCATACCATGATAGCCTGGTCTTGGCTTTGCTGCTACGGCTCTGCTTTTGGTAGAGTAATTTGCAGGTAAGTCAAATCACTCCATGCATCCATTCACTTACGGTTCAGTATTTTTGTCAAACTTCATCAGATTTTGGAACAGATGACTCATCATGGCCATTTCTGGTTGCTCAAATTTGCAGTGTATAATGTTCACAGCAATGACAAAAAACTTCAAGTTGACATTAATATTTGGGAAAAGGAATAAAAGAATAGCATGCAATCTTAGTGTATTTCTTGGTGCATCTAAATTCATTGGGGAGATGGAGAAGGGACTGGAGAGATGATACCATCAAAGGAGAGAGGATTCTATGGTTGGTAATGCTTTCTTTTTGTATGCATAAGTGATTGTTTGTTATAGTTGCATGGATTTCTTAGTGAGGCATTTCCCAACTTTCAAGTGCTCTGCCTATTCTGTATCAAATGAGAGAGGATTCTATAGTTGCATGCATTTCCTATTAAGACTCATTCTTTCACTTAAGTTTCAAGTGATTCTTGCTATTGAACTGATTTTTAAGCAAATGATTCAAATCATCTCTACATACATGAAATTTGGCCATGTGGTAACTTCATGAATTTCCTTTTTTTTATAGGTTTTCTTTTTAATTATTTGAGACGGGTTTCAATTTTTTGTAGGTATACTCTTTTGTTGAAGAGAGCAAAAGGGGGAACAAAATTAGTGAGTATTTTCCCAGAGGGTGTTTTCCATATCTGTAATTTTTCACTATGGGTCAAATATTTTCTTTCTTATGATGTAAAGGTTTAGTGTGGCATCTGAGTCATGTTTGCAGGGGTTTTCTCTTAAATTTGGATATTTAGGTCCCATTTTTCTTTCCCTGCATGATTTTGCCATCAAATGAATGCCACAACCATAAATCTCTAAATTTAATTTGTTTCAGCAGATGTAGCTGCCGAAATTGCGTCGTCTTTAATGTTAAGGTTTTCATGACTTTTTGGTATTCCCAACAATGTATAACCCCTTATGGCCGCTTTGCTAACACTCTTTTAGACATGGGTGTAGCCCCTTATATTCTTTACTGCAATTGTATTTGTCTGGGTCCTCTCCTGAATGGGCTAACAGCTAACAATTGTCTCTTCTTTGTTTTATTTATTCCTCTCAAGCATGGTATATAGCTTACAGTGTTAGCATCTTATGCTACTTTATTTATCAGGGTGATCTATCTTCTTCCTTTTATTCACTAGATACACCTGCATATGTAAACTATTTGAGATTGGTACATATCATTGTTTCAAAAATTGAGGAATTAAATTACCTAAAAGAATGAAATGGTAATTCTTTCATTTGTCACCACAGGTCGTCGTAATTGAGCAACTTAGAAGAGCTGTGTGTGTGACAATCTACATGTTGGAGGTTTGATCCCGCTCACTTCTACGCAAAAAGTTGCATCTCATTAGTGTTAGGATGGACTGTTGGAGTACATACACATTCCTCAATCATACTACCTTGCTGGGGTTCTTTTTTTTACAATGGATGGGTATTTTTCCTTTTTATTACAATGGATGAGTGTTTTGATAATTGTTTCATATTTATATTTGTAGATGAAAGTGTTGATTTGCTATGTGATGGCATTTTTATTTCGAAGCTTTTGACGAACACGAGTTTTAATCTTCATAAAACTATAGAGTGTGTTCTTTGCTTTGGCAATTGATTCTTGATTGTAATTTTTAGGTTCTTTAATAATATTCCACCCCATCCTCCATATGGTAGATTGTGAAGCATGTTTGTTTCATGCGTGCATACTGCATAGTACTTTTTGTTTGACCCTTTGTGGTCACTCTTAGCAGCCATGGAGATGTAACGTTAAGAAATGGGTGAAGAGAGTTTTCAGTGGTCGAGATGAAAATTTATTTCTCCCTATGAATTTACTTTCTGAATATGGGTTTCCCTGAAATTCTTCTTTACTTGTATCATTCAAATTTTTTAACTAAGTTTCTTTTTGTGAATCATTTACATGCATTTTCTTTTCTCTACAATTTTTGGACACATTTTTTAACTTAACATTTACCTTTTTTTTCCCGTGCATCGCAGGGGTCTGCAACTAGTATATATATATCTAATACAATAAGCTGGGATGAAAAGAAGAGAGTTTTTTCCATGTTTTTGAAAATCACATGAGAATTACACGTCAAATTTTTTGACTTTTTTGAACAAATGCACCCATTCAACTCATATAATTTTAATCCTACCCCCCCCTAATGCTTTTAACAAAGGCACCCATTAAATCCTTTATGCTTTTAACAAAGGCACCATTAAAGCCATATAATTTCGATCTTACCCCCTCCTTTATGGTTTTTTAATTAAAAAACTATAGGGTGATCTTGACCATCCGATTTAAGATAAGAGGAATTATGGAAACATCTATAGATTGGAGGGCTAGGATCGGCCTATGGAAATGATTTTTGGGGCACAACCTATTTATGTTGTGTTCCATCACATGGACGGTTTGGATCAACCTATGACGTGGTCCGTACGGTTCTTTGTCGGCCCGTGCATCGCACGGGTTTTTTACTAGTTCTATTAAAGAGGGAAGGGTATTTTACTGTTCATCATGCTAACGTGTCAGCCTCCACTTCCTCTAAAACATATATTTCCTATGTTTTCGCTTATTTGAAAATAAAAATAAAAGAAACATCCTTACGTGTCAGCCTCCCCTTCGTCAGAGAAGGAACAAATAGACGGCAAAAAAAATACTGCTAATTTCTCGGCAAAGAGAGAGACAAAATGACGGGAATTTCTCGGCTCAGTTCTTACGGTATGCTCCTACTTTAATTTGGCAATTCCCATCTTATCCTTATGTATCAGAATTCAGACGAATAAAAATTCATAAAATAAAAACTTTTATACGATGTAGGCCCTTATAGTACCGTATTTCCCAAAAAAAAAACTCTTACATGGACCATACCATAGGATGATCCAAACCGTTCATGTGATGACTGACTACAATGTAAATAGGTTCTTCTTCTTCTTCTATAGATGGTAGACCTCCAATGTATATAGATTTCCATATATGCAATTCCTCTATAGATCACAAGGTTGGAATAATCTGATAAAAATTATTCTTCGACCTCAATTGTTGCCCATCAGATACCTCAATTGTTGCCCATCAGATGGACGGTTTTGATCATCTTATGAGATGTTATAAAATATCCATTTTTTACTCTTAGTACCGTATTTCCCAAATCATTCATGTGATGACTGACAATGTGAATAGGTTGTTTTTCAAAAAAATTAAAAAAATCTTACATAGACCGTACCATAGGATGATCCAAACCGTATTAACATACATACGCCAAGCAAGCTTAAAAGGACATAACAGGTACCTAAATATAACAATTACGGAAAAAACTACAAAGAAGAGGTATCAAAATATGACAATTACGAAAAAACTACTTTTCTTTATTAATTTTTTGAGGATCTTACAAATTCATCAGACCTGTAAAAAATATTTACAAATTCCGGACACCTTCGTACAACAGATTATGGAAACCTCTATAGATTGGAGGGCTAGGATCAACCTATGGAAATGATTTTATGGCCACAACCTATTGATGTTCTGTTCCATCACATAGACGGTTTGGATCAACCTATGATGTGGTCCCTACAGTTCTTTGTCGGCCCGTGCATCGCACGGGGTTTTTTTACTATATATACATATAAGGAAACTGTTGGTGAGCCAAACTTATGGTGAGCTAGCTTCCCAATCACATGGGTCCCACATTTTGGGGAGTGATCCAAACCATTCATTTGCAAGGCCTTATCATAGATAGGGGGTGTACCAAAAATCAGCTCCATAGGATCATCCTAACTCCTCCATTTGTGGAGGACAAAAATGGACAGACACATCTGCCCCATTTTTGTCCTCCACAAATGGAGGGGTTAGGATGATCCTATGGAGCTGATTTTTGGTACACCCCCCATCTATGTAAGGGACTTTCAAATGAATGCTTTGGATCATCCTAACAAAGTGGGCCCCCATGTGATTGGGCAAGCTAGCTCACCATAAGTTTGGTGAGCTTAAGCTCACCAACAGTTTCCTCAAATATATATATATATATATATATATATATATATATATATATATGAGGAAACTGTTGGTGAGCTTAAGCTCACCAAACTTATGGTGAGCTAGCTTGCCCAATCACATGGGGGCCCACTTTGTTAGGATGATCCAAACCATTCATTTGAAAGTCCCTTACATAGATGGGGGGTGTACCAAAAATCAGCTCCATAGGTTCATCCTAACCCCTCCATTTGTGGAGGACAAAAATGGACAGACACAAATCTGCCCCATTTTTGTCCTCCACAAATGGAGGGGTTAGGATGATCCTATGGAGCTGATTTTTGGTACACCCCTTATCTATGATAAGGCCTTGCAAATGAATGGTTTGGATCACTCCCCAAAATGTGGGATCCATGTGATTGGGCAAGCTAGCTCACCATAAGTTTGGTGAGCTTAAGCTCACCAACAGTTTCCTCTATATATATATATATATATATATATATATATATATATATATATATATGGGGAAAGTGATTGTGAGCGGCCCCTCATATAAGCTTATATGAGGTGACCGCTAAAAACATGGTGGGCACACATTTTTGGGGTGATACGAACCGGTCATTTGATAGGCCCTGACGTAGATAAGGGGTGCCCAAAAAATCAGCTCCATAGGATCATCCCAACCCTTCGTACTGTGAAGGTGAAAGAGGGGAAAATGGACGGGTAAGTGGGCAAATTTATACCCACCCATTTCCCCCTCTTTCACCTCCACAATTAGTAGGGTTGGGATGATCCTATGGAGCTGATTTTTTGGGCACCCCCTATCTACGTCAGGGCCTATCATATGACCAGCTCAGATCACCCCAAAAATGTGGGCCCACCATGTTTTTAGCAGTCACCTCATATAAGCTTATATGAGGGGCTGCTCACAATCACTTTCTCATATATATATATATATATATATAGAAATGGAAACTAAGGGAATTATTTGAATTTCTCCCAAAAATCTGTGAGAATTACACATCACTTTTTTTTGACTTTTTTTAACAAAGGCACCCATTCAACCCACATATTTACAATCCTACCCCCTCATTTATGCTTTCTAACAAAGGCACCTGTTAAAGCCACATAATTTCAATCCTATCCCCTCCTTTATGCTTTTTAACGAAGGCACCCATGAAAGCCACATAATTTCAATCTTGCCCCCTCTCCTTTATGCTTTTGTAATAAAAAATCTATAGGGTGATCTTAACCATCCGATGTAAGAGGAACAACATATTATGGAAACCTCTATAGATTGGACGCCTAGGATCAGCGTATGGAAATTATTTCTGGGGCACAACCTGTTGATGTTGTGTTCCATCACATGGACAGTTTGGATCAACCTATGATGTGGTCCTTACAGTTCTTGGGCCGGGTACGGGTCCAATATTCGTGACCTGTAAATTTCCCCCTGTCATTTTGACCTGGCCTGTGTCACCTGGACCCTTACGGGTCGGGTCAAACCCTCCCATATTTTTCAAGATCATTTTGATGGGCCCAAAAATTAATCTCTTCAAATCTTTGAACTGGTCTATACCCACAATTGGTGGGCCCAAATATTAATTTCTTCAAATCTTTGAACGAGGTAGGCCCCACCTGTATTTTTCAAAATGAATTGTACGCATCACCCCATGATCCAAACCCTCCATTTGATAATCATAGCCCTCCGATCTAAAGAAAAACTGTAGATTACGGAAACCTCTATAGATTGAAAAGTTGTGATCATCCAATGGAAATGATTTTTGGGGCACGACCTATTTACATTGTGGCCCATCAAATGAATGGTTTCGATCATCCTATGGTGTGGGTCGTGCATTAACATTAAGGCCAAATTGTAGGCCCCACCCAGATTTTTCAAATTAAGTTTGCGGTCAACGCCATAGGATGATCCAAGCCGTCCATTTGATGGGCCGCGACGCAAATAGGTTGTGCCCCCAAAATCATTTCGATGGGATGATCGCAACCCTCCGATCTATAAGGTTTCCGTAATGTGCAGTTTCTCTATTGTCTATCATGAGAAGCTGAATATAATGTTTTCCCACTCCTTGTGTATCGCACGGGGTGTCCCACTAGTATTATAATAAAGAGGAAAAGGTTTTTTTACTGTTCATCATGCTGACGTGTCAGCCTCCCCTTTGTCTTAACATATATTTTCTGTGTTTTCGTTTATTTAAAAAAAATCTCAGAAAATAAGATTTCCTTACGTGTCAGCCTCTCCTTCGTCCTCACATGCGCAGAGAGAGAGAGAGAGAGAGAGAGAGTAAAGCCAAAGAAAAGGATTGCTCGTGATATCGCCGAGACACACTCTCTCTCTCTCTCTCTCTCTCTATGTCGGTTGCTTTCCTCATCTCAACGTCACCACCTTCGTCTCTTTATACGCCTAAAATCTCGGCCTGTGATATTCTCTCTCTCGATGTCCGTTGGTTTCCCCATCTCAACGTCTTGCGATATATTCCGGATTTGTTTTTCCTGACTTTTGCCATTCCACCATCACCCCTCTCTCCTCAGGCCCAGCTCTGCTTTCAGTTCCTGAAGGAATACACGGTCCAAGAAAAAAAGGTATTTTCCTTATCTTCCTCTTCTTCTTAGGTTTCCTGTTTATCTTCTACAACATTGGGATTTTTGTATTTTTTTTTTTTTTTTGGGGTAATTTAGGGTTTCATACCTTCAAAGCCTTTCCCTGTCTCCCTGTCTAATACATTGGTTTTAAGGGTATTTGTCACCTCTATGAAATCTAAGATAATTGTTTAGTTTTCTTCATGGATGACAATTTCGTATCTATTTTTGCTACAAACCTATTCTCATCCCCAGCTTCATTCTTGGAAATCAGGATCTCGAGGGCTGTTTTCATCTCCTACGAAGCAATACATTCAACCTTCTTAAAGGTGAATTTTACCACTGTGTGTTGCTCTGTCAAGCTATGGTATTACTTTTGATAGAAAAAAAACTAATATTTTTTACTATTAATGAGGCAATTTTTTTCTTCTTTTCCTTCATATCCTCGAGGATATGAAGGAAAAGAACTTCGTGAACTTGCAGTTTTATTCTTTTCTCTGTTTTCTCATTCCATTCACTGATTTTAAGGGGCAGTATATCTACCATTTGCTCAACGTTATATTCTTCTTTGTATTCCATTCTCTGATATCGCCTGGTGATTCAAAAATCATATGCATAGTACCCAAATTGCAAGAGTGACCCACCACTTAGAGTTTTATATCAACCAGAGCCATAAGAGGAACACAAGTGTAGATTTAGCAGGCACAACATTTTTTAGCACAGTATTGTAGCCCCGGCATTCAGCAAGTGTGGAGCGAGGAGGGTGCTGCTTCTCCCAATTCCTTTTCAGTCTTGCAAATCATCATGGGTATCTTCTCTTTTTGTTACAATGCATGGGTATCTTCTCCAAACATTTCGAAGAAAATCCTGCAATCCGAAAATTTTTGTTTGGGCTACTAATTTTTAATGTAAATTTTTTTTCATTTTCCAAACATTTCCAAAAAAATCTGGCAACCCAAACAGGGCTATTATTTTACTCTCATCTTCCTTTTATGGTGTTGTTGGATGGGATGCTCAATAAGCTGAATTGGTTTAGATTAGCTTGCCATTTTGATGGCATGTTGGTATTTAGATTCATATTTTTCAGTCAAATTTTGGTAGGTGTTACTTGGCTGATTTTTTTTGGGATTGGTAATTTCTACCTCAAGACCTGCTTTGTTATAGAAAATGGTGTCCAAAGCTCAAAGCCGTCTTTGAAATGGAAGAAATTCATGTCAGTGCTCAATGCCTTTTCTAAGAAGTTTCATCACATTTCTTAGTGGGCATGCACGTAGTTATGTTTGTTGCATTGATGTTTATGGGATTAGTTATGTTTGTGCCATTGTTTGTTGCATTGATATTTCCATAGAAAAATTACTGCAGCTTTTCGTAAGGGGAATTTACGTGGTTAGGGATGAAATGCCAACTCCAATCGTCATTCCAGTGTTAATATTGGTTTCTTTTTCATAACGATTTTACATATCTTCGACAATATGGGATAGCTTCGTTGAGTGGAAGATATCCAAGTCAAGTGTACTTGGACTACGATTCAAGTATTTCAGTGTCTATTAAGATTTTTTTCCTCTGGTTTTCATAAGGGGAATTCAATGCCAAGTCCAAACATCCTTCCATATTCCTTTCTTTTTTGCAAAGTTTCTTTCTCCCAATTCCGAACTTTGTTACAATATTACTATGCTGACTTTTTGCCAAGTCCAAACATCTATTAGGAATTCTTGCCAAATGGAAAAATCATTGTTTGACGATGGTAGAAAACTAAGTTTCGTGGTCTTTTTTTTACATCCCTACCTTCAAAAAACAATCCCTCTTTCATGGAAAGATCATTGTTTCAAGATGCTAGATAACCACATTTCTGTGGCCTTTTTTTTGTTACTTATTAGGAAATTGAACTTTGGAATTTATGCACAAAAACTTTCTAATCTCATGCCAAGGACCACTTTGATGCCTCTGATTTCTACACCTTTACTAATCAGATCCCTCATTCATTTTATACGGTCACCAATTGCAGATACTCTTAAGGTATTTTCTGTGATACATATAATCTCACCATAACCATGGTTTCAAATTTCGGATTTACCATAACCATGGTTTCAAATTTCAGATCCGAAATACCGAACACCAAATTTGGCAAAATCTGAAATTCCATGTTTTACCATTCGAAATTTTAAGAAATTGATTTTTCTTTTAAAATATAAAATTATTCCAAAATTTTGGTAATTTCAGCCGAAATTTGTTAAATAATTAAGCTGTACCCTCCAAGTGGGTACAGCTTTGACCGAACAAGGGGTGTTTGTGGAGTCTCATCTGTGCAACCCACCATACCAAGGTTAATGATCTCTTTATTGTGCTTGAATAACCAATTGTATGGATCAATATCAGCAAAACAGCATCTCCTTTTGATCATTGTCACATTTGTCCTAAATGGTATGTATTTTGAAATTTGGATCATAGGAGTTACTTATTCAAAATTTCTGCTTTTTGATAAAGAAATAAAATCTTCTAATGCTTCCGTAGTTGCATTTCTGCTTTTTGATAAAGAACCGAAATCTTCTAATCCTTCCGTAGTTGCTTTTTCATAGGTCCCACATGAATAATTTTGTAGTTGAGCTTGCAGGCTTGAGTTGCAGTTGGAGAGGTCTACTTGCAAAGAACGACAGTTGCTTGGGTGGAGTAGAGTGGGAAATTGAGGTTTCATCTTGTTTCATCACTTAAGAACAGGAGACGATGTTCACCACTTGAACTTTCGTTGATAGTCTGTCTTTGATTTGTTGGCTTAGAAGTTGGGATTTTGCTCGATTTTCATTCTGTTTATGTTTACGAAACTGAATTTGTTATTCCTTCCTCTTTCCAAGAAAATGAATTTGTTATTCTTTACTCCTCCATTTTCATGTCCATTTTTAAATAGATAATTTATAAGAGCTATTACTCTTTTTTCACATGTTTTGAGGCAAAACCTGCATCTCCAAACTTAATATTTTTAACGAATGCATATTTCTGCCTTTGAAACAATTTTAAGCCAAACTTTCTTTTTTTGCCCATGCATCGCACGGGGTGTAGAATTGAGGTTCATTACTGTGTCCATGTAGAATTCAAAGTTTTTGTGATGTTCTAATACCACTTTACGGGTTAAGATTTGGATTCGTCATTGTAATGAAAAGAAGGATAGTAAATTGTCCTTTGCTATTTTGGATTCGTCTTTCTATTTTCCTCACATCTGTCATATCAATAGGCTGTTGAGAGAAGTCATATTAGAAAGGTGAATACCTTATTGTTAGGTTGTTTATATTAGTTATGAAACATTGCCAGCTATATTTTTATTTCATTTTCCAACAGGCTTGCCGCTTCTTTGGATCTCTCTTTAAGTTCTATTTACCTCTTATGGTATTTTTTATCTTTCCCTCCACATATGCAATCAAGCTATTTAAGTGTAAGTTTTTAGGCTTTTGTTTTTTTACCCGTGCATCGCACAGGGTTTCTTACTAGTGTGTGTGTGTGTGTGTGTGTGTGTGTGTGTATATATATATATATATATATATATATATATATATATATATATATATATATATATATATATAGTGAAGATATCTCAGCTATCACTCTAAGAGGATGTTATAGTCTAAAGAGATTGCTAGGAACAAGCAACACATTCTAGGACATCCTCACAATGCAGGTGATGATTATATAACAATAATTTATTAAAAGTTCAAGCAGTTATTTTTTTGGTGCCATCCCAACCATATAATTGTTGATATGGAGTGATCAACACCATCGGTTTGGGTAGGCGGTTTGATCTTTGTGGTCATAAGCCATTCATTGCAAAAATATCAAATTATTAACTTTAAACTGAAGATAAAGCTTATTATTAGTTCCAACAATCATTTTGCATTACAGCTAAAGAAAAATTGTACCATTATTTGAAACAACAAGTTTTCAAGTAACTGCGGAATTCTGAGAGCTTCTCGATTGACCAGTCAATATATGCATCCATAGCTCTAAAGTATTTATGCCTCCAATTTTTGTTGAGGATGAGAAAGCCGATGACTCCCCAAAATCCCAATGCAAATGACATTGCCACGAATGAGTAGAAAATCATAGGATTTTCAAGAACCCTAGAATTGTTTCCCTCATCTCTAGGAGGTTGTGAAGGGATTTCCAAGGAGCAATTTCTTTCTAGTGGTGGTCCACAAAGATTTGGATTTCCCTCGTAGCTATCGTTACCAAATGTGGTAAGGTGTTTCTCATAAGGGATCTTACCTGATAGGTTGTTGTAGGCGACGGAGAAAACGCCAAGTGAATCCAATTGAGATAATTCATAAGGGATTCTCCCAACTAACTTGTTGTGAGAAAGATCCAAACTCTCCAAGCTTTTTAGGTTTTGAAAGGATCGTGGAAGATGGCCAGTTAGCCGGTTGTTGGAAAGATTTAATGAGAGAAGCTCTCCCAAGTCTCCTATTTGGAATGGAATGTCACCCTCCAACTGATTCATGGACAAATCAATTCCAGTCATCAAGGTAAAAGGAACACCCTCGTAAGTGTAAGTTACACCCTTTGTGGTGAAAGAAGTTGAAGGCCTAGGAAGAAAGGATGTAGTATACGAGTAACTTACACCGTTTGGCCTAGGATGAAAGGGTGCATAATTTATAAAAAGATCAGAAATTTGGATTTGATCTACTTTCTTCCATGAAATTATGCGATCGAGACAAGAAGGTATATTTCCAGAAAAAGAATTGTTGGAGAGATCCAAGGTATGGAGGTTACTTAGTTGACACAGTTGTATTGGAATGTTTCCTCGAAATAAATTATTCCCTAAAAGAATTGATACCAATTTTGAGAGGGAGAATAACCAACTAGGAATAGTGTCGGATAGGGTATTTTTTCGCATATCAAGAATCATCAAGACAGGGCTATTTAACAGGCCAGATAGAATTTTTCCAGTGAAGTTATTGTGGCTGGCAAATAAATATTGCAATCGTATCAAGTTAGCATCAACTGGGAGAATGTCTCCTTGCAATCTATTACTTGATATATTGAGGTAAACCAGCTGAGTGCAATTTTTGGTGAGTTGATGTGGCATTTCTCCTGAAAAGTTGTTGGAAGATAGGTCCAATATAGATAAGCGTTCTATTTCACCCATGGATGAGGGGATCCTACCTTGCAAAATATTTTTGGATAGGTTGAAGTAATTCAACTGAGGGAAGAGTGTGCCGATGTTTGTAGGAAGTGGCTCAGACAGATTGTTCTCAGAGATATCTAGAAAACTGACAGATGATGTAGTGTTGTGGGTAGACTGAGGAATTGAGCCTTCGAGCAAGTTACCCATCAACCACAAGGAAGAAATTGACATATTGTACAATAGCCAAGACGGGATGATCCCTTTAAGAGAGTTATGACCCAAATTTAAATCATATAAGTTATCCTGGCTAGAAAGAAAGCTGGGAATGGTACGAGTGCTATGTTTGTTGAGGTTGCAATTTTCTAAGGACAGACTCCCGAGTTGAAAAGTAGGAACCCAATGTGGGTGTTGGGTTTCGACTTCTAATTGGACATTGTTTGAAAGGTCAACATCTGAAAGCTTCGAGAGGTTGGCAAAACTAGAAAATGAGAACTCACCCATGAACTGATTATTTGAAAGATAAATAGACTCTATCTTCGTTAGGTTGTTGAAAATGAATGAAGGAATCTTCCCTGTAACGTGATTGTCGGAGAGATAAAGCTGTTGAAGGTTATGCATGCCTTCCATACATGGATGAATACCCTCAATTGAATTCCTCATGAGATTCAAGCGACTTAGGTTCCTTAGTTTGCAAATCCCTGTAAGAATAAGACAGAGAGAAAATGGTGACAAAATTAGATTGATGTTGCAAAATGATAACGAGGAAGCCCCATTGTATGATTATGAGGCAAGATAAAATTCTTCGCTAAAAAACAAGTTTCTAATAAAATTTTATTTTTCCTTTTTTTTCAATTTATTAGTGTAAATGTAAATAGTCATATTTTGGGAAATAATATTCTCACACCTTGACTCAATGTAAGGCCTATCAAATGCAAGGATAAGATCAATCAAAGGTGGGACCCTCAAGACCACCAACTTCCTCTGGATGACGCCCTCATACATCAAATCTCCAACGTGGGGTCCCATTCGCTATTTCTTCCCTTTTTCATTTTTTTGCTTATCTTCATTAAAAGGCCAGTGTAGTAGGTAGAATACCATAACAATAATATGTAGGGAGGTTATCATGCTTTGTCATGTGTGTAACGTTACAGTCATAATTATTTTTTAAGACAAAATTATCCCTCTTGTTAGGAAAATGATAAAACATTCCGTTATGTTTGAGAAAATCGTGAAGGAAGTTCCGCATCCTTTTTCAATGTTTTGTAGGCCTTAATCTGACGAATGGGATCTCAGTTAGGCATAAGACTTGGACAGTATGGGTTGACTTATGATGGTCAACTTGATCAACGGTCTTGATTACACCCCTGACCATATGTGGAACTTAATGTTGACCCTAGGCTTCATCCTAACCATGACCACTCAGAGTAATAACATAATTAGTCCTGTAAACATGTGGAGATGATATACCTATAAGAAGGGGTGGGAATATCATTTCCCATTTTCTTTATTAAATCTATAGTTTACTTTTCTTAAAGCGGGTAGTATTATGTCATAAAAATGCTATTGCCCCGTACCTGTTGAGATGGCGCCAGATGTGAATGTCAGACTATTCTCTGATAAATCCAGATATTCCAGGGAGGAGAGGTTGCCTAGACATGATGGAAGACTTTGATCGTGAAGATTGTTATCAGTGAGACCTAGATCCGTGAGTCTCTTCAAGCCACATAAACCTACAAGAAAAATGATCAAGACATAAACACCCAAAACCCATTTCATTTATTACTAAACAATAAATTGCTCTCAATGAAATATAAAACTAAAAATGCTAAAAAAATGCTAAAAAATCATCTCAAAGTTGTTGTTATCGGGAGGTTGTTGTTACCCCAACTTTCCAACTTTATTACCCCCACTATATCTTTGTAAATGACAAAATTTTTAATGCATTTTTTTTGTGTTTTCATTTTTTTGTGTTTCCATCTTAGGTATTGTATTAGTGTATATTCTAGGCTACTAATGTTGACACTCCCACGTTTTGATAATTGCACTAACTCATCTTGTCTTTTATCATTTAAATAGCTGTCAAAGGTTATTATAGTTCCCCAAAAGCACTCAAAGCAATTAAGGCAGGTCAAAGGTCAAAAAATGCTCCACACATTATCATTTTCCCAATCTTGATCAGATGCTATTTTCTTTATTAAATGTATAGTTTAATCGTGAAGATTGTTGCGTGAGGCTCTTCAAGAAACATAAACCTACAAGAAAAAGGATCGAGACATAAAAACCCAAAACCAATTTCATTTATTACTAAACAATAAATTGCTCTCGCTGCAAGGGAAAAATCTCGAAGTTTTATATTACTTATATGAAAATTGCTAGAAAAATCACCCTTAGATTATTATTTTTCCTACTTTTTAGACCCACTTGTGTCATGTGGACATGATCAATTCTGTTGATTTAGCAGACAGCCACAAAAGTGGCTCTTTATCATTTTCCCAATCTTGATCAGATGATCCTGAGCCTTGATTTAGGAGGTCCCACACCAAAGCCACTAAAGCTTTCAAAAACACTAAGATTTAAGTTCTGTTGATTTGGAATGAGCATGAGTTGAATGGCTTGGACCCCACCTTGCAACAAAAATATGTTGTTTTTGCTAAAACCGAATAGACAATTAATCTAATGTGTATTTGTGTTATTTTAAAACTTGAAGGAAGGAAAATTTGTTACTTTCCCCAAGAAACATGATAGTAGCCTACTGATCAATCAATCCTCGTTTTTATGGTTTCTCCAAAAAGAAAAAACAGTTTAACTTTTTATTATTATATTTTTCATAGGCCTATGACAGTCATAGGATAATTTGATCAGTAACCATGTAGAGATGATATAACTATAAGATATGGCCCAGTCATTGTATTGGTTGTCTCTGTGTTGTGACTTGTGAGATCCAAAGATCTTAAAAGAGGGGGTGGGAATATCATTTCCCATTTTCTTTATTAAATGTATAGTTTACTTTTCTTAAAGCGGGTAGTATTATGTCAAAAAAATAACAAAATCCTGTCAAAAAATACTTCACACATCATCATTTTGGGTGAGGAAATGCTACTGCTCCGTACCTGTTGAGATGGCGCCAGATGTGAATGTCAGATTATTCTCTGATAAATCCAGGGTTTGAAGGGAGGAGAGGTTGCCTAGACATGATGGAAGACTTTGATCGTGAAGATTGTTATCTCTGAGATATAGATACGTGAGTCTCTTCAAGCCGCAAAAACCTACTAGAAAAATGATCAAAAACCCAAAACCCATTTCATTTATTACTAAACAATAAATTGCTCTCAATGGAATATAAAACTAAGAATGCTAAAAAAATGCTAAAAAATCATCTCAAAGTTGTTGTTATCAGGTGGTTGTTGTTACATTACATATACACAGTATCTTTAACCGTAGTGAACGAAACACAGTTTAAGGAGAGTTTTTTTTTTTTTTTGAAAAAAATCTCTTTTTATTGGCATGGAGTTAGTACTTTGTTTAAAACTTTTATAGTAAAAACCCCCATTTTCTGTGGAAAATGTTTTAAACACGTTTAAGATGGTATTAGATACATTTTTTGCCCAACTTTCCAACTTTATTACCACCACTATATTTTTGTAAATGACAAATTTTAATGCATTTTTTTTGTGTTTTCATTTTTTACTACATTTTTTGAACCAATATTGTATTAAACTCGAATTTTTCCCATCCCTGCCCTTTTTGTGGTGCCGAACCACGTTTTGCTAAGTACGCTTTTAACTTAGGTTTCGAGCGTGGTGGATCACGTTTCATCTGGGACGGTTGCTCTCCAAAAGGCTAAGAAATTGCAAAGGAACAAACGGAAATGGACGTGCTTTGCTATTATACTCCTTCTCATAATCGTGGTTATCATTGTTGTTGTTGTCATCAAGCCTTGGAGTAAGAGTGGTGCGTGATTTGGGTAGTGTTTGTGTAATATACATCAACAAAAGCCCAACTAAAATCTTTCATTCTTTATTCTTTTTTCTTTTTTCTTCTTACCCCTTTTTAGTGTGGTTTATTTCCCTGTATTATTGTTATATAATCTTTCTGATCTATGTTTTGTGTACTTTATTATGAGAAAAATAGATCTTTTATTTTGAAATATGAATTTGCAATTGTGTTTATATTGTTCAATAAAATTGAAGCGTGCAAAAATTGAACTTCCATCTTCGGCTACTAATGTTGACACTCCCATGTTTTGATAATTGCAGTAACTCATCTTGTCTTTTATCATTTAAATAGCCGTCAAAGGTTATTATAGTTCCCCAAAAGCACTCAAAGCAATTAAGGAAGAAAAGACAAGCTGAGATTCTGCAATTATGAAAACAGAGTAGTGCCAATATTATTAGCCAAATTCTACTGTCACAAGGTTGGAAGATTATTTTAGGGGGACTGATATCTGCACTACCGTATTTTGATAATGACACCACAATATTCAAGATGGTATAAACATCCACTCATAAAAGGTGCAAAACAAAGTGAGTAATGACATTATCACTGTACTCGGTTAAAGAAGCAAAAACACCGCCCGCATGTTACAAACTTATATCATCTTTTAAAGCACCCTTAGATTTTTTTTCCTATTGATCACTTTCTGGGCCCACTGGTGCCATGTGGAAGTTGATCAATTCTGTTGATTTAGCTGACAGCCACAAAAATGGCCTCTTTATCATTTTCCCAATCTTGATCAGATGCTATTTTCTTTATTAAATGTATAGTTTACTTTTCTTAAACAGGAAATGCTAATGGCCCCGAACCTGTTGAGATGGCGCCAAATGTGAATGTCAGATTATTCCCTGATAAATCCAGGGTTTGAAGGGAGGAGAGGTTGCCTAGACATGATGCAAGACTTTGATCGTCAAGATTGTTATATCCGAGATCTAGTCGCGTGAGTCTCTTCAAGAAACATAAACCTACAAGAAAAATTATCAAGACATAAAAATCCAAAATCCATTTCATTTATTACTAAACAATAAACTGCTCTCAACGCAAGGGAGAAATCTCAAAGTTTTATATTACTTATATGAAAATTGCTAGAAAAATCACCCTTGGATTATTTTTTTCCTATGATTACTTTTTGGACCCACTTGTGCCATGTGGAGATGATCAATTCTGTTGATTTAGAAGACAGCCACAAAAGTGGCTCTTTATCATTTTCCCAATCTTGATCAGATGATCCTAAGCCTTGATTTAGTAGGTCTCACACCAAAAGCCACTAAAGCTTTCATATTTGTATCCAACAAATAATCTTAGGGCCCGTTTGGATAGTTGATATTATGTATTTGGATTTGGATTTGAGTTTTGAATACAAAATGAATAGATCCGCAGCTCATGTTGAGGGAGACAGATTTGTGGATTTCCAATTACTTATTACCACAGCATATTTGGAAATCTGATTTTTTTTACTGTCAGTAGTTGATTTGGAAATCCAAGGATTTGATCCGGATTCAAATCACAACACAAAAAGGGCTGCAAATGTGAGGAATCCAAATCAAAATCTTTTGGGTATCCAAATGGGCCCTTACTGATGGGATGGCCGTTGGGTGTGGTGCGAGGGCCATATGTGTTGCCTCATGATAGTTTACCATATCAAGGGCCTTGGTTACGCACACCCTTGTACCTATGTGCAATGTATCTGATCTTGGCCTAGTATTCATCCTATGAGATTTGTTTAAGCCCTGTTTGGATTGCAGAAAAACATATGAGATTTGTTTCAGCCCTGTTTGGATTGCAGATAAACATTTCTCGCAGAAAATATTTTCTTTGATTTTTTTAATATTTCACAATTTAGAGGGGAATCGTGTGGTTACGGTTTATTTAGAGGGGTACCATTATAAAAAGAAAGTCCTAATAAATAAAACTTTGTAATCAGTCAATGGAAAAGGAAGAAATTTTATAAAAAATTTCTTTTCCAAACTTTTTAAGAAAATTCCTGCAATCCAAAAGGGCCATATGCCTAGTTCCTCATGGCGTAGCCCACAAGGTTGATTTAATGGACTATCATGATTTAATGGTCAAGGGTGTAATTAAGACCGTTGATTTAATGGACTATCATGAGGCAATCCATATAGTACAATCAGAGATCACATATGTCAGATTTAAGGCCTACAACTATCAAAGCTTTAGCTTCTATTGGGGACGAGGAAATGGGCCACATAAAAGCTTTAGCTTGCATTAGAGAGGCGATAAAGGGGGCGAATGCCAACTCCAATGGGCGAATTTATCACTGCCCTTTTTAATGGGATTAGAAGTTGAGCCTAGTCTTATCCTAACCGAAAGCCCGAAAGTACCCTAACCAAATTCGTTCTCCTCTTTAGACAAAGTGGGTGTTTTTGTCTGTTTGCAAAACCTGGGTTAGGGCTTCCTATTAAACACCAATAAATGCAACTTTTGGGTGGTTTTTCTAGAGTTTAATCTAATCTAATTGTGCAACAGCCCTAAAGTAGCGTGTTGATCAGTTTACTCCGGTCACTGCTGGGGAGATCTAATCTAATCTAATGGGTATTTTTGTTATTTTAAAAATTGAAGGAAGGAAAATTTGTTCATTTCGCCATGAGACATGATACTAGCCTATTTGTTAATTTCGCCAACGACAGTCATTATCTGATCTCCCCATCCATGTGGACAAGATGAGTTAATTTGCTCTATTGTCAAAACAAGTTTGTGCCTTGATCAGTTGCCTTTCGAAAATTGAAAAAGGGTGCAGCTACTAAAGATCCCCAGATACCCTAAGGCCTGTACCAAAAGCATATTATATGCATCATCTTATCATTGAAATTATGAGATAAGTGAAAGTGAAAGAGAAAAACTACTTTAACCATCATCATTTCGGATGAGAAAAATACTATTGTCACTCCATACCTGTTGAGATGCCAAGTGGATTTCTAAGATTATTAGATGATAAATATAAACCTTCCAGGGACGAAAGGTTTCCTAGACATGATGGAAGACTTCGATCATCAAGTTGGTTTCCCCAGAGATCTAGGTTCTTTAACCAACCCTCGTTTTAAGGTTTGCAAAAAAAAAAAGTTAACTTTGTTTTATTATATTTTCATAGTCTACGAGATAAATACTCATTATCAATTCTTCGCATCCTTGAAGACATATAACTTCCTGGGCTCACATCCTGGGCCCTCCACTTGTGCCCTGTGGACGTGATCTGTTTCGTTAACTAACTGGCGAACATAAACCTGGCACATTATTGTTTGCCCAACCTTGATTGAATGATCCTAGCACTTGAGTATTAGGCTTCGTTAAGGTTTTCTCTATCAGAAGCTAAAGCTTTGATTATCTATAGCAGTTAATTGGGTGAATGGGATGTCCATTAGGAACGGGACTAGAACCATATGGGTTTTCCTCATCATGTTTCACCAGATCAATGATCTTGATTCCACACCCTTGTCCCTATGTATGACATGATGTTGACGCTAGGCTTGATCGTAAGACTCATTTGAGGTTTTGTTTGAGCGATGTTCTGTTTAAGGATCATTCACAAAAGGCTAACCTGCTAATTTTCTCTTATAAATACAATACCTCGATTATATGAAGTCTACCTTAGGGATGTCCTCCTACTTACGTGGAAGGAGGGAAATCTCATCTCATACAAAACATGAAGTATTAGTGTCAGATCTTTTCTTCTAGTATTGAGGCTGAGTTTGTTCCATGCTACAAGACTGGGATACAGGCACTATGGTTGCAGAATTTTATCACAAGGCTTGGAGTCGTGCACTCATATCTCTAGGCTACATGTTATTTATTGGGATAATGCTACAGTAGGTTTCTTCTCTAAGGAGAAAGAAGAGTGACAATGACAATAAGCATAATTACTTAAAGTATCATATTGTTAGGGAGAACGTTAGGGATCATCATTTGGGTATTAAGTAGGGGTGGACATGGTCCGGTTTGGTTCGGTTTTGGGCTAAACCCAAGGCCGAACCATATATAATCGGTTCCCTGAAATTGGAACCAGAACCGAACCATATGTGTGGAACCGAACCGAACCAGAACCATATATAATCGGTTCGGTTCGGTTCGGTTCTGGGTTTACCCAACCTTTACCAATGGCCCTGTTTACATATGAATTACAAGCACTAACAGTAACAGTAATAGGCGCAAATTTGGGCAATGCAAAACTTATATGAAGTATGAAGAAGTACAAACAAGTGGGATAATCATGCACAAATTTTGACAATGAATGAAGCCATGAACTACAAATTTGGGAAATAATAAGGCCCTAATATTCAAAGCAAACAGTCCCTAATATCCAAAGAAAAAATCACATTAAACCAATTCGGTTCTCGGTTCCAGGATCCCAAACCCAGAATCGAACCGAATTTGCATTGGTTCCCAAATTTCTGAACCGGAACCGAACCATATAGAAATGGAACCGAACCGAACAGAACCAAATGTGCTGGTTCGGTTCGGTTCCTCGGTTCGAACTGGAACCATGTCCACCCCTACTGTGAAGCACATATACATTGTGATGATAGCCGCGTATCAAGTGACAAAGAAAGGCTTCCATACATATCACATAAGGGGCATGTAGAGCATATGGGATTGATTAGTTCATTTAGGCCTTGTTTGTTTTGGATATTAAGAATCGTTTGTGAGTCCCAAACTGATTATTGGAATCAAAATTACATTTAATTTTTAGTCCAGTAATCAGTTTTGAACTCACAATCCATTCTCAAAATCTAAAACAAACAGGGCCTTAGTGTTTGATCGCGATTACGAGACACTTTTAACTTTAATGTTGAAACTAAATTTGATGATTCGTATCATAGGTAAAGTTTATACATTTGGATATAGTCAAAGGAAGATTAACCACGAGCACAACATAAAGTTGGAATGGAATGGATATTAGTTAGTCTAATCATAAAGAGTGCACCACATTAAGTACTCATAAAAGGAAATCATTATTTCCGTGATATATGGAATGTAATGCTCATTATTTGGGTATTTGCTGCCATGATCTATATATTTAGTTCTTTTTACATGAATGTATATTTTCCCTGAAAGACTAGACTAAAGAGATTATTTGTTAAAGGAAATGATGTATGCCCATACTTCAGAAATTTAAAGTGTCCAAAGCCCGGTCTTTTTTTACCCAGAACATAGCAGTGTCAATATGGACCGCTGGGAGAATGCTGGAATAATCTCTCGTGAGATCTAATAGGGTAGCCGACATTGCCACTTAGATTTTTTATTAATCCGTGCTTAGGATTTTTGCTAAAATGGATTTTAGATAAATTAAAGATTAAATCTATTAGAAGTTCAACTTTAAGAAGGAAGATGTTTTTCACTAGGAGGGTTAACCCTAATCTCTTTTATTAATATGGGTTTTTGATTGATGGGAGCAAGAGATATTCAGATCTCAGGATTTTATTATGATTTTTCTTTGATATACCAAAGGTAAGGCCAAAGATTCTATTGATCTAAGCATCATAAGTTGGCTATATTGCAAAATCATTCCAGTGATCAACAATACTTGAAGATATGAGCATTTTCAATAGTAGCACATATCATAAAGCAATGTCAATATGATCATCATGGCAAGAGGTACGATCAATTTTCCACATTTTTTATTTGACTTAGATACTAACACAAATTTCTATATCACTTCTATGAAAAATGTTAAAAATGTCACTCACACCCCGGTTGTTTGAAGCTAAATTTCGATGGTTCTAGCTTTGGCAACCCAGGTTTGACCGGCATCGGAGGCCTTATTAGAGACAAGACTGGTGATACTAAGCGAGCCTTCCCTGGGCCTTTTGGTATCAAGGAATCTAACAAAGCGGAAGTGAGGGCTGCTTTCCAAGACATCAGACTGGTGGCATGGTTTTAAATTTCAGCCGAAGTTTCGGAATTCGGCCAAGACCGAAACAAAATTCACAATGAGTCATTTGTTTTACACGGTTTCATTGAAATTCCAAATTTTCATTTTCATGCTTATTTACAAGATTTCCACCCAGATTTTAAATATTCCCATCGAAATTTAAAGATGTCCACCAAAATTTCCACAGAAATTGTCGAAAAGTCCACCAAATTTGCGGAAATTTTGTAAGCCCAATGGTTCAACGATCACCCCTGTTTTGATTGATCCCAAACCCAAATTGATTGAAATTTATAATCTAATGATTCGCTTGTTAGTATTGTGGATTAAGTTCAGGTCAATATGAGATTACTCCACAAGCAACTCAAATGGAAAGCCTCATGACAAGCACATCAAGGAGTGACAAAGTCCTTCTTCTTTGGTCGATCATATTTCCTCCATTGAGAGTTTTATAGTTTTCCATTGAATTTATTCATAGAATAAAAAAATAGAGCATCACACATTGCTCTGCCTCCATTGTTTTTTTTCCTTGGATCATACCAGGAAAACCATCCCCGTCATACGAACTGCAGCTTATTAGGATACTTGAGGAATTCTCTTTGTTTTCATTAGACTTAGAGTTTTAGAGATTTAGCAATTGGAGGAGAGCCTCGTTGTTCGATTCCATAAGTGTTCTTTTTCGCTTTGTTCTGGACGTGCAATCCATTCGATCCTCTCTGCTTTCATTACTGGACTTCATCTCTGAGATCTTTCCTCATAAAGATCTAATAGATCAAAATAGAAAATGAAGGAATCTATTCATGTTTTTCATGCAATTTCGAAAGCCTTCCTTGAACAGAATTGAAATGGGGAAAGGAGTCATCTAGGAGGCAATAAAACCACTGTGTTTTTACACTACTTCATGGCAGATAATTCGTCTTTGGGAAAACTGATCATTCGTCTTAATGGAATACAGAGTGCTAACTGTTAACAACAAGTATAGTGGATCCTATACTTATTATCTTCTTACATCTCTACAAAACAACAAATCCACTTGAACTTAAAGGATTCAACTTTTGTTTCTTATATTCTAGAAGAACACAGAAACAGAGTACCACCGACACTCTGTTTTTGAGAAAATTCTATGCTTTTTGGTTGTTCGATCCAAACAAGTATTTGAGAATTGGTATTGATGAACCTTTGATCCATTTTGAGCTGGAAGGAGAAAAGACAGCGTGCTATGTTATCATGAAAATCAACTATGTGGAGTTTGAGCTGCCACCTGCTTGTCGTCTCCTGGCTTGAAGCGATAGTTTTCTGAAGCTGAGCTTCGGTCCACCTGAATAGAAAGGCATTCCGGATCTACAAGTTCCGGCTCTCCACTCTGGAATTCTACAGGTTCTAGGTCCTATTGCTCCTTCTCTCTGATTTGTATTTTCCCCCCTCCAATACTTGGGTTCAAGTGCTAGATTTGAGTTTCCTAGAACAGGAGAACTCAGAGCTGAAGGTATTCAGTTACCAATTTGATATTTCTTAATATCTTCTCTGGATCTACTTCTCCTCTTCACAATAAACTCGAACCAGTTCAGTGAGTGAAGGAAACCTCGCTGAACTCCAATCCAGCTAGCTATTGTCAAACAACAAGTGAGTGGATCTGGCCAAATTGAGTTTACTAAGGAGCAATCATTGGAGGAGTTTGCTTCAACCTGGAGCTTGCAAATCTGAGATTGCTTTGCATCTTCCATCACTGAAACACAACAGAATCCCAAAGAATCAAAAGTCCTTGGTTAGAAGAATCTTCAATCTGAGCAGTAGTATACATTCGTGAGCATTAATTTCACAAAGAATATAGTGATAGCGAAGCCTCAGCCTGACCAGAATTCTAAAACTCATTTATGAAGAGTGAGTAGATCGAACTTCATCACTGTTGTTGAAAGCTTTGCATTTAGATCCAAGTCTTGAAGATCAGATCTTCAGAGTTTTCCGCTAACCTTTGGGAACTAGTATGACAATTTGATCTAAACGTGGCGATCTACATCAATTGATGTGTGTACAATGAGCAGGTTGATGATAGATTCTTGTGTGGAGATAGGGGAGTTTGACACACAAAGTGAGATTTGTGAGGATAGTGGTACACAAGTTGAGATATGGGAGGATTGTCAGTCTGACGTCGTAGATACAAGGAACACTTCATAGAGGATGATGGAGAATGGATGGCATTTGCAGAGGACGACCATATTGTGCCCAGGGGTGTGGGCAGTGGACGGCCTGGATCTTGAGATGACAAGGGACCATTTTGACTTAATAGAGCTTTTCATTCACGATCCTTTTCTGGATCATGATAGAACATTATGGCAAAAACATTTGATTCGTGAGGATAGCCTTGGGACATAAAACTTACTTGAAATTCAAGATGGAGATAAAGACAAGGCACTATCAGAAGTAGCCAGGTGGTGCGATACACCATTGACAACGAGGCAAGGTGTTGACACAGATCGGCCCCAGGCGAAGGGCATCCTAGAACCTGTGTCGAGTCTGCCTGGAGAAAGACGTGAGCTTTAGGGAATGCTCTTTTGAAGGTGGAGAGTTCGAGGAGCGCGGGTTTCTTTTTAGCATAGAGTAGTCGTATTTTTACTTTCCTTTATGCGTACAGGGGGTTAAATGTAGTAATGTCTATGTTGTCATATGAGAGGCAATATCGGGTAGAAAGGATGGTAGGGCATAGTCGGTTGGGAGGACTGATTATTAAAAGGCGTTAAAGCACAAGAACACACCATGTGTCACTCAATTGGGAGCTTAGAGAAGGCGAGAAGGGGGGCCTTTGGGCAAGAAGGGACCACATGATTGGGAGCCTTACAAGAAGCCATGTGGCATGCCACCTCAGCAAGCCAGCTGGCTTGAGCTGTCATAAGATGGCAGCAGCTTCTAGTAGACTTCTCTTCCTCTATAAATAAGGAGTTTCATTTTTGGCCGTTTTCAAAGGTAAGGTGCTCCATTTCATCTCCTTTATCTTGAATTTCTTTGAATGTAATCAGTTCCACGCTTGTAAAATTTCCCTTTCGAGTCAACTTTGAATCTGCAAGGGTCTTTCCCATCTCATGTCATCTCTATGTTCAGATGACAAGTGTGAAGAGAAATTAAGGAATCTCCTTTAGCTTCCACCTACTTAATCAGTTCTGCATCCATAGTGATCAGAATCAGATCCGATCATTTCCCTAAGCGGTCAGTGGGCCAAGAAAAATAGAAACATGTTCTTTCATGAGTTGAAGTTAACGTTCTGTTTGAAGTGTTTCTTTTCGGCCGATCGGTTCTGAGTTGTTATTGATAAATCCTCATTCATTACAATGTTCCAAGATAGAGTGTGTTGTTTCTCTAAAAATTAAACTTGAATTTTGACCTAAAACACCTCAGTCTATAAAGATTAAAGTTTTTCAGCTTAAGACCCATTTCCTACTCACCTGTTTCACATCACTAATTCTAAATGAAAAAAATCTACTCTTTGATTTTTCACACTGCTTCAACTAACATAGAAATGAAATGGCAAAATGCAAAATACCAGGTAAGTCTCCTTTCAGGTTATTCCCATATAAGAACAATTCTTCCAATGCAGAGAGATTGCTCCGCAGACACGATGGAAGTGCTTCAAAATTGTTGTAGCTAAGATCCAAATATAGTAGGTTTTTCAAACCACATAGTCACGCAAGAAATGAGCAAATTATAGTGAAAACAAGCATTTTACAAATGAGAAAACAAAGAAGAAAAGAATAGATGATGTTTCATACAAATCATAAACATGATTCAATTTCCATCCAAAGCATGTCGTTAGAATATGATTCTATCGACTGTTACTCCACTAAATATTTATTGGAATTTTTGTATGTGTGTGAGTTTATAAGATTCAATCTAGAATCGATACCTGACAAGGATTGGCTGCTTTGGTTTAGCATATTATCCCCAAGACGCAATATCTTTAAGTTTTTCATTTGAATGAACCCTGCAAAAAGGAAGAGACGATGAGAGAGTGAGATGTTGATGACTATATTCCCTCCCCCTTTATAATAATAATAAAAAATATATGGGCCTCATGCCGGTAATGAACTAAAAGAAAAACCTGATTTGCTAAACATCCATCAATATCTTTGAATTGCCTAAGAAAAGAGATTGAGGGTTTATATGGAATTTGAGGAAGGATTTTATAAAATTGGAGGAAACGAGCATTACCTTCTGGCATAACCCATCCACCGATCCGATTAGAGACCAAATATAGTGACTCCAATTCTTTGAATTGGGCAAACAGAGTAGCATTAGGATACCACACTCCAAACCAAGAAGGATCCCTTGCATTGAAAAGGTCGATTTCTATCACGCGGGACGAAGAATTAGAGCATGATACACCCCTCCATTGACAGCAATCCTCTCCAACCCAATCTTCCAAGAGAGAATAAGTAGCATTATTTGGATAGTCGTTGATGGAGTCTTTCAATTGTAAGAGAGCTTTTTTCTCTTCCTTCAAACATGCTTGGACCCCGTAAAAGCAGCAACACACACTCACAGACCACAACACCCCAACAATACTATACGCGTGTAAACCTTTCATATTTTTAACAAGTTTATCTCCAAACTAAAAGCTTGGTTGTAGTTTCACTCTCAGCTTAAACATAGATATATGTAGAGAAGGAAAGGTCGAAGGTGGATCCAAAGTCTTTCTAGTCTTCGCCACCTCACCATTCATAAATCTGGACTGTCCAAATGTCTAAAGTAGAAGCTGAGCTAACAAATAAGGGAAAAACACGTAGTAATAGTGACATCTCATAAAGAGTGAGACCACAACAGTGACAGGAAAGGTCGTCTCGTTTTCTATCCGTCTAACATGGGAGAGACAAGAGAATACTTCCATTCTACGAATTTCTCTTGGGTGGAGGCCGGCACGCGGATCCCTGAGTGGGCCCAACTACCGGACCTCAAAAAACACTGCAGAGCTATTAAAAAGATTTTCAAGTCTATTAAAAAGGAAAAAGACAAACCAATAAAAAATAAATAAAAAGACAAGTTAGGTAGGAGCAATTGTTCAAACATGGTTGTGCTGAATCATCTCCCATAATATAAATAATAAGAAAAATAAGAAAACAAAGAAAGCGATGATGATTTTATCGCCCCACTGTAGGATAATGCGCCCCGCTTGTCACGTGATTTGACGTCAAAAAGGTTAAAGTCTGCCCCCAGTTCCAATTAACATGGGGCGCATTATCCTACAGGGGGGCGAAAAAAAATAATCTCCCATAAAATCGGAAGCACTGAGGAAATATCGTGAGTTCGCACCACCTCAGCCCACGAATTTGTCACGCGTGGTGGCCGGCAGGCGGATCCCTGAGTGGGCCCAACTACCGGACTTCGTCGTCAAAGAAACTACGAAACCTCTTGCTTTTTCCATGTCCGTGGAAAATTGCGAGAGGCAACGGAATAGGCTGGAAAAGAGTAGCAGGGGGGCCCACAAGCCTATTTTTTTCGTTTTTTTCCTGAATTAAACTATTGAATATGATGAATAGGTGGATCCCAAAAAGAAAAACGATGGTCTTGATTGCTCGACCATGATACTAATCCCGTCAAACCCTACCAATGGCTCAAAATTTCTTCCATTCGCCCTTGGCTCAAAACTGGCAATCTGCTCGGATCTGTTTCAAAGCGGATCCAAATTAATTGGGTTTTCCCTCGGATCCTTCAAACATACAGTTGAGCCGAAGTTTGTCTACAGATTTATGAGGAATGATAGATGCAAGGGCGGCCTTGCATAAAGAGCTGGAAAAAGGGCCCTTGATTGCATCACATCATTTTTTATTACCGTCCAAATCGGTTGAAAAAAGTAAATTCGGTTCTACTTAATGATTTGGGTCAAATCAAGGGACCTTTCCAGCTCTTTATGCAAGGGCGTCCTTGCATCTATCATTCCTCCAGATTTAAATAATTCGTTTGGGTCACCTTAATGTAAGTAGGCTGTGCCCGAAAATTCATCCCCTTAGGTTGATCCTAACCATCCGATCTGTATCATTTTCTGTAATGTCGTCGTTCTGTTGATCTAGGGTTAGGATTATTGAGGCACAACATATTTATGTTATGGTAATCCATATGAAGGGTTTGGATCTTTGAACAAAACGGGACCGACTTTTTTTGAAGAATACTCATATCTAAGCACAGACATCATATTTAAAATTTAGAACTATGTTTTCACAATAAATTTCCTATTTGTTTAGTTATACAAAATTCGTATGAGGCAAGCAAAACAAGTGCCAGCTAGCAGATGTATTTATTTAAAGGGAAAGGTATTTTAGGTTTTTTAATTCCTTATGGTTAGATTTTAACTTTTACTAAAATTCAATAAGTACTATTTTATAAAAGATTTAGCCCTCGTTGATGGCTTATGACTAGTAAAAGCATATGGGACCCAATTGAAAATGACAGAACATCTCATGTGGACGACTCTCACTCCTATGAAAAGGATAAGAGAAGGGCGATGCTAAATTCGCACCCCTTGTAGGATGATTCGCACCCCTATTTCACGTAAAAAAAAGTGTTATATTCTGCCAGGAGGTGTGAATTTATCATCTCCCAAAAGATCGAAAATCTTAATTTATCATCCTTGGATGGGAGATTCTGAGTAATTGAGACGGTTGTGTCTAGTGTGGAGTGCGGGTCTGACTGTATTTAATGTCTTCTAGTGTAAAAGCAGTCTTGTTGATAGAGATTTAAACAATTAAAATTTAATAGTCAATGTCGTGTCATATAAGGGAAAAATGCATAGTAATAGTGACATCTCATAAAGAGTGAGACCCACAACTGTGACAGGAAAGGTCGTCTCTTTTTCTATCTGTATAACATGAGAGTCAAGAGAATACTTCCAAGAGAATACTTCCACTACGTGCCTCACACTCTAAATCACTCATCAATAATTCCTTCATCTTACATTAAAGGATGGTAGGTCTCACACTCATTATCATTTTGTGTAACCCTTATTTATTTATTTTCTATTTATTTAAAGAAGATGCAGGTATAGATATTACAAAATGAGAATTAGATCAAAGACACTTTTGGTCAATCTAGACAGTAAAAAAACTACAGAGTTGTCATGATACTAATCCCGTCAAACCTACCGATGGATTATCCACAAATTGAAAGTTTGTTTTTCACCAAAAATTGAATAGATTCAAGTTATTTTATTCATATAAAATCAAACAATGGAAAAGAAGGAAAAATTGGATAAGTGTTTACTTTCATTTTTCATAAAATTCCTGCAATCCAAAGTCCAAACCGGGCCATGATGATTTGGTTCAGATTGAATAAGGTGGATGGCATATACATATTGTAATCATGGTTTTAAATTCAACCGAAGTCCAAAATTTCGGTCCGAAATTTGGAAACCGAAACCGAAATGGTACATAACTGAAACGTGTTATTATTTCGACCGAAATTTTGAGATTTCGGTCGAAATTTCGTTATTTCCGAAATTTCGTGCTAAATTTTAGGGCTTTCGACCATTTTTTTTATTTTATAACTATTTTATAATTATCCCGAAATTTCAGGGATTTCAATAAGAATAAAATATACTTTTTAATTGTCCGTCGGGATTTCGAGCGAAATTTCGATTTTTGTGGGGTCCGAAACCGGTAACGAAACTGAAATTTAAAACCTTGATTGTAATACATGCATGCAAGAAAGATTTCGGTTGGGAAAATGTTTTGATAATTTCACTAACTCATATTGTCTTGTACTATTCAACCAGCTGTCAATGGCTATGACAATTTCAAAAAATGCTATAGAAGCAAATTATGAAATAGAAGACAAGGTAACCTAGTGCAAATATCAAAACACAGCAGTGCCAAAATCAATAGCCTTCTTATAAACTGCATATTTAAAACTGGTGGGACTGATATCTTAGTATCTCCAAGACAATGTTTTGATAATGAGGACAACCCACCTGGTTTTACATTTTTTTTTAACGAGCTGTACTTTGGTTATTTTTATGAGATATGAGTTTTTTTGTCATTTTTATGTGAGAGAGTTGCTTTGGTCATTTTTCAAAAGGAGATAACACAGACCCTAATGAGAATTTCATCTGGATCCGACTCGGATACCAAATTTGACATATATCTAGTGTGGATCTAGTTTTAATTTATCAATTAGGATAAAACACTAGTCCATATCAGTGAAGTAGTAATATTCGAATGGAAACTAAGTTGAAATCAGTCTAAAAATCATAAACTTGCTGTTTTAGAATAGAAAATGCATAAAATGAGAAGAAAAGAACACAAATTGAACTAGAACGGAAATGAGGCTGAATTGAGTTTAGATAAAATTGACAGCAAGAGGTATACTTCGCTAGGTAAAAGAAGATGAAGGCCTTCTTGTGCCTGATTTCTCTTCTAACATCAATCTTAGCTCCTCTTGTAAGTGTTTTCTCTTCACTTCACTCCGTAAAACGGAGTGGTCGGTCGTAGTCAGTAGTCGGTCAGCCGAGAACTGTTGTCTCGGTCGGAGCCACGAGTCAATTTGGTTCCTTCTGGTCCGATTTTACCCCACCAGTATGCATGTTATATGATGTCAATAAAACTCACCCCTCCTGCAGAACACATGCATCCACCCTTATAACGTGATTTTGACTTCAAAAAGCATTAAAGTTGTCCACTGTTCACGTCAAATCACCTTACAAAGGGGGCACATACGTAGTGGGGGTGAAAATATTATCTCCCAAATACAGTGGAGCCTACTTTGTTCAAAGATCTACCAATAGTTCATGCTGAAAGAGTGAGGAGATAGAGTTAGTTTGCAAAACTTCATTTTAAGCCGGTTTTATTTATTTATTTTGAAATTTTTTGAAAAAAAATACATTTCTTAAAACTTTGTTTCAAACCCTTACGACAGAAAAAAAAAATCTATATTTATAGAAAATTGAGATTACAACCGGCCGGTACCATTACCGGATTTGCTAGGGACAATTGCAGATGGGATTTGGCAGCCACGTAAGATGAATTAAATGATTAAGACAAAAGTCTCATACTGTTAGCATGATCTGCATCGTTCATTTGTTGGGGGTCAAAAGTTGATGGTTAAGGAAACAGATTCGGTGGGCAATTGACTCGCTCTCTCTCTCTATCCAGGGGTTCCGTGTAAGTATGAGACAGATATATTAAAATCTCGAAAAGCAGAGCATTTTGGGAGTTGCGTAATTGCGTTTTCGTAGGACTATAAATAGAGCAGTGATAAATTCACATCCGTCTATTATTGCACTAATCACCCCCTATTTTTCAGAATGGACTACCACACCATAGAATGATCCACACCGTCCATTTGATGGGCCACAATGCAAATAGGCTGTGCCCAAAAATCATTTCCATACGATTATCATAGTAGCCCTCCCAATCGAAAATCCATATAGCCTATCAAATGTACGGTTTGGATCATCCTATTGTATGGGCTGTATAGGCCATTTTGAAAAATAGGTGTTGAATATTATAATAGATGGGGGTACATTTAGGGAAATGTCATCAGCACTATTATATTTTGATGAGGGCACTCCTCATTTTATTAAAAGTGCAGTATGGCCCATACCATAGGATGATCCAAACCGTCCATTAGATGGGCCACTGTCTAAATAGGTTGTGCCCCAAAAATCATTTCAATGGGTTGATCCTAACCCTCCGATCTATAGAGGGTTAGATCAACACTCTAACATTGAGATCGAAGGGTTAGCATCAACCTATGGAAATGATTTTTGGCGCACAACCTATTTAGGCTGTGGCCCCATCTAATGAACGGTTTGGATCCTATGGTGCAGGCCATACCGTACTTTTAATAAAGTGAGGGGTGCCCCCAACAAAATACCCCTAAATTTATCACTGCCCTTAGAAGTATGATTCAAACTCTCTCTCTCTCTCTCTCTCTCTCTCTCTCTCTCTCTCTCTCTCTCTCTCTCTCTCTCTCTCTTGGTTTTTTCTTTTTACAGAATTTTTGTTTTTTTGATTTGTTTTTAATCTTTTTTTGCCTTCGTTTGTGGTTTGATGTTCTATAAAACAATCACAAATGCAGGAAATATTCCCTCTTTTGCTAAGGTATCAGCCCTCTCATTGACACTCCCATATATGTGTATGAAAAATGGAGATGTTTATCTGACATTTCCCATTGTTTTGTTACCTTGATGGCCCCTATTTAGATTGCTTATTCATTTGCTGTTACAATTCCAATCAGTTGAACACATTAGACAGTTGAGGGGTGGAAATATCATTTCCCTTTACATATTAACTGCTGCTTTAGGCTTCTAATGGGGGTTTTCATCTCCATGTCGAGAAGCACGATGTCTCTGCTCGACACTATCTCCAGGGCTGGAGTGTTGTTAATTACTGTTCTTCTGAGTTGGCTTAACTTTCCTGTTATTCCTACACCGCCAGTGTGTCGTGTATCAAGTTAAAATTTTGATGGATCTTTGTTATGAAATCTGGGATCAGCAGGTACAGGAAATTCAATATGATTTTGATGAACATATTACTGTTGTAGTTTTGCTTATTCATCATCACACATTGCAGAGATTCCTTTTAGTGTGTGGGTTGCTCTTGGTTACAATGCTGGGCTAGTCCTCAGATCTCCGGGTTATGGATCAATGGAGACTTGAAAGATCTAATCCAAGATCTGTAGTTCCCTGGTATGGCGAAGAGATTCAACTTTTTGGTTCACTTTCTACTTTGTCTGGGAAACTAATCCACACAGCCATTATCAGAGCTGAACTACCTCACATGCCCTTTGCAAAGCTATTTTCGTTGGAGCTTTCCCTACCAAATAGTTACTGAAGAATGGAACTGTTTCCATTGTTTGGATCATGAGTTTCTTGTTATGGACCTTGCTGGCTATATGTATGGAATCTCTTGTTTTTATTTGCAGTAGGGAAAAAATTTGATGAATCGCTCAAGAATCATTAGCTAGAACTCTAAAATCAGAATCACTTTAGAAAATGGTTACCGAAACAAAGCCTAGACTTCTTTTCAACAAATTTATCCTTACAAACACAAAAATCTCATCTACCAAATCTTGAGAAGTAGAATGAAGCTCACCCCCGACCCAAATTTGATGTTTTTTTTTAATTTTCAATATTTTTTTACAGATTTTGGTTTTTGAGGGTTTTGACTAATTCACAAGTATAGAACTGCAAATGAAGCTTCTTAGAGTATTGTAACTTGTAAGTCTAATAATTTTTGCTCAACCTTTCCTAACTTTGCAGGAAGATGAGTTCGCAAAGTCCTCCAATTGAGACTACTCAGGAAGTTGTTCGTAGCCCACGTCGTGCTCGCATCCCCCGCCCGGAAAAAAAGAATCTATCTTATCAAGGATCTTCAAGCCAACCAGTGGCTAGGTATATAATCTCACTTTTTAGAACCTTATTATGTTGTTTTAGAAGTAGAATGACATAAGAGTTTTTAGATACATTTGAAGAATCTATTTATTTTCTTTTGTTACAGTCATTCTGATTCTGTGGAAATGAATGTGCCTATTAATGTTGATGAAGATGATATTCCAATGTCTGATAAAGGTGCCTATGATAATGCCTTCAATTTGAGATCAAAAGTGTGGATCGATTTTAGGAAAGAAAAAAAGGAAGATGGGTCTGAATGGGCTTATTGCAAATATTGCAATAAAAAATACGCAGGAAGTAGTAGAGTTGGAACTAGTAGTTTGAGTAACCATTTAAAGACGTGCTTTACTTATAAAAAGAGCAAGAGACAAAAGCTTGATGTGGGCCAACAGATTCTTAAAATGGGGGAGAAAAAGATTGATGGGAGTGTTGATATTAGTTTTTTTGAGTTCAATCAACAAATAAGCCGTGATGATTTACTCGGATGGTTATTTATCATGAACATCCCTTTTCTATTGCCAATCATGTTTTTTTTAGAGTTTTTCTCAGAAATCTTCAGCCGATGTTTAAGTTGATTACTCGGAATACTGTGAAAGCAGATTGTCTGAAAATGTATGAAATTGAAAAGAAGAACATTTATGAGGAACTTGAGAGCCTTCCTTGTAAAGTAAGTCTAACATCGGATATGTGGACTTCAAGAACCATGGAAGGTTACTTATGCTTAACGTGTCATTTCATTGATAATGATTGGAAGCTTCAAAAGAAAATTTTAAACTTCATAAATGTTGAAACTCCTCACACGGGTGAAGAGATCTCAAAGTCAATTAGTGCTAGACTTTATGATTGGAACATTGATAATAAAGTCTTTAGTATCACCTTGGATAATTGTACTACTAATGATGTTGTCATTCGGGAGATGTTGAAAGTATTCTACCCAAAGAAATCTCTTATCTCGAATGGAGAGTTTCTTCATGTTAGGTGTTGTGCACATATCTTAAACCTCATTGTTCAAGATGGTTTAGGATATCTTCGTGAAAGCATCCACAATATTCGTGAAAGCATCAAGTTTGTTAAATCTTCAGTAGCTAGATTGGAGAGGGTCAAAAAAATTGCAAATCAAGTTCGGTCTCCTAAAAGCTCTCTTTTTTATGATGTGCCTACTAGATGAAATTCCACATACTTGATGCTTGTTAACACTCTTAAATTCAAGGAAGCTTTTAATCGTATGGCTGAATGTGATACGAAGTACACTTGTGCACCATCAGAATATGAATGGAATCTTGCAGAGATGATTGTTGGTTGTTTGAAATTATTTTATGATGTTACCGAAAGGATTTCTGGTTGTCGATATCCCACATCAAATCTCTATTTCAATGATATTTGTGATATATATCTTGCTTTGAAGAAATGGAATACTAGTGAAGTTAATTGCATTAGCAACATGGCCGTGTCAATGCTTGAAAAATTTGAGAAGTATTGGGGAATTACTAGCATTATATTGGGGATTGCTTCCATTTTAGATCCTCGATATAAAATGAAATCGATTCAATACTTCTTTCGAGAAATTTATTCATATGAAGAGGAAAGAAAGATGAATGTTGAGAATGTGAAGAATGCGTTATTTCGTCTTTATGATGCATACGTGGAAAAATATGATAGACATGATATAATTCCATATGGGCATGTTTCCACATCGATTGCAACTTCCTCGACATCAAATTCCAACTTGGCAAAACTTGCTGTTTTTGTTATGGAAACTACCGAGGAGACACCACAAAAATCTGAATTAGAACTCTACTTGGACGAAAAAGTGCATCCTGGGGCAGGGATTGAAGATGGTACTTTTGATATATTGTCTTGGTGGAAATTAAATGGTTGAAAGTATCCAATGGTTGCTCAAATTGCTCGTGATGTTCTAGCCATTCCGATCTCTACTGTTGCTTCTGAAAGTGCATTTAGCACAGGAGGTCGAGTTCTTGATGAGTATAGGAGTAGCTTGAAACCAAGTACTGTAGAAGCTTTAATTTGTACTCAAGATTGGTTGAAGGCTAAAGGAAATGGTAATGTTTTTTCTTTACTTAATAAGTTTTTTTATGATTTATCTTTTTTTAACTATGTAAATTCTTTTGATATATTTATACTTTATTTTTCATAGGGATCGCACATCTCGGGTCGATTGATGCATATTCAACTATTACCTCGGCTTCTACAATTGATAGTGAATATGATAGTCATTTAATTGAATCATTGGATGATGAATCAACGATTGGATGATGGTAGGTAATTTTAAGCATTAGTAATGTTGCATATTTTCAACATGGAATGGAAGAGTGTTTATTAGTAGTAACTACTTGTTAGTGTTTATGTTCATACTTATGTTTGTTCGTCTTCTTTTCTTAAGTCATCTTATTGGTGTTGTTTCTGTTGTGCTGTTGTTCTAGATGCTATACATGCCACCATTCTCACGGGGAAGGATGAGGAAATGGCTGGGGAAGACGTATGATTTTAGTCATATGTAATGTTAGATTTTAATTTCTCGAAAAACAATTGCGGTCTATGACTTGACTTGGGAAAAGAAATTCCTACATCTGTTTTTGAGACTTTTCTCTTTTGTATGTAATGACTAGTCATCATATAGTAGTGCTGTGATAATAGAGTGTATGTGTGCCATGCTACATAAATGTGGGTGGGTTGCATCTTTTCGGATTTCTGGATGTGTACAATGGTTCTTTTAATTGTGGGGAAGTCTGTAACCTTGTGAAGATTGGTGGAATCTTTCCTTGATATCATGGCAATATTTTTCAGGTAGTATATTCTATCGTTGTGTTTTGTTGGAGGAAGCTCAACAAATGGGAATATTTTTTTATGCTTGATTCATAACATGAGTGGGGCTTATCAATCATCATTTTACATCAGAATCTGAGTTGTTAACTGTTTTCTCATAATGGGCTGGAATTCCTTATCTTGATAATTGTTAGCTGAAGGAGTAAAGAGGTTTCATTAGAGGTTGGCTTTCTCTCAGATTTTGTTATCATAATCATGTCTTAACACTAATAACCTCTTTTAGCTTTACTAGCCTTGCGATTAATTGAAATGAGTTTTACTATAATTCAGTGTTCTCATACATATGATATAGAATCCTGTGGTTTTCTCAAATGCTTGTTGATACTCAATTGAGTTGGGTACGTGGTCATTACAGGGTATGGGCTGAAAGTATTTGATGTCGTCTTGAAATATTTGCCCTGTATTTTATTCAGTGTAAAATGGAAAATGCTATGACTAGTAACAGATAGTTAAGATAGTTAATGTAATTACTTGAGAAATGCTAACAAATGCAGATTTATTTTGTTCAGTTAGATAATGTCCTTATCAGGTTGAAAAAATGATATTAACTTGCTCAAACTTGTATGTTCATATTAACCTATGGGTAAATTCATCTCTTTTATCGTTTGAGTCCCTTCAAAGAATGTGATCATTCTTTCAATACTAAAAGTTGGGATGAGTTAACAGGTAATTAGATGAGTGTGTTTGTATCAGTGTTTTGTGCAAGCTTAATTTGCGATTTTTACTTATACTGGCAATTTGTGAGTTAACAAAGGAAATGATTTATTCTGGTTGTGCAATGCTAGCTCATGGTATGAGCTCATTATGTAGTTTCCATTTTCTCTTTGTTGCCAGTAGGAAATAATTTGATATGTTGCTAATATTGTCAATTCACTGTTGGCATAATTGCATTGCTCTTTATAAAAAACTGTCAGCATTAGTTCACGATATGAATTTGACCTTTGTAAATGTCAGTTCCTCATGTCTTGAAGGTCAAAAAGTAAACTTTCACACACATCACCAAGACATGTACAAGTTTATGTAAAATTTTGTTCATATATCTGAAAAGGATACCTCTTTGGTCTCATGTCGATATTGTTGAAAAATGTTTTAGGGAGCATTTAATAAGCCTGATGAATTCTAAAATCAAGTTTTTTTTTAGTGCACGAAGCAAGCTCTTCAACATTTGATTGCACTCCTTTGTGTGTGCTAGTCAGCATCCAATCTATCTCGCCCTTCATTTTTTCCCCAAATTGGGCCATGCATTTGTACAGAAGAGGACTTTGTATAGTCGCCCCATTTTTTTGAGCCATTTTTTCTCATGATCAAAGGTATCCAAAATAGAAACAATCCAGTTCCTCCTTGCTATCTGTGAGGATATGATGTCTCATCTTGAATTTTCTCAATGAAACGAGACAGGAGATTGTGACGGGAAATGGATTTGAATATTTGTGAGTTGTTTCTGTGGGGTTTTAAGGCACTTTGTTTGTGATGCCCATAAATTGGAATTTGACATATTCTTCTCAAATTCCAATTTATATATAGTTTATGTGACAGGTCATTTAGAATTTTCTTGACCATGTTGTGTGAATGCTCAAATTGGTTAAACTCGTAAACAAAATCATACACCAACATTCAAAAAACAACTAGAAATGCTCCTTAGCGGTTGAGGGCTGTAGTCTTCTAAGCATTTTCACCTCCATTTTCACCTCATGTTTTTAATGGAAAGGGGCCAATTATTTTACACCCCGAAAGAAACCGAAAACCGAACCGAAACCGAAATTTTCAAATCAGTTCGGTTTGGTTCGGTTTGGCCATTCAGAATTTCGGTTCGGTTCGGTTTCGGTTTGGAGTGTAGGATGGTTCGGTTCGGTTCGGTTTGGGGGTCAAACCGAGCCGAAACCGAACCATTGCCACCCCTACTGCCCTATGAAAAACAGAGAGTTTAGGGCCTTTAGGGCAGGCCCTAAAGGCCCTGCTTATGCGGCTCAAATAACATAATCATATTCTACAACTAATGGGGATGGGATCTGCTTATGCTGCTGCTTTTTCCTCTTCCATGAAAACTGCAAGGACAAGTTTTGCTTCTCAGATTCATCAAAAGGGTAAGCTTTCTCCACCCTCACCTCCTCTTTCTACACTCTCTCATTCTCATATTATACATCATCATAAATCTAATTCGGATATCTGGAGCCAAACCCAGTTTGAAAATTTCGTGAAGAAGCAGGCGTAAATCAAGGTCTGGTATTAGTTTGAAGGATGCATTGGGTTTCTTTGATCGTTTGGTGGCCATGAAGCCCTTCCCATCGATTTCGACTTTTGGTCACCTGTTGGGGGCTCTTTCCAGAATGAAACATTATTCCACTGTAATTTCTCTATGTAGAAAGATGAATTCGGTAGGAATGGATCCAAATATATATACGCTGAACATTTTGGTTAATTCTTTTTGCTGTTTGAATAGAGTAGACTTTGGTTTAGCTATTTTCGGTGGCATCCTGAAATCCGGTCATGAACCAGATGTTTTTACCTTCGGCACTCTCGTGGGCGGGCTTTGCAAGATGGGATACACTGGTTCAGCAATTGGGTTGCTCAGAGAAATGGAGAAGGGAAGATGTAGGCCTGATGTAGTCCTTCATAACACATTCATTGCCGGTCTCTGCAAAGAGAGACCAATTAAAGAGGCCCTGAATCACTTTTCTGAAATGCTTAGTAAGGGCATTTGCCCGAATGTTGTCACATATAGTTCCCTCATTCTTGGACTCTGCAATTTAGGCAGGTGGAATGAAGGTTTAGGGTTGTTGAAAGAAATGTTGGGTCGAGATATTTCTCATTTGATAACTTTCACCATACTTGTTAATGCTCTTTGCAAACAGGGAATGTTCACACAAGCGCATGGACTATTGAAAGTGATGATTCAAAGAGGCGAGAACCCTAACATTATCACATACAATACATTGATCGAGGGATACTGTTTGGTGGGCCAAGTGGACGAGGGAATGTGCCTATTCTCAGAAATGATTAGGAAGGGCATTTCACCCAATGTTCTCACTTATGGTTCCATGATTCATGGCCTCTGCAATTCAGGTAGGTGTAATGAAGCCGTAGGGTTGTTCAATGACATGGTGGATCGACAGATTTGTCCAAATGTGATAACCTTCAACATACTAGCAAATTCTCTTTGCAAATGAGGAATGGTCACAAAAGCACATGGACTATTGGAAGTGATGATTCAAGGAGGCGAAGACCATGACATTATCACTAGGGGTGTAAATGGATATTCGAAAATTCGATTACCGTCTGCATCCGAATCCGTTTAAAGTGAATATTATCCGAATCCGCTTCAAGCGGATATTATCCGAATCCGTTTAGGAGATATCCGGTTCTTAACGATCCGAATCTGGTAAATGGTGCATCCGATCCGTTTAACATCCGAATCCGACAAGTACATCCGTTTATCCCGAATATCCGCATCTGTATTCGTATATCCGAATTCGTATTCGAATTCGGATATCCGGATTCGCATGCAAACTCGGATATCCGGTTACGGATGCGGATATTCGCATTCGAATTCAACTTCAATTAGATAATTTTGGATATTTAACCAGTTAACTTAAAGTTACAGACATGAATCGAATTTGGATACGGATACGAATTCGGACATTCGGATATGATTTATTCGAATTTGGATATTCGGATATGATTTGAATCCGGATAAACGGATACGGATAATATCCGAATTCGAATAATATCCGTCGGATGCGAATTCGGTAACGAATAATAATTATCCGTCGGATTCGGATACGAATACGGATATTGAATATTGTAATCGAATTCGAATTCGGATATAGCACTATCCGATTCGAATTCGGTCCGTTTACACCCCTAATTATCACATACAATACATTGATCGATAGATATTGTTTGGTGGGACAAGTGGATGAGGCAATGTGCCTATTCTCAGAAATGATTGGGAAGGGAATTTTACCCAATGTTATCACTTATAGTCCCATGATTAATGGCCTCTGCAATTCGGGCAGGTGGAATGAAGCCATAGGGTTGTTCAATGAAATGGTGGGACGAGAGATTTCTCCTAATGTGATAACCTTCAACATACTAGTGAATGCTCTTTGCAAACAAGGAATGGTCACAAAAGCTCATGGGCTATTGGCAGTGATGATTCAAAGAGGCGAGGACCCTGACATTATCACATACAATACATTGATGGATGGATATTGTTTAGTGAGACAAGTGGACGAGGCAATGTGCCTATTCTCAGATATGATTGAGAAGGGAATTTCACCCCAATATTATCACTTATAATTCCATGATTAATGGCCTCTGCAATTCGGGCAGGTGCAATTCGGGCAGGTGGAATGAAGCCATAGGGTTGTTCAATGAAATGGTGGGACGAGAGATTTCTCCCAATGTGATAACCTTCAACATACTAGCGAATGCTCTTTGCAAGCAAGGAATGGTCACAAAAGCTCATGGACTATTGGAAGTGATGATTCAAAGAGGCGAGGACCCTGACATTACCACATACAATACATTGATGGATGGATATTGTTTGAGGAGCCAAATGGATAAGGCAATGAGCCTATATTCAGAAATGATTAGCAAGGGCATTTTGCCGAGTTATGCACAGCTAAAAACAAAAAAGGTTCAAAATTTTAAAGTAAATAATTCACGACTGTAAACTTTTACGCCCATTTTATGGCAACACAGACCCTAAAAAGGATATATATGATGATTGAATTTTTTTTAGGGTGCTGATATTTCCCCCGCCCTTGTAGGCTATTTCGCCCCCCTTGACGGCTGGCTAACGTTAAACGTTAGGATTCACGTATATGTCACTTTCCCACCATTTGACCCGTCTCTCTCTCTCTCTCCACACACACAAAACAGGAACAGTTGGTGGGCCCAACAGAAACCGTTGGTGGAATCGTAGGCCCATCTTTGAACAACATAGGCCCCGCCCATACCACACCATAGATAATCCAAACCGTCAATTTGATGGGCCATAAACGTAAATAGGTTGCGTCCCAAAATATCATTTCCATAGGTTGATCCTAGCCCTCCGATCTAAATAGAAACTACATCTTATGCAACCTCTATAGATTGTAGGGTTGTGATCATCCTATGGAAATGATTTTTGGGGCACAACCTATTTACATTGTGGCCCATCAATGAATGGTTTGGATCATTCTATGGAGTTGGTCGTAATGTAACATTAAGGCCCGTCCACAACATAGGACGATCCAAGCCGTCCATGGTTTGGGTAATCCTATGGAGTTGGTCGTACAGTAACATTAAGGCCCAATCGTAGGCCCCACCGATATTTTTTCAAATTGAAGCGTACTGTCCACAACATAGGATGATCCAAGCCGTCCATGGTTTGGATCATCCTATGGTGTGTTCGTACAGTAACATTAAGGCCCAATTTAGGCCCCACACATATTTTTGAAAATGAAGTGTACCGTCAAGACCATAGGATGATCCGAGCCGTCCATTTGATGGGCCATAACGTAAATGGGTTGTGCCCCCAAAAGGGTTGGCCCATCAAATGAATGGTTTGGAACATCCTGTGGACGTACAGTAACATTAAGGCCCGTCCACAACATAGGATGATCCAAGCTGTCCTTGGTTTGGATGATCCTATGGAGTTGGTCGTACACTAACATTAAGGCCCAATCGTAGGCCCCACCGATATTTTTCAAATTGAAGCGTACCGTCCACAACATAGGATGATCCAAGCCGTCCATGGTTTGGATCCCTATGGTGTGGTTCGTACCAATTTAGGCCCCACCCATATTTTTGAAAATGAAGTGTACCGTCCAGACCATAGGATGATCCGAGCCATCCATTTGATGGGCCACAATGTAAATAGGTTGTGCCCCAAAAATCATTTCCGTATGATGATCACAACCCTACAATCTATAGAGGTTGCATAAGATGTAGTTCCTATTTAGATCGGAGGGCTAGGATCAGCCTATGGAAATAATATTTTGGGACGCAACCTATTTACGTTTATGGCCCATCAAATGGACGGTTTGGATTATCCTATGATGTGGTATGGTGGGGCCTACGTTGTCAAAGATGGGCCCACCATTCCACCAACGGTTTGTTGGGCCCACCAATTGTTCGTGTTGTGTGTGTGTGGAGAGAGAGAGAGAGAGAGAGAGAGAGAGAGAGAGAGAGAGAGAGACTGGTCAAATGATGGGAAAACGTTAACCAGCCGTGGGGGGGTTAACAAGCCCACTGTCCACTCGGATCTGTTTCAAAGCAGATCCCAATTAATTGGGTTTTCCCTCGGATCGTGACTTCAATTTTATAATCCATAATTGTTCAAATATCTTAATGCAGAATTCTAACGTTGATAACCCATGGACAATGTTTATGTGTGGATTATGCACACATGTAAGTAGGAAAAGATGGCGACACTCATATCACATGACCTAACATTATCAGATTGGAATGAGTTTTTATATAATGCTTAGGAGTAGCTGTGCCTAATTTATTATTAAAAAAAAAACAAATAGTTGAGCCGAAGTTTGTTTACAGATTTATGAGGAATGATAGATGCATGGGCGCCCTTGCATAAAGAGCTGGAAAAGGGCCCTTGATTGCATCACATCATTTTTGCTAACCGTCTAAATCGGTTGAAAAAGGTAAATTCAGTTTTAGTTAATGATGTGGATCCAATCAAGGGCCCTTTCCAGCTCTTTATGTAAGGGCGTCCTTCCATCTATCATTCCTCTAGATTTAAACAATTCATTTGGGTCACCTTAATGTAAGTAGGTGGTGCCCCAAAATATATTCATCCCCTTAGGATGATCCTAATCCTCCTATCTGTATCATTTTATGTAGTGCCGTCGTTCTGATGATCCCAGGTTAGGATCATCCCGTGGAGATGATTATTGAGGCATAACATATTTATGTTATGGTAATCCAAATGAAGGGTTTGGATCTTTGAACAAAGAGGGATCGATTTTTATTTTTTTTTGAAAAATACTCATATCTAGGCACAGACATCATATTTAAAATTTAGAAGTATGTTTTCATGATAATTTTCCAATTTGTTGAGTCATACAAAATTTGTATGGGACAGAGCAAAAACAAGTGCCAGCAGGACGGGGCCATTTTTTAGACGAAATGACAAAACTTAAAGGTATTTTAGGTTTTTTAATTCTTTATGGTTAAATTTTAACTTTTAATAAAATTCCATAAGTACTATTTTATAAAATAAGTAAACATGTATTCCCTCGTTGATGGCTTATGACTATTAAAAACATATGGGACCCAACTGAAAATGAAAGGACATCTCTTGTGGACGACTTTCACTCATATGATAAGGATAAGAGAAAGGGCTATGATAAATTCGCACCCCTTAGGATGATTCGCACCACTTTTACACGATAAAAAAGTGATAAAAGTCTGCCACAATTCACGTTAAAAGGGGTGCGAATTTATCACCTCCCAGGAGATCGGAAATCTTAATTTGTGGGACCTATCTGTAAGAGGTAATTAGGTTAAGCAAAGTTGCTTGAAGAATTACACCGAAGGTATTTAATTTGGAATACCGAGTTTGTTGCCTCAGCCCCTATATATAGAGATACACTAGGTTTAATTACTGGTTAAGGGACTCTAGCCCATGTAGGCCCACTACACCGGTCCATTATCTTATTGGGCTTATATTAGAACATACATGGGTTATATCATATACCCAACAATCTCCTCCTATGTTCTACATATAGAACAATCCAATAGATAGATAATGTGTGTCCAAACAAATATTGAATCATCCATAGCACCATATCAAAAAAGATGTATAATCCAACTGAAAACACGAATACTTTTATGATTAACCAAGAGTTTCAGATACAATCTAAACTCAATCGAAAGGTAGTTTCACATATAAGTGAACCCCATTGATCTTAGATGAATTCATTCATGGGGTATGATTCTCATCGAGATCCAAAATAAAGTTCCACAAAAAGGTGAACTCTATACATACTGAAATGAAAGCATAGTCTTTATGACTTTAGAAGATTTACTCATCAAGTAAGTCATCTTCATCAAAATCCAAATCAGGACAAGCTCCTCATTTTTCGCCAATTCCTGTGAATTACCAAATATGAATTTCATGAAAATGAATCCAATCATTTGTGTAAAACACTAAAGTATCTAGTTCTACCTGAAGAAGAACTTAGTACAATTTCATAATTCACGAAAGTATCTAGTTCTACCTGAAGAAGAACTTAGTACAATTCAAAAATGGCTGAAAAAGTATCAGTATCACTCTTACCATAAGCATCATTGTCAAGTTTCAATAAAGAACAAGACCTAAACAACTTCTTTTGTAAATAACAATTCCTAATTGTCAAGTTTCAACAAAGAACAAGATCAAATAGTTTCTTTTGCAAAGAACCATTTCATGTTTCTTTTTGGAATGTTACAGTCATCTTATCCATATTTGAGTTAAGCTGTATCATCAAGTTTGGAATGTACAACCTTTCCCAAAAAGGACATGTCATCAAATGTAGAATGACACACAATAACTATAAACATCATCGAAACATATCAAGTGCCTATCTTGGCCAAAAGGGAGATTCGAAGATTCAAAATAACATGGATGTAGGTTAAGTCCTGTCTATACGGACTTTAACCCTATCTCCCCCACAGTTTTGAATATTCGATCTTTGGTCAGTCCCTTTGTGAGAGCATCAGTCATATTATCCTTCGATCTCACATCAATCAAAGTGATAATCCTGTGTTCAATGAGATAATTCAGCATGGTATGTTTCAGCCTACGATGTCTCCTCTTACCATTAAAGACTGAGTTCTTCACAATCACAATTGTAGCTTGATTATCACAGAACACACTGAAGGAATTAATCCTTAACCGAGTTAGTGGAATGTCCATAATCATATTCTTGATCCACTCTGCTTCATCTGCAGCTGAAGCTAGAGCATAAAGTTCCAATTCGACTTCCACACAACAGCAGTAGATTTGTTGTCTCCTACTTCTGATCCCCATGATTCATCAGAATATTCTGCCACGATAAGTGGATGACCACCATAGTTTTGAGCATACTCTTGAGTACATGAAAGGTATCTCATTAGCCTCATAAGGGCATCTCTATGCTCATGGCCAGGACTGCTAGTAAAACGACTCAGCATGCCAATTATAAAGGCTATGTCTGGCCTAGTACAACACAAACATGAGACTACCAACAAGTTTAGAATAATCTAACTGGCTCACACTGTCTCTTCCTTAGAAATCAGCTTCTTGGTATAATCAAAATGGTGTCTCAATCGGTTTGCACTCACTGCATCCTCAAAAGAAAGTAGTATTTCATATAATGGGCTAGGCCAAGAGTGATTCCTTGTCTTTCAAAAACTTACTTTCATACCAACAATGGTGTTAACAACACCCAGGTCTTTTCATGTCAAATTCTTTACCCAAGGTTAGATTCACATTATTCATCATAGAGAGAGATTGGAAACAAGAATCAACATCTACATTCAAGCAAATAATCATGACCTTATTCGACACAAAAAAGATAATAAAGGTATTTATCCGAGTAATTTGTCAGAAACCCAGAGCTCTTTACTACTTTGTCAAATTTCTGATGTCACAATTTAGGTGCTTGATTAAGACCATAACAAACTTTGTATAATTACATACAAATATCTACTTACAGCCAATAGTCTTAGACCCTTTTGGCAAATCGACTAGCTGCCAAGTTAGATTTTCTAACAGAGAGCTCATTTCATCATGAATGATTTCTGCCCACAACATAGAGTCCCTAGATCTCAACACTTCCTGATAGAATGATGGATCAGTCTCTAATTGGTAGGTCACAAAGTCCTCACTAAATTCTTCGGTACTCTATCACATGGAGGAGCATATATAGATTTAGGATGTGATTTGCAGTCAAAGTTGCCTCTCTCCAAATGCAACTAGGCATGCCAGCTGTCATTAACATGGAGTTGAACGCTTAAGTTAACGTCATGTTCTTACACTCAGCTATGCCATTTGATTGAGGCGAGTAAGGAGCAATAGTTTCAAGTATTATGCCCTAAGAGGCACAGAATTCGTTGAACTCTGTCAAAATATATTCTCCTCCTCTGTCACTCCTAAACCTCTTAATTTTCAAGTTCAATTGATTTTCAACACGATTCTTGAAAATTTTAAATTTATCAAAAGCTTCATCTTTCAATTTTAGGAGATAAATATGACAATATCTAGAAGAATCGTCTATAAAAGTGATTAAATACTTCCGACCACCTCTAGTAGTGAAACTTTTAAAGTCACAGAAGTCAGAATGTATTAACTCAAGAAGTTGTGTGCTCCTAGAAACAGAACGAAAAAGTTTTCTAGTGATCATGGTTTGTGCACACACTTCACATCTGTTAAATCTAATCGATGTATCTAAAGGTATATTATAAGTTTTAGCAAGTTTGATCATTTTCCTATAGTTCACATGTCCCAATCTAGTGTGTAACAACTTAGGATCAATCAACGTGGAACTAACCTGACTAACGATGTCATTTGCTAAACTCAATCTATGCATACCATCGATTAAGAAAGCACAGCCAAAATAATAAGAGTTAACGGTTAAAGTTACTCGACCACCCAAAAAAGATGAACGCATGCTAGTATTGTCTAAAAGACTAATAGAAATTAAATTCTTTTGAATAGCAGGAACTACTTTAAAATTTTTTACAGTTAGTATTTTACCTGAAGAAATGACCAAGTTCGCAGTACCAGTGTGAGTTACCTCTGTCTCGGCTCCACTAGCTACTGTAACGGTCTCTTTCACGCCAACAACATCCGTAAGTAGTCGCTTCGAGTTGCAAACATGGCAGGTGGCTCATGTATCTAACCACCAGTCTGAAGAAGTACCGGCCTTACCATTGTCTAACATAGTAACAAAACTCTTAGGCTCAGCACTGCCCACCATCTTATGAGCTTTCTTGTATGGTGTATCAGATTTAGCCTTCTTAGGTTGTTTACACTCTGCAGCAAAGTGACCCTATGTCCCACAGTTGTGGCACTTACTCTTTTTTTTTTGAAAGATAGTCATTTTGGCCTCCAACTTGGGATGTTCACTTTTAGGTGACTTGGATTTCCGAGGAAATTTCTTGGGATATGTTACCGCGTTAGCAGTAGACTGTTATTGTCTAACCATCTCCAAGTTATTCCTAGCTCGATTCTCATCTTCGATTCGAAAGAATCGTTTGAGATCATCCAGTCCCACTTGCACCTTTTTCCTATACTTTTTATTTTAAAAAGAATGCCATTGAGATTCATCAACTTATTCATTTGAGGCAGCAAAGGTACTCAAAACGGTGTAAAAACAATTCATATATTGTAGACCGAATTGAGTCTTTCGCGTCCATGAATTAAACTCAGACCCACCAAATGATTGAAGTTTAACCATCTCAAATGGAGCAGAATTCTTTTTCATAGAATAATTTAGAGAAAAGTAAAAATTGGAAAGAGTGCACCTGATTGGCGAATCGCGAGAACTATAACGAACCGCGTGAACCGAATCCAAGACCCGAACCAGGAGAACCGCAACGAACCGCGTGAACCGTATCCAAGACCCGAACCGTGAGAACCAACTCCAGGTCTAGCTCCAAGAATCGAATCCAAGAACCAAGTCACAACCGAGCTCCAAAATAAGGCCAAAGTTGTGCTCTGCCAACCGGTTGTTCTCCCAAAGAGGATTCAACAAGTGTTGAAAGATAGGCAAAGCCACGACCAAGAGCCGGCCACAAGCACTCGGTCAAGAGAGGGCTTTTGATGAAAAAAATATATTTCGACTAGTCCGCCATAGAAATTCGTCCACAAGAACCTTCAACCCAATACAAGTTCCACCCAGTTTCAAACTTTCAACTAATTGGGGTAGTAGAAACCACGCCCAAACGAATTTCTGTGGGAGAATAACCCATGGCCAAATCTTAGAGGGAGAAACCACGGCCAAATCTGGGAGGGAAGAAGCCACGGCCAAGCCTTATTCAGTGTGGGAATAAACCCACGCCCAAAAACGTTGTACTGTGAGAGAAGTCCAATACTTATCCGCCAGCAAGGTTTCAAGATGGAGAGGGCTGCTCGATTTCAATCTACACGAGATTAATCCAACACGAGTTGCTAGGTCCAACTCAGAGAAAAGATTGTCGGAGAAAGATCCAAGACCCGATCCAATGTGTCTCTCTTTGTCGTATATCAATTTACACGAGAGAACCTTGATTCAACAAACTCCTTTTGTTTTTTAGAATAAAGGACTTCTTGGCATCATCTGTTGATGAAGAGCCCTCAATCATGTAACCCAAATGGGAGACAAAATTGGGCGTCGGTTGAATCCTATTGCCCAGTGAAGACAAAATCGGCTCTTGGAGTGAGAGGGTATGGTCGGTGGTTATTCGACGCACAAGCAGAGACAAGATAAGAGCTCTTTGTTGGGTGGGTTGTAATAAAAAACAACAACAACAAAAACCACCAAGGCTTTGTAATAAAAAACCACAACAACAAATCAAAATTCGGGCGAGTGAAAGAGGCAGACGACTCTTTGGGGAGGCCGAAACCCACGCCCAAATGAAGTTTGTAAGGGAGTTTAACCCATGGCCAAAATCTTGATGATGTGGGTAGATCGTCCCTTAAACAGATTTAGACGAGATCGCCCAAATCAATCGATGGCTTATCATCACGAATTCAAGAAGGCAACCCCCCAGGTTGAAATTTTTTGATGTGGGTGGATCGTCCCTTAAACAGACGTCCTCTTCTTGATTGGTGAGTGAGAGAGAGACGTCCTTATTTATTGATTCCAACGAGTGGAATTAAAACCCACGATGGTGTGTGTTGTAACAGATCCCAATCCCAAATCAATTTGAGGAATAAGAAATCCCTCGCCCAAAGCGTTTTTCTGTGGGAGAAGAAACTCACGACAATTCATGAGTCAAAATATCAGTCGTCCTTCTTGATATTGGCAGACGTTCCCAAGAGAAAACCCTAAAAAATTGTACTGCTTCAAGATTGTAAGAGGTAATTAGGTCAAGCAAGGTTGCTTGAAGCAATACCCAAGGTATCTAATTTGGAATACCAAGTTTGTTGACCCCAGCTCCTATATATAGAGATACACTAGGGTTAATGACTGGTTAATGGACTCTAGCCCATGTAGGCCCACTACACTGGTAAATTATCTTATTGGGCTTATATTAGAACATACATGGGTTATATCATATACCCAACACTATCATCCTTCGATGGAAGATGATGAGTAATTGAGATGGTTGTGTCTGGTGTGGAGTGCGGGTCGGACAATTTTTAATGTCTACTAGTGAAAAAGCAGCCTTATTGATATAATATAGATTTAAGAGTTTTTATTGTTAATCTTAACATTATTTTAATGATCCCAATGGATCTTTGGTAATGAAATCAAAGAGAAACTAAAAACTAAGTTAGATGGGTTTGTAGTACCTTGTGCCATAGATTATTCTTGAAGGTGTGAAAACTAGCGATCCTCGTACCTTTTCCGAGCACTGAGATGGCCCAGAAACGCCCCTTTGATGCTTCTCCTTCTTAGCACACTAGTTGGTCTATGGGAAACCTTCCTTTGAGCAAATTCTCTACCTTACGAATTGCTCTCAAGTTTGTATAGTGTGTAGAAGGAGGGACCAAGGGTCTATAAATAGGCAAAGTTCCCATAGAACTTCTATTCTTAGGCCCAATTCGTTTTGGCTCCTTACCCATGAATTAGAAAGTGTATATTGAGTTACTTTCTTCTTCAAACATTGCCAAATATAAAGGATTGCCAAAATATATTGAAAGGTTGCTTGAATGCAAAGCCACAAGCTATCTCTAGCAACTATGGAACATTCTACAATGCTCCACGATTCCATTCCAAAATAAAAGACTTCCTTAATTTTGGAAACATGCTAAAGAGGGAAAATGTCTAACAGTCTCCCACTTAGCTTGCATGGGCTTTACACCTTTCATATTAATAGCTTTATATTCTGTTCAATAAATTATACTAACAACGGATCATGTAATCATTGGATGTTTTAATTATCCAATGACCTCTCCATGGTCACAAAGCCAGCAAACTTATCAACATGAATATGGTCCACTTTATGTCATTTACGACATTCTGTTTTTTAAAACATCCATTTAATGTGCACTATACAAATAATGGAAAAGCAGATAACTTTATTTATCAGGATCAAAATATCAAAAGTGATCACAATACAATGTCTATAACTTAATGCAGACTCCCACTAGACAACATATTCGTGCTTACTCACCAACCCCATGCGCACTACATGGTCATTAAAGACCTTAGGTGGTAAGCCTTTTGTCATTGGATCTACCAACATAAGTGCGATATTTATGTATTCAATAGACACTAATTGATCCCTAATCCTTTCCCTGACAACAAGATACTTCAATCTAATATGCTTCGAACCATTTGATAACTTGTTGTTCTTAGAAAAGAAAACCGCAGTGGAACTATCACAATACATCTTCAAAGGCTTCTCAATGGTATCAACTACCTGAAGCCCATAGATAAAGTTCCGCAACCATAATGCATGTGCCGAAGCTTCCCAACATGCTATAAACTCTGCTTCCATTATAGATGAAGCTCTCATTTCTTGCTTTACGCTTCTCCAGGATATTGGTCCTCCTGAAAGCACAAAGATGTAACCTGATGTGGATCTCATGGTGTCCCGACAACCAGCAAAGTCGGAGTCAGAATAGCCAATCACTTCAAGGCTATTTGTATTTCTAAATGTGAGCATATAGTCCTTTGTTCTTTGTAGATAACGCATAACCTTCTTAACAGCTTTCCAATGATCCATTCCTGGATCACTTTGGTACCTTCCGAGCATGCCCACCACGTAGGCCAAATCTGGATGGGTACAAACTTGAGCATATATGAGACTTCCTACTGCCGATGCATAAGGAATTCTCTTCATTTCTTCCCGTTCCAAATCATTCCTGGGACCTGTGAACCACTAAATATATCTCCCTTAACCACAGGAGCAATGCCAGCTGCGCATTTATCCATGTTGAACCTTTTCAGGACTTTCTCAACATAGGCCTTCTGAGATAATCCCAGCAATCCTTGAGTCATATCTCGATAAATCTCTATTCCTATAACATAGGAAGCTTCACCGAGATCCTTCATGTCAAAATTCCTAGAAAGGAATTTCTTGGTTTCCATCAACATGCCCAAATTGCTACTGGCAAGTAAGATGTCATCAACATACAATACTAGAATGATGAACTTGCTCCCATTGATCTTGAGATATATACATTGGTCCACAACATTTTCCTTGAATCTGAATTCTGTGATAGTTGTGTGAAACTTTAAGTACCACTGCCGAGAGGCTTGTTTCAACCCATAGATGGATCGGTCAAGCTTGCACACTAAATGTTCCTTGCCTTCAACCTGAAAACCTTCAGGTTGTGTCATATAGACAATCTCAAGCAAATCTCCATTTAGAAAAGCAGTCTTGACATCCATCTGATGTAGCTCTAAATCATAATGGGCTACTAAAGCTATGACTATCCTCAAAGAATCTTTCTTGGAAACAGGAGAGAAAGTTTCTTTGTAGTCTATTCCTTCCTTTTGAGTGTAACCTGTTGCAACCAGTCTTGCTTTATGTTTCTCAATGCCACCCTTGGAGTCACGTTTGGTCTTAAAAATCCATTTCCAGCGAACTGGCTTGACTTCATTCGGTAACTCATTGAGTTTCCAAACTTGGTTCTTCTCCATTGAGAGTAGCTCTTCCTTCATGGCTTGAAGCCATTTAGCCGACTGATCACTTTCCATAGCTTGATGGAAAGAGACGGGATCATCATCCATCTCTCCTTCATATTCACACTCATTAAGATAGACCTCATAGTCATTTGGAATGGCCGATCTCTTTTCTCTCTGCGACCTGTGCAAAGGCTGATCAGGCTGATCAGTAGGAACTTCTACTGTGCCCTCATCCGTAGGGGGTGTTATGTCTGGAATGCCTTCAGGTTCGACTATGTCCTCATGAATGGGGATAGGCACCAATTTTTCTTGGAAAACTGGCAATGGAATTGTAACACGGTTTTCCTCAAAAGAGATCTTCCTAGGCACAACACTCCCACTGGAGTCGCTGTCTTCCAAAAACTCGGGGTATCTAGTCTCTATGATACTGGTATTATGACTAGGACAATAAAATCTAAAACCCTTAGATCTATCAGGATAACCAATGAAATGACAAGTAACAGTTTTAGGGTCCAATTTCCTTATTTGGGGATTGTAAATTTTAGCCTCGCCAAGCATCCCCATATGTGCAAATATCCTAAACTCAGTTTCCTACCAACCCATAGTTCATAAGGAGTTTTTGAAACTGCCTTTGAAGGAATCCGATTTAGTATGTGCACCGCCGTCTTTAAGGCTTCTCCCCAAAGAAACTCAGGCAAGGAAGAATTACACAACATGCTTCTTACCATATCCATAAGAGTACGATTTCGCCTCTCAGCCACACCATTCTGCTCAGGTGTTCCTGGCATTGTGTATTGAGCAACGATACCTTTCTCTTGTAGATACACAGCAAAAGCCCCTGGATTGCGGCCTGTTTCGGAGTATTTACCATAGTATTCTCCGCCTCTATCGGACCTCACAACTTTTATTTTTAAATCAAGTTGATTTTCAACTTCGGTTTTATAAATCTTAAACATATCCAGGGCTTCTGATTTTTCATTGATAAGATATATATATATATATATATATATATATATATATATATATATATATAGCCATAGCGAGAGAAATCATCAATAAAGGTAATAAAGTATCTTTGTCCACCAACTGTCGGAGTTGGAAAAGGTCCACAGATATCAGTGTGAATGATTTCTAGTAGACTCGTACTCCTGGTGACCCCTTTCTTACTAGTTTTAGTGTATTTTCCTTTTATGCAATCCGTACATACACCAAAATTGGAAAAGTCAAGTGGTTCAAGAACTCCTTCCTTCACAAGTCGTTTCATTCTATCTTTCGATATATGACCCAACCGTTTATGCCATAGAAGTGAGGAGTTGTTGTTCATTCGACTTCGTTTATTACCAACATTTCCAATTTTATCATTCATATGCAGAGAAAATAAATTTTGAGCATGAGAGGAATCTAATTTAATCTTATATAGATTCTCCATCAAAACACCAGATCCAACCATATAGGATTCACAGAATAGAGTAAATTGTCCATTACTAAACTTAAATTCAAAACCATAGGAATCAAGTCTTGCAACAGAAATTAAATTCCTAGTAATACTCGGAACATAAAGAGTATCTACTAAATCTAAGCAGAAGCCCGTATCCAAAATGAGACGAAATGTCCCTACGGCTTCTGCATCAATCTATATTCCGTTCCCTACTTTAATGGTCTGTTGTCCTTTGCTCAGTTTCCGACTTTGCACGTAACCCTGCATAGAATTTGTAATGTGAACAGATGCACCAGCATCAACCCACCAAGTATCTTTAGGTGCGTCAATCAAATTGGATTCAAAATACATAAAAACTAAATTATTACCTTTCTTTTCAAGCCATGACTTGTACTTGGCACATTCAATCTTTATGTGTCCTATTTTCCTGCAAAAGTGGCATTTGATACCCAATTTGCCCTAAGGGGTAGTGCCATCTGCAGGTTTACCTTTCTTGCCTTTGTTTCCACCCTTCTTGCCCTTCTTCTTAAAATTGGTCTTTGTGGGACCCAATGCGATATAGTGAGCACTATCTTGCCTTTCTGCTTTCAACCTTTCCTCTTCTTGGACACACATGGCAATTAACTCGCCCATGGTCCACTTCTCTTTCTGCGTATTATAGTTAATTTTAAAAGGTCCAAATTGTACAGGAAGAGAAGTCATTATGAAGTGGACAAGGAAACCTTCAGAAATTTCCATTTCCATCTTTTTAAGCTGAGAGGCCATGTCGCTCATTTTCATTATATGTTCACGCACACCACTCTGTCCGTCATACCTAAGAGTCAGCATCCGCATCATAAGGGTGCTAACAAGTGCTTTGGAAGTCCCCTTGAATTGCTCCTCAATTGATACTAAGTATTCCTTGGCGGTCAATTCCTTTTTGTCTTTAGTGTCAGGAATTGCACCCCTAATGGACGTACTTATGGTACTTTTCATTATCATAAGACTCATGCGATTTGATCGCTCCCACTTAGCACGAAGTGCCTTAGCCTCGGGTGTACTTGTAGTCGAGTCCTTAGGTGGTTCATCAATCAAAAGCGCACAATCAAGTTCCATGCAACCGAGGGCAATATACAAGTGTTCCTTCCACTTTTCATAGTTTGTCTCAGTTAAGTGTTCAATACAAGACAAATATCCAGCAATAGCTCCAGGTGAAATAACTGTAATCATAACATCGTTATCAATTTACTCACTAAATACAACACCTTGTTCCACAATTGAGTTTAATTAGCATTTAATATAATCGTTTTAGATTTTGTAGCATCACTAGCAATTTCTTTAATGTGATACTTCAAGACACCCTTCGTGTCATCGTGGCCCTTCCGTTGGGCTGAGCCACAACACACAGTGGGCTCTAAACATGAGACATGCCAAAATTGAACAACTTAGATCTAGGGATTCCATCACCGTTGGGCAGAAAAGAATCCTAAGCCTGGTCATTCAATTCCAACCTTCTCATTCCACCCAATCAAAGTAGACAATGACTTTTCGTTGGGCCAATCATTTCCATGTTTAAGTGGGCACCGATCATTCTTATAATTAAACAGTCTATATTATAAAGAGAGAGATTACAATATGATAATCAACACAGAAGATTCTCATGAGGTCACATAAGAGAAGATAACATCCAAACAATAACGATTGAGTTTCGTATTTGAAACTCACAAACCTGCAATCAAACCATTTATTCGCATAGGGAAGAAAATCTTCCGCTGGACCGATCTTCCTCCGCATGCAATCTTAAAGATCACATTTCCATAGTGTATGTTTACTTACCTTAAAGTCTCAATCCATGTGCCCTTTAAATCAAGGGGGTACACTTTAGAACCTTTGTAGCATGATTCTAAAGTCCCTCCAAAACTTTCGCAAGAACTTATTTGTGCCCAAAAACTAATAGGGATTCTTTGGAACCCTTGTTGCGTAATTCCAAAGGCCCACCCAAAACATGCATGCACAAATATGTCTTACAATTTAACAAGAGCCAAATACAAAGTTTTATAACGTACGCATGCAAAGTTGTTAGATAATCAACATGATTAACAAAACATAAACCTTGAATCAGATTTGTGTTAGAAAATCAGTCCATCAAAGATCAGTGTTTGATCAAAGAGAATAGAAACCAAAAGGTTCCATGATTCAGAAGGAAAAGGGGGCCCACATATGCCCCAAACTTCAGTGCATAAAACCAGAGATATTTCGTTTTCTAAGATCGTGCATCACTGTGACGCACGAAGAGTCACGGTGATGCCAACTTATGTAAAAGTTTTATCGTTTGAGAGTCCAAGTTTAGAAAACTACTAAGGCATGGCGGTTTCATAAATAACTACCATTCAATGTTAGTTTTATAAAACTTGTTTTTAACCAGTAGGTATTAAATTTCAAAGAAATCTTGGATGAAGGTCGTCTCTTCCTTTTAAAACCTGCAACTTTCTTGAGAAAATTACAGAATCTACCACTCGCCGGTGTAATTGGATTGCCGGAAAATTCGCCGGTCACTGACGGCATTAAATTTTCCCGCGGCCCAATAATTCCCAAATAACGAATTTCCTATTGATCTTGAAGACGTGAAAACCAGCGATCCTCGTACCTTTTCCGAGCACTGAGATGGCCCAGAAACGCCCCTTTGATGCTTCTCCTTCTTAGCCCACTAGTTGGTCTATGGGAAACCTTCCTTTGAGCGAATTCTCTACCTTACGAATTGCTCTCAAGTTTGTGTAGTGTGTAGAAGGAGGGACCAAGGGTCTATAAATAGGCAAAGTTCCCATAGAACTTCTATTCTTAGGCCCAGTTCGTTTTGGCTCCTTACCCATGAATTAGAAAGTGTATATTGAGTTACTTTCTTCTTCAAACATTGCCAAATATAAAGGATTGCCAAAATATATTGAAAGGTTGCTTGAATGCAAAGCCACAAGCTATCTTTAGCAACTATGGAACATTCTACAATGCTCCACGATTCCATTCCAAAATAAAAGACTTCCTTAATTTTGGAAACATGCTAAAGAGGGAAAATGTCTAACATTTATATGATGAAGAGCCATAGAAAGCAGTATCGGAGTACTATTCACGTCCCATCCTTGAGTCATGACCATCACAATCACTCGTTACTAAGTCCCTCCTCGCATTCAATGATAATAGTCCCACCACAAGACTCAAAGTAGTCTCCACGGCATCTAAAATCCGAGAGATATTTTGGGTATGATGATGAAGAGGTGTCGTGATTTTGTTTACCTTCCAATTTGCTTTTCTAGGCCACTTAGCAATTGGAGTGGGGTTGGTTCAACTTTTTATTCTTATCACTTTTCTCAATTACAAACAACATGGGTTTGCCCACTAAACTCTCTCTCTCTCTCTCTCTCTCTCTCTCTCTCTCTCTCTCTCTCTCTCTCTATATATATATATATATATATATATATATATATATATATATATATATATACTTTTATGTATATTTATTTGTCTTTCAACCCATCTACTTTCTTTTGCTCAGTTTCCATGTATATTCCTCTTATGAAAAGAACACCCCACCAAATGTCTATGCCGTGCCATATACTCCATATGACCATCTCGATCACTCATTACTAGGTCTCTCCTTACATTTAGAGTGAGTTTGGTCCCACAAAAGCCGAGGAGGCTTAGAGGTTATGCTTGGCATTTGGTTGCCATGTCAGCAAAATTCTTCGTTTTTGCCGTGCCATATACTCCCCTAGCCTGTTACCTGGGCAGGGTCGGAGGTAAGAATTTACACTTGGGGGCCCGGAATAATTTTGGGTGGGCCGCTTACAATTACCGGATGTATGTTCCTTTTAGCAGCGTTCATGAACGCCGGTAAAACCCTCTTTAAGTTGTACTCATAAAAGGAATTTCGCAAGTCTTTGGGGGGCTGTGGCCACCCCCACACTATATGTGGCTCCGCCCATGCCTGGGTAACTATTTCATGTCTATTGATATGACATTCTTGTCCATTGTAACCTACAAGAATTAACTATTTCATGTCTATTGATATGACATTCTTGTCCATTGTAACATACACGAATTTTGCTTGTAAATGTGGCTCTGTTTGGCTGCAGGTAATTACCTTGTCGATTAGTGGTATAAATGTTAGTCTATTTTCAAAATGAAAGTGTTTTGAAAAGATTTTATAAAGAAAAGTCTATTTAGTTTGTAAAAGTGGGTGCTTTGGAAAGGAGGTGAAAAGTGCTTTGGGAGGATAGGCCCACATTGGAAGTTCAAAGAGCTATTGAAGGGTGTATATAGTGTTACTCACTTCTCTCTAATGTTTTGTTGCACAGTGGGTGGACCCACGAGACGGTGCAACCGCATGTGTGGCATGGGCTAAAGGGTGCTAGTGGCGCTTTTGGCGCAATTCGCATCATCGCTAGGAGCGATTAGAATGCTTAAAATTTATCATATTTGATCTAGGCTGTCTAATCATTTCTGTTGATCGGTTGGATTGACCATGGATCGGTCATGTTGGTGGCCGAATGGACCGTCAGATAGGTCAAGATCCCATTCGGTCAGGTTGGGCCATGATTTTGGTCATATGGGTGGTTGATATGTAGGTCCAACACGCTCCAACGGCTAATGCTTGAGCACGTGAAATCCAAAGCGTTGGATCGTGGTGTAACAGCTAGTGGGTGATCGGGTGTGATGTGGACCATAGGATTCTATTCAGTAACGTCGCAACGATCAAGAGCCAAAGTGTGCAATCGGCACTGTGGATCATTTATCTAGCAGTTACGGGGGAGGATGTAGGTTTTACACAAATCAACAAATCACTCCAGGATCAATCTGGACTGTAGAATCATGGATGGGCGCGATCTAACGGCCAAATTTCAACTTGCATTGAAAAGGTGCCCTGTAAGGGTGCAAATAAAAAACAAAGGTTGCCAAATACTCTATAAAAAGGGCAGATTACAACCTTTGAAACAAAATACGAAAATTACACTTGTGGAACTTGTGTTTGAGTAAATCCAAAGCCAAAATTACTCTCTTGAAGGTTTATCAACTTTGTTCTTTGATTTCTGTTCACAAATTCCATTCTAGTGTACTGTTATCTATCTGTAGAAACATTAACCGGTGTTTTAAATACTTGTTTATCCAAAGGTGATTTAGGGTTTGTTTCCGCTTAGTGCAAAGCGTTAACAAACATTAGATGTAGACAACACAGAGCTTCATTGAACCATGGAGGCAAATTCGTGATGCCCCTTGCACACTAACTGGTGGGGGCAAATATTGTCTGAAGGAAAGAGACAACTCGCCTTGAAGCATCTCTTTCTTTTCTATTTCCCACCATCACCACCGACATTTTCTCCAACAATAACTAGTCAATAGGGAGGAGACAAACATTTTGATTTACCTAGAATTTACCACCTAGAATAGCATAAGTAGTGTTTGGTTTCCAACCTTGTAGAGTATTGGGAGGGGGTGACATTTCTAGTATGTAAAGGAGAGAGAGAGAGAGAGAGAGAGAGAGAGAGAGAGAGGGCATTATTCTCCAGGCAAAAAATACACCTTTTCTGAGAAATTTGCCTTAAAAGTTATAAGGAGGGGACATTGATGCCATGTCACCAGACATGGAAGGTATAAGGATGGGACATGAATGTCATGTCACTAGACATGCAATAATCACCTATGAATCTTGTCTGGTAGTATCTGGAGATTTCGATGCTATATTGGCAACCAAAGAAGCGATTTTGCTGATGTAGCACCCAAATGCAAAATAAAACCCCTAAACTATCCTGGCTTTGTGCAACAAAACACACCCAAAAAGGTGGAATTTCACTTTAAATTTCTTGGGAGCAGTGCTTTCTCTCTCTCACTGCATTAGTAATGACACATCCTCCTTAACTCCCCTACTCTCCGAGCCTATGCCGCTTAACCAAAAACTTTTAACGACTATTCTCCAAGGTAATTCTATGCAAATCCAATGCTTGTCTCCTCCATGTTGGCTACCTATTCCACTACTCTATGAGTCCATGCATCCAAACAAACCCTCATAGAAAATAGTTCCACTAATTAGCATTTTTGAATTATCTAAAGAATTAGATAAACTTGCATGTATGTTAGAAATGTATTTTACTTAGCAATTCAAAGGTGTCCGTGTGAGATCTAGAAACAAAGAGAGTCAAGATAATCTCCCTATGGCGTGCTACACACTCACGTGACAATCTCAATCACTCGTGGAAAACAATTCAAAACGGGATCCTGTGCTAAAAATAAAGAGATGAGAATCACCGAAGGATTTGGATATTTTTAGGGCAGTGATAAATCGACTCCCCATGTGTCTATCTCTCTCCTCTTTCTCTCTCTAACCCAGAGGAGAGAGAAAGACACATGGGGAGTCGATTTATCACTCCCCTATTTTTATCCCTTTTTTGGATTTGTGGGGATGCACGCTTCTCTTTTTGTCTCTTGCGCACGTGTAATGATAGAGGATCTTGTGCTTTTTTCAGCCTAGGGTCCCGTCTTGCTAGCAACCCCCATCACTTTTTATATTGCCTTCATCTTACCCTCACGGATGATAGTCCCAATAACTAGCATTTGGTGCATCCCATATTTTTTTAAGGGAAGTGATATTTTCACCCCCTTTTCGTCCTTAGGCCACACCCTTCTAGTGAGAAACGAGTAGTCCTAAACAAGGTTTTAAATTTCGGCTACGGTCAAGACCGAAACCAAAAGGGCCGAAATCTGAAATTGGCAAAATGGTTTAAATTTCGGTAATTTCGGCTGAAATTTCAGCCAAAAAAATGAAATTTCAAGTTCCTATATCGAATTTCGGCCGAATTTTGGGATTTCAACTGAAATTTCGGTTTTGGTGAGGACCGAAACTAACCCCGAAACCGAAATTTAAAACCTTGGTCCTAAATGGCTAAATACACTGGAAGGGGTGTGACCAAGGACGAAAAGGGAGTTATAATATCATTTCCCAAAATAATTATGTAAAGAAACTGTGAAGATTACACGTGTTATAAATGAAGAGACTAACATTAAAACTCACCTTTGGTCAATCTAGACGGTCACATTGTCATAGGCCCACCTTGGCCTGGAACCATCCAAAAGCACATAGAGCCAATGACCCTAACCATCTAATTAAGACCGTACAAATGGATGATCAACAAAAGAAAAAGAAGCGAAGATCCATATTTAGTTGAAAAAAGTATATTTTTGGCTAGGCAATTTCGCAGAAACCCATTTTGCGGCTGGCTTTTGCATTAGGAAGTGAGGGTGCATACATGAGAGAGCCGGTCACCACATATACTTCAAATGAAAGCCTTAAAATATTTAACTTTGGACCTAATTTTGTCAATCCCATTAAGATTGAAACCCTTAGATCAAATATAATTCCAAGTGTTAGGCCCGAAATCGGTTAACAGATATGACAGTGACGTAAGAACCGGGCTGGAGTGAGGGAAAGGAGAATCCGGACGAACTGTGTTCTGCACAGAAGCAAACGAGGTCAGAATGACCGACCCGGAATGTACTCTGGACAGGCCCTTCGACACTCAAGTCAGTATGAGCCGAAATGAAGAGGGAGCTTTTAGAGTGGTGGGTGAGAAGTTATTACCCTGATTTATGAGCTTTGGAAGCCCTTTTATAGAGGAAATTTGGGGTAGGTGGGGAGTTAATGCTCCAAGGCAGGTGTCGGCCAGCCATAGGTCCGAGCCCACCTACTCGGAGGTAATTACCGAACTACCCTCGCTGACGCGGGATCTGCTGTGGGCCCACCTTGGGATACGTGTCGGCAGCTGATAGGCTGGTCTGCGGTAGGCCCTCCCCGAGACACGTGTCGGAAGCCGATAGGCTGCAGCATTTTTACACCCCATCAGTTGCCCCCCCAGTTCTCCAAGTTATTATGGTGACTTGGGGAAATGTGGTAGAGTACATCTTTAATTGGTGGAGGTAGAGGGGCCTGCGAAGCAGTCCGGATTTGGAACAGTCCGGCTTTTTGGAGCAGTCCGGATTTTAGAACAGTCCGGATTTTAGAACAGTCCGGATTTTAGAACAGTCCGGTTTTTTGGAGCAGTCCGGATTTTAGAACAGTCCGAATTTTTGGAGCAGTCCGGATTTTGGAACAGTCCGGATTTTTGAACAGTCCGGATTTTAGAACAGTCCGGATTTTTGGAGCAGTCCGGATTTTAGAACAGTACGGATTTTTGGAGCAGTCCAGATTTTGGAACAGTCCGGATTTTTGGAGCAGTCCGGATTTTTGGAGCAGTCCGGATTTTAGAACAGTCCGGATTTTAGAAGCAGTCCGGATTTTGGAACAGTCCGGATTTTAGAACAGTCGGATTTTTGGAGCAGTCCGGATTTTAGAACAGTCCGAATTTTTGGAGCAGTCCGGATTTTGGAACAGTTCGGATTTTTGGAGCAGTCCGGATTTTTGGAGCAGTCCGGATTTTAGAACAGTCCGGATTTTAGAAGCAGTCCGGATTTTGGAACAGTCCGGATTTTAGAACAGTCCGGATTTTAGAACAGTCCGGATTTTTGGAGCAGTCCGGATTTTGGAACAGTCCGGATTTTTGAACAGTGCGGATTTTTGGAGCAGTCCGGATTTTAGAACAGTCCGGATTTTTGGAGCTGTCCGGATTTTGGAACAGTCCGGATTTTTGGAGCAGTCCGGATTTTTGGAGCAGTCCGGATTTTTGAACAGTCTGGATTTTAGAAGCAGTCCGGATTTTGGAACAGTCCGGATTTTTGGAGCAGTCCGGCTTTGACCGGACTGGTTTTTGTCGTTTTACGAAACGCGTCATATCCAGTCCGGCTTGGGCCGGACTGCTTTTTGTCGTTTAGCGATCCAGTCCGGCTTGGACCGGACTGTTTTTTGTCGTTTAGCGAAACGCGTCATATGCAGTCCGACTTAGGCCGGACTGCTTTTTGTCGTTTAGCGAAACGCGTCATATCCAGTCCGGCTTGGGCCGGATTGCTTTTTGTCGTTTAGCGATCCAGTCCGGCTTGGGCCGGACTGCTTTTTGTCGTTTTGCGAAACGCGTCATATCCAGTCCGGCTTGGGCCGAACTGCTTTTTGTCGTTTTGCGAAAAGCGTCATATCCAGTCCGGCTGCTTTTTGTCGTTTTGCGAAACGCGTCATATCCAGTCCGGCTTGGGCCGGACTGCTTTTTGTCGTTTTGCGAAACACGTCATATCCAGTCCGGCTTGGGCCAGACTGCTTTTTGTCATTTTGTGAAACTCGTCATATCCAGTCCGGCTTGGGCCGGACTGCTTTTTGTCGTTTAGCGATCCAGTCCGGCTTGGGCCGGACTGTTTTTTGTCGTTTTGCGAAACGCGTCATATCCAGTCCGGCTTGGGCCGGACTGTTTTTTATCGTTTAGCGATCCAGTCCGGCTTGGGCCGGACTGTTTTTTGTCGTTTTGCGAAACGCGTCATATCCAGTCCGGCTTGGGCCGGACTGATGTACGAACACTTGGCGGATGCCCTTAATTCCTTGGAGATACGCACGTATTTGCTTGCGCCTTTGCCTCGATGCGTGTGTCCATTCATTTACTTAATATAGGATACGTGGCACCAGTAAGACGCCCTCGAAGTGTGTGCCCTTCATTAAATGCGCACCGCCTCAGTTAAAACTTATAAAAGGGGGTTTTTACCTTCTCATTTTTTACTTTTACTTCCCCTTCTCCTCCTCTTCTTTTCTCTGCCAGTTCGGCGAAGGCCAGTTCGGCTCGTGTAGTTTTGCAGCTGTGAACGGCCGCGGATTCAGAAGCTTCCAGTTCGGTACCTTTAGTAGACCGGTAATTTTTTCAGCGCGCTTCATTCGTTTCTTTTCCTGCTTTCATGTCTAGTAGCTCTAGTTCTGAGTCCGGTTCGGGGGAGTCGTCTTCTAGTAGTTCAGGATCTAGTGCGTCGATTAGAACCGAGGACAGGCCTACCTGGTCACCAGCCCCGAGAATGGCAAGTCCCGATGTGAGTGTGGATATCATATGGAGTGATGAGGAGGTGGAGGAGGTGGAGGATGAAGTGATTTTGGACTTGAACGCCATTCCGCTTCGGACGGATAGTTACGTCCCACTGGAGGAGAGTGTTGGTAGTGACGTCGGCGAGGTGTCCACAACGTTAGTCCCTGGCCGGGCCGTTGAGGTTGTGGCTAGGGCCCGGATGGATGCCAATCCCAAATACAACATACAGGCTCTCAACGAGGAGAATCACCTGGATGAGTCCATGCTAGTGGTGATTAGGGATAAATACTGTATTCCATCCCGGCTTGGGCTGAGGGAGGCGACGGAGGGAGATAGGGCCTGTAACGAGAGTTCGATGTTTGCATATATGAAGAGTCGTTGAGAGCCGGACTCAGGTTTCCTATGCACCCATTCTTCGCCTCGGTGCTTCAATTTTATGGGCTGGCTCCGGCTCAAGTAGCGCCTAACTCATGGAGGCTACTGGTAGGGTTCGTATACCTCGTTCAGGGCCGGCTTCAGAGGAACTTGACATTGCCGCTGTTCTGTGTGTGTGCGCAGCTGAAGAGGCACAAGGGCGGGGGTTGGATTTACATTAGCCAGCGCCCAGAGGTGAAAATGATCACTGGCATTCCCTCCTCGATACACTTGTGGAGGAACCGGTTCTTTTACGTGGAGGACAGGGAGTCCAGCGAGCCCTGGCCAGTTCCTTTGAAATGGGGCACCCCGGACACAGCTGCGATGAGTCGCAAGCCGCTTCTCGAGGGTGAAGATGCGAGGATGCTTGCTTTGCTACGAGACTTGCTGGACCGTGAGGGGCCTATCGACTGTTCGGACTTCCAAGGGGAAGAGGTTCTCGTCGGGTTGGGCCTTAGTACGGCGACCCGGGCGCGTACGTGGCCGGTCTCGCTTAAAACTTATTTTTTCTCTTTTTCCCTGCTTCTGACTGGTTTTGTTTTTGTCTATCTTTCAGAGATGCAGCAACAGTCTTTAGTTGATAAGATGAGGAAGGGGGCCTTTGGGACGGTTCGTCAGGGCCAAAAGAGAAACACCGTAGAAATGGCGAGCCCGGCGCCCTCCCAGACCACCGCATCGCCTGTCAGGGCACCGCCTACAAAGGCCCCGCCTGCCAAAGCCAAGACAGTGGTCAAATTGGTGGGCGCCCAGGGCCGTGGCCCGGAATCTTCCAAGCCGGGGAGCACATCAGCGGGAGTCCGTCCTCCCGCGACGAGGACAGGAGACAATGTTTTCCGGCCCAACTGGGCCGTCCAGAAGAACGACACCGGTCTGGGTGAGACTCGGGTGGCTAAGGAGCTTCTTAGCAAAGTCCTCCTTAGCAGCGACAAGCAACAGGTTCTCCACGAACCTCCTGCCGCGGCTGAAGAGGCCATTTTTTCGTCCACTTACCAGGTGAAGTGGCTTTTAAGTGTTTATTTATTTTTGCTCAATCCTTCACTCCTCCGTGCTTAATGCTGGTCGATCTGCTTGCAGATTTTAATGTATTTCAACGATCTCAATCAGAAGAGTCAGAAGTTCGCTGAGGCGATAACGAAATCGGAGGAGGAGAACGGCAAGTTGATCCAAGAGGTGAAACAGCTCCAGGAGTCCGCTGAAAAATCGGCCGCGAAAAACAAGCGGCTGCAAGAAGAAAACGAGCGGATCAAAGAAGACTTCGCTGCTCAGCTGACTGCGCAGAAGGAAGAAGCACTGGAAGCCCTCAACGGTCAGAGGGACAGAGCCCGAGAGAGGCAAGAGGTGGCTGTTCAGAAAAAGGAGGATGAACTCATCGCCCTGTCTAGCGAGGGGTACAAAGTCGGGTTCTATGACTACCTTGAACAGGTCAAGGATTCCGTCCCGGGAGTTGATTTGTCCAAGATGGTTCTGCCCGATCCCCCGACAATTACTGGTGATGGTCCGGCCACAGCGGACGCACCCTTGTCTCCAGGGGCAGATCCCGCGTCGGATGGCGGTGGCGAGGCGTCTTGAGCTCTTCTCCGCTCCTTTCTGTGCCTTTGGGCTTCTTTTTGTAATGGCCCTTTGGAGGCTCGACTTTTTGTAATGGCCCGTTGAGGCGTTGTTTTTATAATGGTCTTCTGAGGCCCTCACATATGAATATAAAGCAAATTTTTACAGTCTACCTCTTCTTCGCTTGCTCGTTCCTAGTTTATACTGCTTGTCGGTGTATTGTGTGGCGATTGCTCTAGGCAGTTGCTATGGGCTTAGGTTGAGCCTAATGTGCTTGGCGAACCATGCTTCGAGTACCCTAGTTTTAGTGAACTGGGTTTCCTAGGAGCTTTGGTTTCTGCATCCGGACTGGTTCCGGACCAGGAGTGTACTCTCGGTCTTTGTGGAGACGAGCTGTGGCGAACCAAGCGTCGAGTACCCTAGTTTTAGTGAACTGGGTTTCCAAGGAGCTTTGGTTTCTGCATCTGGGCTGGTTCCGGACCAGGAGTGGATTCCTGGTCTTTGCGGAGACGAGCCGTGGCGAACCAAGCGTCGAGTACCCTAGTTTCTGTGAACTGGGTTTCCAAGGAGCTTTGGTTTCTGCATCCGGGCTGGTTCCGGACCAGGAGTGGATTCCCGGTCTTTGCGGAGACGAGCCGTGGCGAACCAAGCGTCGAGTACCCTAGTTTTAGTGAACTGGGTTTCCAATTGGATGAAAAGGAAGAGATTTGTAAAAGAGCTTTGTCATTCACATTTAGAACATATATTTACAAAGTCATTTTTGCGCCGGTTAGGTCGCTACTGATGATATTTGCGAAGGTTCTTTGAGTTCCAGGCATGGGGTAGTAGCTGTTCATCGAGTGTCTCCAGTCTATAGCTTCCCGGATGAATCACCTCTTTTACTTGGTAGGGCCCCTCCCAGGTTGAGGAAAGTTTTCCGACCTTCTTGGGTTGGGAGATGACAGCTTTCCTTAAGACCAAATCTCCAACTCGAAACTCTCTGGGACGAATCTTGGAGTCATGGTAGCGAGATATTTTCTGCTTGTATGCGGCGACTCTTATTAGGGATTCTTCTCTGGCCTCCTCCAATAAGTCGAGATTCGCGCGGAGCCCATTGCCGTTGAGCTGTTCGCTGAAGTTGATGATTCTAGTGGACGGGGTGCCTACGTCGACAGGTATTACCGCCTCTGTCCCAAAGGACAGGTGGAATGGTGATTCACCCGTTGTCGTGCGTGGGGTGGTGCGATACGCCCATAGGACATGATAGAGCTCCTCCGCCCATCGGCCAGCTTTTTCGTCTAGTCTTTTCTTTATTCCTTGAAGTAGGATTCGGTTTGTGACTTCTGTCTGTCCGTTGGTCTGGGGGTGTGCTACTGAGGTGAACCTCTGCTCGATTTTCAGGTCGGAGCAAAACTTTCGAAAGTTTCTACAGTTGAACTGTTTACCGTTATCTGTTATCAAGGCTCGAGGAATTCCGAATCTGCAGACCACTGATTTCCAAAAGAAGTTCTGCACATTCTGCTCGGTGATCTGGGCTAGAGGTTCAGCCTCCACCCATTTCGTAAAATAATCGATGGCCACCACTATGAAGGTGCGCCTTCCGGAGGCCGGTGGGAAGGGGCCCAAGATATCCATTCCCCAAATCGCAAAGGGTAGCGGGCTGATGATCGGAGCCATAGATACAACGGGCTGATGAATGGTGGGGGAGAACTTTTGGCATTTCTCGCATCTCTTTACCAGGGTCAGTGCGTCTTGTCTCAACGTCGGCCAGTACAGACCTCTCAGCAGGACTTTGATCGCCAGGTCCTTGCCCCCCAGGTGCTCCCCGCAAATACCTTCGTGTGTCTCCTGTAGGGCGTACGTGGCGTCGCTGGGCAGGAGACACTTTAAGTATGGGAGAGTGTAGGATCTTTTGAACAAGTTCTCGCCATCGAGTGAAAAACGGGCTGCTCTTTGGATCACCTTGCGCGCTTCTCTCTTGGCCTCGGGTAGTTTCCCACTACGCAGGTAGTCGACGATCTCGTCCATCCAGCAGGGCTCGTGTTCCACCTGCATTATCTCAGCAGCCTCTCTTTCGATACTGGAGGCTTGTAAGAACTCCATGCATATATTCCCGAGAGTCGTGTATCCGGATGCGGCCAGCTTGGACAGTATATCTGCCTTTGTGTTGTCCGTTCTGGGGATTCTGACGATCTCAAAACTTCTGAACTTGGAGGATAGTTGCCGGACCTGGGAGAGGTATTTAATCATTCGCTCGTCGCGGGCTTCGTATATACCTTGGATCTGGTTGGCGACCAACTGGGAGTCACAGTAGGCTTTCAATCTCTGAGCGCCAGTCTGGACTGCAAGATTCATTCCGGCGAGGAGTGCTTCATACTCAGCCTCATTGTTAGAAGCGCGAAATCCGAACCTCAAGGCGTAGTCTAGTGCAAAACCGTCCGGCCCGGTTAAAACCAGACCGGCTCCGCAACCAGCCTTGTTTGAGGATCCGTCCACGTGCACTTCCCAGAGTGATTCGGCGGTTGAAGGATCATGTTCAGCTGGTGGCCGGGGGATGGTTCCTGTTCCGGCTCCATCTTCTCCTGGTTCTCCGGCTGTAATTGCACTTTTCGCTGCTGGGGCTTGGGCGATTTTAGGTTCGGTGATCTGCTGGGGGATGGAGCATTCAGTTACGAAATCTGCCAATACTTGAGCCTTGATTGCGGGCCTGGGCATGTACCGGATGTCAAATTCACTCAGTTCCACGGCCCATTTAACCAGTCGTCCCGAAGTATCTGGCTTATGGAGAACTTGTCTAAGCGGCTGGTCAGTTAGGACCTTTATCGTGTGAGCTTGAAAATACGGTCTCAACTTTCTGGCCGCCATTACCAGCGTGTAAGCCAATTTCTCGACCCGCTGGTACCTTATTTCAGCGTCGTGCAAGACTTTGCTAACGTAGTAGACCGGTTTTTGTTGGCTGCGCTCTTCACGAACTAGGACTGCAGCCAGAGCCAGGGGGCTTACAGATAGATACAAGATTAGCTCCTCACCGGGCTCCGGTTTTGTTAATAGCGGTGGAGAGGACAAATATTGTTTCAGCTCCTCGAAGGCGGTCTGGCATTCCTCTGTCCAGGGCGCGGTTTTGAGTCCTTTGACTGCGTTGAAGAAAGGGAGACACCTCTCTGCAGATTTCGAAACGAAACGCCCCAGCGTGGCTATCATCCCTGTCAGCCGCTGCACTTCTCTGATGGTTTTCGGCGAAGTGAGCTCCACCACGGCCCTGATTTTTTCTGGATTGGCCTCTATTCCTCTCTGGCTGACCATAAACCCCAGAAACTTTCCCGAGCTGGCACCAAAAGTGCACTTGGTGGGATTGAGCTTCATCTTATTGTCTTTCAGGACTTGAAACGTCTCTTCCAGATCGGTGACGTGATCTTACGCGCTTCGGCTTTTGACCAGCATGTCGTCGACATAGACTTCCATGTTGCGGCCAATCTGATTCCGGAAGAGTTTGTTTACAAGCCTCTGATACGTGGCCCCAGCATTTTTCAGGCCGAAGGGCATGACGCGGTAGCAGTAGGTCCCCTGGTCCGTTATAAAGGAGGTCTTCGGGATATCTGACTCATACATTCTGATCTGATTATATCCGGAGAAGGCGTCCATGAAGCTTAGTAATTCGTGACCTGCGGTGGCGTCGATGAGTTGATCGATTTTTGGGAGCGGGTAGCTGTCCTTGGGACAAGCTTTATTCAAATCCGTGAAGTCGACGCAGGTTCTCTATTTCCCATTTGCCTTTTTCACCAGGACTACGTTTGTCAGCCAGTCCGGGTATTGGATTTCTCGGATGAAGTCAGCTCTTAGGAGCCTCTCCACCTCTTCTCTGATCGCCATCCGCCTTTCGAGGGCGAAGTGTCTTTTCTTCTGCTTCACCGGCCTGCAGGTCGGGTCGACACCTAGTCTGTGCGAACTGACCTCCGGGTTGATGCCGGGCATGTCCGTGGGGGCCCATGCAAAGACATCCGCGTTGTCCTGGAGGAACTGGGTGAGGCTGTGCCGGGCGCCGTCGTCAAGAGAGGAGCCGATCTGGACTACCTTCTGATCGTCGTTCTCGCACAGGGGGACGAAGACAAGGTCTTCGGCGGGCTGAGTTCCCTAAGCTTCATCCCTTAGGTCCAGTAGCTCGATTGGCAACGACTCCGTCGCATTTTTGCCCTTGAGCGCCATTGCATAACATTCCCTAGATTGTGGCTGGTCCCCCCTCACCTCTCCCACGCCGTTTGGCGTAATAAACTTCATCTTTTGGTGATAAGCAGACTCGACGGTGCGGATAAGGTTCTGGCCAGGCCATCCTAAAATAGCGTTATAGACCGAGGTGACCCTCACTACTAGGAAGTTGACCATGGCGAAGGCTTGGCAGGGCGGCTCTCCGACGAGGACAGGAAGCTCGATTTGTCCCTCAACCTTGACTACTTCTCCTGAGAAGCCGAAGAGATCTGAGTTTGCCGGCTTTAAGCGGTCGTCACCTATCATCATTCTTTCGAAGGCGTGATAGTACAGAATGTCGGCTGAACTCCCATTGTCTACCAGGATTTTCTTCAACTCCCAGTTTGCGACGAGCATGGTTAGGACTAGGGCGTCGTCATGAGGTAATATCAGGCCGTCGAGGTCCGCATCCGAGAAGGAGATCTCATTCTCCGTCTTCGCCTTCTTGCTGCATGCGTGCACGGTATTGACTCGGCGTGCGTATGCTTTCCGAGCGGCTGATGAGGTGCCTCCGGCTGCCGGGCCGCCCATGATTGTGCCAATGACTCCTCTGGGTTGGGAGCGGTGTGCCTCAAGTTGTGGGCTAGGCGGGGGAGGAGATTGTCTTTGGGCTGGGGGCGGTTGAGACCGCCGAGGGCTTCGGCCCTGTGGACCTTTCTCCTTGGGGTTACTTCTGCGGGTGTCACCTCGGACATATTTTTTCAAGTAGCCCCTGCTGATTAACTGTTCGATCTCCTCCTTCAGTTGTCAGCAGTCGTCCGTATCGTGGCCATGGTCCCTGTGGAATCGACAGTACTTCGACTTGTCTCTCCTATTTCCCTTGGAGATCATTGGAGTTGGCCATTTTATGAACTCTTCTCCGCTGATGGCAGCCAGGATATGCCTTCGGGAGGTGTTGAGAGGGGTGAAGTTTTCCTCCCTTCTTTGTGGGGACTTGTCCCTCCTGACAACCTTATCGTCCCTGCGCTGCTTAGCAAGGTGCCTATATTGGTTCTTGTCATCAGAGGTTCTCCTCCGACTCGAATCTAGAGCTGCCAATGTCTCTTCTACAGATATGTACTCCTCTGCCCCGGCCATTAGGTGTGCTAAGGAGTGAGGATTCCGGCGGGCCACTGCTCGGCGGAAATCATTTGATCTAGCGCCCGCGAGAAGCGCGTTCGTAGCGGCCGAGGGGTCTAAATTTGGCACTTGGAGTGCCTCCCTGTTGAAGCGGCTGACGAAGGCTTTGAGAGGTTCATTATCCTCCTGCCGCAAGGTCATCAGGGATGCTGTTGTTTTCCTTGGCCTGCGGCTGCTCATGAAGTGGCGGACCAGGTCTTCCCCGAAGTCATCAAAGTTGCTGATGGAGTTCGGTGTGATCCTTGAGTACCAATCCCTAGCTGTACCTGTCAGGGTTGTCGGGAATGCTCTGCAGAGGAAACCGTCTGACGCACCGTGGAGGAGCATCATTGTCCGGAACGTCTCCAAGTGGTCCACGGGGTCAGTGGTCCCATCATACTGCGGGATAGCTGGCATTTTAAACCCCCTTGGGTGCTGGGGCACCCATCACATCGTCGGTGAATGGCGTTCTGCTTGAGAACGCCCTAGACACAGGCCGGCTTTGATCCTTAGCCAGCTCTTCGATTCTGTGGCCCATCTCTTCTATCCTTTGCATCATCGGGTCATCTCTATGTTCTGGTGACATGTTTCTTTCCACGGATTGGCTTGCTGCGGAGCCGGAGTGGCTCTCCGGACTCCGACGACGGGACCCGAATTTTGCCTGTGGTTCGCATTCTTCATGAGCTCGGCGCCTTTGCGCAGAGTGAGACCGCGACCTCCGACGTCTGTGCGGCTCTGTCTGTGCATGCCTGGCTGTGGGGTGACGGACTTGTCCGGGGGAATGGTGAGTCCGGTCCTCACCACGGCGCGACGACTCTCCCCTGTGGATTTCTTGCCTTTCTAGGACAGGTTGTGGAGCTTCCGGAGGAGGTTGGGGAGGCGCCTGGAGCAGCTGCTGGTACTGACCAACGAGAGCGGTCATCTGTTGAAAGAGAGCTTGGACTTGCTCCGGAGTGGGCATGGAGTTGAGGTTTACCGAGCGAGGCTGGCTCTGTTCGGCCGTGGCGGAAGCTGCCACTACCAGCGAGGCGAGTCGCTCGCTTCGAGTCCTGCCGGGTAACACGGCTCGGGTGGTCCGTGCGGTTGGCACCCGCGCACTCTTGCGTCCTGCCATTTTTTGTGAAGTGGTTGGAACAACCTTTAGTTCAGGGGTCCCACGAATGGTGCCAATCTGTTAGGCCCGAAATCGATTAACAGATATGACAGTGACGTAAGAACCGGGCTGGAGTGAGGGAAAGGAGAATCCGGACGAACTATGTTCTGCACAGAAGCAAACGAGGTTAGAATGACCGACATGGAGTGTACTCCGGACAGGCCCTTCGACACTCAAGTCAGTATGAGCTGAAATGAAGAGGGAGCTTTTAGAGTGGTGGGTGAGAAGTTATTACCCTGATTTATGAGCTTTGGAAGCCTTTTTATAGAGGAAATTTGGGGTAGGTAGGGAGTTAATGCTCCAAGGCAGGTGTCGGCCAGCCATAGGTCCGAGCCAACCTACTCGGAGGTAATTACCGAACTACCCTCGCTGACGCGGGATCTACTGTGGGCCCACTTCGGGATACGTGTCGGCAGCTGATAGGCTGGTCTGCGGTGGGCCCTCCCCGAGACACGTGTCGGAAGCCGATAGGCTGCAACATTTTTACACCCCATCACCAAGAAAAGGTTGGGAATATGAGGAGTTTTTATAGATTGTACGCATTGAGAATTTCACCCAGAGGATTGGAGGACTGATCAGTGACTCAGTGAGTAGGCTACAAGACTTACAAAATACCTATTAGTGAAGTCGGAGGAAACGGGGCTGCTTCTTTATGAGAGAGAGGGCGGTGGAGAGTCTTAGATGGAATCAGATGTAGCCAAAAAAATTTGTTAAATTCACTTTGGATAGATAGAATGGTGGGTACAATGATGAATTTTGTAAGTTAGTGAGGAACCCGACCCGAGCAACCATTTACTCAACCCGACCCAACCTGAGAAACCCGTTTTGCCAACCCGAACCCAAGTTCAACCCGACCCAACCCGAGATTTTAAGCTTAAAAAATAAAAAAAATATTAAATATGTCGGGTTGAACTCGGGTTGGGTTGCCCCAAGCCCTCAACCCGAACTCGAAAACCCAACCTGTACCTCCCCTCAACTCAACCCAACCCGACTTTTTTCCGGGTTTTGAGCCTGCTTGAGTTGTACCCCTACCATAAATGTAAATAATCACACTGATAATATGTGCTATACTGAATAGCTATACTTAAAATGTTATTAGTATGGATAATCACACTGAAAAATTACAGTAGTGTGGACACCTGAGTATTTTATAAAGTGTGGATAGGCTCACTGAGAAAAGCTAAGTTAGTGAGGTGGCTTTCATATGTTCTAGTGTGGATAACTACAATCGAGGAGCTCTTCCTCCTTGGTAAAGGGACACTTTCGAAGTTATATTCCAGATAAACCCTCCTTTCTTTTTGGCTAATGACAACGGCACTACCATATTTTAATAATTGCACAAACCCAGCTTGTCTTTTTCAAATGGGCTATTGAGAGCTTTTTGGGAACTGTGTAACATTTGATAGATACTTAAATTATAAAAGACAAGGTGAGTTCGTATAATTATCAAAACATGATGGTGCCAATATCATTAGTCTACCTTTTTTTACTCCCTTATTTTCCTTTAAAAAACAGAGTGACATAAAGGAGAAAGCTAAATACAATACCGTTTTGCTTTGAGTCTAAACCCTCTGAAAATTTCCGGCGATGGATCTAAGAAAATCAATCGGCAACCAAACAGATTTTTCTCTGAGAATCGCAAAACACATCCTGTTGAAAGAAGGGACCAATCTCGTGTTTTCTCCATCATTGATCCATGTCGAAGGGAAAAACCCTTGAACTCAACTCCCTCTCTTCTCAGCTCGTTGCTCTCATCTTCACTGACGCATCTCAGAGTGGTGGGCCCCGTATCTCTTTAGTTAATGGGGTTTGGGTTGAGAAATCTCTCCCTCTCAAACCCTCATTTGAAGAGACTGCTAATAAGCTTTATAAAACAGAAGCTAAGCCTCATTTGAAGAATTCCCAGGTCAGATTTTCTTTCATTTCTCAAACCCTCATTTGAAGAATACCCATATGGCCTTTGCTGTGAATTAATTGATGAAGGGTATACAAAGTAATTTTTCTCTTGAAAGATCTTTTGATTTAGATTGGTGTTTTCTTCTTGAAACTATTGTTTAATTAGCTGCTTTAAGATTATAATATTTGGTGGGCTAGTTCTTTGCTTTGGCTTTTCAAATTTGTATTGCTGTTTCCTTCTTGAAACTAGTCCTCAATTAGCTGCTTTGGGAATATATTTAGGTGGGTTGATTCCATGCCTATTGCTTAAGCTTAACTAACTTGGTGTTTTCAAGATTCTAAATTTTAGAGTTTATGTTGCTAGTGTTGCATTTTTCTCTTTGTATTAGACTTTCATCTTAGTTCTTTGGGAAGGTTGCGATTCTTGTAGTCTTTAAGGTGTATATGTCCATATCACAGACGCATATATTATCTACTAAATATTTGACATAAATAATTTAATATAAGAACATAATTATGCTACATCTGATCAGACTAGACTGTCGAACATATACATTTTTAGCAGTGCTAATTGTGCTGATATGCAGATAATACAGTATTATTTAGCCTGTAAAAGTTTTAAAAAAAAATCTTAAGGTAGTAATCAGATGCAATGAAGCAATACCTGGTCAAAGAGTGAACTACACCAAATTGGTGGTTTGGTGTGTGTGTGTGTGTGTGTTGCGTGGGGGGGTGGGGGGGGTGGGGGGGGGGGTGTTACAGGGACTGGGAATTTCAAAGCTACAGTATCGGGCTAACCCGCCATGGAACAATAAGGAAGAAAATAGAAACTATCGTTTGATCACTCTGGATGCAAGTAATTAAGGGTTGCAGTAATCATTTTTATATGGAACAATAAGGAAGAAAATAGCCTAACGCTCTATTATGAAATTCTAGAGTCTCATTCAAAAAGGATTATGATTAAGGATAGGAGATGGGGAAATGATTAGATTCTGGATAGATAACTTGTGTGGGGATGGAACATTAATGTAGGACTGTCCAACATTATTTAAGGTGGTATCTCGCGACCAAAAAGATATAGTAGATTGGAATTTCAGATTCAGGAGGAATTTCTTTGAGCAAGAAATGAGAGAAATTACATCCTCTCAATGAAGAATTAACTCAATCTAAATAAAACGTGACGAAAAAGACAAAAGAGTTTGGCAATGGATCTCAATGGGCACGTTGTCCCCCAAATCTTTCTATAGACACTTGGTCCTGAGTCATAATTCATCACTAGCACAGCTAGTTTGGGAAATTAAAACCCCTTCGAGAATTAATGCATTCTATTTTGCCCACTCGTTTTCATAAGATCCTCACTGTTAATCACCTTAATAATACACAAAATATTATGGTTAACCATTCTTCCATTTGTCTTTCAGACGTCGAGTCCGTTGACCGCCTTCTTCATTGCCAATTTACTCATGAGTTGTGGTAATTTGTCCGTGTCTCTTTAGAGTTTGTTCGGTTCTCCCTGATCATATTGAATCATGGAGTTTTGCCCCTTGGCCCTCTAGATGTAGGACTTTATAAACCCTATTCCTGGCTGCCACTTTCTTCCCAGTATGGAAGGAAAGAAACATGAGAGTTCTTTAAAGGTACTTTCAGAGGCATGCGAAGTTTACAGAAAAAATTTCTCTGTAATTGTTCGGTGGGCATCAGTCCTCTCTATGTTCAGTGGAGTTTCGGTAACATCTTTGCATAGGTTGTGGGAGGTGATTAGGCTAAGCAGCATTCACTCGGAGTGCCCCGAGCCCAATGAACCCCGCAACCTCGTCGGTTAAGACTGTACTTTGATGGTTCAAGTATTGGTAATCTTGGTCTGACATGCATTGGGGAGCTGTTGAGAAATGCAAACAAAGAGGTAATTTGGGCTTTTTCAAGCCCAACTGGTAATAGGGATGCTATCAAGGACGAGGCTATGATGCTTCTTAGTGGTATTCAATACGCTTCTTAGGAGCAGATTCAACATATGATCATTGAAGGAAACTCCCTCAATGTGGACAAATGGGTGAGAGACGAGATTAACTACCCATGGAGCTTCGTGGATGCCGTAGAGGAGATTCGGGATTCTTTGGAAGGACTTGATACCGAGATTCAATATGTATGGAGGTTGGCTAATACAAAGGCTGATTTGCTAGTGTCGAGGGTTAGCTGAGAGGAGACCCCATTTTCATATAACTTACCAGCGTGAGAGTGTATAGTTTGGTGGCAAATAATCTTTTGTGGATTTTCTTTGTTTTTTGTTACTTCTACCCTACATCCTTTCTTCTTTTCATGTTGTCTTTGTCAATGGATTGTGCCTTTAAACCATCTCAGTCGTTGGGTTATGCCTTCACTTAATAAGGCATTAACCATTCTATATTAAAAAAAACTAATTGTGCCAATAGGCGACTATGGCCTTGTTTTCTTGTATTTGCAGGCAGCCACACAGGTCGTGTAGTAGTTTTTTCTATTTCACACATAGCCTAGAAAGTTGATTGAGAGAGGTGTGGTCAGTGGTGTATTCTTTACTGCCCCTTTGATTGTTTAAGTTTGCTAGAAGTACAAGAACTTGAGCTGGTAATCTGATACGTTAGCATAGGACCAAAGCATGTGGTAAGTAAAATTAGATAAAATGATACTGTGAAGGAGAACAGAATAGAGATACCATCACACGTGGGCAGTGACTCATTAATTTCGAAAATAAGACATACAACGATTATATACAATACCTCATAAAATATCTAAAATACTCCTTTGTGGTATTTTTTTACCTTCCTCAAGCTGAAATGTTGCTTTAAACATTCTCAGCTTGCTAATCAGGTTATGATGTCGGTCTGAGTTGCCCCCTTTTGTGAATGCATCGGTAAGCGGATCTTGACTAGATACATTTAAAGGAAGCATTCCACTGCTGCCACTTAACTTTTGAACAAAGTAGTTGTGAATCTTGATGTATTTGGTTCTAGCACGATGAATGATACTTTGGGACATTCTGATTGCACTTCGATTGTTGCACAAAAGAGGTCATATAGGCAACTTCAAATGCAGTTCGTGGAGGAGATGTTGTATTCACGTAAATCCAGTTTGGTGCATTCATGTGCTCAATGATACAGTGTAGCCATTCACAAGCACACAAAAACTAGTTACAAATTGGCACTTATCGGAGTGACTAGACTAGCCTACGTCAGTATACCTTTCTACATGAATATCTACGCATTTTGTGTGCCATAATGTAGTCCATAATCTTTGTGCCCGAACATATCGAAGAATCTATGCTGATTACTAAGAAGAAAAATGTTTCAAAAAATCCTCTTGGCTCCTTGAAAGTTTTCATAGTTGGGGTCATCAAGATGTTGAAAGACCTGTTTTAAAATGAAAAGGTACTTTTCATTTGACGTGGTGCCTTCATATCCTTTTTTTTCTATTAACAAAAAGAAAGGCTTGCGGTCTCAATTTTAAGAAAACTATCTCCCCTTTCACTCTTCTCTTTTCTTATATGTAAGGGCATACTTGTTGTCTTGAACTCAGGGCGCAGACCTTGTTCGTGGCATATGTATTATTTTATTAGGACTTATTTCTGTGTAGCTACGTGCATAAGTGGGGAAAAAGAATCTATTAGAGAAAGCTTCGTTGTGCCTTGCCTATCTTTCTCTCTCCTTCTGTTCTGTTTCTTTGTTCTAAAGAGTCACTTTGTTCATCTACCATTACAATTTGTCACAACATGAAATGGGCGATTTAGATCAACCTAAGTTGGGACCCACTATGTCCTAGTGGGGCATGCCCCATTGTCATACAATGAGGTGTCCGCAAATGAAGCACATTGACAATACAAGTACTCTACTCTATCGTGAATTGAGTATTGGTTTGGTGGCATATTTCTTACTCGGTTTTCTTGTATTTTTTTCCTTCTTTTTGTTTACTTTAAAAATCAAACAAAGTTTGGAAATGCAATCTTTTTCTAGGAAAAGATAAACAAAAATGGGTGAAAATATTGGCAAAGAATGAAAAAAATATCATTTCCCAGATATACTCGAAAAGAGGACCCACAATTTCAATGAAACGTCATCTCTTAATCTCCATTTCAATTATCCATCTATGCCGTGTTATGCACTTCAGACGGCCATCTGAATCACTACCCACTAAGTTTCCCACCTTACATTCATGGGTGGTGGTCCCACTAATTAGCAATTGTGTATTCCACATTCTCTTTTTGAAGGGAAATGATATCTAGCCCCTTTTTTTCACTGGCCACCCCTGTTGAAAAGAGTAGTCATAAATACACTAGAGGGGTGGCCTGAGGAAGAAAAGGGGGCGAATATACAACACCATCGTCTCAATCACGAATCAGCTCATCATGGACCCACCTTGATCTACAACCATGCAGAAAACACACAGCTAATCATCGTAACCATCTGGTCAAGATCCTAGAAATGGATGATCAAGAAAAGAACAGAAGGAATAATGATGAAAAAATACATTTGCAGAAATCTATTATAATATAGCAGGATGGGGGTTTCACTGCTCACGCCCGCGTGGACAGCTCCCCCATCCGGCTTATATCCTACGTGGAAAAAATTAAAATTTTATTTAAATTACCACTCCACGTTTCCAAAGAGATATACATGAAGTCCTATATTGGAAAGAATTCTACCCCTCCACGTTTCCAAAGAGATATGCGTGAACTATACTAGAAAGAGCTAGATTTGGGAAAGTTGCTCTCTCTCTCTCCCTCTCTCTCTCTCTCTCTCAAGAAATTCGGCAACTTTCTCTATGGGTGTGTTCAGTTGTAGCAAGGAAACAGAACGGAAAATAAAATAGCCCTCATTTCCATGCAAAGTGGCTAATTTGGTCATTTTGTTGCCCGTAATCGGAAAGCGCTGAGAAACCCCAACTCCAATGTGGAATCCGAATAATCCGACGTGGATGGGGTGTTTCCGCGAAAACAAATCCGTGCGATAGCCTCGGATTCACACGGATTTTCCTCGATTACCGCCTCCCACTCCTCTCAAAAACAGAAGAAGTAAAAAAAAAAAGCCTTTACCCCCACCTCTCTTGAAACAGAAGAAGCAAAAAAAAAAAAACACTCTTTCTTCTCCAACCATTGGAAGGAGAAGCCTTGCTTTTTCTTCTCTGACCGAAGCTCTCCTCCACTCCTCGAATAGGTACGTGTCCACCCTTTCTTCCGTTTTTTCATTTTTTCGGATTTTTTCTGGATATTGGGTATGAAATCTCTGGTTTGCTATGGAGCAACGAGATCTTTGGTTTGCTAAACACCCTTGCATTTTTTCGTTGGCTTATAAACCCTTTGGTTTGTTGTAAACCCTTGCATTTTTTCGTTGGCCTATAACCCCCAGGTATGAAATCTCTGGTTTGCTATAAACCCTTGCATTTTTTTTTTTTGGATCTTTGGTTTCTAAACCCTTTTAGTTTTTTTCTGCCATTTTTTTTGCTCTACTCATCTATGTCTAAGCTTTCTAAACCCTAGAACTTTTCATGGATCATTGTTCTTTGTTGTTTTTTTCTTTTTTGTGCCATTTTTTTTGAAAACCCTCGTTTTTAGCTGTAATCTATGCTTTGGAACCCTCATTTTTGGGCTGATGTCTGTTTTTTTAATTTTTTTGAGCTGATCTGTGTTTATCCATTTTGGGTTTTGGAATAAAAATTGTTTTTCCGATTTGGAACTGTGATATGAGTTTTTTCATTTCCGATTTGGTATTTAGTTCTGATTGAATCATTGGTTGTGAACTCTTATTATTGTGTGTGATGGTTAACCACAATTGTTTATCTATTAATTGCTTCATTATCAGCTATGTTTATCATTTGTACAGTTTTTTATTAGTCTGTGATACTAAAATTATCTTGTTGTTGATCTTTTTTGTGTGTGATTACATGGCTAAGCTACTAGTTGTACTGTTGACATGGAGGTGTTAATGTGGGTTTGTTTGTGGTGGTATTAATGAGGGGTTTGCTATGTTGGATTTGATGGGGATCCATCTTATTATGTTTTATTGGTTTATCTAATAGATTAGGATGCCTCATCGTCAAACAAATAGGGTGAAAAAGTTAATTCGAAAATAGGAGTTGAAGGAGAGGAATGACCTCATTAAGCACGTTGTCGCCTTACTAATGGCTGGTGCAGCGGCTATGTTAGTACTCTGGAAAGAGTACTACGAATAGAGCCTTGTTAGAGCTCCTTATGAAAGCAATTACTTCACGAGTTGTACGTTCATTACTTTTGTCATCCAATCAGATGAACATTGTCATAACTTGCTACGGATGAACATCAACTGCTTTTGTCAATTTGTCGAAATCTTTAAACGGGCGGGAACCCTGGAAGATACAATCCATTGTAAAGTGGAGGAGCAAGTTGTAATCTTCTTGCATATTGTAGCACATAATCAGAGGGTTCGGACTATTAGAGCATGCGCTAGACGTTCAGGGGCAACTGTTTTGTGGTATTTCAACAAAGTACTAAAGGCAATTTTGGGTATGCAAGATTTCTTCATCAAACCGTCGACAGGTGAGACACCATCGCAGATTGAGGGGAATCCAAGGTGGATGCCATAATTCAAGGATTGCATCGGTGCAATAGACGGAACATACATACGTGCTAAAGTCCCAATTGAAGAAAAACCTAGCTAGTTTTGTCGTAAGCATTTTATAGCTCAAAATGTTTTGGCGGCCTGTGACTTTGACTTAAAATTCACGTATATCCAAGTCGGATGGGAGGGTTCGGCTTCTGACTTGAGAGTGTTAGCGGATGCATTAACAAGGGCTGACAAGATTCCACTTATTCCAAGTACATTGTATATGACAAAATTCCAAATGGTTTTAAGGAACCTGCTTACGTAGCTGCGACCACTGCAATGAATAACTTTTTCAACCTCAATCTCAACAAGGAGCACAAAAAGAATAGCATAAAGACTATGAAAGAAACATACAAGAATGTTTGCATTATCCTTAGTAGAAGCGGTTTTGGTTGGGACGATGACACCAAAATGGTCACCTGCGAGAAAGAGGTCTACGATGACTACGTTGCTGTAAGAAATACTTCCTCTCAAGATACAATCTTCTTATAGTAATACCATATCTAATATATTTTTATTTTTTATGCTCCTTGTCACAGGCTCATCCAAAACATAAGAAACACTTTGCTACCCATCATTTTTGCATGACGACATGTGCAAAATCTTTGGAGATGAATTTGCGAAAGGGGCCAAGTCTAGGGCGCATGAGGATCCAACCATAGAAAGTTCGCAGCCAGTCAGTCTTGATAACATTGGGGAGAACTTCGCAGATGGCCATACCCCAACATCTCAACGCCCACCATCTCCGGCAGCAGATCCCATTAATGGTGGTAGTGAGACATCTCCCTTAAGGCGGGTTGGTACAAGATGAGAAAGGACTCGCCAGGGTGGGGCACATTTGAACAGCATGTCGCGTCTGTCATCAAGCATGGACAAGGTTGCCGATGCCCTCACAGGTTCGAGTGCCCTTGCTTACCTTACACAGCTTCGCGAAACTGTTAGAGGAGTTGGTGGTTTTTCGCAGGCGAACTTGTTGAGGACTACGGAGTACCTCACAATAAATCCATCTCAAGCGCATCTTTTCATCAGGTACGAGGAGGACGAGAGGAGGTCGTACATCCGAAGGAAGATGACTCGTTTCATCAGGCAGTAGATGGATGGTTGAGGGAGGAGATGGGAATGGGCAACATATCTTCTATCTTTTCATTTCATAGAAGAATACTTTTATGCCACTTTTTGGGTGGTAGTTATGGTGATATAAACTTTATGTTGGATGTTATGGTGGTAGTTACTGTTATATGAACTTTACAGTCTTTGTGTTATTTTGGATGGTGGTTATTTATTTTGGATGGTGGTTATCTTGTTATGGTAGTATTAAGGAAAGTGATGGTGGTAGTTAACTTATCTGTAATGATGTTAATTACTTTTGATGGATGTAGTAAACTTTTGGTGGTGGAATTTCATGCCTACTGTCATATTCTTATCTTATATATTTGGATGTGATATGTTGTCGTTTTGTTAGGTGAGTATGGGGAAGTAGAAGTACTATGTTGTCTTTAATGGCAGGCGGCCTGGGATTTACTACACTTGGCCAGAGTACCATGAGCAAGTTGACAAATTTAGCGGAGCATGCTACCACTCATATGAGACGTTGGCGGAGGCTCAATCACAGCTAGCCACATATTTGGAGAGAGCCAAATATTGGAGCCGTGAAAGGGTTGGGGAAGCGCAAAGGGTAGTAAAGATGCGAAATGAAAGGGCAGAGGCGGTGCCACAGGTGGCGACATCGATGGTACCATGGGTGTCCCTCTTTCTTGTTGGTTCCATTATATTGCTTTGAAAATCTACTTCTTACGCTTGTTTGACTATTTATTTGTGTTAGTGGACTATTTGGTAGGGCTTAGGGGCGTAACTCGCTTTATATGTGGTAAATAATACGTCTCTCTCTCTCTCTCTCTACTTGCACAAGTTGGGCGTGAGAGAAAGAGAAGCCAAGATATGCGTGTATATATATATTTTTTCCGTCTTAGCTGTTGTTTCTTATTCAATTACGAAAAGGTTAGCAAGTTCCCTAATTTACTAATTCTTATCTAAATCAATTAACAACCACAAAGGAATAAGATATTTCTTTTTTTTTCTTTTTTATACATGGCCCACTTATTGGTGTGCACACACTCCAAATTTTTGGATGTGCCGCACAACCACTCCAAATTTGGAGATCGGATACCTCCTAAATTTTTGCTAAGAGATCCTATTTTATCTCTTTTATTCATTATTTACTTAAATACCCCTATTTATATTCCTAAATTGGGTTTTAATTGGTTTAGGGATTAAAAGATGTAATTCAGTGGTTCCACTTAACATCAAAATTATAGATTATGTAGGAATTAAGGCGTGGTTACAAATATTCTCCGTTGTTGAAAGGGGCCCAAGGATCTCATTTAAACCATCTAACCCAATTCTCCTAAATAATGAGGTCTTTTATCTTGAGTATGATTTTTCTCAAATGGTTTTATATGTTTTGTGCATTTCTTTTTTCATGACTTGAGAAATTGAAATTGGATAGATATGTTTTTGAGTACACGAGAATCTTGAATGTTTAGAAGAATTTGTTATTAAATCAGATCCTATCCTTCATTCAATCAAATTTTATTATTTTAGAGTCATGATATTTTTACCTCATTCCTAAGTTATTGTCTCAGAAACTTTTTTCCCTGTTTCTAGAGATCTCCATTGGTAGAAATGGACAAAGTAGTTTTTTGGGTGTCTCAATATGAGATAAGAAGCTTGTGTATTTCTGATTGATTTTGTTGTTCCAAAGTTTTTACATGGGTTGGATGGTAAACCTCCCAAAACCACACTGATTTGGTAAAATCTTTTTTCTCTGGATTTTTTTTTCATTTTCGATTTATTTTTCTATTGTTTTTTCGGAGCACATTTGAATTCCTCTCTCTCTCTCTCTCTCTCTCGCTCTCTCTCTCTCTATTAGATTCTCTGTATTCTCGATTTTTTTTTTTCATTTTCTATTTTTTTTTCTATTGTTTTTTCGGAGCACATCTGAATTCAACATCAGATAGACTTTTCACTACTGCCAGGGAGGTACTGTCCTTAGCTGGAATAGTTTGTTTCCCCTGTCCCTGTTGATCTGACAGTAGGAGAAGCTGTTGTAGCTACCTTAGTACTAGCTTGCTGCAGAACAGATCAGACCTTTCAGCTGGCAAAAAGTCAGCTTTCTCTTCTTTCTTTTTTTTAGTATTAGCATCTCATCAGTGGTACTAGGAAAACTTATAGATCCTTCGGTCCATAGATCAGTGCTGACAAAGGGACTTTTTGGAGGAGCTCCCAAAGAGTCATTAGCTGTTTCCAAGACCTGACCATATGCACAAGGATTAAGACCAACAGTGAGGGAGATGCCAGTACTGCCTTTTCTGCATTTGATGCTTCAGTTATGCTTTCTTTCACAGAATTAGACATGACAGAAATACCTGTACTGGTGCTGACAAAGGAGGAGAGAGACTCAGTTGAAGGGCGGTTTTTCCCACTGGATTGGTGGTTTCTACATCTCCAGGCTGAAGGTCTGATTCAGGAGGAAGAGGACCATCAATCGGAATGGAGGTCATGTGTTTCTTCACTCTATCACTGTAGCCGATGAAGATATCTTGCTCATCAGCTATTTGATTCTGAAACATGGCCTTGGCTTTTTCCCTACTTTTCTTATTCTTTTTCTTCTTTTGGGATGAGGAAGCAGTGTCCTTTGTATTGGCTGAGGAGGAAAGAGAAGAAGGGGACTCCAGAGGACAAGCATGCAATATGAGAGGAGGTGTCCCTGACAGATCAGATGGAGGAGCTTCCAAATTGGATTTGCTATGAAGCCCAAGGGACCAATTGATGTTAAGATGGCCAAAGGGTTGGGGGGAAAACATCATCATCAGAGTCCTCCCTAATCAGGGGCTCATATGAAGATTTCTGATGAGGGGAATCCTCATGATGAAGAGAAAAGGTGGCATTTTCGTTTAGATTTCAGTATGATTATGCGCCTTCAATTTTATGAACAATTTTAATATACCTCTTTCATATTCTTGATTGTTTCTTTATTTGATTGTGTTTTCTATGCTCAAGGTCTCTTGGCTCTTTAGGGAAAAAGGTCATAATGTCTACAAATGTTCTACTTGGCTACCATGGATTTCCTTCTGTCTACTTAAAATGAAAGGCTTCTTAAGATGTATGCCGGTTTGAAGAAATGGTTACAAGAATGTAGTTGCCATGATATTATATTTCTTGATGTAGTTATGGTTTATTATTCAGCATTTACCACATTTATGCTAGAATTGAGCTGAAATACCATCCTCTGATGTGTAAATGAAATATCAGCATGTGTTGTGTGAAATGTGGGATATGTGTTATGTATAATGTACTGATTAATTTGATTGTTTCAGACCATGGCCACACCCCCTGCTATTAGTGTATTTCAGTGCGTTGCGCGGGGTTCCTGCGCAACGTTGCACAGCCAGTGTTTTTTCATTATATATAAAGAAACGAACTCTACTTTAGGGTTCTAAATCTCGAAATTTTGGTAAACTCTCTGTCTCGCACGTCTGTGTGATTTTTCCAAAACTGAAGCTCGGGATCCGAACCATGGCTACAGAGAACAAGCAGCAAGCTTGATCGATTAGCCAAACTGCAAGTTTCTGTTCCTCTTTCTCGCTTTCTTTTCTTCTTTCCTTTTATCTGCTTATATGCTAATTTCTTATTAATGTCTGATTTTTTTGTGTTTTTTTCTTTTCTTTTTTTCATAACTGCCCGTGCTTATTTTGTTTCATTCTTTCAAAAGTTAGGTATTTTATTTCTAATTTTGTTTCGGATTCATGAGTTGTTCTGCCGGATCGGTCGCTCAAGATCTTTGGTCTCCACCTAGACCCAATGAAAAAATTGGAACACTTCTTACGGATTCGTTGAGAATCTATTTGGCAAAATTTTATTAGTTCCTTTGTTTCCGTGCTTAAATTTGTTATGTATTTCAATTATTATGTATTTCAATTATTCTTTACTTTTGGTTAAATATATGTGTCTTGCCTCTTTAGATGGATTTCTTATGGCTTTCTGTTGAAATTTTCTCTATATCTTCCTTATGAATGCGTATTCTTTCTTTTTCTTCTCTTTTCTTTTTTAAAAAGTTTTTCTTTTCTTTAAAAAAAAAGTTATAAAGTTTTATTTTTTAGCCGCCCGTGCATCGCACGGGTCTCCAACTAGTAGTTAAGATTCTTGGTCACAGTTCGAGTCACGGAAATAGCCTCTCTGCAAAGCCGGGGTAAAGCTGCGTACATCTAGCCCTACCCAGACCCCGAAATAGCAGGAGCCTCGTGCACTGGGCCGCCTTTTTAGAAATAGTTAAGATTCTGTGAGTGTATTGATCTGTTACATGATCCAGATTAAATGATATGGGTGGGACCTACATATTCTGTTACATGTAGGTAAAGAACACTTCATTTAGAAAAGTACAAGGCAAATGTAAGTAAATGAAATAAAACTTCAGCAAACCCTGCTCAATCGGAAATAAATACACATGCAAAAGATACCCAGCATTAAAACCCTGCTTGGATTGCAATAAAAATATTTTCAAATGAAAATATTTTCTTCAAATTTTTTTCTTTTCTATGACCTTGTTTGGTTAATTTAGAGGAATACTATCAGAAATTGAGGGGCCCTAAGTAAAATTTGAATAGGGTTGGTTTGTGTAAAAAGAAGTTTGGAATTTTTTGAAATATTTTTCCTTTCCATACTTTTCCGAAAAATTCTTGCAATCCAAATAGGGCCTAAATGGAAAAGGAAAATGCTAAAATGAAAGACACTTTTATTCGGAAATGATAAGTGCACCCCTTTCCATCTCTTGGGACATCAGACTGCATTGTACGTGGCAATCAGGTCACTTCATTCCTTAAATGTGAAGTTCATCAGCCCCTTTGCGGTCATAGATACACTCTAGCCGGGTGTCCCAAGCTATTAAAAGGGGTGCATTTATCATTTCCCTTTTATTCTCCTTTTAAAAGACATTTATCAAGACACACTTCTGCTTCGTTTGCATGCTAGATTTCTGTGACATTTTGGTTTTAACGTTTCTCAATGTTTAAAGAAATCAAAAGATTTTATTTACTACCTACTTTTTATGGGTTGAAACGGTGGTAGACATTAAAACCTATTAGTGAGGGAAAGTGGAAATGTTGAGAGGGCTTTTAGGAGGGGAGGAGACGTTTCATGTCTATTCTTCCCTACAAAATCTCTCTTTCGATAATCTCAAAAAGGGAGAACGACCACTTTCTGGTGAGGTCTCTTCATCTCTATAAAAGCTATATGTTTTCTTCTCCAGAAACTCCATTGATTCATTTTTGGTCACATCTTTTATCATCTTTTGTGGCACAGGTGGTGAAGAGTTCGAGGGATCGTGTCAAACAACCAGTTGCTTCAAAAGCTTAAGCGGTTGGATAAGGCGTTATTTAATCTTTTATACTTTAACGCCCCCGTCACTTGTGGGCCCTCTTTTAGGGTTGGCCTACATGTGGCATATGTGTCCTCTCTTTTGGATTTGGCCATTGCATATGGATTTTTGTTATCAAGGAGGTTTGAACTTGAGACCCTTGCATCCGATACCATGTCAAACAACCAGTGGTATCAAATCCGGGCCGTGGTAACCCCGGTGTGCCTCCGAGGACGGAAAATTCCTCAGGGAAGATCTCGGTAACCCCGGTATGCCTCTGAGGATGGTAAAATATCCCTCGGGGAAGATCTCGTCATAGTTCCCACGTTGCCTCCACTTGGAGGGGGAGATTGTTGGTGGATCCACGTGAAAGCAAAGATCCCACATCGGAAGTGTAATAGATGTGGATGGACTTTATAAGGGAATGGGCACCCTCCCCTTAACGGCTAGCTTTTAAGGGTGAGTTCTACCCACGTCCCTATAGATCGATTCTGTAAGAGACCCAATGGATCGTTGTATCTTGGGCGCGGCACGCCGATCAACCCAACGGAGAAGGGGGTGCATCTCCTCCAAGGGTAGCACATTTTTCGGGGCTTGGGTAGTGTGTTTTCTTTTGCTTTGATTTGGAATATCCTTCCGGGGCTTGGGTAGCGACTTTTCCAAGCCAGGCTGGGTCGGGCCGGATCGGGTCAGGTTAGTTTAGCATAAGCTATCGTTATAGAAACATTTCAAAACAATTTTCAACATAACTTTTCATTAATCGCGTCTCTTTAACTTGTTGAAATATTCGATCGAGAATACGTAAAAGTTATTCTAGAATATGTTTGTTCTCTCCCGGTTTCTGCTATAAAGTTTGCTTTCTTTTCCGTTCTATTTTTTTTTTATCTTGGCAAACATAATCATGTTCTCTAATATATACAACACCATCGTCTCAATCAGTAATTAGCTCATCATGGACCCACCTTGATCTACAACCATGCAGAAAACACTCAGCTAATCATCGTAACCATTTGGTCAAGATCCTAGAAATGGATGATCAAGAAAAGAACAGAAGGAATAATGATGAAAATGTGGACCCCGATCCGAGGGCGGACGGCGAGGGAACTGGTCCTTACCACCCTCTGGATCATCCACGTGTGAAGGAGAGCTCTGCCAAGGAACTCTTAAAACGGATGCCACCCTCATAGCATAGCACGAGTGGCGATATAAAAAGAAAGAGATATGTCTCGATCCGGAGCCAAGGCTCGAACCGAAGACATACCTAAAATAAACTCAGAGTCGCCATCCATGGATATGCCATGGAACCCTAAAATCAAATCCTCTGTGCAATGGATAACCAGAAATATATATGGGTTCGTGCCTGGTTACGAATGGGGAAGGTCTGAAAGCACCCCCAATTCGTCCGAGTGTAAGCACTTGGTCTCTTATGCCATTCATTATTAACTCCAAAGAAGTTTGGGTGAAAATCACGTGAAATGGGAACAATCCTCAGGAATCGTCTACCTAAGCATGCATTTCCTGAGGATAGAGATAATAAACACATAAAATAAAATGAAAGATGTGTCATCTAAGCATAGCTAGGTTATGAGTGACATGCCTAATGGGTGTCTAAGTTCTGATGTGCAAACACATGCAAGCTATAGCTAAAGGTATATAATCAGTACGATAAAGTAAGAAAACACATCAAAACATATAATCACAACACAATAACTCCTAAGACTCTAAAACATTTGCCCGAGTCCTCGGATGGTCTAGTATTCATCCAAGGAAGCCTACGTATCCCCGCCTCCACGAGAATCAAGGCAACGAAGTTCTTCGCGCCTATTCTAAGCTAGAATGTCTAAGACACCTAGACCTCTATCCTAGACTCGATCTAAAAGACCGGACTAGTTATTAAAGTTTCTTGTACGATTATTTAAATTCCAGTGAATGATGGATTTTAGGACACCCTATATGCCCTAACTAAATGCAGATTAGCCCTAAGCTAATGCAGGTGGTTCTTACAACCTATGTGTAACTAGGCTGTGTTTCCTAAGGAAAACAAAGGGTGGACTAACGTATCCTATTCTAGTCATCACTCGGCGATGTGGATCGCCGACTGATCGGACGGAGGCGCTCATATAACTCTAGAACAGACCCCTAACTCTAAAACAAGCACACAACAAACAATCAATCAAACAACCTATCAAAAGAAAATCCTAACTCTGAAACTCTCTATCTAGGAGAAACTCCTAACTCTAGAGGAAGATCTTTTGAAAACAAGATTTTAAAGGTTGCTTATTCAAAAGATTTAAAAAAAATGCAATTTACAAAAGTTTGGCTAGACTTGGGATATAAATCCCAAGCTGCACTACGTACCTTGTGGAAGAGGATCAAGCCAACGTAGTTCGAAACGAACTCTCCTAATTACTATATCTAAAACACTTAACACTTTAGGCTTTTTTAAGGTTTTTCAAATGTTTTTGATGTTTTAAATTTCTAATGTTTTTGAGTTTTAAGATAATCAATGTTTTTGGATTTTAAAACTTTTTTCCAATGTTTTTGAAGTTTAAAGAGTTTTCACCCTTTTGGTCAAAGACCTAAGGGAATACACAAATCAACACCCTAGGGCCCAACCCTAGGGCGAAATAGGGGAAACCCCTAAACCCTGTAAACTAATGTCAAAGACAAGGAGATAAAAGGACATCAAGAGGCAAAGCTCTAATGAGACTGTGATAGTCTCTAACAAAGAAGAATGACAACAACTCTAAAGGAAAAACTCCTAAAAACAACTAAAGAAAAAGGGAGAAATGAGTCAAAGACTCTCTAATACCGCTATCAAAGGACGAGTGAGTCAAAGACTCTCTAATGAAACTACTAAAAGGATGAACGAGTCAAAGACTCGCTCCAAAAAGAAAGGGGACCTCTAACATGAGGCTGAATAAGCCTCCTAAAAGAGAAACTCACTATCGAGACAAAACCTGTCCCCCTAAGAATGTACGACTTTCCAGCGAGACAGAGCTTGTCTCCTCAAAGATACAACTAAATTCTAATGAAACAGTGTGTGTCTCCTATGGGTTAATTTTCTGTAAAACTAAAAAAAAAGCTCTCTAAGGGATAGATTCTAAAAACGACAAGGCATGTCTCCGAAGGAGAATCACCTTAATGAGACCGAGGGTGTCTCCTAATGGGGCGCCAGATAACTCCTTCATTGCCCAAGCAATGAAAAGGAGAAGCTACCATCTAAAAGATTAGAAAAAAGCCTCTAAATAAAAGAAGGGAAACCCTACTGGGACTGAGCAAGTCCCCTAAGGATGAGCTTGTTCTATAGAGACACAAATTGTCTCTCTAAAGGGGAGGCTCCGACTATCGCCATCATTGCCCGACAATTCTCTATACATTTAATTCTCTAATCATAGCGCAATATCTGCCAGGTCTATAACACGAGCTTATCAGTCGCGATCAATAGCATACAACAGATAACAAGGCTGCCAACTTTAGGATTCTTATAGACAATCATCATTTGCAAATGAAAGAAACCATTCATTGAATTCAAAGCTCTTAGCACTTCAATGAAAATCATGATATAAAGCAACCAGTAAGTGGTCATGATGAAATCGTCTAAAGGAAATCATTGGTTTTCAATAAAAAGCATTTTACAGACTTAAAACTCATCATGCAACACAATGAAAATCATAAGGGAAATTATTTGCAAGGGGAAGAACTGGTCCATAAAAGCTATAAGGGAACAATCATACAATGCAAGTCAAAGCAACGAAAGCTGTAATCACTGAGATCAATAATCTATGATCACAGATTGGTAGCAACTCCTCTTCAACTGGAAAATAGGCATCCTCCAAAAGGTCATGAATATAAATAGAGAGCAGATGACTTCTTGATTCCTTAGAAATCTGCTTTGGCAATTTTTCAAGAGACTCTCTGGTACAGGTACTAATTCAATTTGAAGAGGGATTTCCAGCATTTAAGAACTTCAATATTTCCAAATGACTAATAAGGAAACACTCCATTTCCCATGTCATACTCACACAGCATGCGCATCTGATCTATGGTATTGAATTGATAGATAGTGAGAACTAACTCCATTAAATCAAACCAATGAAGACTATTAAATGGATGGGCCTGCTTACATCCATTAGGATTTACGAATATAAAGCAGAACTATAACCATCAGCCAGCAACATAAGACAACGGATGAAACGATACTCAAACAAATGAAAATAATTGAGAGGTTAAAGTGCTACCTGTTTGGAGCAGGGTTTCTTCAGAGCCTTTAGATGCTAATACCAAAAATGATAGCCGAATGCTTGCACCCAAATCAAAGGATACTAAACAAAAATAAGGAGGATGGGGCTAAGCACTACAAACAAAAAAATGATCTCCTGACTAGCTTTCCTTTCTCTCGATTTGCAGACCAATGAAAAACTCCTCATATTCATCTTCTTCTTCCACTTATTCTAATTTCCAACTACAAATTCCCTTTCTCATGATTCTTCAACTTCTAATTTTCATCCCAATCTGAAGGAGGTGGAAAATGAGGAAATAATGGTGGAGGCTGTCGGAATCAACGGCATTCCGGCAAAGCTTGCCGTAAATCGAAAAGAGTGATGGCTGAAATGGCCTCAGATCTAGATTTTCTCAAATTATTAGGGTTTGAAGGTGAAGGTAATGGTAGATCTCAGAGATGACAGATTTAGAGAAAGTTGAGATGGATCTTGGGGTTTGGAAAATTGGGGATGATGGAGATAGAGAAGAGGGTTTTGGGGTTGAGGTGATGGTGGTCGGAGAGATGAGGGAGATGGAGGTTGCAAGCCTGGTTGGAGATGGGGATGAGATTCGGTCGGAGATGGGGGGTTAAGAAAATGGGTTTTGAGGTTGAAAATGGTGGAAAGGGGAGCTGGAGAAGAAGAAGGTGGTGGTAGGGTCGGTGGTCGGAGGTGGCACGGGTTTAGGGTTGCAGAAATTAGAAATGGAAGTGGGTTTTGGAGGTTGTGGAGATGGACGGTCGGAAATGGGGACGGTGATGGTTGCCGACGAGGTTGGATCGGAGAAGATGATGACCGACGCGGTTGGATCGGAGAAGATAGTGGTGGCCGGTCCTCCTGCTCCTCTCTCTCTCTCTCTCTCTCTCTCTCTCTCTCTCTCTCTCTCTCTGTTTTTCTCTGCAAATGGGCTTTTTCCCTTCCTCCCTCCTCCTCTTTGAGAAATCAAGAAAAATCCTTTTTAATTTTCGAACTCTCAAAATCTCAGATCTAGATCTGAGACTTTTCTCAAAATCTTCTTCTTCTCCGGTTTTCTCCTCCCTCTCCCCTCTTTTCTCAACGAAAAAATTCTCCTCTCCTTCGGTGGTTTTTTAATTAAAAACGAAATGATAAATTTGACCCCTCTATTCTACCCCTGGACAGCCCCCTTGTAGATGATTCACTCCCCTTGCTCCACACCCAAAATATACACTACGACACTCGCTTGTTAGGCAAACGACCACGGATTTAGACGCAATTTTGCAGGGACCCTAGTGAGACACTAACCTAACCTGTGATGCAATTCGGGCTCCTAGCTTGGTGATTGGATGGGGTTTCGCACAAACACAGCGTGAACTCGGGTTCGGTCAAAATGGGGTGTCTACAGAAAAAAAATACATTTGCAGAAATCTATTATAACTAGTTGCAGTCTCGTGCGATGCACGGGGCGAAGAAAAATTAGTATTCTAAAAAGCTATATATAACCCTCTCTTTATCTACGGAATTACAATTTTTTTTTAATTTCGTGTGTATCTATTCAATGAAGTCCAATAGCCATTACTCTCTATAAATATAGCGTGTATCTAATCTATACACGCAACTTCTATGTATCGTCTCTTTTAAGAGAGAGAAATATACATGCCAGTTCTGTGTATAGACCCTTAATTTTAGGCGATATTTCCATTCCTTGATTTTAGCATTTTTTTAAAAATCCAAAATAACAAGCGTATTTTACTATCTTAGGTTTAATCGGGTGCCACATCCCCTTAACACGTTTTTAAATTTCGTTATTAAGGTTACGTGTGATAGAGGAATACGTGTGAAATGGTGTGCCACATCCCCTTAATGCATTATTAAATTTCGGAATGCAGTGGGGGTGACACGTGGTGCAGCCTCAGCTTCCCATATTCAGCTTTACTTATATATATAGATATAGCAGGATGGGGGTTTCACTGTTCACGCCCACGTGGACAGCTCCCCCATCCGGCTTATATCCTACGTGGAAAAAATTAAAATTTTATTTAAATTACCACTCCACGTTTCCAAAGAGATATACATGAAGTACTATATTGGAAAGAATTCTACCCCTCCACGTTTCCAAAGAGATATACGTGAACTACACTAGAAAGAACTAGATTTGGGAAAGTTGCTCTCTCTCTCAAGAAATTCCATAACTTTCTCTATGGGGGTGTTCAGTTGCAGCAAGGAAACAGAACGGAAAAGAAAATAGCCCTCATTTCTGTGGAAAGTGGCTAATTTGGTCGTTTTTTTGCCCGCAATCGAAAAGTGCTGAGAAACCCCAACTCCAACGTGGAAATCCGAATAATTCGACGTGGATGGGGTGTTTCCGTGAAAACAAATCCGTACGATAGCCTCGGATTCGTACGGATTTTCTTCGATTACCGCCTCACACTCCTCTCGAAAACAGAAGAAGTCAAAAAAAAGAAAAAAAAAGCCCTAACCCCCACCTCTCTTAAAACAGAAGAAGCAACAAAAAAAAAACACTCTTTCTTCTCCAACCATCGGAAGGAGAAGCCTTGCTTTTTCTTCTCCGACCGAAGCTCACCTCCACTCCTCGAACAGGTATGTGTCCTCCCTTTCTTCCTTTTTTTCATTTTTTTGGATTTTTTCTGGATATTGGGTATGAAATCTCTGGTTTGCTATGGAGCAATGGGATCTTTGGTTCGCTATAAACCCTTGCATTTTTTCGTTGGCTTATAAACCCTTTGGTTTGTTGTAAACCCTTACTTTTTTTTCGTTGGCCTATAAACCGCAGGTACGAAATCTCTGGTTTGCTATAAACCCTTGCATTTTTTTTTTTTGGATCTTTGGTTTCTAAACCCTTTTAGTTTGTTCTGCCATTTTTTTGCTCTACTCATCTTTGTCTAAGCTTTCTAAACCCTAGAACTTTTCATGAATCATTGTTCTTTGTTGTATTTTTCTTTTTAGTGCCATTTTTTTTTTTAAAACCGTCGTTTTTAGCTGTAATCTATGCTTTGGAACCCTCATTTTTGGGTTGATGTCTGTTTTTTTCAATTTTTTGGCCTGATCTGTGTTTATCCATTTTGGGTTTTGGAATAAAAATTGTTTTTCGATTTGGAACTGTGATACGAGTTTTTTCATTTTCGATTTGGTATTTAGTTCTGATTGAATCGTTTGTTGTGAACTCTTATTATACTGTGTGATGGTTAACCACAATGGTTTATCTATTAATTGCTTCATTATCAGATATGTTTATCATTTGTACAGTTTTTTATTAGTCTGTGATACCAAAATGATCTTGTTGTTGATCTTTTTTGTGTGTGATTACGTGGCTAAGCTACTAGTTGTACTGTTGACATGGAGGTGTTAATGTGGGATTGTTTGTGGTGGTGTTAATGGGGGGTTTGCTATGTTGGATTTGATGGGGATCCATCTTATTATGTTTTATTGGTTTATCTAATAGATTAGGATGCATCACCGTCAAACAAATCGTGTGAAAAAGTTAATTCGAAAACAGGAGTTGAAGAAGAGGAATGACCTCATTAAGCATGTTGTCGCCTTACTAATGGCTGGTGCAGCGGCTATGTTAGTACTCAGTAAAGAGTACTACGAACAATATCTTGTTAGAGCTCCCTATGAAAGCAATTACTTCAAGCGTTGCATGTTCATTACTTTTATCATCCAATCAGATGAACATTGTCATAACTTGCTACGGATGAACGTCAGCTGCTTTCGTCAATTTGTTGAAATCTTTAAATGGGCGGGAACCCTGGAAGATACAATCCATTGTAAAGTGGAGGAGCAAGTTGCAATCTTCTTGCATATTGTAGCATATAATCAGAGGGTTCGGACTATTAGAGCATGCGCTAGACGTTCAGGGGCAACTGTTTCGACGTATTTCAACAAAGTACTAAAGGCAATGTTGGGTATGCGAGATTTCTTCATCAAACCGCCGACAGGTGAGACACCATCGCAGATTGAGGGGAATCCAAGGTGGATGCCATATTTCAAGGATTGCATCGGTGCAATAGACAGGACATACATACGTGCTAAAGTCCCAATTAAAGAAAAACCTAGCTACTTTTGTCGCAAGCATTTTATAGCTCAAAATGTTTTGGCGGCCTGTGACTTTGACTTAAAATTCACGTATATCCTAGCCGGATGGGAGGGTTTGGCTTCCGACTCGAGAGTGCTAGCGGATGCATTGACAAGGGTTGACAAGATTCCACTTATTCCAAGTACATTGTATATGACAAAATTCCAAATGGTTTTAAGGAACCCGCTTACGTAGTTGCGGCAATTGCAATGAATAACTTTTTCAACCTCAATTTCAACAAGGAGCACAAACCGCATAAAGACTATGAAAGAAACATACAAGAGTATTTGCATCATCCTCAGTAGAAGCAGTTTTGGTTGGGACGATGACACCAAAATGGTGACCTGCGAGAAAGAGGTCTACGATGACTACGTCGTTGTAAGAAACACTTCCTCTCAAGATGCAATCTTCTTATAGTAATACCATATCAAATATCTTCTTATTTTTTATGCTCATTGTCACAGGTTCATACAAAACATAAGAAACACTTCACTACCCATCATTTTTGCATGACGACATGTGCAAAATCTTTGGAGATGAATTCGCGAAAGGGGCCAAGTCTAGGACACATGAGGATCCAACAGTAGAGAGTTCGCAGCTAGTCAATCTTGATAACATTGGAGAGAACTTCGTAGATGGCCATACCCCAATGCCTCAATGCCCACCATCTCCGGCAGGAGATCCCATTAATGGTGGTAGTGAGACATCTCCCCTAAGGCGGGTTGGTACAAGACGACAGAGGACTCGCTAGGGTGGGGCACATTTGGACATCATGTCGCGTCTGTCATCAAGCATGGACAAGGTTGCCGATGCGCTCACAGGTTCGAGTGCCCCTGCTTACCTTGCACAGCTTCGCGAAGCTGTTAGAGGAGTTGGTGGTTTTTCGCTGGAGATCTTGTTGAGGACCACAGAGTACCTCACGATAAATTCATCTCAAGCTCATCTTTTCATCATGTACGAGGAGGTCATACATCCGAAGGAAGATGGCTCGTTTCATCAGGCAGGGGATGGATGGTTGAGGGAGGAGATGGCGATGGGCGACATATCTTCTATCTTTTCATTTCATAGAAGAATACTTTTATGGCACTTTTTGGGTGGTAGTTATGGTGATATAAACTTTATGTTGGTTGTTATGGTGGTAGTTATTGTTATATGAACTTTACTGTCTTTGTGTTATTTTGGATGGTCGTTATTTATTTTGGATGGTGGTTATCTTGTTATGGTAGTATTAAGGTAAGTGATGGTGGTAGTTAACTTATCTGTAATGATGTTAATTACTTTTGATGGATGTAGTAAACTTTTGGTGGTGGAATTTCATGCCTACTGTCATATTCTTATCTTATATATTTGGATGTGATATGTTGTCGTTTTGTTAGGTGAGTATGGGGAAGCAGAAGTACTATGTTGTCTTTAAGGGCAGGCGGCCTGGGATTTACTACACTTGGCCAAACTACCATGAGCAAGTTGACAAATTTAACGGAGCATGCTATCACTCATATGGGACGTTGGCGGAGGCTCAATCACAGTTAGCCACATATTTGGAGAGAGCCAAATATTGGAGCCGTGAAAGGGTTGAGGAAGAGCAAAGGGTGGTAAAGATGCCAAATGAAAGGGCAGAGGCGGTGCCACAGGCGGCGACATCGATGGTACCATGGGTGTCCCTCTTTCTTGTTGGTTCCATTATATTGCTTTTAAAATATGCTTCTTAAGCTTTTTTGACTATTTATTTGTGTTAGTGGACTATTTGGTAAGGCTTAGGGGTGTAACTTGCTTTATATGTGGTAAAGAACATATTCTGTAGGGCTTAGGGGCGTAACTTGCTTTATATGTGGTAAAGAACATATGGTAAAGAACATATAGTAAAGAATATATTCTGTAGGGCTTAGGGGTAACTTGCTTTATATGTGGTAAAGAACATATTCTGTGCTGTTTCTTTTTCGTTTCCTGGCAACTGAATGCACATTCCTGCTGTTTCTTTACTGTTTCTTTTCCGTTTCCTGGCAATTGAATGCGCACTCCTACTGCTTTCTTAGCAGTTTCTTTTCCTTTCCATTTCCTTCTGCCACGTCATTTCCTTTTCCTTTTTGTTTCCTGCGCGCAACTGAACAGACCCTATATCAAAAGAAAATAGAAAACAGCAATGGCTATCCACAGATTCTAAAAAAAGATTTCGATCTTCCTCTTTCCTTTTATAAATTACGTTTTTATTTTTTCCACCGACACTACAAATTCTTCTCTCTATAAACCACTACGTTCTCCTATTGTCGAAGACGCCACAATATCTATGTGTGCTAGATGTCCTCTGCACCCTACCCTTCAGGGTTTTTTAATCAAGAATAGGGACTTTCAAGGGTTCTAAGGTAATTGCAAAAACTCGATACCTCTGCTTGACTTTTTATTGATTTTATTGTTATGGACTTTATTTTTGGAATTAATATGTTTTTTTTTTGTGGGTAAATGGGTTTCTATTATTTTTTAGATTGTTATTTTCTTGAATTTTGACAACATGTTTGAATTTTGACAACTTGAATTAGGTTGCAGATGAACTCAATTGGGCTGTACATCAGACCTCATACTACGCGGTCTGGATGCTCAATTTTGAGGGTAATGGGTGCGAGAATTAACTTTTTCTTTTTAAGTATCTCGGCGTTCCACAATTGCAGTCCTATAACTTCATGCTATGTGGAGCTAGCTTGGAGGTTAAGCTGATGAATGCGGAAGTTAAAAAACTATTAGGACAAGTCTTCAGATCTTTGCCTTGCGGAAGTTAAAAAACTGCACCAATATTGTAACGACCCAAAACCGTTTCGGGTCGTTACCACAAAAAGACAGAAAAACCTGTAATAAATTTACCAAGAAATTTCTTTTTAAACTATAAAAGAACCATCAATATCCATATCCACTACTATACTAACATACTAAAATGAAACCATCTAAATAAAATGTCACTACATCCAAAATCAAATCCCTGCAAATTGAGTTCATTTAAAACTCCTGACAAGTTAACCAAGTCTTAAATACCAAACATAAATGAAAATAAAGAACATAAATGACGACATCCGTCACGCTACTAAGTCTTATTCCAACGCTCTGTTCATTTATCTATTCACCCCCATTTGAATTCATCTCGTTATCCTCCAAAGTTGCGAAACCTGTAGGGTGATTTTTGTGTTAGTTCATAGAACTATACATGGTCATTCGATTCTCTAAAGAAGTACTAAAAACAATTACGATATTAGAATGCATAATTGAACTATTGGTAAGCATAGATTAACAATGATATCTACAAGAATATGGCAACTAGATAATTAAGAAGAGAAACTACGTACCAAATATTCATCGTAAATACACTACACAGGGCATATCAAAACAATTATAATTCTTATTAAACTATGAATGTGTAACACAAAAATTAGAATTTCTTTAATTACGAAATGGGTAACATGTGACAGTTTTCCCATGGTACCCAGGCTCCCATATTGCTTGTTACCTCGCCCACCAATACGTTCCACTACCCCTGCCAAAGATAGTGGGCATGTGGGACTTTTTACGATGCGCCTACTAGCCGCTCCGCCTCTTGACGTCAAGGTCTAAGATGATGCATTTACCGCTAAGGGAGTGCGCTAAAACCCAAGACTGGCTTGGAATTCTATGATTCCTGGACGACTTATACCTCCGCCCAAACAACCATATAACCCTGATGCTTATGCATTTATATCTCTTGCTAGTGTATTGGTATTATTTACCAATCATATTCCTATACCTGTTTAAACAATTTCTATACTTCAATTTTTCATTTTTATAGTAACACTAACATATCAGGATATGAAACCATTAACATTTTCATGATTTTACATTTCAACCATCAAATAATAAAAATCTCATGCTTGCTAAATAATTCCTATCATACACAATTAAAGTCAATAATTATTCAAAGCACTTAAATAGAGTACCGTCACCTGCCTTGAATTCAAACCAGAAATTTTGTGGGGCAAAACCTGAAAATCTCTAAGTGAGAAGTGATTGTGATCGACCTGAAATATAAGGTAGCATGTAGATTAATTTTCCAAGTTTTCTTGATTCCTATGGTTTTAAAAAATCCATATTTGGGTGTCTTATGTGTTTATTATTTGGGTACATTTTATGTTAGTCTACTCCAGGGAATGACATCAACACAACCGTATTTTCATTTATAATTTCACTAAATAATAAAGGACAAGTGGAGCTTATGCGATTATCAAAATATGGTAGCACCCACATCAATAGCCTTTTTTTTGTATTTGAGGAAATGGTATAATCACCCCCTTTATTTCCAAAGCTATCCCCTTATATAATGCAACGAGTAGTCATAAATACATGAAATGGGGTGCCTCGAAGGAACATAAAGGAGGAAATATATAACTTCCTTTCCCTGTTGAATAAATTTTGAAAGCAAAAAGGGGTTTTGCTTGATATGAAAGCAAAAAGGGGTTTTGGTCGAATGATTTGGGCGTTTCAAGATGGGTTTTGAATGGTTTCCAGTTGAATAAATTTTGTAATTTATAATGTCCTGCTAGATGTATTTGATGAGCAAGTTCCTTATTTCTATTACCTCCAACAGCTACTCTCTGTCACACTATACTTTTTTCCAAGTTTCAGTGTAATTGTTTGGGGATTTGAGAAAGATTTTCTCCATGTGCCTATGATCCTCAGCTATTTCAAACATGAGCTTATATTTTTGTGAGCAAGAGAATTGTTCCAACTTTGAGGACGGATCGAATTAATTAATCATGAGCAGGTGATCAGACAAGTTATGGGCAAATTTTGAGGTCGGTCTTCAATTGTACTTCTTGAATGCAACGAGTCGGTGACCATGTGCACCAATTAATTAGACAGCTAAGACTACTACACACCTTGTTTTGGTGTATAGTTTTTGCCCTGTTTAATTCAATTATGCTCACAAACTGATTAATTCCATGTTCCAGGCCAACCACTGATGCTCTATACTGATTAGTGATACACCAGTAGCTAGGTCCTATTAATGATACTAACATTTGGATCAATGAAGCTTCTTGTGGGGCTGTTCACCATGGGGGATAGCTTGTGTATTTAACTTATCTTTTTTTTTAATGGCTTTCTAGAATTATTTTGGAGAACCTAATTTCCTTTCTGTATCTCAATATATGCTAGATGACAAGAAACAAGGGCATAGATGTCATATATGGGCATGCTGCCATCACCTCATTCCCATATGACATATTCGTACCGCTCCCTATTAGTGCAAAAGAGCAATCATATAATCATCAAAGAGGCTGACCCAAGAAAAGACTAAGGGCTAATAATTCATTTTCCTTTGTTGTATTTAGGTGTATTTAAATTTCTCATAGACAAAACAGATGGGTTGATGAAATTTCAGGGGCTGGAAATTGGGCAAACAGGGTTTGAATAAGGTGAATCATGGTGAGAAGCTAGAATGAGGAAACAATTACAAATTCAGAAAATTGAAGAGACATCCATGGAATTTAGGTCATAGCTACTTACTTAATGGAGAAGAATGTTAAAGATTGATGAGGAAGAGAAGAGCCACCAACTCTTTTCTTTATTTCTTTTCTCTCTTTAAGGTATATCTCCCTCTCTCTATCTTTTTCCTCTCCTATTTATATTCCTAAATTGGGTTTTAATTAGTTTAGGGATTAAAAGATGTAATTAAGTGGTTCCACTTAACATCAAAATTATAGATTATGTAGGAATTAAGGGGTGGTTACAAATATTCTCCGTTGTTGAAAGAGCAAAGAACTGTGCTCGCCCAAGGATCTCATTTAAACCATCTAACCCAATTCTCCTAAATTATGAGGTCTTTTATCTTGAGTATGAATTTTCTGAAATGGTTTTATATGTTTTGTGCATTTCTTTTTTCATGACTTGAGAAATTGAAATTAGATAGATATGTTTTTGAGTACACGAGAATCTTGAATGTTTAGAAGAATCTGTTATTAATTCAGATCCTATCCTTCATTCAATCAAATTTTATTGTTTTTGTTTTGGTTCTAGCTTTCTTTTTAGAGTCATGATATTTTTACCTCATTCCTAAGTTATTGTCTCAGAAACTTTTTCATTGGTAGAAATGGACAAAGTAGTTTTTTGGGTGTCTCAATATGAGATAAGAAGTTTGTGTATTTCTGGTGATTTTGTTGTTCCAAATTTTTTACATGGGTTGGATGGTAAACCTAGGACACCACCTCCCAAAACCACACTGATTTGGCAAAATCTTTTTTCTCTGGATTTTTTTTTCATCTTCGATTTATTTTTCTATTGTTTTTTCGGAGCACATCAGAATTCCTCTCTCTCTCTCTCTCTCTCTCTCTATATATATATATATATATATATATATATATATATATATATATTCTCTGTATTCTCGATTTATTTTCTTTGAATTCCTCTCTTTCGATTTTTTTTTTCAGAGGACATCTGACTCTCTCTCTCCATCTCTATTTGGTCTCTTTTTCCTCTGGATTTTTTTCATTTTTGATTGATTTTACTTCTTTTTTTTGCAGCATTTTTTTTTTTTTTTGTATTTACAATGTTTCGTTCTTCGTGAAAACATGAGTTGAATGTGGATGATCTGAAGTTTATTTTTGTATTTAATTTTGCTTCTTTTAGATAAATTGATGCATTTACGGGGACATTTCTCTCTTTTTCCCTACTTCTCTTTTCTTCTTTTAGGAGATTTAGCTTTTAATGTTCTATTTTATGTGTTTATATTTATGATACTACCTGTAATTTCCTCTATCTTTATTTCACTTATTATGTATTTCAATTATTCATTACTTTTGGTTAAAGATATATGTCTTGCCTCTTTAGATGGATTTCTTATGGATTTCTTATGGCTTTCTGTTGAAATTTTCTCTATATCTTCCTTATGAATGTGTATTCTTTCTTTTCTTCTCTTTTCTTTTTTAAAAAGTTTTTCTTTTCTTTTAAAAAAAAGTTATAAAGCTTTCTTTTTCGAGCAGCCCGTGCATCGCACGGGTCTCCAACTAGTAGTTAATATTCTTGGTTCAACGGTAAGGTTGCTCCATTGTGACCTAGTGGTCACAGGTTCGAGTCACGGAAACAGCCTCTCTGCAAAGCAGGGATAAGGCTGCGTACATCTAGCCCTATCCAGACCCCTAAATAGCTGGAGCCTCGTGCACTGGGCCGCCATTTTAGAAATAGTTAAGATTCTGTGAGTGTATTGATCTGTTAAATGGTCCAGATTAAATGATATGGGTGGGACCTACATTTTCTTATACATGCAGGTAAAGAACACTTCATTTAGGAAAGTACAAGGCAAATGTAAGTAAATGACATAAAACTTCACCAAACCCTGCTCAATCGAAAATAAATACACATGGGAAAGATGCCTAGCATTAAAACCCTGTTTGGATTGCAATAAAAATATTTCCGAATGAAAATATTTTCTTCAATTTTTTTTCTTTTCTATGACCCTGCTTGGTTAATTTAGAGGGATACTATCAGAAATTGAGGGGCCCTAAGCAAAAGTTGAATAGGGTTGGTTTGTGTAAAAAAAAGTTTGGAATTTTTTTACATATCTTTCCTTTCCATACTTTTCCAAAAAATTATTGCAATCCAAATAGGGCCTATGGAAATGGAAATTGCTAAAATGAAAGACACTTTTATTCGGAAATGATAATGCACCCCTTTCCATCGCTTGGGACATCCTGCTGCATTGTACGTGGCAATCAGGTCACTTCATTCCTTAAATGTGAAATACATCAGCCCCTTTGTAGTCATCTCTAGTCGCGTGTCCTAAGCGATGAAAATGGGTGCATTTATCATTTCCCTTTTATTCTCCTTTCTAAAAGACATTTATCAAAACCCACTTTTGCTTCGTTTACATGCTAGATTTCTGTGACATTTTGGTTTTAACGTTTCTCAATGTTTAAAGAAATCAAAAGATTTTATTTACTACCTACTTTTTATGGGTTGAAGCGGTGGCAGACATTAAAACCTATTAATGAGGGAAAGTGGAAACGTTAAGAGGGTTTTTAGGAGGGGTGGAGACGTTTCATGTCTATTCTTCCCTACAAAATCTCTCTTTCGATAATCTCAAAAAGGGAGAACGACCACTTTCTGGTGAGGTCTCTTCATCTCTATAAAAGCTATCTGTTTTCTTCTCCATAAACTCCATTGATACATTTTTGGTCACATCTTTTATCATCTTTTGTGACACGGGTGGTGAAGAGTTCGAGGGATCGTGTCAAACAACCAGTTGTTTCAAAAGCTTAAGCGGTTGGAGAAGGTGTTATTTAATCTTTTTTACTTTAACACCCTCGTCACTTGTGGCCCTCTTTTAGGGTTGGCCTACATGTGGCATCTGTGTCCTCTCTTTTGGATTTGGCCATTGCATATGGATTTTTGTCATCAAGGAGGTTTGAACTTGAGACCCTTGCATCCGATACCATGTCAAACAACCAGTGGTATCAAATCCGGGCAGTAGTAACCCAAGTGTGCCTCCGAGGACGGAAAATTCCTCAGGGAAGATCTCGGTAACCCCAGTATGCCTCTGAGGATGGTAAAATATCCCTCGGGGAAGATCTCGTAGTTACCACGTTGCCTCCACACGGAGGGGGAGATTGTTGGGGGATCCACGTGAAAGCAAAGAACCCACATCGGAAGTGTAATAGATGTGGATGGACTTTAAAAGGGAATGTGCACTCTTCCCTTAACGGCTAGTTTTTAAGGGTGAGTTCTACCCACGTCCCTATAGATTGATTCTGGAAGAGACCCAATGGATCGTTGTATCTTGGGAGCGGCACGCCGATCAACCCAGTGCAGAAGGGGGTGCATCTCCTCCAAGGGTAGCATGTTTTCATTTTCTTTGATTTGGAATATCCTTCCGGGGCTTGGGTAGCTACTTTTCCGAGCCAAGCCAGGCTGGGCCGGGCCGGATCGGGTCAGGTTAGTTTAGCATAAGCTATCGTTATGGAAAGATTTCAAAACAATTTTCAACATAACTTTTCATTAATCACGTCTCTTTAACTTGTTGAAATATTCGATCAAGAATACGTAAAAGTTATTCTAGAATATGTTTGCTCTATCCCTGTTTCTCCTATGAAGTTTGCTTCCTTTTCCGTTCTATTTTTTTTTATCTTGGCAAACATAATCATGTTCTCAAGGCGTCTAGGCTGTGTGAGTGCACAACCCTTGAGCGGAGTCGTTGCATCCTAGAGGCATACATTGGAGATCACATATGTACCGTCGATTTGTCGTTTATGAGGGCAATTTTGCCTTATGGATAGCAGATTTATATTCATGCCTCAACTCAGTCGATAAGTCCCTTCTTTACCATTTGATTCTTACATTACTTTCTTGCGATCAGTTACTTCATTTCCGCCATCTATTAGTATAATGCTAAATCCAATGCTCATTTTCAATCACAAGTAGGACCTTATAGGCAATAAGATTTTCACTATAGGTGTACAAAGCTACTTTTAAAAAAGAAAACCCCATAAATGTGAATAATCATGCTGAAAATATGTACTATAGTGAATAGTTATACTTAAAATGTTGTTAGTATGGATAATCACACCGGGAATTTATGATAGTGTGGACACCCTTGGGGAAGATCTCGTAGTACCCACATTGTCTCCACATGGAGGGGGAGATTGTTGGGGGATCCACGTGAAAGCAAAGATCCCACATTGGAAGTGTAATAGATGTGGAGGGGCTTTATAAGGGAATGGGCACCCTCCCCTTAACGGCTAGCTTTTAAGGGTGAGTTCTACCCTCGTCCCTATAGATCAATTCCGGAAGAGACCCAATGGATCATTGTATCTTGGGAGCCAAACGCCGATCAACCCAGTGCCGAAGGGGGCGCATCGTCTCCAAGGGTAGAGTGTTTTCCGGGGCTTGGGTAGCATGTTTTCAATTACTTTGATTTGGAATATCATTCTGGGGCTTGAGTAGCGAGTTTTCCAGCTGGGTCACGTTAGTTTAGCATAAACTACCGTTATGGAAACATTTCAAAACAGTTTTCAACATAACTTTTCATTAATCGCATCTCTTTAACTTTTTGAAATATTCGATCGAGAATACATAAAAGTTATTCTAGAATATGTTTGTTCTCTGCCTGCTTCTCCTGTTAAGTTTGCCCCCTTTTCAGTTCAATTTTTTAATCATGGCAAACATAATCATGTTCTCAAGGTGTCCAGGTTGTGTGAGTGCACAACCCTGGAGCGAAGTCGTTGTATCCTGGAGGCATACATTGGCGATCCATATGTACCATCCATTAGTCGTTTATGAGCTCAATATTTGCCTTATGGATAGCAGATTCATATTCATGCCTCAACTAAATTGATAAGTCACTTCTTTAGCATTTGATTCTTACATTACTTTCTTGCGATCAATTACTTCAGTTATGCCGTTTATTAGTATAATCCCAAAGCCCATGCTCATTTTCAATCACAAGTACTATAGTGAATAGTTATACTTAAAATGTTATTAGCATGGATAACCACACCGAAAATTTACTATAGTGTGGACACCCACACGGAGTATTCTATAAAGTGCGGATGGATTCAGTGAGAAAAGCTAAGCTAGTGAGGATGGCTATCATATGTTCTAGTGTGGATAACTACAATTAAAGTATGTCTTAGGTGTGGATCTCCACACTAAGAAACCCATACCGAATAAGGTATGGATAGCCACAATGAATTGTAACTAGATTTTTTTATGGGTGAGCTGGGGTTTGGCGGAACCCCTATTAGTGCATTGAATAGAAGGAAATAATACAAGAAGAACACATGAAAGTAGAGAACTAATTATAAACAAGAGTACAATTTTCCTTCCCTATCTGACTGGATTATTTCCATGAGCATTGGAGGGATGAGGGGAAGAGGGATATCTTCTCCCTTGCATGGGCAACCTCACTTTGAGAGGAAGTTTGCGGCCGAGTTTGCTTCCATCGACACGTGAGTTATGCACCGGGCTTTGAAAGTGTTGAGGATTTCTCGAATGTGGGTTATCATTGGGATATTTTCCATGGGGGCTTGGATTTTCCTCGTAATTACATCTACTGCATATAATTAATCGGCTCCAATCTATAGATTTGGGGTTCCCCATTTTTGCACCATTTTCACTCCCTCGAAAATGGATGAGAGCGCTAGTCCAAAAAATTGTTCTTTCATGACTTCAATGGAGAATAAACCAAGAACCATTCTTTCGTCATCTTGAAGAATTCCACCAATTCCAGCTTCTTCGATATTAATCATGAGCTCTCCAGGATCAGGATTCTTCGTTTCATATGGTTTGATTTGGAATATCCTTTCAGTAATAATGTCTGGTGTTAAAGAGTGTAGCATTTCTGACTCTTCAACAAATAGCATTAGTTTTATGCTAGTCGTTAGCAAGTGTTGTATTTTTAGGTGCCTTGAAGTCCTCCTTTGGAATGTATTAAGTTAGTCATTAAGATTACTTATTAGGTCTAGCTTAAGGCCTTGTTTGAATTGTAAGAAAAAAATTTCAGATGGAAAAAACTTTCTTGGAAAATTTTCTTCTTTCCACGATTTAGATGGAAATGATATGATTATGGTTAATTTGGAAGGATATTATTATAAATTGTAAGTTCCTCTTAGTAAAATTTGAATAGTGGTGGTTCCAATTAGCTTTTTCATCTGTAAAACAAGTAGGAAATTTTAGAAATATTTTTCCTTTCCAAACTCTTCCACAAAATCCTTGCCATCTAAACAGGGCCTAAAGGTTTTCAAGTCTGCTAGGAAGAGCTTGAAGTCTTCTGTAAGTTTTCGATAGCTTTCACAAGCAAGCAAAGGTTATTACTTTCCTTTTTTCGGTAGGTAAGCTGGGATTGAACTGCCAACCTCTAGGTTATCTTGTGCAGTTGTGGATATAATATTATACTATATTCTGATGGCTATAGATAGTTAACAATTTGACCTCAACCATTTTGGCATACTTTATGGATTTACTATGGGGTGATGATAAATTCGCACCCCCTGTAGGATTATTCACACCCTTTAACGTGAACTGACGTCAAAAAAGCGTTAAAGGCTGGTACTTGTTTATGATTTTTGACGCTTTTTGAAGTCAATTCACCTTAAATGGGTGCGAATCATCCTACAGGGGGTTCGAATTTATCATCTCCCTTTACTATATTCCAATGACTAAGGTAAATGGTATATATCTTGATGAGTTTGTGCTATATGGATTAACTAGATAGTAGAATGTTTTGAGCAAGGTATTCCATATTGTTTGTCATAGATATGTATTATGTGATATGAAGCTACTTTTGAGTGTGATGATAGATCATACATGGGGCCTTGTTTTCACCATATATGATCTCTCTTTAGTGTGTATGATGTGCCACATATAATCAGTCGAGATATCTGACACACAACATCCACATTGGATGTGGCAATTTGTAGAACATGACGAGAACAAGGTTTATAAAGCCCTATTTTACACAGTGATCTTTTCGTCATACTTGGAAAATTTTAATATGAGGAAATTGAGCTCTATCAAAAGAAATTTTTACAAGGTTTATAAAGCCCTATCAAAAGAAAGTATCAAATTTTATTTTTTCAAAATTTCTACTTTAAAACAAAAAACTAAATGTCAATTGTTTATTGTCTAGGACAAGATATATGCACCCATTGGCTACATATTATTATTTCCTCCTCTTCTTCCACTTGTGGGTTTCATTGGTAGTTGGTAGTACAACGAGCACAATTGCAGGAGATGAAAATATAGGAAAAATTATATGAGAAGAAGATGACAAAATGGTCTTTCGAACCGTGAGACACGCCTCTTAAGTCAATAGTTTTTAAACTACCATTCATCCAGAAATTCAGAAATTTTGAGTAATTACTTAGTAAAATGTCTATATATTATAGCGAAGATATCTCAGCTATCACTCTAAGAGGATGTTCTAGTCTAAAGAGATTGCTAGGAACATCCAACACAATCTGCGAGATCCTCACAACGCAGGTGATGATTATCTAACAATAATTTATTAAAAGTTCAAGAAGTTATTTTTGTGTGCTATCCCAGCCATATAATTGTTGATATGGAGTGATCAACACCATTGATTTGGGTAGGCGGTTTGATCTTTGTGGTCATAAGCCATTCATTGCAAAAATATCAAATTATTAACTTAAAACTCAAGATAAAGCTTATTATTAGTTCCAACAATCATTTTGCATTACAACTAAAGGAAAATTGTACCATTATTTGAAACAACAATTTTTCAAGTAACTACGGAATTCTGAGAGGTTCTCAATCGACCGGTCAATATATGCATCCATAGCTCTGAAGTATTTATGCCTCCCATTTTTGTTGAGGATGAGAAAGCCGATGAATCCCCAAAATCCCAAAGCATATGACATTGCCACGAATGAGTAGAAAATCACAGGATTATCAAGAACCCTAGAATTTTTTCCCTCATCTTTAGGAGGTTGTGAAGGGTTTTCCAAGGAGCAATTTCTTTCTAGTGGTGGTCCACAAAGATTTGGATTTCCCTCATAGCTATCCTTACCAAATGTGGTAAGGTGTTTATCAAAAGGGATCTTACCTGATAGGTTATTGTAGGCGACAGAGAAAGCACCAAGTGAATCCAGTTGAGATAATTCACAAGGGATTCTCCCAACTAACTTGTTGTGGGAAAGATCCAAACTCTCCAAGCTTTTTAGGTTTTGAAAGGATTGTGGAAGATAGCCAGTTTGCAGGTTGTTGGAAAAATTTAATGAGCGAAGCATTTCCAAGTCTCCTGTTTGGAATGGAATATCACCCTGCAATTGATTCATGGACAAATCAATTCCAGTCATCAAGCCAAAAGGAAGGCCCTCGTAAGTGTAAGTTTCACCCTTTGTGGTGAAAGAAGTTGAAGGCCTAGGAAGAAAGGCAAGAAAGGCTGTTGTATTTAAAGGAACAGAGAAAATTTGGATTTGATATGTTTTCTTCCATGAACTTATGTTGTTGAGACAAGAAGGTATATTTCCAGAAAAAGAATTGTTGGAGAGATCCAAGGTATGGAGGTTACTTAGTTGACACAGTTGTATTGGAATGTTTCTTCGAAAGAAATTATTCCCTAAAAGAATTGATACCAATTTTGAGAGGGAGAATAACCAACTAGGAATAGTGTCGGATAGGGTATTTTTTTGCATATCAAGAATCATCAAGTCAGGGCTATTTAACAGGCCAGATGGAATTTTTCCAGTGAAGTTATTGTGGCTGGCAAATAAATATTGCAATCGTATCAAGTTAGCATCAACTGGGAGAATGTCTCCTTGCAATCTATTACTTGATATATTAAGGTAAACCAGCTGAGTGCAATTTTTGGTGAGTTGATGTGGCATTTCTCCTGAAAAGTTGTTGGAAGATAGGTCCAATATAGATAAGCTTTCTATTTCACCCATGGATGAGGGGATCCTACCTTGCAAAATATTTTTGGATAGGTTGAAGTAATTCAATTGAGGGAAGAGTGTGCCGATGTTTGTAGGAAGTGACCCGCTTAGATTATTGTCAGAGATATCTAGAACAGTGAGATTTGATATAGTGTTGTGGGTAGACTGAGGAATTGAGCCTTCGAACAAGTTACCCGTCAACGACAAGGAATCACTTGACATATTGTACAATAGCCAAGATGGGATGATCCCTTTAAGAGAGTTATGACCCAAATTTAAATTCTGTAAATGAAGCTGAGTTGAAATGAAGCTAGGAATGGTACGAGTGCTATGTTTGTTGAGGTTGCAATTTTCTAAGGACAACCTCCGGAGTTGAAAAGTAGGAACCGAATGTGGGTGTTGGGTTTCGACTTCTAATTGGACATTGTTTGAAAGGTCAACATTTAAAAGTTGCGAGAGGTTGGCAAAACTAGAAAATGAGAACACACCCATGAACTGATTATTTGAAAGATAAATAGACTCTATCTTCGTTAGGTTGTTGAAAATGAATGAAGGAATCTTCCCTGTAACGCAATTGTCGGAGAGAAAAAGCCCTCGCAGGTTATGCATGCCTTCCATACATGGATGAATGCCCTCAATTGAATTGCTCATGAGATACAAGTAACTCAGGTTCCTTAGTTTGCAAATCCCTGTAAGAATAAGACAGAGAGAAAATTGTGACAAAATTAGATTGATGTTGCAAAATGATAACGAGGAAGCCCCATTGTATGATTATGAGGCAAGATAAAATTCTTCGCTAAAAAACAAGTTTCTAATAATTAAAATTCTATTTTTCTTTTTTTCCAATTTATTAGTGTAAATATAAATAGTCATATTTTGGGAAATAATATTCTCACACCTTGACTCAATGTAAGGCCTATCAAATGTAAGGATAAGATCAATCAAAGGTGGGACCCTCAAGACCACCAACTTCCTCTGGATGACGCCCTCATACATCAAATCTCCAACGTGGGGTCCCATTCGCTATTTCTTCCCTTTTTCATTTTTTTGCTTATCTTCATAAAAAGGCCAGTGAAGTACGTAGAATAACATAACAATAATATGTAGGGAGGTTATCATGCTTTGTCATGTGTGTAACGTTACACTCATAATTATTTTTTAAGACAAAAATATCCCTCTTGTTAGGAAAATGATAAAACATTCCGTTATGTTTGAGAAAATCATGAAGGAAGTTCCGCTTCCTTTTTCAATGTTTTGTAGGCCTTAATCTGACGAATGGGATCTCAGTTAGGCATAAGACTTGGACAGTATGGGTTGACTTATGATGGTCAACTTGATCAACGGTCTTGATTACATCCCTGAGTCCCCTGACCATATGTGGAACTTAATGTTGACCCTAGGCTTCATCCTAATTAGTCCTGTAAACATGTGGAGATGATATACCTACAAGATATGGCCCAGTCATTGTATTTGGTTGTCTCTGTGTTGTGACTTGACTTGTGAGATCCAAAGATCTTAAAAGAGGGGGTGGGAATATCATTGCCCATTTTCTTTATTAAATGTATAGTTTAATTTTCTTAAAGCGGGTACTATGCCAGAAAGATAACAAAATCTTGTCAAAAAAATACCTGTTGAGATGGCGCCAGATGTGAATGTCAGATTATTCCCTGATAAATCCAGGGTTTGAAGGGAGGAGAGGTTGCCTAGACATGATGGAAGACTTTGATCGTGAAGATTGTTATCGCTGAGATCTAGATACGTGAGTCTCTTCAAGCCACATAAACCTACAAGAAAAATGATCAAGACATAAACACCCAAAACCCATTTCATTTATTACTAAACAATAAATTGCTCTCAATGGAAGGGAGAAATCTCAAAGTTTTATATTACTTATATGAAAAATACTAAACAAATCACCCTCAGTGGACATGATCAATGTGGCTCTTTATCATTTTCCCAATCTTGATAAGATGATCTTGAGCCTTGATTTAGGAGGTCTCACATCAAAAGCCGCTAAAGCTTTCATATTTGTATTCAATAATTAATCTTACTGATGGGATGGCCGTCAGAGGTGGTGCTTGGGCCATATGTGTTGCCTTATGATGGTTTGCCAGATCAAGGGCCTTGGTTACGCCCACCCTTGTGCCTTTATGCGATGTATCTGATCTTGGCCTAGTATTCATCCTATGAGATTTGTTTAGGCCCTGTTTGTATTGCAGAAACACATTTCTCGAACAAAATATTTCCGTTGATTTTGTTTATTTCACAATTTAGACTGAAATCATATGGTTACAGTTTGTTTAGACTGGTGCCATTATAAAATGAAAGTCCTAATAAATAGAACTTTGTAATCAATCAATGGAAAAGGAAGAAATTTTATAAAAATTTTCTTTTCCAAACTTTTTAAGAAAATTCCTGCAATCCAAAATGGCCATGACCATGAATGTGATTATAAGCATTGACCCTCATGGGGTAGCCGATAAGGTTCTGATCCCATTAGAAAGGGAGGTGATAAATTCACCCCTTGGACTCGGCATTCACTTCTCTAATAGAAGCTAAAGCTTTAAGAGGGTGTTTTTGTCTATTTGCAAAACCTGGGTTAGGGCTTCATATTAAACACCTAAAAATACAACTTTTGGGTGGTTTTTCTAGAGTTTAACCTAATCTAATCGTGCAACAGCCCTAAAGGAGCGTGTTCGTGTGGGAGAAAGTGGAGAGACCATCTTGGAGGCCGAAATAGTGATCCAAGCTAAGATCCATCCAAAAAATGATTTTGATCTTTAAAAACACTAAGATTTAAGTTCTGTTGATTTGGAATAATGTCGTTTTGGACATATAATTGCGTTTGAGAGGTCTCCGTGATTGATCTCAAATTCCTTGCTGTTCACCTTGTTCTTGGATCTCCATCGAACCCAAGATCTTTCGGTTTTGGCCTAACCCTCTGATCGGCGCACCAATGGACCCACTTTTCATTTCTTCCCCTTTTATTCCCCCTTTTTTTTTTTTTTTTTTGCCTAATTTATCCAAGAAAAACAAAACTTTTTTGTATGGCATTGATCGACCAGCATATGAGCATGAGTTGAATGGCTTGGATAACCAAACAATGGACCCCACCTTGCAACAAAAATATATTGTTTTTGCTAAAACCGAATAGACAATTAATCTAATGTGTATTTGTGTTATTTTAAAAATGGGAAAATGACCAAATAGAAGCGGTTTCTACTGAGAATGACATTTCAAAAGGGCTGTTTTCTAAATCACCAAACAGAAGTGATGTTGACTGGTTTGGATGACCATGGGACGGAAATACCCTTAGTTAAAAAACACGGTTTTAACTTTACTCTCTTTCTCTCCCTCTGTTTTTACTCTCTTGATTTTTTTTTTACTTTTTACTTTCCACTGTTTACTCTCTCTCTCTCTCTCTCTCTCTCTCTCTCTCGCTGCAAATACGAGCGTCGGCGGAGAAATTCCGGCAAGTCTCTCCATCTCTCCGTCTCTCTCTCTCTCTCTCTCTCTCTCTCTCTCTCTCTCTCTCTCTCTCTCTCTCTCTCTCTCTCTCGGCCTCTCTGTATCTCTCTCTAGGTAAATCTGAGCGGCAAATCTCAGCGGCAAATCTCACAGGTTGGTAACCCATTTCTCTCACTGTCACTCTCTCCCTTTCAGTCTCTATGTGGTTTTGTCATTTAGGGTTTTGATAAGTCAGTGATTTAGTCGTTTTCTCAGTTAGGGTTATGAAAAATCAGTGGTTTAAACCAATCTCAGTGATTTAATTGATAAATGAGGGATTTGAAGTAACTATTGATGGTTATAATCCCCTAATTTGTTAGAAAGCAGTGGTTTAAACACCTAATTTCTGAGAAATCGGTGGTTTAAACTCCTAAGTTCTGAGAAATTATTTGTTGAAACACCTAATTTGTGAGAAATCAGTCGTTTAATTGATAAATAAGGTGTTTGAACTAACTATTGGTGGTTTAAAAACCTAATTTAGGAGAAATTAGTGGTTTAATTGAGAAATGACGCGTTTATTCTCCATAGTGATTTGCTCAACACCCTAATAGGCTTGTAATAAAATGAATGGACATGTCATTGCTCTATAGGGGCTGAATTTGTTACAAATCAGTTGTTTAAACCCTTACTTTTTTATGTTAACAGTGATTTAATTGATAAATTAGGGGTTTATTCTCCGTAGTGATTTGGTCAGCACCCTACTAGGCTATTAAAAAATAGAATAGACATTTCAGTGGTATATTGGGTTTGAGTTTGCGAGCAATCAGGTGTTTAAACCCCTAATTTTTCATGTTAACAGTGGTTTAATAGATAAATTAGGGGTTTAATTCTCCTTAGAGATTTGCTCAACACCCTAATAGGCTGAGATTTGCTCAACACCCTAATAGGCTTCTAAGAAATTAAATGGATATTTGTTAATTTGTTTCCTCACCTTGTGTTTGAACAGGTCCACATCTGATTATTTGGATTCATATTCATCTTTTGCATATAATAATCATCTCGTGAAATCATGGTAATGCCTCCTGTTATTCTTTTAAGTGTTGTATTTCTGGTAATGTGCTATATATATATCTAATAATGCTTTATTTTCCAGCCGTCTTATGTTACGTCAAGATGCTGCCCCTCCAAGTTTTACGACTTCTTCCAGTCCCTGCAGTTGAGGAATGTACATACTGATATCCTAAGTAGAAGCCCATTTGGAGGCTTGCTTAACCTAGAAGGTGTATAATTGCACAAGGCAATTTTGACCACCCTCGTGCGATCCTGGATACCCAAGTCCAGGGCATTTAGAGTAGGCGGCATCGTGATCCCCTTTGAGGTTAAGGATGTAGCATTAGCATTAGGTCTAAGCCTTAAAGGGGATAGAATAAGGATAGACTGGCATTCGACGGAAGAGGTCGAAGGTTGGAGGTTTGGCAGTCCAACGGCAAGATTCGCTGAGATTGCGAAGGTTATTAGGGCAGAGTCCATGTCGGACGAGATTTTATCGATCCAGGCGACAGTCAGACATGTCTTGCTACTCCTCTGCTGCTCTGTGCTTTTTGCACATGCCGACGCCACGGATCACAAGACGAAATCCTGCATTTTCCCCTACTTAGAAGCAGAGACCATCAGAAGAATTGGTTGGGCATACCCTGTCTATGACTTCCTCATAGAGTCATTGGATTCATATTCGAAGAAGGGGATGGGATATATCAACGGTTGTGCTATTCTGCTACAGGTAAAGAGTACATATAGTATGTACCATATAAGTGATATGTAAGTTAAATTTTTGTTCTCTAATCATCGTACGTCTTCATTCCAGGTGTGGCTATTCGAGCATACTACCCTGTGGGAACCTTCAGTTCCAGATGCGCGTCCACACCTATTGAAGTGGACCTCGAGGATCGATACACGGATGAAGGAGCAGACAACCCTCATTACCCTGATCCGTGATAGGAAGCTAAAGAAGAAGGAGGTGAGACATAAAGCTTCTGTACTCCTCTAGGTCTCACTTATTCTAACCGAAATGAACTATTCGATTTCAGGTTCTGAAGTGCTTACTACCTATTCCTGAAGAAGAGAGTCTCTTATCCATCGTAGCAGATGATGTAGACAATCTCGACGATCCTCTTCTTCCTCGAGAAGAGGGACAGCGGCAGTCCGTCGTAGAAGATGATGTCTTAGATGTCGAGAATGTGTTGATCGAAAAACGTTCTACTCCGATATCAGTGGTAAGGAACATCACTCTCTTGCTTACATAGGGTCATTGTATTCAAGTTATCTAAATTTCCTTTAATCTTCGTAGGTTTATAAGAGAAAAGGTGTTGGAGACAAGGATCGTCTCCAAGACATTCACATTTCAGAGGAAGAAACGATAGCGTCCCTGAGTCTACTGGTACGGTCTTTATAGTTCATTTTCAATAACTATATATTTCATATGTTATTAACTTCACATTTACGTTTTGCAGAGCAACGTAGCTGTTAAGAGAAGAAGATGGACAAAAAAAGAAACTGATAAGGAAAAGAATAAAGTGGATGGAGAAGAGAAGCCTATCAGCAGGGCTGAATTAAATTTCATAGTGGGGAGGTTAAGACAACTTGAAGATGAAGTAGCTGAGTTGGAAGATGAAGTAGCTGAGTTGAAGAGGAAGCTGGCTGAAGGGGACCAGGAGGCTGAAGGGGAGCAGGAGGCCGAAGGCCAGGATGGAGATGAAGGAGGGGGGGAGGTGATGAAAGGAGGGGATGACCGACAGTTGGTCATCATTCCCAGCCAGGATACACCGAAGGTGGTTGAAGGTGAAGGTCCGGATGGAGGGGACGACCAGCAGTTGGTCATGTTTGGAAGCCAAGACCGACGGGAGGGAATAGAGCCGGTAGTAATTTCCATCCACGACACTCCAGTAAAACCTATGGGTCCGAAAGTTTGGAGTATTGAGAGAGTAGTGAAGCTGGGTTTAAGAAGGAAGAAAGCCTCTAAATACACTAGTTCGCCGTTTAGAGGTATTGGGCGTAAGAAGACGAACAATAAACAGACGGTGACAGAGCCGCAAAACCATCGGTTGCTCGGACCGCTTCTTGCACTTCCGAAAAGGTAAATTGGATTGAAGCTCTTCTGTAATATAGTTATCTACCCTTTGTAAATGCTAAACAATTCGGAGTTTTGCAGCCACCGAGTCATACAGATCAACAACGCGTACATGTGTGCGGAAGACTTGGTTATTCTTAACGACCCCGTAGCGTGGTTAACTTCTCCGGTAAGTGTTTTGGTTATTTTTTCTAATACTGACTTCTTTCAGTAGTGATATTCGTCTCTAATATCTATATGTTATCTTACGTAGCTTATGAACGTATACGGCGAGTATCTGAACGTCCGGGATGAACGGAATAGAAAACCTGGAGAAAGAGCCTGTGTTTCCATCAGCACCTACCTCTACGTAAGAATAAATCGTTTTTCATTCCCAAACTTTCATTTTATAATTTTTTAGGAAGCTTTGAATGTGTTTTGGTCACGAATCACTTTGCTTGTATTGCTTCTGTAGGATTGTATAACTGACAAGGGCTACGCCGGGCCCGACTCCGTTGAGAAGTACGTTTGCCGCTTGAATCAATGCCCGCCGGATACCCTAAAAAGAGTCCTCTTCCCGGTGCATGTCCCTCAGCATTGGATTCTTCTGGTCCTTGATATGGTGGACGAAAAGTTCTACATCTACAACTCCTTGAAAGATGTTAAGTACTGGACAGAGGTTCGACCATTGGTGAGTTCGAGTCTCACCTTCCTTCGTTAAATTTGTAAGTATATAAAACTGTTACCCTGTAATGATTGTTTCATAGGTTCGATACCTGGAGGGGCTATACTTAGAAAAGTGGAAGGTGGACGTAAGTAAGTTTCTAGTGGAAGAACTTGACAAGAGGCCCATACAGAGAAACAGGTACTAAATTTCATTAGAATCAGGGGTTAGGAAACTTAAATTCATTGTGCCTCTTATTTGCGCTCCACGAGCTTGGTGGATGATGTCTTCTTCTCTTGCAGCAATGATTGTGGGTTGTTTGTGCTGAAGGAGATGGATTTCCTGGCACGTGATGTGCCGCCAAAGTTCAGTCAGGCAGAAATCACGGTCATGAGAAGACAACTACTGGAGGATTTTTTAGATGGCCGGTGTGGCACGACTGTCAACTTGTAGGGGCTGTGGTGGTGTTGTTGCAGGTCGACGCTCTCGAGACATATCATTTCGAAATTGTAATGTCTGTAAATTGTAATGTATTATGGTGATTGTCAGACCACTTATTCCATTTCTTCAGTTCCAAATTGTAATGTGTGTAAATTTGTCCATTGTGTAAGGATCAGACAATCTCTTCCATTTTCCAACTCCAATGCAGGTTCAAATCGAATGTAACTTTCATGACCTTGGCATCTAATAATTGGTTGGATTAGGATTTGATTGTTGCGCATGGTCATGAGTTCACATATGCTGCTTGCAGTGAGATACACTATTCGAAACAAATTCAATTTTTTTTGTTTTCATGGGGATAGGATGGATGGAAAAGGCTTCAAAATAATGGACATAATGGAGGTGGTCAAACAAATCCAACATAGCACAATAGGGTACATATGATATTTATGTTAGAAAAAAAAATTTTAGTACTGGTCGGAAGTCCGACATTTACTCGGAATTCCGCAGCAAAAATAAAAATTCTCGGAATTCTCGGAATTATTTTCGGAATTCCGTAGAAAGTATATGCAAATTTATGGGTTTTTCACAACCCTGGTCGGAATTCCGAGAGTTTCTTCTCGAAATTCCGCAGTAAACTTCGACTTTTTGGAAAATGCAAAATCTATGTGGTCGGAACTCCGAGAATTATGTCTCGAAATTCCGCAGCGAGTCTGATGGTTTTTAAAAAACTTTCGGAATTCCGAGACATAGTCTCAGAATTCCGACACTTATGTAACCCCTTTTAAACCCTCGAACGTGCTTTTTTTTTCATTTCCCTCTTCTAATCTCCCTTCGTTTTCCGTTCTCTCTGAAAACCGTTTCCAAACCCTAACTCCATTAACCATTCTCCCTTACAATCCGTTCAAATCTAACCCTAATTTATCATCTTCATCCTCCACAACCCTGTTTTTTACCCAAAAACCCATAAAATGCGTCATCCCTGCTAAAACCCCCAATTTCTCTTCCTATTCCTCAATTTCTTCCTCCTTTTGTCAATTTTCTTCCATTCACACACCTTCTCCTTCCATTTTCTCTTCTTTTTCTTCCACATTCCTCATTTTCTTTGTCATCTCTTCCATTATAATCAATTTCTCTTCCATTTTCTTTCATAATCTCCATTTTCAGAAATCTAAGGTTTCCCATCTTCCGTTTTACCCTCCATTACAACTTCTCTTATTCCCTAACTGTTCTCAAGATGCCTCGAACCAAAAATGTCCAAATCAGAGGTTCTACCCAACGCCAGGACGATGAAGGACCATCGAGGAAGCGGTCTAAGAAAGCTACGGCTCCGGCTCCCGAACCGGAGCTTATTCCAAATTCCTACTTCTCCTCTGCACAAGCAAAGAAGGCATGGCCGAAAATGGCTAATCGTGGTGTCCGCACCGGACGCTTCATAGAGCCCGACGTCCTCAAACACTTCGACCTTAAAGCTCGGTTTGACGCTCTTGGATGGACACAATTTCTTCATCTTGATGAGCTTATCTATCCTAGATTGGTACGTCTTTTCTATGCCAATCTCACAATCAATCCTACGTACTTCGAAATTGAGTCTCGCGTCAAGAAAACAACGATTCGACTCAATTATCATAAACTTGCTGAGATGCTTGAGATTAGTCCCAATGGTTTTGAGCATTACTTTTGGCCTGGAAATGGGATCCATTCACTTAATGATCTTGATCACGACACTGTGTATGGTCGGATTACCCGGAGTTATAGATCCAACATGATAGTGAAAGCCTCCCATCTCATTCCTGAAGCTAAGATGCTTCACAACTTCATGTTCAGCAACTTCACCCCTCGCGGGGGCATGACCGATGCTCTAAGGCCCTTAGAGGCCTACCTCATCTATTGTATTCTTGAGCGTCGCAAGGTTTGCCTACCCTATATCATCTTCCGTTTTATGTTCCAAACACTTAAGCGGTCCAGAGCCTCCTTGCCATATGGCATGCTCCTTACGTGTATCTTCCGTAACTTTGGCATTGCTCTGGATAGTGAGGCGACCATCATTCCTACCGCTCCATTTGATGATAAGTCTTTCCGGCGCATGGCTCTAAACAAAGAAGTAGTTGAAGTTGCAACTGGAGAAGAAGACGAAGAAGGAGAAGAAGAAGGAGAGGAAGAAGAAGAAGAAGAAGATGAAGAAGAAGAGGCGGATCAGGATACTGAGGCACCTGTGGCACCACGGGTATCTCAGGATTTCACCGCTATGCAGGAGGCCCTTCAGCTATCCATGGCTTCTCAGTTTGAGAAGCTCACTACTCACGTTGACAGGGAGATGACCAGTCGCTTCGAAACGCTCACTACTCACGTTGGCACGGAGATGGCCAGTCGCTTCCAGGCGCTCAGTACTCACGTTGACACGGAGATGGGTAGTCGCTTTCAGACTCTTACTACACACATTGATGAACAGTGGACCACCTATTACCAGTACCTCTCCGGTGGTCAGTGGGGTCAGCAGCCTGCCAGTTCCTCATATCCTCCACCACCACCTCCAGAGCAGTAGATGGCTTCAGTTATCCGATGATGATGGATACTTTTTTGCTCAGACGCTTTATATATACTGACATATGATGTATTAAGCTTATCTTCTTGGATGATAATTTGGATAATGTAGTTCGTATGCTGGCCAAGCACCTGATAGGTAGATTCTCTGATCAGTCGCTTTCAGGTTTTGACAATTGTAAGTGCTCCTTTGCTTCGTAAAAAAAAAATTCTCATTAATTATAGCACCCCATTACAGAAAACATACATGTACTCCAAAAAAACATACAATTATTCCAAAAAATGTTTATGAATTCCAAAAAATGCCGGGCCTGCAATTCATACTTACAGAAAAAACGGAGGCAGGCAGGATAGACCAGGCCTGCAATAAAATTTGCACGAATCGATTAACGCCAGCACGGGTTGTATCGAGGACTAGTAAAAAAAACATGTTAGATTGATCATACCTGTTCTCCATTGGTGCAGAAGGCCCGATTGGAGCCTCGTTTTGCTGACGATTTACGATGGGAGGATTCTTGCACGATCTCTTATTATGTCCAAGTTGCCCCCGCAGGTACCGCACTTATGATGCACTCCTCTTTCCAGTCCTCTCTCCACTCTGACTTTTTTTGGTCGCCCTGGTTGTCGTCTTACTTTTGGCGGCAATACCAACGGCAAAGTATGGGAAGGATCTGGCCATTGCGATCGATCTAACGTGGGATAAACTACTCCATCATAAGTCTTCCGATATGCATCGGCCAGATACCAATCCTGGCAGTAACAGTATGGATCTTGGTGGTTTAGTCCCATGGCTGCTATCGCATGCCCGCACGGAATTCCCATCGTTTGGAACATACGACACGTACATGTTTGCTTAGCTAAGTCCACCTGGTCAACGTGATACCTGGACGTTACTTGAAATTCGGTCCAACTACACTGCCCGGCGTATAGGCACCTGCTTCTTTACGTGCTTCCACCAACCAGGATTTCGCTTTTGGTGTCAAACGAGTCGTCCATTTGCTACATGTCTTCTGACGGAACTGAAAGAAGTCGCAAACTTTCCATCTTGTGTGTTCGACAAGTGCTGCAATTGGCAACTCCCTTGCTCCCTTTAAAACGGCATTGAAGCACTCAGCTGCGTTAGTTGTCAACACATTATATCTGCATCCCTCAAAATACGCGCTCGCCCAATTTTCTTTAGGAATGTCCGATATCCATTGGTGTGCTCTTTTACTCTGACTTTTAATACTCTCCATCGCATCCTTAAAAGCACCCTCCCTTAGGGAATATGCAGCTGTCATAAAGAATTTCCGGAGCTTTTCATTTTTAAAGGTTGAATGGAAGTTGGCACTGAGGTGATGGATGCAATAGCTATGGTGTGACCTGGGCAAAGCTTCAGTTACGGCTCTAGGCAACCCCTTCATCCGGTCCGACCCAATCGTGATGACATCTCGACCCTCTGAAATGAAATTATGACGGAACAAATGCAGAAACCATACCCAGCTTTCATACGTCTCAGCCTCGACTACTGCAAATGCTAGCGGGAATAACCCACCGTTGCCGTCTATCCCAGTTGCGGCTAGTAGAGTCCCCCTGTACTTCCCCCGCAAATGGGTCCCGTCAATTAGGGCGAGGGGCCTAACTGTTCGGTTGAATGCAAGTATGCTAGGGCCAAATGACCAAAATAAACGGGCGAAAGTATCATCCCCTCTTGGCCGTAACTCTCGGGATCGGCACAACCGTATTATTGTGCCATGATTCCTTCTTACCAACTCCTCAGTATACGCAGGCAGGATGCGGTAAGACGCCTCGGCATTTCCGCACTTAATTTCGTGTATAAGCTCCTTCGCCATGTGGGCTTTTCGATAGGACAAAGTTATACCCCACTGGACCTTGATGTACTCTCTTATCAAAGTAGCCTTGACGTCTTCTGGCCGAGGGAATAAGGCTACACAATTTTCAGCAGCCCATTTTGCAGTGGCCATGGGATGATCGTTCCCTTTCACTGTGCCTGAGCATGTGTGTTGGGGGATAAATGTTTTTACCTTAACATAATCTGTGTAAGTGGTCCCTGTGATACGCCACGGGCAACTACGCTCCTTGCATCTAACGCCATACTTTGTGGGATTTTTCTCCTGTGGGACAAACACAAAATGATGCTGGATTGCATAGTCTCTGACTTTCTTTTCAAAGACTTTAAGATTTGGGAACATTGCCCCAACCGTGAACTCCTCAAGTCGCACAATCTCATTTACTTCATCAGCCCCTACAACCATTTCATCTGCTTCCATCGGCTGCCTTTCATACATATTTCCCAAAGCATTGCCTAGATAATTAGTAGGTTCATCCTGCTCATCACCCATGTCCTCACTGTCACTGAAGTCCTCTTCATCATCACCAAAGTCATCATCATCGTTATTACTGCCATCGTTCGGTCTAATCAATTCATTAGCATGAACATCACCTCCAAAATTCCTAGACAACTCCTCCTCGTATTGGCTTGGGTGGGTTGTCTCAAACTCGGTCTCAGTGGTGTCGGTCTCATTAAAATTGGGATCATCAAAATCCTGATTCAAGTCCACTTCGTAGCTGCACATCGGGTAGCAATTAGAGATAAAATATTCGATTCATAAATGAAAGGAAGGAATATGAATAGCACTCAACAATTGCTCTCTACTATAATTTACCGATGTATGTTATGACTACTGCTATGTCTTCTTTTTTTTCCTTCTCGAGCAACGACCGATGGACTCGGTAATGCAGGGACAGAATTAATTTTCGGCCTCGAAGCGTCTGCAAATGAGGTAGGGATCGTTGCGACACCAACATTCCGGTAAGAAATATGATCTTCATAAACTTCACTTAAGTTGGCGTGACATATGCGCAAAGGTGAGTAACAATAAAGGGAAGGCAATTTCACAAATGGATTGTAAACAATCAACTATTTTACCTATCACTCGTATATCTATCACCACATCTTCCTTCATTAAGAGGATCTCCACACCGATACAGCAGACCGACATCCGTAGGGTGAGGAGAATTGTTTCCTCCAAAATTGTACTCTTTAGTTACATACAAGCTCAGAGAATTAATAACCGTACTATCAAAAAGCATCATCACCAGATCAAGGTCGTTATCATCTCGAATATCGTATAAGATGATCTGATATGGGTCTAAAATATATCGACACTTGATGGATAAAGAAACATTACTTCGATTAGTCCCAATTTTCCTGTGAATTAGAGTGTCAAATTCTCTAAATTTTATTTTCTGACCCACAATTAATGGCAACTTCTTCCCTCCTACGTATTCAAATGATACCGCATCCTTTACAAAGCCGTCGACGTGTAAGATAAAAGAAGCTCTTCGTTCTACTGTTCTCCTGTTTACACAAAATTAAACCATTGTCAAAATAACCAATTCAAAAAAAACCATTCCAATTAACAAGTAAAGCACCCATTTTTGAATTATGCACAACTTCAACCATTGCTAAGTCTCCATAAAACAACATAAACCACTACTAAGACCTACTAAGTCATGACAAGGAAATATGAACCACTACTTACCCCATATAAAGCACTTAGAAATACTATAAACCACTGTTAAGCCAATATAAACCACTGTTAAGCCAATATAAACCACTTATAAACACTTTAAACCAATGGTTATCCTAAATAAACAACTTATAAACACTCTAAAACCACTGGTAACTCTATATAAACTACTTATAAACACTCTAAACCACTGATAGGGTTATATAAAGCAGTTGTAAAAACTCTAAACCACTGATAAACCTATATAAACCACTTATAAACAGTATAAACTACTTCTTACCCTGTATAAACCATGTATAAACACTCTAAACCACTGATAAGCCTACATAAACCACTTATAAACAGTATAAACCACTGATAGGCTTATATAAACCACTGATAGGCTTATATAAACCACTGTTTACTTTATATAAAGCAGTTGTAAAAACTCTAAACCACTGATAAACCTATAAAAACCACTTTTAAACAGTATAAACTACTTCTTACCCTGTATAAACCATGTATAAACACTCTAAACCACTGATAAGCCTACATAAACCACTTATAAACAGTCTAAACCACTGATAGACTTATATAAACCACTGTTTACCTTATATAAAGCAGTTGTAAAAACTCTAAACCACTGATAAACCTATATAAACCACTTATAAACACTATAAACTACTTCTTACCTTGTATAAACCATGTATAAACATTCTAAACCACTGATAAGCCTACATAAACCAGTTATAAACAGTCTAAACCACTGATAAGCTTATATAAACCACTGTTTATCCTATATAAACAAGTTGTAAAAACTCTAAACCACTGATAAACCTATATAAACCACTTATAAACAGTATAAACTACTTCTTACCCTGTATAAACCATGTATAAACACTCTAAACCACTGATAAGCCTACATAAACCACTTATAAACAGTCTAAACCACTGATAGGCTTATATAAACTACTGATAGGCTTATATAAACCACTGTTTACCTTATATAAAGCAGTTGTAAAAACTCTAAACCACTGATAAACCTATATAAACCACTTATAAACACTATAAACTACTTCTTACCCTGTATAAACCATCTATAAACACTCTAAACCACTGATAAGCTTATATAAACCACTTATAAACAGTCTAAACCACTGATAGGCCTATATAAACCACTGTTTACCTTATATAAACCAGTTGTAAAAACTTAAACCACTGATAAACCTATATAAACCACTTATAAACAGTATAAAATACTTATTTCCCTGTATAAACCATGTATAAGTACTTTAAACCACTGATAAGCCTACATAAACAACTTATAAACAGTCTAAACCACTGATAGGCTTATATAAACCACTGTTTACCCTATATAAACCAGTTGTAAACACTCTAAACCACTGATAAGCCTATATAAACCACTTATAAACACTATAAACTACTTCTTACCCTGTATAAATCATTTATAAACATTTTAAACCATTGTTAATCCTTATAAACCAATTATAAACACTCTAAACCACTGGTAACCCTTAATAAACCACTACTTACGATTATAAACCACTACGGAGGAATCTTACCCAAAGAACCTATATAAACCACTTATAAACACCCACTTGAGTACTGGTTTATGGTAGTGAAATACTGGTTTAACTTAAGAAATTAGTGGATTACAGTAAAATAACAACGATTATAAAGTGTTTAAAGTAATTTAAATAAGATTAAATAGTGATTGAAGGCTTTCTGCAATGGAAGACAGTAGTTTAACATGAAAAACTTTCATTCAAGTTTATAAACATGCCTTATAATGGAAAGAGAAGGGAGAGGGGTACCTTTCCATTCAATGGAAGCTTTCTGCAATGGAATGGTGGTCTCTAGTGAACATTTTTAAGATTTCCAAATCTAATAACGTTTTTTCCCAATATTTGTTGAAAATGGAAGCGTTGTGCAATGCAATGAAGGGTTAGGAAGGCTTTCACATCTAAAAATGAGGTTTTTAGCATTAGAATGGAGCTTTTGGCATCTAACAATGGAGGTTTTTGGGTTTCAAAAATGGAGGTTTTTGGGTTTTTCATACGTACGTTTTTTTGGTAGGTGGGAGGAAGAAGAAGAAGAGGGAAAAAGGTGGGTTTTGGGATTTGTTTTCTCCTAAATGTAATCATTTCAAATAGGTGATTTGATAGGGGGAGAGAGAGAGAGAATCAAGGGCATTTTAGTCATATGCACTCTTGATTGGTGATTTAGAAAACAGCCTCTTGAAATGTCATAGTCAGAAGAAACCCCTTCTATTTGGTCATTTCCCCTATTTTTTAAGACAAAAATATCCCTCTTGTTAGGAAAATGATAAAACATTCCGTTATGTTTGAGAAAATCGTGAAGGAAGTTCCGCATCCTTTTTCATTGTTTTGTAGGCCTTAATCTGACGAATGGGATCTCAGTTAGGCATAAGACTTGGACAGTATGGGTTGACTTATGATGGTCAACTTGATCAACGGTCTTGATTACATCCCTGAGTCCCCTGACCATATGTGGAACTTAATGTTGACCCTAGGCTTCATCCTAATTAGTCCTGTAAACATGTGGAGATGATATACCTACAAGATATGGCCCAGTCATTGTAGTAGTTGTCTCTGTGTTGTGACTTGACTTGTGAGATCCAAATATCTTAAAAGAGGGGGTGGGAATATCATTTCCCATTTTCTTTATTAAATGTATAGTTTAATTTTCTTAAAGCGGGTACTATGCCAGAAAGATAACAAAATCCTGTCAAAAAATACCTGTTGAGATGGCGCCAGATGTGAATGTCAGATTATTCTCTGATAAATGCAGTTCTACCAGGGAGGAGAGGTTGCCTAGACATGATGGAAGACTTTGATCGTGAAGATTGTTATGGCTGAGATTCTGTTTTGTTAACTAACTGACGAACACAAACCTGGCCCATTATTGTTTGTCCAACCTTGATTGAATGATCCTAGCACTTGAGTATTAGGATTCGTTAAGTTTTCCCTATCAGAAGCTAAAGCTTTGATTATTTATAGCAGCTAATTGGGTGAATGGGATGCCCATTAGGTATCGGACTAGAACCATATGGGTTTTCCTTGTATCACAAGGCTTGGAGTCGTGCACTCATATCTCTAGGCTATATGTTATATATTGGGATAATGCTACAGTAGGTTTCTTCTCTAAGGAGAAAGAAGAGTGACAATGACAATAAGCATAATTACTTAAAGTATCATATTGTTAGGGAGAACGTTCGGGATCATCATTTGGGTATTAAGTACATATACACTGTGATGATAGTTGCTTACCAAGTGACCAAAAGGCTTCCAGACATATCACATAAGGGGCATGTAGAGCATATGAGATTGATTAGTTCAGTTAGGTCCTGTTTGTTTTGGATGCCAAATGTGAATGGTCATGTCATTTAGGCTCTGTGCATATATATGGGAATTTCAGAGTTCATTTTTGAGAACTTGAGATACTTGATCGCATGAAGGGTCACCATGTCCCATTACATCTTGTAAATGACAAAAGTTTTAATGCATTTTTTTGTGTTTTCATTTTTACTACATTTTTTGAACCAATATTGTATTGAACTTGAATTTTTCCAATCCCCGTCCTTTTTGTGGTGCCGAATCACGTTTTGCTAAGTACGCTTTTAACTTAGGTTTCGAGCGCGGTGGATCATGTTTCATCTGGGACGGTTGCTCTCCAAAAGGCTAAGAAATTGCAAAGGAACAAACGGAAATGGACGTGCTTTGCTATTATACTCCTTCTCATAATCGTGGTTATCATTGTCGTTGTTGTCATCAAGCCTTGGAGTAAGAGTGGTGCGTGATTTGCGTAGTGTTTGCGTAATATACATCAACAAAAGCCCAACTAAAATCTTTCATTTTTTTTCTTTTTTCTTCTTTCCCCTTTTCAGTGTGGTTTATTTCCCTGCATTATTGTTATATATTCTTTTCTGATCTATGTTTTGTGTACTTTATTATGAGAAAAACAGATCTTTTATTTTGAAATATGAACTTGCAATTGTCTTTATATTGTTCAATAAAATTGAAAGGTGCAAAAATTGAACTTCCATCTTAGGTATTGTATTAGTGTATATTCTAGGCTACTAATGTTGACACTCCCATGTTTTGATAATTGCACTAACTCATCTTGTCTTTTATCATTTAAATAGCTGTCAAAGGTTATTATAGTTCCCCAAAAGCACTCAAAGCAATTAAGGAAGAAAAGACAAGCTGAGATTCTGCAATTATGAAAACAGAGTAGTGCCAATATCAGTAGCCAAATTCTACTGTCACAAGGTTGGAAGATTATTTTAGGGGGACTGATATCTGCACTACCATATTTTGATAATGACACCACAATATTCAAGATGGTATAAACATCCACTCATAAAAGGTGCAAAACAAAGTGAGTAATAGCATTATCACTGTACTTGGTTAAAGAAGCAAAAACACCGCCCGCATGTTACAAACTTATATCATCTTTTAAAGCACCCTTAGATTTTTTTCCTATTGATCACTTTCTGGGCCCACTGGTGCCATGTGGAAGTTGATCAATTCTGTTGATTTAGCTGACAGCCACAAAAATGGGCTCTTTATCATTTTCCCAATCTTGATCAGATGCTATTTTCTTTATTAAATGTATAGTTTACTTTTCTTAAAGCGGGTAAAGAAATGCTAATAGCCCCGTACCTGTTGAGATGGCACCAGATGTGAATGTCAGATTATTCCTTGATAAATCCAGGGTTTGAAGGGAGGAGAGGTTGCCTAGACATGATGCAAGACTTTGATTGTGAAGATTGTTATGTCCGAGACCTAGTTGCGTGAGTCTCTTCAAGCCACATAAACCTACAAGAAAAATGATCAAGACATAAAAACCCAAAACCCATTTCATTTATTACTAAACAATAAATGGCTCTCAATGCAAGGGAGAAATCTCACACTAAAAGTGGACATGATCAATTCTGTTGATTTAGCAGACAGCCACAAAAGTGGCTCTTTATCATTTTCCCAATCTTGATGAGATGATCCTGAGCCTTGATTTAGGAGGTCTCAAACCAAAACCCGCTAAAGCTTTCAAATTGGGAAAATGACCAAATAGAAGGGGTTTCTACTGACTATGACATTTCAAGAGGGGTGTTTTCTAAATCACCAATCAAGAGTGCATATGACTAAAATGCCCTTGACTCTCTCTCTCTCTCTCTCTCTCTCTCTCTCTCTCCCTATCAAATCACCTTTTTGAAATGATTACATTTAGAGAAAAACAAATCCCAAAACCCACCTTTTTCCCTCTTCTTCTTCTTCCTCCCACCTACCAAAAAAACGTACGTATGAAAAACCCAAAAACCTCCATTTTTGAAACCCAAAAACCTCCATTGTTAGATGCCAAAAGCTCCATTCTATTGCTGAAAATCTCATTTTTAGATGCGAAAGCCTTCCTAACCTTTCATTGCATTGCATTGCACAACGCCTCCATTTTCAACAAATATTGGAAAAAAACGTTATTGGATTTGAAAATCTTAAAAATCCTCACTAGAAACCACCATTCCATTGCAGAAAGCTTCCATTTAATGGAAAGGTGTGTATTTTTACCCCTCTCCCCTCTCTTTCCATTATAAGGCATGTTTATAAACTTGAATGAAAGTTTTCCATGTTAAACTATTGTCTTCCATTGCAGAAAGCCTTCAATCACTATTTAATCTTATTTAAATTACTTTAAACACTTTATAATCATTGTTATTTTTCTGTAAATCACTAATTTCTTAAGTTTAACCAGTATTTCACTACCATAAACCGGTACTGAAGTGGGTGTTTATAAGTGGTTTATATAGCTTCTTTGGCTAAGAATCCTCCGTAGTGGTTTATAATCGTAATTAGTGGTTTATTAAGGCTTACCAGTGGTTTAGAGTGTTTATAATTGGTTTATAAGGATTTATAAATGATTTATACAGGATGAGCAGTAGTTTATAGTGTTTATAAGTGGTTTATATAGGCTTATAAGTGGTTTAGAGTGTTTACAACTGGTTTATATAGGGTAAACAGTGGTTTATATAAGCCTATCAGTGATTTAGAGTGTTTATAAGTGGTTTATGTAGGCTTATCAGTGGTTTAGAGTGTTTATCATTGGTTTATACAGGGTAAGAAGTAGTTTATAGTGTTTATAAGTGGTTTATATAAGCTTATCAGTGGTTTAGAGTGTTTACAACTGGTTTATATAGGGTAAACAGTGGCTTATATAAGCCTATCATTGGTTTAGACTATTTATAAGTAGTTTATGTAGGCTTATCAGTGGTTTAGAGTGTTTATACATGGTTTATACAGGGTAAGAAGTAGTTTATAGTGTTTGTAAGTGGTTTATATAGGTTTATCAGTGGTTTAGAGTTTTTACAACTGGTTTATATAGGGTAAACAGTGGTTTATATAAGCCTATCAGTGGTTTAGACTGTTTATAAGTGGTTTATGTAGGCTTATCAGTGGTTTAGAGTGTTTATACATGGTTTATACAGGGTAAGAAGTGGTTTATATAGACTTACCAGTGGTTTTAGAGTGGCTTATCAGTGGTTTATAGTGTTTATAAGTGGTTTATATAACCTTATCAGTGGTTTAGAGTGTTTATAAGTGGTTTATATAGACTTACCAGTGGTTTTAGAGTGTTTATAAGTTGTTTATTTAGGATTACCAATGGTTTAGAGTGTTTATAAGTGGTTTATATTGGCTTAACAGTGGTTTATAGAATTTATAAGTGGTTTATATAGGGTAAGCAGTGGTTCATATTTCCTTGTAATGACTTAGTAGTGGTCTAGAGTGTTTAAAAGTGGCCCGAATTGTCTTAGTAGTGGTTTATGTTGTTTTATGGAGATTTAGTAGTGGTTGAAGTTGTGCATAATTCTAAAATGGCTGCTTTACTTGTTAATTGGAATGATTTTTTTTCAATTGGTTATTTTGACAATGGTTTAATTTTGTGTAAACAGAAGAACGGTAGAACGAAGAGCTTCTTTTATCTTACACGTCGACGGCTTTGTAAAGGATGCGGTATCATTTGAATACATCGGCGGGAAGAAGTTGCCCGTAATTGTGGGTCAAAAAAAATTGTGAAAAAATTGGAAGCAATTAGGGGTTTAAACCAAACTTTAGGGCTCTAAACCATACAATTCTAAGAAATTAGGGGTTCAGACAAAACTTTACGACTTTAAACCATATATTTCTAAAAAACATAACCAAACTTTAGGGCTTTAAACCATAGATTTCTAAAAAAAATTAGGGTTTTAGTTGCTGATTTTCCAAACTGAAAGAGAGAGAGTACCAACCCTAACTTATTGGTTTGAGTCTAAACTGATTTGGGAAAATTATAGAGTTTTCTAAACTGATTTTTCAAAATATACGGTTTTCTCAACTAATTTGGGAAAATATAGGGTTTTCTAAACTAAATTTCTAAACCAAACTTGGAGGTTTAAACCAATAATCTGTCAAAAATTTGGGGAAAATTAGGGGTTTAAACCAAACTTTAAGGCTTTAAACTAGGGTGGACATGGTTCCGGTTCGAGCCGAGGAACCGAACCGAACCGGCACATATGGTTCGGTTCGGTTCGGTTCTATATGTATATGGTTCGGTTCCGGTTCCGAAATCCGGGAACCGGTTCAGATTCGGTTCGGTTCTGGGTTTTGGATTCCGGAACCGAAAACCGAACCGAGAACCGACCCTCACCTTAAGTTCTTAAAATCACCCCCCGCCAATTTGATAAAATCACCCCACTATCTATATAAAGTTATAAACACTCTGGACTGCCAGAAAAATGGAAAATGGTACAATAAAAAAGTGCATGAGAGGCCTGATATGCGCCCACCCATGTCAGATAGTGTGATCTGAACCCTTTATTTGGTAGACCTTGTTGTGAACATGACATGATCAGAAAGTTAGTCTCACCGGATGATCCCAAACATCCAATCAATGCCTACAAACAGACAGCTGCAAAAACAGAGTAATATCCACAATCAGGTTGTATGAATGAATTGTTAGAAATTAGGGGTGGACATGGCCTAATAAACAGGGCCATTGGTGAAGGTTGGGTAAACCCAGAACCGAACCGAACCGAACCAATTATATATGGTTCTAGTTCGGTTCGGTTCCAAACATATATGGTTCGGTTCTGGGTGTAGCCCAAAACCGAACCGAACCATGTCCACCCCTACTTTAAACCATAGATTTCTAAAAAAATTAGGGGTTTAAACAACTGAAAGGGAGAGACTACCAACCTGTGAGAGGAGGTTCACTCAGAATAAGAGGATACCGGAGAGAGGTGTACGAACCTGAGGGGCATTGTGACCCTCTAATGGACGGTTGGGATCATCCCATGAGAGAAAGAGGGCATTGTGGCCCTCTAATGGACGGTTGGGATCATCCCATGAGAGAGAGGGGCATTGCGACCCTCTAATGGACGGTTGGGATCATCTCATGAGAGAGAGGGGGCATTGGGGCCCTCTAATGGACGGTTGGGATCATCCCACGAGAGAGAGAGAGAGAGGGGCATTGTGGCCCTCTAATGGACTGTTGGGATCATCCCATGAGAGAGAAAGAGAGAGGAATTGTGGCCCTCTAATAGACGGTTGGGATCATCCCATGAGAGAGAGGGGGGCATTGTGGCCCTTTAATGGATGGTTGGGATCATCCCATGAGAGAGAGGGGGGCATTGGGGCCCTTTAATGGACGGTTGGGATCATCCCATGAGAGAGAGGGGGGCATTGGGGCCCTCTAATGGACGGTTGGGATCATCCCACGAGAGAGAGAGAGAGAGAGCCCTCTAATGGACTGTTGGGATCATCCCATGAGAGAGAAAGAGAGAGGAATTGTGACCCTCTAATTGATGGTTAGGATCATCCCATGAGAGAGAGAGAGAGGTGACGGTATTTTAAAAATGAGGGTATTTTTGTCCTAAACCCTTGCAAACCAGTCACCATCACTATAGATTGGTTATTTCCAAGTCTCCCCTCTTCATATGTCATAGTCAGTAGAAAGTCCTTTCATTTGGTCATTTTCCCTTTCATATTTGTATTCAATAATTAATGTTACTGATGGGATGGCAGTTAGGTGTGGTGTTAGGGCCATATGCATTGCCTCATGATGGTCTGCCAGATCAAGGGCCTTGGTTACGTACACCCTTGTACTTCATCATGGGGCAGCCCATAAGGTTCTGATCCCATTAGAAAGGGCGGTGATAAATTCGCCCCTTGGACTCGGCATTCGCCCCCTTTAACTCCTCTCTAGTAGAAGCTAAAGCTTTAAGAGGGTGTTTTTGTCTATTTGCAAAACCTTGGTTAGGGCTTCATATTAAACACCTAAAAATACAACTTTTGGGTTGTTTTTCCAAAGTTTAACCTACTCTAATCGTGCAACAGCCCTAAAAGAGCGTGTTCCTGTGCCCTAAAGGAGCGTGTTCGTGTGGGAGAAAGTGGAGAGACCATTCTTGGAGGCTGGAAATCGTGATCCAAGCTAAGATCCCATCCAAAAAATCTTTAAAAACCTTAAGCTTTAAAGCGGGTTTTTTTTTCCGCCTCCATTGTTTTTTTTTCCTTGGATCATACCAGGAAAACCATCCCCGTCACACGAACTGCAGCTTATTAGGATACTTGAGGAATTCTCTTTGTTTTCATTAGACTTAGAGTTTTAGAGATTTAGCAATTGGAGGAGAGCCTCGTTGTTCGATTCCATAAGTGTTCTTTTTCGCTTTGTTCTGGACGTGCAATCCATTCGGTCCTCTCTGCTTTCATTGCTGGACATCATCTCTGAGATCTTTCCTCATAAAGATCTAATAGATCAAAATAGAAAATGAAGGAATCTATTCATGTTTTTCATGGAATTTCGAAAGCCTTCCTTGAACAGAATTGAAATGGGGAAAGGAGTCATCTAGGAGGCAATAAAACCACTGTGTTTTTACACTACTTCATGGCAGATAATTCGTCTTTGGGAAAACTGATCATTCGTCTTAATGAAATACAGAGTGCTAACTGTTAACAACAAGTATTGTGGATCCTATACTTATTATCTTCTTACATCTCTACAAAACAACAAATCCACTTGATCTTAAAGAATTCAACTTTTGTTTCTTATATTCTAGAAGAACACAGAAACAGAGTACCACCGACACTCTATTTTTGAGAAAATTCTATGCTTTTTGGTTGTTCGATCCAAGCAGATATTTGAGAATTGGTATTGATGAACCTTAGATCCATTTTGAGCTGGAAGGAGAAAAGACAGCGTGCTTTGTTATCATGAAAATCAACTATGTGGAGTTTGAGCTGCCACCTGCTTGTCGTATCCTGGCTTGAGGCGATAATTTTCTGAAGCTGAGCTTCGGTCTACCTGAATACAAAGGCATTCCGGATCTACAAGTTCCGGCTCTCCACTCTGGAATTCTACAAGTTCTAGGTCCTATTGCTCCTTCTCTCTGATTTGTATTTTTTCCCCTCCAATACTTGGGTTCAAGTGCTAGATCTAAGTTTCATAGAACAGGAGAACTCAGAGCTGAAGGTATTCAGTTACCGATTTGATACTTCTTAATATCTTCTCTGGATCTACTTCTCCTCTTCACAATAAACTTGAACCAGTTCAGAGAGTGAAGGAAACCTCGCTGAACTCCAATCCAGCCAACTATTGTCAAACAACAAGTGAGTGAATCTGGCCAAATTGAGTTTACTAAGGAGCAATCATTGGAGGAGTTTGTTTCAACCTGGAGCTTGCAAATCTGAGATTGTTTTGCAGCTTCCATCACTGAAACACAACTGAATCCCAAAGAATCAAAAGTCCTTGGTTAGAAGAATCTTCAATCTGAGCAGTAGTATACATTCGTGAGCATTAATTTTACAAAGAATATAGTGATAGTGAAGCCTCAGCCTGACCAGAATTCTAAAACTCATTTATGAAGAGTGAGTAGATCGAACTTCATCACTGTTGTTGAAAGCTTTGCATTTAGATCCAAGTCTTGAATATCAGATCTTCAGAGTTTCTGCTAACCTTTGGGAACTAGTATGACAATTTGATCTAAACATGGCGATCTACATCAATTGATGTGTGTACAATGAGCAGGTTGATGATAGATTCTTGTGTGGAGACGGGGGAGTTTGACACACAAAGTGAGATTTGTGAGGATTGTGGTACACTAGTTGAGATTTGGGAGGATTGTCAGTCTGACGTCGTAGATACAAGGAACACTTCATAGAGGATGAGGGAGAATGGATGGCATTTGCAGAGGACGACCATATTGTGCCCAGAGGTGTGGGCAGTGGACGGTCTGGATCTTGAGATGACAAGGGACCATTTTGACTTAATAGAGCTTTTCATTCACGATCCTTTTCTGGATCATGATAGAACATTATGGCAAAAACATTTGATTCGTGAGGATAGCCTTGGGACATAAAACTTACTTGAAATTCAAGATGGAGATAAAGACAAGGCACTATCAGAATTAGCCAGGTGGTGCGATACACCATTGACAACGAGGCAAGGTGTTGACACGGATCGGCCCCGGGCAAAGGGCCTCCTAGAACCTGTGTCGAGTCTGCCTGGAGAAAGACGTGAGCTTGAGGGAATGTTCTTTTGAAGGGGGAGAGTTCGAGGAGCGCGGGTTTCTTTTTAGCATAGAGTAGTCGTATTTTTACTTTCCTTTATGCGTACAGGGGGTTAAATATTGTAATGTCAATGTTGTCATATGAGAGGCAATATCAGGTAGAAAGGATGGTTGGGCATAGTCGGTTGGGAGGACTGATTGTTAAAAGGCGTTAAAGCACAAGAACACACCATGTGTCACTCAATTGGGAGCTTAGAGAAAGCGAGAAGGGGGGCCTTTGGGCAAGAAGGGACCACATGATTGGGAGCCTTACAAGAAGCCATGTGGCATGCCACCTCAGCAAGCCAGCTGGCTTGAGCTGTCATAAGATGGCAGCAGCTTCTAGTAGACTTCTCTTCCTCTATAAATAAGGAGTTTCATTTTTGGCCGTTTTCAAAGGTAAGGTGCTTCATTTCATCTCCTTTATCTTGAATTTCTTTGAATGTAATCAGTCCCACACTTGTAAAATTTCTCTTTCAAGTAACTTTGAATCTGCAAGGATCTTTCCCATCTCATGTCATTTCTATGTTCAGATGACAAGTGTGAAGAGAAATTAAGGAATCTCCTTTAGCTTCCACCTACTAAATCAGTTCTGCATCCATAGTGATCAGAATCAGATCCGATCATTTCCCTAAGCGGTCAGTGGGCCAAGAAAAATAGAAACATGTTCTTTCATGAGTTGAAGTTAACGTTCTGTTTTAAGTGTTTCTTTTCGGCCTATCGGTTCTGAGTTGTTATTGATAAATCCTCATTCATTACAATGTTCCAAGATAGAGTGTGGTGTTTCTCTAAAAATTAAACTTGAATTTTGACCTAAAACACCTCAGTCTATAGAGATTAAAGTTTTTCAGCTTAAGACCCATTCCCTACTCACCTGTTCCACATCACTTTATGAGAGAGTGAGGTGTTGATGACTATATTTCCTCCCCCTTTGTAATAATAATAAAAAATATATGGGCCTCATGCCGGTAATGAACTAAAAGAAAAACTTGATTTGCTAAACATCCATCAATATCTTTGAATTGCCTAAGAAAAGAGATTGAGGGTTTTTATGCAATTTGAGGAAGTATTTTATAAAATTGGAGGAAACAAGCATTACCTTCTGGCATAACCCATCCACCGATCTGATTCAAATTCAAAACTAGTGACTCCAATTCTTTGAATTGGGCAAACAGAGTAGCATTAGGATACCACACTCCTAATGAAGGATCCCTTGCATTGAAAAGGTCGATTCCTATCACGCGAGTTGAAGAATTAGAGCATGATACACCCCCCCATTGACAGCAATCCTCTCCAACCCAATGTTCCAAGACAGGATAAGTAGCATTAGTTGGATAGTCGTTGATGGAGTCTTTCAATTGCAAGAGAGCTTTTCTCTCTTCCTCCAAACATGCTTGGCCCCCGTAAAAGCAGCAACACACACTCACAAACCACAACACCCCAACAATACTATACGCGTGTAAACCCCTCATATTTTTAGCAAGTATATCTCCAAACTAAAAGCTCGGTTGTAGTTTCACTCTATATGTAGAGAAGGAAAGGTGGAAGGTGGATCCAAAGTCTTTCTAGTCTTCGCCACCTCACCATTCATAAATCTGGACCGTCCAAATGTCTAAAGTAGAAGCTGAGGTCACAAATAAGGGAAAAACGCTTACTAATAATGACATCTCATAAAGAGTGAGACCCACAAGTGTGACAGGAAAGGTCGTCTCTTTTTCTATCCGTGGTAGGTCACAAACTCATTATCATTTTTTGTAACGTTTATTTATTTGTTTTCTATTTATTTAAAGAAGATGCAGGTTTATATATTACAAAATGAGAATTAGATCAAAGACACTTTTGTCATTTTTATATTAGATCAAAGACACTTTTGTATGCACAGCTAAAAACAAATAAGGTTCAAAATTTTAAAGTAAATAATTCACGGCTGTAAACTTTTACGCCCATTTTATGGCAAAACAAATTGACCCTAAAAAGGAAATATATGATGATTGGATTTTTTTTTCATGGGTACTTCCTGCTAAATTCACACCCAAAATTTCTTCCATTCGCCCTTGGCTCAAAACTGGCAACCTGATTTTTGGGGTGTCAACAAGCCCACTGTCCACTCGGATCTGTTTCAAAGCGGATCCAAATTGTTCAAACTCAGGTTGTTCAATATCTTAATGGAGAATGCTAGGTTGATAACCCATGGACAATATTTATGTGTGGATTATGCACACATGTAAGCGGGAGAAGTAGATCCAGAGATGATTATTGAGGCACAACATATTTATGTTATGGTAATCCATATGAAGGGTTTGGATCTTTGAACAAAGCGGGACCGACTTTTTTTGAAAAATACTCATATCTAAGCACATACATCATATTTAAAATTTAGAACTATGGTTTCATAATAAATTTCCTATTTGTTGAGTTATACAAGTTTTTCTCCAAACTAAAAGCTCGGTTGTAGTTTCACTCTAAGCTTTAACATAGATATATATGTAGAGAAGGAAAGGTGGAAGGTGAATCCAAAGTCTTCCCAGTCTTGGCCACCTCACCATTCATAAATGTGGACCGTCCAAAATGTCTAAAGTAGAAGCTCAGCTCACAAATAAGGAAAAAACGCGTAGTAATAGCGACATCTCATAAAGAGTGAGACCCACAACTGTGACAGGAAAGGTCGTCTCTTTTTCTATCCGTCTAACATGAGAGTAAAGAGAATACTTCCACTGCGTGCCTCACACTCTAAATCACTCATCAATAATTCCTTCACCTTACATTAAAGGATGGTAGGTCTCACACTCATTATCATTTTGTGTAACCTTTATTTATTTATTTTCTATTTATTTAAAGAAGACGCAGGTATATATATTACAAAATGAGAATTAGATCAAAGACACTTTTGTTCAATCTAGACCGTAAAAAAACTACAGAGCTGTCCATGATACTAATCCCGTCAAACCCTACCAATGGATTATCCACAAAAGTGACCGTTAGGATTTGTTTGAATATAGGCTCTGTTCGGATTGTAGGAATTCTCTCCTTTCAGGAAAATAGAGGAAAATGATATGGCTACGGCTTATTTAGAAAAATACATCATAAATTGAAAGTTTGTTTTTCACCAAAAATTGAACAGGTTCAAGTTATTTTTTTCATATAAAATCAAACAATGGAAAAGAAGGAAAAATTGGATAAGTGTTTCCTTTCATTTTTCATAAAATTCCTGCAATCCAAACCAGGAATATACATATTGTAATACATGCATGCAAGAAAGATTTCGTTTGGGAAAATGTTTTGATAATTTCACTAACTCACATTGTATTGTACTATTCAACCAGCGGTCAATGGCTATGACAATTTCATAAAATGCTATAGAAGCAAATTATGAAATAAAAGACAAGGTAACCTAGTGCAAATATCAAAACACAGCAGTGCCAAAATCAATAGCCTTCTTATAAACTGCATATTTAAAACTGGTGGGACTGATATCTCCACGACAATGTTTTGATAATGAGGACAACCCACCTGGTTTTACATTTTTTTAACGAGCTGTACTTTGGTTATTTTTATGAGATATGAGTATTTTTGTCATGAGAGAGTTGCTTTGGGCATTTTTCAAAAGGAGATAACGAGTTATGCACAGCTAAAAACAAATAAGGTGCAAAACTGGCAACCTGATTTTTGGGGAGTCAACAAGCCCACTGTCCACTCGGATCTGTTTCAAAAGCGGATCCAAATTAATTGGGTTTTCCCTCGGATCGTACATTCAATTTTATAATCCATAATTGTTCAAAATCAGGCCATCCATTGGATTGTTCAATATCTTAATGCAGAATGCTAGGTTGATAACCCATGGACAATATTTATGTGCGGATTACTGGATTATGCACACATATCACATGACCTAACATTATCAGATTGGAATGACTTTTTAAATAATGCTTAGGCGTAGTTATGCCTTATTTATTTTTTATTTTAAAAACAAATAGTTGAGCCGAAGTTTGTCTACAGATTAATGAGGAATGATAGATGCAAGGGCGCCCTTGCATAAAGAGCTGGAAAAGGGCCCTTGATTGCATCACATCATTTTCTGAAATACAAAAATTACACTTGTGGGACTTGAGTTTGAGTAAATCCATAGCCAAAATTACTCTCTTGGAAGTTTATCAACTTTGTTCTTTGCTTTCTTTTCACAAATCTATTCTAGTGTACTGTTTTCTGCAGAAACAGTAACCGGTGTCTCAAATACTTGTTCATCCAAAGGTGATTTAGAGTTTGTTTCTGCTTAGTGCAAAGCGTCAACAAACATTAGATATAGATAACACCAAGCTTCATTGTATTGTGGAGGCAAATTCTTGATACCCCTTGCACACTAACTAGTGGGGGCGAATATTATCTTAAGGAAAGCGACAACGCGCTTTGAAGCATCTCTTTCTTTTCTATTTCCCACCATCACCACCGACATATTCTCTCCAACAATAACTACTCAATAGGGAGGAGACAAACATTTGATCTACCTAGAATTTACCTCTTCGAATAGTGACAAGTAGTGCATGGTTGCCAACCTTGTAGAGTAGTGGGAGGGGTGTCATTACTGGTATAAAAAGGAAAGAGAGAGAGAGAGAAAGAGAGAGAAAAGGCATTATTCTCCAAGCCAAAATCCACATATTTTGAGAAATTTGGCTTGGAAAGGTGGAAGGTGGATCCAAAGTCTTCCCAGTCTTCGCCACCTCACCGTTCATAAATCCAAACCGTCCAAACGTCTAAACTAGACGCTGAGCTCACAAATAAGGGAAAAACGAGTACTAATAGTGACATCTCATGAAGAGTGAGACCCATAACTGTGACAGGAAAGGTCGTCTCTTTCTCTATCTGTCTAACACGAGAGTCAAGAGAATACTTCCACTGCGTGCCTCACACTCTAAATCATTCATCAATAATTAAAGGATGGTAGGTCTCACACACATTATCATTTTCTTTATTTATTTTCTATTTATTTAAAGAAGATACAGGTATATATATTACAAAATGAGAATTAGATCAAAGACACTTTTGGTCAATCTAGACCGTCAAACCAGGCATATACATATTGTACTACAAGCATGCAAGAAAGATTTCGTTTGGGAAAATGTTTTGATAATTTCACTAACTCACATTGTCTTGTACTATTCAAGCAGCTGTCAATGGCTATGACAATTTCATAAAATGCTATAGAACCAAATTATGAAATAAAAGACAAGGTAACCTAGTGCAAATATCAAAACACAGCAGTGCCAAAATCAATAGCCTTCTTATAAACTGCATATTTAAAACTGGTGGGACTGATATCTCCACGACAATGTTTTGATAATGAGGACAACCCACCTGGTTTTACATTTTTTTAACGAGCTGTATTTTGGTTATTTTTATGAGATATGAGTATTTTTGTCATGAGAGAGTTGCTTTGGGCATTTTTCAAAGGAGATAACGAGTTATGCACAGCTAAAAACAAATAAGGTGCAAAATTTTAAAGTAAACAATTCACGACTGTAAACTTTTACGCCCATTTTATGGCAAAACAAATTGACCCATTTTTATGGCAAAACAAATTGACCCATTTTTTTCACACCCAAAATTTCTTCCATTCGCCCAAAATTATTATATAACGCTTGGCTCAAAATTGGCAACCTGATTTTTGGGGAGTCAACAAGCCCACTGTCCACTCGGATCTGTTTCAAAGCGGATCCAAATTGTTCAAACTCAGGCTATCCATTGGATTGTTCAATATCTTAATGCAGAATGCTAGGTTGATAACCCATAGACAATATTTATGTGTGGATTACTGGATTATGCACACATGTAAGTAGGAAAAGATGGCGACACTCATATCACATGACCTAACATTATCAGATTGGAATGAGATTTTATATAATGGTTAGGAGTAGCTGTGCCTTATTTATAATGATAGATGCAAGGGCGCCCTTGGATAAAGAGCTGGAAAAAGGCCCTTGATTGCATCACATCATTTTCAGTAACTGTCCAAATCTTTATACTATATATAAAGCGTGAATCAAGGGTTAAAGTCATCCTCACTTTTTCACTATTTCCGTTCATGTCCCACAGCCCAGCACAATACCCTTTGCATTGACATTTCTGATTTTCTTTAGGGGTATTCTCGTCATTCATGTTGGGCAATAAATACGCGTAAACGTCCAAAAATAATGCCCTTAACTTTTTCTTTTACCGTTAACCCCTTTAGGATCAGCCTATATCGATTGGAGGGCTACGATCAACCTATGGAAATGATTTTACGGGCACAACAACCGATTGATGTTGTGTTCCATCCATGGTTTAAATTTTTTGTTTCGGTAACAGATCAGTTATAGAAGTAATGATACAGACCTTTTGACACTAATAAAAAAATGAGAAGTTATCCAGGTCACAGGCGTGTGTTTGCACACAGAGGTGTTTGAACTTTCTCCAAACAATACTTCCACTACGTGCCTCACACTCTAAATCACTCATCAATAATTAAAGGATGGTAGGTCTCACACTCATTATCATTTTGTGTAACCTTTATTTATTTATTTTCTATTTATTTAAAGAAGATGCAGCAGGTATATATATATATTACAAAATGAGAATTAGATGAAAGACACTTTTGGTCAATCTAGACCGTCAAAAACCACAGAGCTGTCCATGATACTAATCCCGTCAAACCTACCGATGGATTATCCACAAAAGTGACCGTTAGGATTTGTTTCAATATAGGCTCTGATCGGATTATAGGAATTCTCTGAGGAATATAGAGGAAAATGATATGGTTATGGGCCCTGTGGCTTATTTAGAGGAATACCTTCATAAATTGAAAGTTCCTTTTTCACTAAAATTTGAACTGGTGGGTTCAAGTTATTTTAATTTTTCATATTAATCAAACAAAAGAAAAGAAGGAAAAATTGGAAAAGTTTTTCCTTTCCAAACATTTTCATAAAATTCCTGCAATCAAAACGAGGCCATGGTGATTTGGTCCAGATTGAACAAGTTGGGTGGCATATACATTTTGTAATACATCCATGAAAGAAAATTTTAGTTAGGAGATGTACACCGTGGTGAGTTTCACCTTTGATTAATCTGGACCATCCATTAGGGTCGGCCCCATCTTTCCTTCTCAAATTAGCTTGGTGATCCATGTATCCTTGTTCAGAGTTGGGTGGAGAAAAATTAAAACATTAATTTTCATATCCATTAATCTATAAGATACAACGATTTGGACAGGAATTTACAGTTGGGGGCCGGACTAATTTACACTTGGCTGCATTGGTCGTTGGGGGACACGACGACTAAACTAGCTAACCATGCATCATAAAAGAGATTTTGCCAGTCAGTGGGGGCCATGGCACCCCTCATGCTATGTGTGCAAGACCCAAAAGTTCACTGTTAAAATTAAATTCGACCAAATTGTATTAAAAGTTTACCGTCATACGCAATCCAAATAACATCTCTTAAGTATGTGATATGATACACAGACTCTGTTGTAGCACATTCAATCATTTTGATAGGCTCCTGAAATTTGCACGCCATAATTCCGTCTCAAATTGGCTTGGTGATCCATGTATCCTTGTTCAGAGTTGGCGTGGGTGGAGAAAAATTAAAACATTAATTTTCATATCCATTAATCTATAAGGTACAACGATTTGGACAAGAATTTACAGTTGGGGGCCGGACTAATTTACACTTGGCTGCATTGGTCGTTGGGGGACATGACCACTAAACTACCTAACCATGCATGTAAAGCCATGCATCATAAAGGAGATTTTGCCAGTCAGTGGGGGCCATGGCATCCCTCATGCTATGTGTGCAAGACCAAAAGTTCACTTTTAAAATTAAATTCGACCAAATTGTATTAAAAGTTTTCCGTCATACGCAATCCAAATAACATCTCTTAAGTATGTGATATCATACACAGACTCCGTTGTAGCACATTCAATCATTTTGATAGGCTTCTGAAATTTGCACCCTATGTTCTGATAATTTCACTAACTCACATTGTCTTGTACTATTTTACCAGCTGTCAATGGTATCACAATTTCAAAATAGGGATTTGCTGGCGTCCTTCGCAGACGGCATTTCACGGAGAGTCTTTTGCATGAGGGAGCAGCCAGCTCAGATGAATTAAATGAATAAGATGCTCCGCAAAATGCCTTCGGCGATGGACGCTAGCAAATCCCTTTAAAAAAATCTCGTAAAAGCAAATTAGGAAATAAAAGACAAGGTAAATTAGTGCAAGTTAAAAGTGCGGAAGTGTCACTCGGATCTGTTTCAAAGCGGATCCAAATTAATTGGGTTTCCCCTAGGATCGTACATTCAATTTCAAACTCAGGCCATCCATTGGATTGTTCAATATCTTAATGCAGAATGCTCCATTCGCCAACCCTATAACATGAACAGTAGGCAACTTAATGCTTTTTTACTTCAAATCACGATACGCGGCGGAGGGGAGGTTGATGCGTCCTGCAGGGGGTGAAAATATCATCGCCCAATGACAAAACTTAAAGTTAAAGATATTTTAGGTTTTTTAATTCTTTAAGGTTAAATTTTAACTTTTAATAAAATTCCATAAGTACTATTTTATAAAGAGGAACAAAACCATGGGGGGCCATATTTTTGGGGGATCCAAAGCATTCATTTAGAAGGCCCTTCCAAAGATAGTGTGCGTACCAAGAATCAACCCTATAAGATCATCTTAATCCAATCAAAGATAGAGGGGAAAATGGACAGACACTGTGTGTCCATGTTTGTGCTCATTTCCCCCCTCCACAACTGGCAGGGTTAGGATGATCCTATAGGGCTGATTTTCGGTACGCACCCTATCCATGGAAGGGCCTTCCAAATGAATGCTTTGGATCCCCCAAAAATGCGGCCACCCTATGGTGTGGGCTCTGCTCAGATAAGCCTATTTGAGCAGCTGCTCACAAACCATTTCCTCTTTTATAAAATATGTAGCCAGGTATTCCCTTGTTGATGGCTTATGAAAAGTATGGGACCCAACTGAAAATGAAAGGACATCTCCTGTGGACAACTTTTACACCTAAGAAAAGCGTTAACATCTGCCACAATTCATGGTAAAAGGGGTGCTAATCATCCTACAGGGGGTGCAAAGTTATCATCTCCCAGAAGATCAAAAATCTTAATTTGTGGGACCTATCATCCTTGGATGGAAGATGATGAGTAATCGAGATGGTTATGTCTAGTGTGGAGTACGCGTCGGGCTGTTTTTAATGTCTACTAGTGAAAAAGCAGTCTTGCTGATAGAGATTTAAACAACTAAAATTTAGTAGACCATGTCGTGTCATACACACCACGTGACCATCACAATCACTCGTTAGTATGTCTCTCCTTAGATTCATTGATAACAGTCCCACATGACTCAAAGTAGTCTCCACGTAGACCTGGCAAAAAGTGACCCGGACCCGCGGGTCCACCCGGCCCACCCGTAAATTACGGGTCTGGGTCACCAATCAGTGACCCGTTTGAAATTGACCCGCGGGTTCACCCGGCCCGTCAAACTGGGCCGGGCCGAGTGGACCTGCGGGTGCCCATAGAGAAGTTATTTTGGCACCTTATGACACTTTTTTCTCCGTAATTGTCATAACTTTGATATTTTCTATGTATTTTTTTTCCGTCATTGTCATAACATTTGATTTTTCTACGTATTTGTTTCCTTAATTGTCATATTTTAGGACATTCTTTTGGGTTTTTTTTTTTTGTAATTTTTATACTTTGCTTCCAATTTTCCGTAATTTCTCATTTTAAACTTAGTACCCATGGTTATTATTTATTGCTAGCCACCTTTTCACAAATGGTACTTCTGCCAATCTTTGCAGTTTTCACCATGCCACAATAAGACAAATCTCTCAAACAGTGAACATAAATGGGTTGCGAAGGTGGCTAGCAAATCCCTATACAAATAAAAAAAAATCTTAAAAAATATGTCAAAAATCGGGGTGGCCCGCGGGTCGACTCGGCCCGTACGGGCCGGGTCTGTGTCCAAGCATAGTGACCCATTGTAGACACTCCCATTTTGTTCCATTTTAGCCAACAAAGGCTTCTTCTTTTTTTTTTCCACATTTTAGAGTTAGATTCTTGGTGTTTTCCCTAGGTATGCATCCTTTTCCGTTCGTCTCCATCTATTATCTCTCATTTTCTTAGGGGATTTTTCATGGAAAATTGGAGTTCTAAAGAGGGTAGAATTTGGCTTATTTTCTTTTGGGGCCAACCAACTTTGAGGAAAGTGAAAAAGAATAATTCGAATTTAAAGGAAATATCAATTCGGCCAATTCTAGTGGGGACTACCATTTTAAATTTTGATTTTTAGTGGGGCCGTTATTGTTAAAAATGCCAAATTTTATGGGAGGCCTATCATTTTAAAATTTAAATTCCAAGGATATTCGGCCTACTATGGTGGGATCCACTAATGGATTCAAGTATCATTTTAAATCTTCAGATTTCATTGTGGAACCCGCCTTTGTTTTGAAAAATCATATTTTGTGGCAAATAGAGAATTCACCCAACTTGTAGTTGGGCCCTTTATCATTTTAATCCTTGGAATTCGATCACACTAGGAAGGGCCCATCCGCATTAGATTTCGAATTTTATTTTATAAAAAGTAGGGCCATTTTGGAAATGAACCCCACTCGTATTTAAATTGTGTGTGAAATTTGGTCAATATAGGTAGGGTCCACTTTGGGAAAGATAAGCTTATCATCTCTAAAAAGGAGAGAAGGAAAAGAACATTTCTTATTTAACCTTTTCATCTTAGAAACAATTTTTTTGAAAAAGGAAAAGATCCTTGGAGATATTATTTTATTGTTTTCAAAATGTTGTGGCTTTAAAAAGTGAAAGCAAAGCTTGCTGATGGAAACAAATTGGGGAAAGCTTCTACATTTAATAAAAAAATACTTTTTTTACTATATCTCGTAAGATAAATACCTATGAGATGTACATGTATTTGAATCGCCCAAATTCTTTTCAATGTGCACTGTGTCAATTCTATATACACCGAGTGCACTTCAAGGGCTATACACGAACATATCTCCAAGCCCTATGACATGCATATGAGTAATGCACATCAAAAATAATAATTAAGACCATACATTGTGCACTGATTATAAGTGTTGTGCAAGCCTCTTCAACTTACACTCGGGTCCACCCCAAGTCAACCCTACCTAACCCAACCCGGCTTGACTCAACCTAGCCCCGTCAAGCTCAACCCGGTCCGAGCCGCACCCCTAACCTGGACCCTACTCAGCCATGTCTTAGAACTCAGCCACTTCGGCTCACCTATAGAACTAACTCGACCCATGTAGCGCAACCCATGTACCCTAACTCATGTAGTGTAACCTAGGTAACCTACCCATCATACTTATGCACAAACCACATGCCCCATTCACCAGTAGCAGACCCCACCACAATAAGCTCACGGTCAAAATTCATACTCCATCACGCATAGCCATAAGCCTCACATCTCATCACCCATGGTCATTACCCCCATCCCTATATCCACACACACATACTCCCATCCTCCATCCCCATGTCCCATGAGGCCATCAGCCAACTAGTTTACTTCATGACCATTACCCCATGCAACCATCTCATAGCTTCATCATTCCAATCAGACATACCCATCTCATCCCTCATCACCCATTTAAATACTCACTCCATCAGACATCCCAATTAATTCCATTGACCCCTGGTTATTCCAAATAATTGCTATCCAATAAATCTTAGCCACCTAGCTTAATCCCATGTCTCATCTCTCCTAGCTTAAGCTACATCCCATAACTGAGCACCCACACCCCAGCCCAAGCACATTCATCATCTTCAATCCCCATGGCCATCATGTCCCATGCCTCAACACCCATGCCTCATATCCACATCCCTTCATATTTAATTCCGTCCAGCCAGCCCCCCTAAACCAACCGAGCCATGACACCAGAGCCATGACACCCAAGCCAACTTGGATCAGTCCAACCCGGACCCAACCCAGACAAATCCAAGTCAACCCAGACAGACCCGGTCCCACTTAATCCGATCGGTCCAACCCCAAGTCAGCCCTTACCCAAACCTGCGGCCACCCTCAACCGGCCTATTCAGCCTACCGCAGGACCCCACACTACTCGGCCTAGCCAAGGAACCCACCTAATCGGACCAACCCGGTCCAATCTAACGTAATCTGGTCCAACTCGCACC